>NC_139389.1:112757500-113393750 GCF_054392235.1 Sus scrofa | reverse complement strand
AGTGGAGCAACTGATGCTGAGTTTTGGATTTTCTTTTAATTATGAGGAACACATATATGATTTTAAAATATACAGCAGTGTACAAGGAAAACACAGAGAAAAATAAGTTTACCCCCATCTCTGCCTTCCCATCCCCTAGCTCCTTTGTACCTTTTTGCAGAAGCAATAACTGCTAGCTTTATCTTACATATCTTTTCAAAGATATTCTACCTATGATAATGACAATAGTTATTATTTCACAAGAACTTACTATGTACCTGAGATGTTCTATGTGATTTACCTATGTTCATTCATTTAATTCTCATAATAATTCAACAAGAGAGATTTTATTATCCTATTTTGCAGAGAAGGAAACTGAGGTACATGGAATTCACCCTGCTTAAAATGTACTGAAGCCAGATGGAAATCCTGTGAAATCAGATTGTTATGATCATTATACAACTACAGATGTGATAAATTCATTTGAGTAATAAAAAAAGGTACTGAAGCCAAGATTATAATCCACTAATATTGCTCAAGTACTGGTGAATAAATACTAGATATCTATTATATGCTACTTCAGAACACAAAAGCTCATTGATGCCTATTAAGATGGTAATTCAGAGGGTTTCTGGAGGATAAAATATGAGACTATCAGTGAAATGTGAACCTGAAATTATCATGGACAGTTTACCAGTTGCAAATTCTCTACCTAATGTTTTTACAAATTTCTTAATGTTTCATGCAATGACACATCATTCACTGATGGCAGTAAATGCAATAATAAGAACCCTGGAAGATTATTTTATGCTTACTATTTTGTAACTATTTGTTGATCTGGATGTTGTGCAATTACCTCACAAAAACTGACAGGACAAAAACTTTAGAGCACTTACATAAAGAATTTCCTTTTGACCAAGGATGATGAATTATACATAGACTCCAGAGTAAAAATAAGGGAAAAACTTCTCATTTTTCAGGGGTACTGAGAGGGCAACCAGGGTCCATCTTCTTCAGAGAAAAAGAAGCATAAAAAACAAAGTCTGCGGGGCAGCAGAGTCAACACTACAGATGAAGGGCAAAGGCTTGGAAGTGCCAGTTATTCTGATGACAATAGAATCTAAGAACTTTTGGAGATCATAGAGTTCAGCGTTTCACAAAATCTTTCAAAGAGCCCTGGCCTTTTGAGACATTATATCCCAAAGGCACTTCATGTTCCAGTAAGTTTGCACAATACTGCATATCCCCCCTTTGGAAATACACAGAGCACGTTATACTAAGAATTCTCGAGGGTCTTGTGCAAAACAAATAAACAAGGATTATTTAACTTTGTTTACCCAGAACTTTTTCACATTGATTCCACAGACAACATTTTGTTCCTTGAAATACCTACTCCTACTAGAGCCTTGGAGCACACTTTGAAAACACTGACATGGTTCAGAACCCACTACTGGCACCATCTGTACACACACAGCCCTCCCTCACCCTGACTGCCACTGTATCCCATATGGCATGACCCCTCCTCCTACCTTCCAGCACGAAGAGCAAAAAGCAGCCGAAAGAAGCTGCCATGGCTCATATCATACAACCACAGATTCACATATTATGCAGGAACGCACCTTCAAGTCTTCTGACTCCTACCCAATGCCTTCTCTTTGCAGGAAAAATACCGCTGAATAGATTCTGAAGTGCTTAGAAGGTCTTACTTCACAGTACATTCAGAATCCTGATAGGAATCTTGTTCTTTTAAGTTCTGCAGGATTCCCACCTATCCATCTGCTTTATACCCAGAGAATTCACTTTGTAGATATTGCATTTCCACTTGTCCAACAGGAATGATAATCAGATGTGGAAAAGAAAGGAAGATCAGTATGAAAAAATTAAAAGTTTTCTTTTGGAGTTCCCATTGAGGCTCAGTGGTACCAAACATGACCAGTATCCACAAGGATGCGTTTTGATCCCTGACCCAGCTCCCTGAATTAAGGATCCAGCATTGCCATGAGCTGTGGTGTAGGTCACAGGCGCAGCTCAGATCCTGTGTTGCTATGACTGGCGTAGGCTGGCAGATACAGCTCCAATTTGACCCCTAGCCAGGGAACTTTCATATGCTACAGGTGTGGCTTAAAAAAAGCAAAAAAAAAAAAAAAAGTTTTTATTGGCACAAATGAGAAAGCATGCTTTATGGAAAGGAGATATGGAATGAAGTGGAGGAGGTGGGAGAAGGGAGTGACCAGACAGCCAATTAAACTCTTCCCAAATTGCCTCATCATGCGAGTCTCTTGTTTCCATGAGTTTTGAATCTATTCTATTTGACAATGGGATAAAAATGGTTATGGTCAGAGCTGACATCAGTGACATTTTAAAGAATGGCAGTCCTCTACCATGAAGCTATAGACTTGCCGTCACAAGCTTTAAAATGCTGTCAGAGGCATTCTGGCACCACGGGAGAGGCGTCTGAGATATAGGCAAGGTTGTCCACTTGCTGAAAGTAGGCAGAACCTAAGCCATGCACCTGCCACGTTAGTGAGGAAGCAGCTGTCATACAAACATGGGCAGAGCCCCAGGAGTCCAGACCTTACAAAAGCATTCAACCTCAATACCCACCTGCCACAAAAATGTTACTGAATGTACTTTAGGCCAAGGGTTCACACTCCTGGACATCCTACCTCCTACCACTTTTCTTCACTTCACAGAAAACACCATCACACAATGATCATCTTATACCTAAGGACTCACCAAAATCATTCCAAAGTACACTCAGCTTAGAAATGATTTTAAGAAAAGAAATTGCTTTCAAATAGGTTAAGATTTTTTTTTTCCTGAAGAAGCTTCTAGCTTTTAGGAAAATTTTGAAAGCAGGTACATTTTATTAGGAGGCCCACAGTTGAATAGCCAGTAGCTGAAAATAGACAAATCAGGGAGCAAAAGGCTCGTATAGCCTACAAAGAACTAAGCAGAAAAGTAATACACTTTCTGAATAACTTCGCTGGTTCTTGGAATCAGGTCCGAAACAAAAGAACACATACAACAACATTGAAGCCTGAAAAGTGATTTAAAAAGCTTGGCCTATTAGTGTTATTTCTTCATCCATTTGTTTACTCTTTCATTCAGCTAGTATTGCACAATGTCAATGGGATCTCAGAGTTAGGTGCCAATAATTAAGAGAAGCAAACCTTAATTTTAAACATTATACATTCCTTCAACAAAATGAATGAATAATAATTGTTAAGTGCTTCCTACATAAATTCACCTATGCTGGGTACTGGGAATAAAGATGAATCTGACATGACCCTTATTTCTCAGAATTCCACAGTTTAAGCTGATAGGTAAACACATAATGGCAGCATACAGGGCCCCATATAAAAATGCTATTGGAATACTCCCCTGTACTTCCAGCCCTTATGTCTGCATTATTTTTATTTTCACAGTTCACATTTTCTTCTGTGCATCCAGTGATGACACTCTGACATCTGAACAAGAAAGCCAATGAGAGCTGCCCTAGTCTCTTTGCTGACACTCAGATCTAATCAGGCCCCCAGCAGGAGGGATCAGATGACGGTCCTCCCTGAGACTGTTTTGGATGTGGTCAGACCTCAGAGTCTCTTCCCCTGCACCTTAGCCAGAATCAGTGTGCATGTAAGGAGACAGCAGATTGCATATGTCCAGGGTGCCAGAGTCAGCACTATTTGCTCAGAAGAACCTTTGCCCAGCCACTCGGTCTTTGAGGTGAGCCAAGAAAAAAGAAAGATTTCTGCATATCAAATGAAAGAAATTGGTAATGAAGGCTCTGAAGACCTTAGCAAAAGCGAAGTGGGCATATTATGGGACATCTGATTTGTTTTGAGAACAAGGAAAACAGAATTGCATATTAGAAGAGGTATTTAGCCTGAATCCATGCCAAGTGTTTAATTCCTTCTGATTGACAGGCTTTATACATAAAACAATTTCTCCTACCACTCATCCAGGCAAGGACATCTTTTGAGAGTACAACTAACGGGTCATCCTAGCATTGCCATATTTCAAATTGTATTGCTGATATCACAAACTAAACCCATTCTTCATAACTCCCCACTTCCTTGTGACTCATCTATGCTTCATAGAACCCATTCTCTCATTCAATTATTAATTTACCAGATACTTATTGAATGCCAGCATGAAACTACAGAGGGATCCACGTGCTACTGAGACATATTTCTTGACGCATAATCCTGAACAATGAATATCTCAAAAACAAAGCTACTCCGTACCGCCTGCCACATCAGTCCCTCAAAATGAAAAGACAAAATCATCACAGCATGCATATTGGCATTTCAGATGTTTTAGAGGCTCCAATTACTACCAGGATTGTATTTTCTCAAATTTCCTCTTCATGCAATTGCTTACATAATGACAAGCTAAGCTGACGGTAGCCTATAAGAAACTTTTTGATGGGAAACCTCAACAACAGAATATTAAGCTGGAAATCTTAAGGCATTGCATGAGGCTTAATTTTTTTTTTGTCTTTTTTTTTTTTTTTGTCTTTTTGTCTTTTTGCTATTTCTTGGGCTGCTCCTGCGGCATATGGAGGTTCCTAGGCTAGGGGTCCAATCGGAGCTGTAGCCTCCAGCCTACGCCAGAGCCACAGCAACGCAGGATCCGAGCCACGTCTGCAACCTACACCACAGCTCATGGCAACGCTGGATCCTCAACCCACTGAGCAAGGGCAGGGACCGAACCCACAACCTCATGGTTCCTAGTCGGATTCGTTAACCACTGCGCCACGATGGGAACTCCCTAATTTTTTTTTTTTTTTGCATGTGTTCATTTCTCTCCTCAAATGAATGGCAGGTATCTGTAAGCTGGGATGCTGTGTTAAGCTTCCACACTATTTCTGACAATGTTTACCACTGTGTTGGGCACAGAGTAAGTGCCTAATATACACTTGTCAGTCAGCCGATGGAACATTCAAGTATCTTTCACTTAGCAGTTTTATATCATAAAAGGAAACCTGATAGCTCCGTATGGATATTTAAAGTAACTAGAACTAAAAGGAAGAGCCTGAGTAGCTCTAATCTACAAAAGCAATATCCTAGATTAATACGACTGCATGGCATCAATATCGTTGCTTCCTGGCTGTAAATTTGGATTGGTAAGAGTGCACTCAGAGTGAAACACTTCAGATCCATCCATCCATATTCATAATATAATAGCAAATATGAACCATAACAGAATTTTGAGAGTTCCCAGTCATAAAAAGATTATCTAATGCATAGGCTATATTAACTTAAAAATAGCTTCTGATATTTTAAGCTCAATAGTTTCAAAAACAAAATTAAAAAGGAGCCTTCCTTTGTACTGATGTTCCTATATTTGCAGCCTTATCAGTGACATCATCTAACTCAGGAACAAGCCTCCCTTCAAAAAGAGCTCTTTGAATTCATGTAATGAGCTGAGAGCTTGCTTCCCATTTATTTCTCTTGTGTGCTTCTTAGAGAATCATAGATGCAGTCAGTTTTATAGGCAATTAATTGGAGGTTGAGGATTTGAAAAGAGAAATAGACTCTGTATTTCCATGTGAAGGAATTCAATTGTACCAATGAAACAGTCTTTCTTTGATATTAACATCATATAGATTGGGAAGGTAAAGGGTTAGGGAAGTTACAGTTTGTAAAGAAATTCTTTTAGGAGAGACATATGTATGTTTTTTAAAGATTCCTTCTTTCAACTGTGCCTCTACATTTTGATTATATACATTTTCTATATTTCTATGTTTTTGATTATATATATTTATATATATCCGTATTCAATGAATTGAATAGGAGCAACAACTTGCGAATTAGAAACACTTCTAAGAATGTCCTTTTCTCATCAGATCACATTTCAGACCTTAACCAACATGTATAGGTTTTTAAAATCCCTTTTAGTTTTTACATATGGATGAGAAATAATGGCACACACACCATTCGTGAAGCCAAATTTTATGCCCTAGGAAGATTGGAAAGTAGATGCTGAGGGACTTGGATTCAGTGGTAAAGTGGGGACAGTGTGAAAACTAATCTAATCTTAATATTTTGACAGTATTTTTCTCCAGGGCAAGCTATTCATCTGAAGAACAACACAGCTACGCTAGAGAGAAAGATAAGCTGGGAGGCACTGATTCCATGCCCACTGGTGTGTAACAAGGGCATGTCGCACTGCGGAAAGAGACACATCTTCCTCCAGAAGGCACTCTTCTTTTTAACTCTTAGGTTTCAAATAATAAGCCGAGGACACTCATGGGACAATATGAGGACAGTTCCATATGGGTGCCAGAGTCTCTAAATTGTGTTCTTTATCCTTCTTTTCTATGCTATTTCCCTGGAGAGTCGAAAGAGTGGGCTCACTTAAAAACCACCTACCCTGAACACTTTGCTATTTAAAAGAGCGGGGGGAAGGGTTCTGTATTTGGGAAGTGACAGAAAAGGAACTTGGAAAGTATCAGTTAGTATAAGAACACTGAACAATAAAACAATTGGAAAAAGTAGGTTTTAATCCCCTTTTTCTCCTGACAAGCTGAGTAAATGTAGGCAAATGCTTTAATTCTCTGGACTGCCATCTCCTTGAAGGTAAAATGAGCTGTGTGGGTATCTGACAATGCTGCTTTTGGTATACCTTCCAATGCCTGACACATAATACACACTCCATAAATACTTGAAAAATTAATAATTTGTATCTTAAGATTCTTCTAAGATTTCTATAAAATGGGAGTGGCTAAAAAAGAAAAGAAAGATTTTTGTAAAAGGACTTATGTACTATAATTGTGGCATTATGAAACTATTTCTAGGATAATTCAAATAAAATTCGTCTTTCATAGCATGGCATTGCTTTAGATTAAACCAAATTTATTCAACTACCTTTTAAAGTAAGTTAGTCTCCCATTCCATAGGTTGTCTTTTGTTTTGTTTATAGTTTCCTTTGCTATGAAAAAGATGAGTTTAGTTAGGTCACATTTGTTTATTTTTGTTTTTATTTCCATTACTCTAGGAGACGAATACCAAAAAATACTGCTGTAATTTATGTCAAAGAGTGTTCTGCCTGTGTTTTCCTCTAGAAGTTTTATAGTATCCAGTCTTGTATTTAGGTCTTTAATCCGGTTTAAGTTTATTTTTATGTATGGTGTTAGAGAATTTTTGATTTCATTCTTTCACATGCCTAGTTTTCCCAGCACCACTCATTGAAGAGATTGTCTTTAATCCATTGTATGTTCTTGCCTCTTCCGTCATGGATTAATTGACCATAAACATGTAGATTTATTTCTAGGCTTTCTATCCTGTTCCACAGATCTATATTTCTGTTTTTTGTGCCAGTACTCTAGTGTTTTGATTACTGCAACTTTATAATATGTTCTAAAGTCAGGGACCCTGGTTCCTCCAGCTCTGTTCTTCTTTCTCAGGATTTCATTGGTTATTCAGGTTCTTTTGTGTTTCTATACAAATTTTAAATATTTTTGTTCTAGTTCTGTGTAAAATGTCATTGGTAATTTTCAGGGATTTCATTAAATCTATAGAATGCCTTGGGTAATATGGCTATTTTAACAGTATTGATTGTTATAATACTATATCCAATCCAAGAATATAGTATATCTTTCCATCTGTTTACGTCATCTTTGATTTCCTTCATACATGTCTTAGAGTTTTCAGAGTACAGGTCTTTTGCCTCCTTAGGTAGGTTTATTTCTAGGTATTTCATTCTTTTTGGTGCAATGGTAAATGGGATTGCTTCCTTAATTTTTCTTTCTTGTCTTTCATTGTTAATTATAGAAATGCAACAGATTTCTGTATATTGATTTTGTATCCCACAATTTTACCAAATTCATCGATGAGCCCTAGCAGTTTTCTGGTGGCATCTTTAGGATTTTCTATGTATATTATCGTGTCATCTTCAAATGGTGACAGTTTTACTATTTCTTTTCCAATTTAGATTCCTTTTACTTATTTTCTTCTCTTATTGCCGTGGTTTGGACTTCCAAAACTACATAGAATAAAGGTAGTGAGAGTGGGCATCTTTGTCTTGTTCCTGATATTAGAGGAAATGCTATTAACTTTTCATCATTGAGTATGATGTTAGCCATAGTTTTGTCATATATAGCCTTTTTATGTTGAGGTAGTTTCCCTCCATGGCCATTTTCTGAAGAGTTTTTATAAATGGATGTTGAATTTTATCAAAAATGTTTTCTGTATCTATTGAGATGATAATTTTTATTTTTCAATTTGTTAATGTGGTGTATCACACTGATTGATTTGCAGATTTTGAAAAACCCTTGCATCCCTGAGATAAATCTTACTTGATCATGATGTATGATATGTTTAATGTATTGTTACATTAGGTTTGCTAGTATTTTGACGAAGATTTTTCCATCTAAGTGCATCAGTGACATTGTGCTATAATTTTCTTTTTTTGTGATATATTTGTCTGGTTTTTGTATCAGGTTGCTAATTTTCAAAATATACAAATGGTCCATACAGCTAAACATTAAAAAAAAAAATCCAAGCAAAAAAAAAATGGGCATAAGAACCAGGTAGACATTTCTCAAAAAGAAATATATGGATGGTCAATATTACTAATTATTAGAAAAATACAAATCAAAACTTCAAGGAGTTATCACTTCAACCTGGTCAGAATTGCCATCATTAAATAGTCTACAAATAATAAATTCTGGAGAGGATGTGGAGAAAAAGGAAACTTCCTACACTATTGGTAAGAATGTAAATTGGTACAACCACTAAGGAAAACAGTATGGAAGTTCCTTAAAAAAAACCTAAAAACAGAATTACCACATGATCCCTAAATCCCATTCCTGGGAATATATCTGGGGAAAATTCTAATTCAAAAAGATTCATGCACATAAAAATTCACAGCAGCACTATATATAATAGCCAGGACAGGGAAGCAACCTAAACGTCCATTGACAGAAGAATGGGTAAAGAAAATGTAAGCACACCCATACTACATATATGTATGTACATACACACAATGGAATATTATTTAGCTATAAAAAGAATGAAATAATGCTATTTGCAGCAATATGGATGGACAGAGCTAGCGATTATCAGACTAAATAAAGTCAGTCAGAAAGACAAATATCATGATATCAGTTATATGGGGAATCTTAAAAAAAATGGTACAAATGAACTTGTTTATAAAATGGAAACAGGCTCACAGACATAGAAAACAAATATATGGTTAGCAAAGGGGAAAGGAGGGGTGAGAGATAAATTAGGAGATTAGGATTAACATATACATATGTAACAAGGGACTACTGCATTGCATAGGAAACTGTACTCAATACCTTGGAATAAGTTATAATGGAAAAATTTTGAAAAAATATATGATATATATAAATTACTTTGTTGTACAATAGAACCTAACACAACATTGTAAATCAATGACATTTCAATTAAAAAATTAAAAAAGAGAAGATTTAAAAATTTTTAAAAATATAGTAAGTCAGTCTGTAGACTGGAGGTTGCAGAATTAGTCTTCTATGGATAGGCAGAATGACAGATCAAATGCACCGTGGTGGAAATTTTCCTATCAATGTTCTGATATATGATGTGCTTTCTTTCACAGATTCCAAGAAGCTCTTGTCCCTAGCAGGCTCAGAGAGATGAATTTATTTGAAAAAAGCTATATAGATAGTAAGCTCGTAGAATCAGTCCATTTACGTATTTATTACTTTTATTTTGCTGGAATCCACTACCATCGAAAATAAATCTTAAAGAATAAATGCTGCTTTTCAAGTAAGTGTATCCTAGCAGGAGCAGTATAAAAATAATTTAGGACCAACTGTGTAATTATGTGCATTTATTCCAAGCTTCCACTACTAGAGATAACAAGATGAATAGTAAAATGTGAAATTTAACAATCCTGTAATTATAGCCACTGAACCATACATTATTGAAAGAATTGTGCAAAATCCAGATGCAAGAGAATCAACTTGATATGTAAATAGAAATGAAACAGTAAAATAATAAAGTGGTGAAGAAATAATAGAGAAAGCTAAACCACTTTGTGGTATATTTTATTGTCATGTTTTCATTTATTTAACAAAAACTCCGTTTATTTTTATCATTTTGCCACACTTTTTACAATTACATATTGTTTAGTAGCTATAACCAGCTCAGTCAAATATTCTGGGATTGCCTTTCAGTTTTTTATTGTTTCCTTTTTTTTTCCCCTCTAGAACATAATTGGAATTGATAACAGTGTTTTCCAAGAGCATTTTGTGTAATGAGGTCAATAACATATACTTCGCTAGTATTTCTTGAACTATAAGAATGTGCCTTTTTGCTTAGAAGTTACAAGTTCCAGCAATACAACTACATTTAGGAGAGTCTAGGTATTTCTCTGTTTGACAATAAGTATGTTGATTCAAAATCCAACAAGAGCATCTACTTCATTAGTAAATGGTTTGGGGTGTGCTGGATGTAATTTAGGTTGTTGATAAGAGGTAAGAGATTCAAAGAATTAGAAAAGGAAGTCAGTTTACTCATTCAAACCAGAAAAAACTCAAGTTCTCTTTCTATCTTTTTAAGGGACAGTATCTTAATGGATATCATGAAAAGATTTTTTTTTTTTCAGAATTAGGTCACAGTTAATGCTCAATTTTATCTGCTAATAAGGAGCAGTGATATGCAGGATAAAAAATAAATAGTAAAAAGCAGTCCATATTTTATCTGAAATGAACAGCAGGTTTCTGGTGGAGGTGAAGTAGAGGAGAAAAATGCAGATTTCAGAATATTTATTTTACTAATAATATTTTATTTAAGCTTATATTAAAATCATTCGCACATTAAAGTGCACGTTGCCTAACAAAAGGCATGGACGATAGCATGGAATTAAAAATATCACACTCTATGATCAGTAAAATGGACAATCAGGAGATGTCCACTTTGTAAAAAAATTCCACTCTTTTTTACAAAGAGTCAGTGGTAGAAAATGGTCCAAAACATATGTAAGCACCATCTCTATGTGGTTTTAATTTGCCTTCAGTTTTCCTGTGAGAAATTACTGTGAGATATAATA
The DNA here is from genome assembly GCF_054392235.1 of Sus scrofa. Classification (NCBI taxonomy): domain Eukaryota; kingdom Metazoa; phylum Chordata; class Mammalia; order Artiodactyla; family Suidae; genus Sus; species Sus scrofa. Next base: position 113,382,728 of record NC_139389.1, on the reverse strand, counting down.
CATTTAGAAGAAATATCCTTCTCCTTGGGGAAAAGCTCTCACAAGATAGATCTGACCTTGGAAATTATTTTTATTTTATCAGAGAGAAAAGAAATGACAAAGAAAGGTATCAGATAGAGGGATAATCTGGTGAGGGGAAAATTGTAAGCGAGACCTTGCATATAAAAATTTATAATTTGATTCAATCATTCAAAACCCTTTAAAGAGCTTTCAGAATCTGTTTTTGAAATATAGAAATGCCCACTTGAATATTGTGTTTTAGTCTCAAGCAGGTTTGTTTGTTTTTTTTTTTTTTTTGGCTTTTATAATTATGATGAGCTGGTGCTCTCTCTGTGTGTATGTATCTTAAGTATGTATACATAGGTTTGAATAAATGTATTTTCTGGATATAAATGCATTGTAAACACTTCTAAAATGATCATCTATATTAGTATATTAATTGCTCTGCAAAAGAGAAAAACAAAAATTCGGTTTAAAATATATGTAGTGATTCATTCTAAATTCATTTCGGTTGACTTTTATTCTTTACTTATAAACATTCAATTTAAAGTTAAATGACTGCTGTATCTTGTCTATATTAAATGGAATTAAACATGTATAATAAAGATAAGATTGGTGTGTGTGTGTGTGTGTGTGTGTGTGTGTGTGTGTGTATGTGTATGTCTGTGTGTTTTTTCCAAAAATGGATGGGCAATATACTATGATGGCACATAACACTTTTCCCCATAAAATGAATACTTTCACTGATATTCAATGGTCCATGCTGATCACTGATAGATCTTATGCCATCAGAGAGAATTTGCAGTGCCTGTGAAGTGAGAAGGTCTATTTTACTACTTCGATCTATTAAATATCAAACCTGATAAAACCCTGTAATTGGATTTCCCCCCAGATTAGATAACAGGAAGGACTTAGATCCCATTCTTTCACCATCTCTCAAAAAACATGACATTTATTTGAATTAGACAGATCAGAACTAATATTGACTTGATGGTCACTTCAATTAGTGATAGTCAAGCATTATTTCTGGATTCAAAAAATATTTTTATATAAATATCTATTCCTAGAGCCCTACCTACCAAAAAATAGTCCACTGTCTGCCAGAAGGCAGCTTGATAAATCATATGATCTATCACCCTCACATTCTGTGGGCTTTTATTCTATATTTTAAATGGCATGTTCTATTTAAGTAATTTATTTCTGATTAAAAAATAGGAAAAAATGTGGTCAATAACAGCTCCATGAGTGGATAGATTGATTATGTAGCCACCAGTTGTATGTTTTGGTAACTACTAGTGAAGCCCAACTGATCTACCATATTCTTTTCCTACTGCTTGATGATAATATGGAACAGTTAGAAAAAAATATATGTAATGTTGATATTTTTCTCACTTGATGTGAGAGAAATAATGCTAAGCCTCATTAGCTGAAACAATTTGCACTCCATGTATAACTTTGGGGAAATTATTTAAGTTCTTAGAATCTTGGGTTTCTGGTCTATAAATAGACCTACACCTAGTTTGTAGGATTATCAGAATGCATGTAAAGTATATGACATAGGACATATTAGGTTTTTAATAGAAGTTAGCTGTTCTTATTGTAAATAACTTATGCCTAACTGTGAATTAATATGTCATTTTCTGGAAACATTTTTGATTGGAAAGAGATAAAAAGTTTTTGAGGAAAGGATTTGCTTGAGATTCTAATGGAAGTTAAAAGGTAGCCTCAAGCCCCAGTCCACGATGGTGAAAATAATGGATTTTTTTTTTTTTTTTTTTTGTCTTTTCTAGGACTGCACCCAAGGCAGTCTAGGGGTCTAATTGGAGCTGTAGCCGCCAGTTTATGCCAGAGCCACAGCAATGCAGGATCCAAGCCACATCTGCAACCTACACCACAGCTCACGGCAATGCCGGATTCTTAACCCACCGAGCAAGGCCAGGGATCGCACCAGCAACCCCATGATTCCTAGTCAGATTTGTTAACCACTGAGCCACGACGGAAACTCCTGAAAATCATGAATTTTGGAATCAAACATCCCAGCTTATCTTCCTGGACTGATTATTTTATCTAAGCCTCAATTTCTCCTATAAAACAAGTTATAATAGTCATCTCATTCTAAAGGATTAGATGTAATAATGTGTATAAAGCACTTGGTGTTTGGCCTACAGTAACTCAATACATTGGAACAATTTTTCCTTATCCATTAGTGGGGACAGAAGTGAGGACAAATTTAAGAAAGGCCAGCAAAGACAGACTTCTTCCTCCACAATGTTTGTCTTCTCTGATTAATAAGTTTATATAATTTAATTTAATTTAATTTACATAATTAACCAAACACTGTGTGAAGGTCAACAGTACCAAGAAACTTTCTGGATGTAAATCAACACATAAGCTCAATATATGGAAAGTTTACTGAAACTTAAACACAGGAGGGGGTGGGCCTGGTAAAGCATTAGCTGACTGTGAGTCAGCAATGCAGTGTCATTATTTCTCATCTGATAGTTACTGGTGTACATTAACAGCCATTCTCTATGTCTTCAAGATTAGTCATGTTCTGGCTGAGGTGTTTTTGTCTACCTCAAGCCTCTACATTTTTCAAAATCCCAAAGCTGGATGCAGAAACTATCGAGCAAACTTATTAAAGTGAGAGTGATCATCAATAACTGGAAAAGAGAAAATTGTGGGGTAACATCTGTCTATGATTTTATGATGATCTTTTACTAAAGGGATGCTGGCTCCACTGCTGATGTTAATATGAGCACGAAAAGAATAAATGAGCCGAGAATAAATAAGCCCAGATACAGAATTTAAGTGGGATATTAGGGAAAAAAAACTAGCATAATCAAAGTTTTGAAACTTATGTCGATTTAGAACAGAGGTGGGAGGCCAGAGAGGAGATGCCCTCTTCCAGTTCTATTGTTCTACATAAAATTCTTCTACCCCAACCTTGTGACTTCTTATGTTCTATTGTATCATATTAATCTCGCCCATTCAAGTGAAAAAAATTTAAATGTGCACATATAACTTAAGTGACTTGACAAAGGCAAATAGTGAGTCATTCATTCAATGGCCAAGTCAGAAAATGGAACTTTTGTATCTTTAGCTGGGAAATCTCTTCCTCCACTTTCCTTGATGATCTGCAAGAATCCTACTCCCACTCCAATTAAATACTCTTATGAGATTTTTATTCACCTTTTCACCAGTGCTATTTCTCAGTGTCTAAGTCTCATTACACTCTGGGTCACAAAACCTTTGCCTTTCATGAATGTGTTTCAAGAGATTCTTCTTTTTCAAGTACATAATTCCAGGTGGCACTCATAATAGAAGACTTGTTATACACCGTGGACATTATGGACGTTTTATGGACTTTGCCAAGTTCTTCATAATATTGAAGTCACTACCAATAATCTATCCTACAAAGCTATGCAATGAATAATTGTCATCCTCCTTAACAGAAGCCAAAATACAATGGTCTGAAGGATCTATCAAATGCTCTACTTGTGAAGTCACTACTATTTTCCCCTATAAATCAACCTCTTTCCAAGTGGTCCTTCCCTCCAGGTTTTCCTGTAGTGTCCAACCTTGCTTATACCCTCTATCTATTTCTGAAACTTCCTCTAGCATCACACTTGCTCATTACTACTGTATCTCTTTTGAAATATCACTTTCAAAACAACTCTCCTTTTCTTTGCACATCTTTTTGCTTCTTTACCTCATTATTATCGGTTATTCCAACTCTACATTATCCAATGCTGCTATTTATTTTTTGAATCTTTTGGTCTTAAGCTGACTGTACACAGTACATTTCCTGGCAGAAAATCTGGCTGATTTGGGCAATCTTTTGATACAATTATTTTTCTTTAGTTCTAGGAAATAGAATCCATAAAAAAATTAGTCTGAGAAAATTCACTAATAGGAAATGAGGATTAAATGCAATGAATAGTTAGAATGTTCACATAATACCATTTTGTTTTAAATCAAAGTCACCTATCTCCAAACCTAACTTTCATGTGGACTGATGATTAGGAGGGAAATTATACATTTTTGGCTGCTTTGATTTTCCCTTATATCTTCTGAGCGAGATGGAAATATGCAAGAATCACTAAAAACACAGCTCAAAAGACAACATAGGTGAGAGTCACAATTTAACTCATTACCCAGTTCTTTATTACAATGATGTTATGCAGAGTATGAGTCAAAAACCACTGAACTCAGAGCAGTGTGCTTAGTCAAAATAATGGAACTTACAGAAAGAGATTAAAGCCTCTTAAAGCAAAAATTAGAAAGATGAATTTCCTTTTGAGTATACTGTGTTTATTAAAGCATATTTCACTTATATTTATAGACTCAACACCTACCACCAACTCTGGCAAAAAGTAAGTGCTCAATAAATGATTTTTAAATTAATCTAGATTCATTTAAGGAACTAAGGAGCCATGGATCCATAAAAGAGTCTGCCCCAATTCTCTTATTTTGTTAAAAACCAACCCTAGTATGCAGTCAATAAATTCCTAAAATGGGATATTTTAAAAATAAAATATGTCCCCTTATTCTGGTCCCCACAGGAAATCTGCTCTTAATATGTCCCTTTATTTCCAAGGCCTATATCTTAGCAAGCCCAGTAAGAGTTGAAGTAATGATGTCCCAAGTGATGATGGAAATTTTAGGGAGTCCTGCTTTTTTCACTATAGCATATCCAAAAGAGGTATCAGGAGCTCCAAAGACCAACCTGAGAACTTCCTCCAGAGTATAGATTTGCCAATATTAGAAGAAGCAAAAACATGGAGTCCCCTTCTTGGAGTCCCTTCCTAGTGGAGTTTAAGCCATTAAATCCAGCACCAGTCCAAGCTTCTGCAAATCTTGCGCTTGTGCTTGCTAGTTAAATAAACCTGATGAGGATAGTACATTTATCCAATTCCCAGTTTCCTCATCTGTAAAATGAGGGATATAGACTCTTTGTTAGGTTATCTGTAAGGACTAAAGGCAGTACAAATAAAGTTCTTGGAATTGTGCCTGGCAATGAATTGAGTACACAATCAATGTTCACTCTTACTCTTTCCTCCTTCCCTACTTTTTCCTTTCCCCAGTGTGATATTACAGAATAAGGAAGTAAACCAGGAATTAGGGAATCTGAGTTCTTGGTCTGGGTCCCGAGCAAGCTTTCTATCATATCTTCCTTCCCTTCCATGTGTAAATAGGCAGACAAATAAACACAATTTTAAGAAATCAGGACTTAATAAAATATGAGGGTCAGAAATAGGCTATACATGCTTAAGGCTGCAGTGCATTCTAGCCCTCCAACAATGGTTATTCAACAGACACTACCGAGCAGATGAAATGTGGTAAATAAGACTGAGGAACTGAGTTTCTAGAATAATGAAATATTAATTAATTGGAATTTAGGCTTACAAAACTGATCATAGATTTCAGTTATCAAAAAACTATTTCCTTTAATGCTTTTGACACTGCTACTTGAAAGTTTAAAATTTTACAAGTAGCTGACATCAAATCTCTATTGGAGAGTGTCTGCCAGCAGATAGACGCACATATTCATTTGTGATGTTTTTCTTGTACTGCGCACATGTTTTCTCTCTGAACTGAGACTAAGGATGTCAAAAACTTTAGTTCTTTGGGCCTCTTGGTGGAATTATATATTACAATAAGTGATGAATGAAGAGCAGAAATATAAATGAGAGGAGATGCCAAAAATTAGTGACTTAGAAAGGAAAGAAGGCAGAGAAAGAGAAGAGAGGGGTCTAAATCAACCCTGAGTACACAACAAGTAATTTCCCTGTGCTCTGAGTCTCATCCTAAGAATCTCAGGAATAAATGCCATCCGTGTTAATCATGGTGTCCTGGGTCTTTTTACACTTAGTCTGAAGGGGCCGAAGAGATGGGCTCTTGTCTGATTTATTCTGAGTCATTTTTATAAGATCATAGTGAAATACACTAAACTCACAAATTTTATCTACACAATCAGAAAGTGGTTGGTCTTAACGTCTTTCATGGAAATATCTCATGAAATTTAATGCAAAATACGTGTATGAAAATTTGGAGGTCCCTTAAAAAAACTAGGTAGAAATTCAAGTTATAAGCTCTTTTTGTGCAAAAAGAGAATATCTATTCAAGATGTTTTAGTAGATAAAACTCTTCTATGGCCAGATAGCAAATACAAAGAAGATAAACAAAACTTGTTCCTTAACTGACTCAGCAGATACATATGTTCGGGGTAAGGAATAAAAAAACTGAAACATCAGCATCTTTTAAAGGCAAGCCTTTTTCTCTGGGTACTTTCCCATTAGCTGGACCAAGTAGAAATGCTGTACTTTTCCTTACTCCCTGAGCTCTGCTCTTAGTCTGCAGTGGTGTCACTGCCAGAAATGAATTCACCAAAGAAAACACCAAGAATCATCTTGGTTCTATGGAACTCATGATTCTCTACTACCCAGTTCAACCACAGTCATGGGAAAGAACCCAAAAAGTAACCCCACCAACTGAAATGCAATAGGCCAATATTTTCCTTTCATATTATAATGATTTTGTTAATGTTAGGAGGAGAAACCAAAAGAGCATGTGAAAGCATATAGTCTGTTTTGGACTTTACGTAAATAAAATGTCTAATATTGGGGATTGATGAAAAATGTATCTTCACAGGAACTGGGATTATAAGGGTTCTGGGGTTTGCGACTTTTGAAAAGTAGTTGAGGCAATCATACTCAGCTATAAAGGGAGAGTCTCTACTAATTTACCTAAGCAAGTTGTATTTTCATAGCTAAAGAACCCTAATTTAGCATCTGTAAATCTATATAGTCTTGGAAGGAGAAATTAATTTAAACTACTATCATTCTAATGAAATGTTCAACTTGTAATATAAATGTGTGTAAAAGAGATACATTTTTGAGAATCCTCTTTGCACTTATTTTCTATGAATATTTCATTTTTAACTGAGTCATTGAAAATAGAATATTATTACATATCTGCAAAGAGACTAATTATTATTTGCCCTCTTTAGGTTTAATACAAATTTATTGCATTTTTTAAAAATTTACGATTGACATCATGTTTATATACCTTTGCATTTTAGAATACTCCTTTATAAAAATCAAATTATAAGATTTATTTGCCTTTAAGTTATGAATGAATTACACTAATTTCTAGGGACATAGAAAACATTCTACACCTGGAAATGCATTAAGAAAAATCAAACTTTTAGAAATAACCATAAGTAGTTACATTTTTCTATGAAGGGTAAACATGAGGTTTCTACTTCTGTCTCCTCTCAGAACCTAATAGATTACCACCAAGTTTCCAAAGGAGTCATTAGAAGCATTAAAAGAGATTAAGGACAGAATGGAGCATGTTTTAGGGCACTTGACAATTTTATGCAGAATTACGGCAGAGAGCAAAAAGAACAAGGCATGGAGAGAAACAAAGTGGACTGAAGTCACAGATGACAGACTGTTGAAGGAAAATGAAAAGAAATGAGAGAGGAAGAGAGCATGATAGCCACAGATGTATGGTCATGGCACAGACCCAGAGATACCTATCGCTGGGTCCATGCATACTGAGTGCTGACGTTGTTCTACAGCGTCGCACCCCAAGCACTCATTATTCTCTTCAACGGCTAAAGAGTAAATGCCAAAATGATGGATGCTGGCCCGCTGTATCAACATTTCCCCATAGCCATGAAGCCCATTATCAACAGAGATAACGCTGTGCCAGGGTAAATTTCTTATCAGAATATGGGCAGGGAAGAGTTCACACTGGTGTTAGATTTAACACAATTTTATGTGGCAAGCTCCCTAAAGCAATTGAAAAGCACTAAGACAGTCTATGCAGGAGCTGGAATCAAAGTATCATTCTTCCAATCTGTTCGGATTTGTTGTTGTTGTTTAAGAAGGCAAGAGGAGGAAATGTAGAGATCACTTAAGACAGTGGCAAATGGGAAGTTGTTTTAACGGCTCTGCACAGGTGCTGAATGCATGGCCGTTATTTTGGTTGGACTTTTGCTCCCACAAGGGAGTGTAATACTAAGTATAGCTATCAAGCTTAGAGGGCAAAGATGAGGGAAGATATGTAGAAACATTTGAATGATGGGATCAAATGGACTGGGACATAGCTTCCAACAAATCTTCCAATCTAAATGAGTCAGACTACTCTAAGAAATACTAAAAATGACTATTCTACGAAACCACTAAAAAAGACAATCCATTTTCTGTTGGGAGGCCAGTCATTTAGTAAACTTTTCTATATATTGTCTATGTCTAATTGATCTTCTTCTCCAGATTTTAGTATTCAGGTTAGATATATTTATTTTTCCCCAACCTTTGAATAATCTCTTCATATGTCATTAGCATGGTAGGTGGTCAAATAAAATTGACAACCGAGATCAACCAGTACTGTTTCAAATAGGCTAAGCTGGAGGAGAGATGAATGACCTCAAATAGAAATACATAGCCTATTAAAATAATAGATTTTTTTCATGTAATTGAATTTCTGTTAAAGTAGAATTCATCATATAAAAGATATACTATTTGCCTTGAGGATCTCAGCAGTGGTGAAATCAGTACAAGAAAGCAGAGTCTTAGATTTCAGTCATTAGTCCTTATGTTGTTCCTTTGTATTTGGTCATTGCTCTTAAAGCCATCAGTCAAAACTCCTGCATTTTGTTGTGTTAAATATTTAATGTTTGGAGTCATTCTTTGTCCTCCAATGTATTCCGTTTGGAACAGCACTGGATAAGTTTCTTTCTTTTGGGGGAGGGGGGGCAGGCACTCCTGCAGCATATGGAAGCTCCCAAGCTAGGGGTCGAATCAGAGATGCAGCTTCCGGCCTATATCACAGCAACAGCAACAGCAACACAGGATCTGAGCTGAGTCTGTGACCTACACCACAGCTCATGGCAACGCTGGATCCTTAACCCACTGAGCGAGGCTAGTCGGGTTTGTAACCTGCTGGGCCATGGCTATCCCACTTAGAGCAGGTAAAGCAGCTGGCTGAACTTAATAACTGGTTGAGTTACAAAACTGGGGGGATTGGAAAAGAAAAGCTGGAAGAAAAAACATGGGTTGGGGATAGTTTACCCATGATCCAGTAAACCAGCACCAGCTTTCACGGTTTATTAAATACATGTGTGCATTATGCTTTATCTTAGAGGTGAAAAAAGAGTAAATGGCTCCTTTCCCAGAATCTTGTTAACACTTTCAGGCCACTGATGATTTCATTTAGCATATTATCTCTTCAAAGTAATATCTCTGTAATCAAATCACCCTCTAGAAAGGAACTATGTACTCTTCACAGTATGATCACAGCTATCAACTTTAATCACAATATACAGGTGATTCTTCTTCCTCATTCACATTTATTCAAAGGACTAGAGTTTGTGTTAATACTCTTTTCTATATCCTACCATCCTCTGAGTATGTGTAATAATCACTACCATTTATTGAGCAACCAGTATGACGCAGATTATTTCAATCTTTGTAACTGCCTCATAATATGAGTTTCATCCACAGTTTATAGATGAGGATACTGAGATTCAAACAGATTAGATAAATTTGCCAAGGGCACACCATTTAATAAGCATACAGTCTAATGAATGTTTCTCCCACCCATTTAATTCCTTCACTCTATGTTTATCTAGAAAAAATAATTTAGCCATACATGAATTATTTATCTGAAATGTATGTGATAATTTTTAAAAGGAGAAATGAATAAGTAAAAACTCCATAAAATATTTTACCTCCAAAGTCTTAAAGTATATGAGTTACTTATTGGGAACCCACTATTGAGCATGATCTAAGGGGCAAGATCATATTTTCACCTCTATTACACTGGCATATAGTAGATGCTTAATAAATGCTATGAATGAGTGGAAACTGAAGCATCCTTCAGTGACAAGAAAAACTCAATGCTCTATGAATGGTACGGATGTTTACTCCGATAAAAGAGTAACTTTCTTCTGCTCCAATTGAGGAATTATAGATGTAATCTACTTAGAAGGAAAACAGGAAAATCCAAGTTGTCTGTAGATATCTAGACCTCAATAGGCAGCTGACCATACATGTACTATGATTCTAATTATTCAAGCAAATGAGTACTCTCAAATGCAATTCACTTACTTTCTCACAATCTCTACCCAGAGGGGAACTACACACGAAATAGCTCTGCAGGGAACCACTCTTGCAAGCCAGTTACTTAGAAACTATCAAAAACAGTCACCCCTACCCTTGCTCTGAAGGTGACTTCCATAAAGCAGAAAAATGGAAAAATACTTAATTTCTTTACAAAGCAACCAGAATTAAAGAGAACAGATATGTATTTGAAGAGTTGTGTCTTTGCTACCTAAAACCAAAATACTTTTAAATGAAAACAGGCACTTGGCATTTCCAATTATGGAAACTAATACAAATGTTCACCCATTGAGGCTCACACGATTATGAAAACATAAAAAAAATGCTTCAAACAGATATAGTTATTTAACGTGAGGCTACAAATCAAGATAGTATATTCAATATACATTAGTGGACTATAGGAATTGTAACTGTGGTCTCCTCCCACAACATATTTTTTTTTCTCTTTTAAGTTACATCTTAAGGATGCAAGAGAAAGGAAAAGGAGGTTATAGTGATGGACTTTCCCACAGATTCATGGAGGGAGATGATGGTCAGATGGACAGTTCAGAAATGAAAATGATGGGAGGCTTTTGGGAGCAGGGCTCATTAAGATAATCCTAGAAAAACAACCAGAGTAAACATCATTTATCTGACACCAAAAATGCCCTAAAGATACTGCCACTTCTTTTAGTATAGTTCCTTTTAACAGCCTTTGGCTTTTTGTTCCCAGCCCAATTTGAGCATTCAGGAACAACACTTCCCATTATCTTTGTTTAATTTGAAGGAAATGCCGAGGCTTGGCTTGCCGAAGATGAAAGTATCCGGGCTTACCTCCCAGGGGCCTTTGCTCATTTTAAGAATAACTGATGTGCTGTGTGTAGTTGATGCCCAAGAAACTATCACACAGTACCCTGTATATCTGAGACCTGAGCAAACACTTCAAAACCAAGGCACAAACTGACTTCAAAACCCACTGCTTCATGTCACTAACCCCAAGCCTTCCTTAGTGTGACAGAAACGTTCCCATAGAAACTGGGCAAGGGAAGGAGAGTCAGGAACAGAGGACAAGAGATAAAATACCACTGACATAACACACAAACAAAACAGGAAAATCCTAACACAGAGGATGCAGAGGTAAATACATGATGTGTGTCAATCACACAGGTGACATTCACAGCTATGGTGACACACTGGGTTAACATGCTCATTTTAACTCTCTGGTATCCTTTTAAAAATTCACTTTTAGGGAAATAAATTGTCAGAACTTTCTTTTTCTTCAATCCTGCAAGGGGAAAAAGCATAATTCCTGGGAATATCAAGCTAAGAAAATTGAACCTAATTTAATAGCTCTAGGGAAAAATGCTCTTGAGCTAAAAGCCCGGGGGGAACCTAGAGAATCTCAATGGTCTCATGACATAGCCATCTTCAAGAAGTCCTAAGGTAGGCCACTTCGGAGTTGACAGCAAGTACTCAAAAGAAAAGGTGAGTAGAATAGGTGTTAGAATCACTATAAAGAAACAGAGAGGGGGTCCTGTTCTAACAGACACCCGCCCTCCTCCCCTCAAGGGCCATTTGCTTACCCACCCACACATCAGTTTCCTAAGAACCAATGGAACAGTATACGTGTCTCGCTAACATCGGTTAATAGGAAATATGCGTGTTACTTTAAGCATTGCTTCCTTAGTTCAAGCTAATCAGTACCATCAAAATTAGGGTGACTCACCCTCCCATCTTTCCCAGGAGTAAGAATTGCCCTAGGACAAGGAACTTTCAGTGCTAAAACTGCCACATTCTAGGGAAACTGGGATGACTGGTCACCCTAAGATTGACCAAACCCAACCCAACCCAGTTCAAATGGGATTGGTTGATGTCTGTTAGTTTGTTGCTTTCCTTTTTAAAGGAGTGGAAGTTAGCACTTTCCTTAAAGGCTTTTAAAAGAACTTTATAACAAATCACAAATATCCTCAAAGTAGAAAGACATCCATAATTTTAGTTACTGTTCTTAGTAGCTAAACTGAAATTTGTTACACAGAAGGGAAGATGATAATATGAAGTACAGAATGCAAGATTTTTTGACGAAAAGTCTTTCATATTAACAGAAACATTCACAGCGTTCAATTCACAATGTTCCACAAAAGCCAATGGTATTAACCTTCACTCTTTCCATTTCAGATTTTCTTCAAATGCTCGGGTCCAAGACTCCTTCAGACTCAGCCACATTAAATTCACAGCCATATACAACTAAGACTTAATACCTTTTATGTTGTCTTTCAACACGTTCATTTATTAAATTGAACCCATCACCTGGAACTTTGGTTGAACTGGGAGAAGGAAGGATAAAGACCACCACAACAGGCAAAGAGTATAATCCAACCATAGAAAATTGCGTTATGCCTAAAATAAATAATGACAGAGATGTTAATGACTGTTTTCTCTATCAATGTTGTTTTATCTCCTGCAATTAGTTTGAAGTAAGGTGAGACTGCAAATGGATTTTAAACACAAACACTCTTTTGAACACAATTTCAAAGGCATGAGCATGCAACATCAAGACACGACACTGAAGGCTGAATAGGGAGCTGGGGAAAAGTTCCGGATTCCAGGGAAAGCAAGAGCTTTAGAACAACACAGCTGGCAGCATTAAAAAAAAAAAAAAAAATTGGGCTCCCATGGTTCCTATAATAAAGAACTATAGCTGAGTGAATAATACACACCCACATATACACCAAACAAAAATGACAAGAAAAAGTGGTAAGGTGACCTTTTCCTTTAAGTGGTAGGAGGTAGCAAAGAAGGCTAGTTTTAATCAAGTCAGCTGGTTTTATATTAGGATAATTTAATAAAAGAGATAAATTTCACCTAATTCGGTCTTTTAAAAGATACTCTTCTTCATTGTTAGACTATAGTATGGGGAAAAAAACAGGGCTATTTATGACTAATAAGAACAAAAATATTACCAAAACACGTCACAGATAATCTAATCATTTGGTTTTATTTTTCCCTATTTGCATTGAGACTTCATATTATGTAACATTTATAACAATAAATTATAGCATATATAGGAGTTCCCATTGTGGCTCAGCAGAAATGAACCCAACGATTATCCACGAGGATGCGGGTTTGACCCCTGGCCTCACTCAGTGAGTTAAGGATCCAGCGTTGCCGTGAACTGTGGTGTAGGTCACAGATGTGGCTATAGAGTAGGTCGGCAGCTGCAGCTCCAATTCGACCCTTAGCCTGAGAACTTCCATATGCTGCACATTTGGCCCTAAAAAGAAAATAAATAAATAAAAGCATATATAAAGAAAAAGACTTTGATTTCTATCACTGTCTTTGACCTCACTTCCTTTACTTGGGTTTGCGTGAGAGATTTTAGCTACTGTATATAATGAGGAGAAGAAATAGAAAAAACACATATGGAGTATGAGATAGTTATCTGAGTCTTGAATGAACAGAATAGAAAGACCTACTTGAGAAAGGAGGATTGAAGAGCAGATGACACCTGAGAATTCATAGGTAGAATAACTACATTATAACAAGTCAAGAGAATAACCAATATTTATTGAATGCTTATTTTTTCTTCAGAACTATGATAATGGCTCTAATAAGAGCCATTAGAATAACAAGAATAGTGGTTAATTACTGAGTGCCAGAGTGACCAACTGTCCCGCTCTGTCCAGAACTGAAGGTTTTTCAGGATGCAGAACTTTAAGTGCTAAAGCCTGAATAGCTTTTTTCTTTTTTTAAAATATAGTTGATTTAAAATGTTATATTAGTTTCAGGTGCACAGCACAGTGAATCAGAAGCCTGGACAGTCATATAGGGTAGCTGCAAGGATAAAATGGGATAACAGAATACTTGGCACTGTGCCTGGCACAGAGAGAGAGTACTTACCTGTCCCAGTGTGCCTGAGACTGCCCTGGTTTTAGCACTGAATATCCACATCCTGGGGAACTGAGTTTTTATGTGCATTAACCCACCCAACATTCGCAGCTACCCTGAGAGGTAAAAATGTGTGCTAGTATTATTCCACGTTATAGATGGCACAAAAGAAGCCTAGCTAGTTTAAATATCTACTCATGGTGGCACAGATCCCTGGATGGATGACAGGGCCTGGAATTGAACAGCCTAATGCCACCCAAACCTGCAGAGCTCCTCATGGCATTATATTGTCTCCTGGTCAAGTCTGGGAACCTTTGTTAGTGTCAGGAGAAAGAGAACTAGAAGGAGAAGGGGGCTGCAACACCTAGCTAGCATACAGGTATCTTTGTTTCCATTGGATGGTAGATAGATAGCAACCGACAACATCAGTGAATTCTAAGGAACTCACCTGTGGAACCTGAAAGTGACTTAGCTTGTTGAAGGCATCAATGCCACTAAATGTTCAGGAACAACACATTTTATCTACAAATATGGCACAGTAGATTATTTATAGTTACTTATCGATGATGTATTCAAAATCAGTACCCCAAACCAGCCAATCTAGATGAGAGTTCTCTTTCCGCCAATAATTAAACTGTGTCACTCTCCTTTTGGCAAGTAACACGATTTAAATTTCTAAGACAAGAGTCACAAGAACGGTCTATAAAAATAGGTGGTTATGCTTATTGACCTGACTCTGCAAGTTTAATCATTACGAACCATCAATGATCATCTACATCTTGGGTGAGATGTGGACTTAGGAAGCAGAAGCCAAATATCACCATTTGTCTTTCACATGCCTCACGTGTCAGCACCTACGACGCTGTTCTTGGAGACACATCACAATTTTGTTACTGCTAAATGAGGACACCTTGGGGTGACTAGAAAAGTAAAATGAGATGGTATAAAAATTATAGAGATTTTCTGGTAATGTTTTATCCACTCGGGTTTACCCTTTGTCTTTATCCACTGTATTTAAATAATAACAATCATAATAAAATTAGTGAAAATTGCTATCCTTTCTTGATTGCCTGCCATTTAACAAGCGCTGGGAGAAACGGAGAGTTGCATGGCTGTGTGTGGATGTGTACCTATGTGTGCACCTGTGGAACGGGGGTACTGTTACGCTAACGGCTGGATAAAGGATTAGAAAGAACCCCTTTTTTTGATGTGGCCTAGTAACCTATCAGGATTTATGGACTGAACATTTTTGAAAATGTGCCTCTATTTTAAAATAAATTTTACTGGCATACAGTTGACTTACAAAGTCATGTTAGTTTCAGGTGTACAGCAAAGAAAATCATTTATACATATACATCCATCCATTCCTTTTTAGAGTCTTTTCCCATGGAGGTTATTACACAGTATATATCCACTTTCTTTTTTTTTTTTTTTTTCTTTATAGGGCCACATCTGAGGCATATGGAAGTTCCCAGGCTAGGAGTCAAATCAGAGCTGTAGCCACTGGCCTATGCCACAGCTACAGCAACGCCAGATCCAAGCTGTGTCTGTGACCTACACCATAGCTCACGGCAATGCTGGATCCTTAACCTTCTGACTGAGACCAGGGATTGAACCTACGTCCTCATGGATCCTAGTCAGGTTCATTACTACTGAGCCACAATGGGAACTCCCTATTCACCTATTTTTTAAATGTAGGTTTTGTTTTTTTTTCCTGGGTGATGCAATTTTGGTGTTTTGGAAAAATAGCATTTATTGGATATTAATGGTCTAATCCCTTCTATTTAGTAAATGTTTAGTCTTATTGGCACTATGTTTGTAAAGCACAAATATTTACCAGTGGATTTTAAATTTCTAAAATGTTCTATTTTATAGTTTACTCCTTGAAGAAGCCTCATCACAAGTCATTTCATGGAAAGGGCTTCTTCTATTATTTATGTTGGATCTCATTAAGCTTTTACTTCCATCTTCTAAATTTCCTCCTGAGATTAAACATTTGACTTTTACGAGGGCACTAAAAGAACAAGAGTGGGCCACTTTCATTTTGGGTCTGAGAACATCATAATCTTGCAATTTAATCAGGCTGAGTGTTGACAAAGGCTGTTTTAGCTGTTTATAGAAACCAACAGAAAGTTGGCACATTTTGAAGTTTCTTTAAAATGTGTCAGCTTTGCCCACTGTCCTATCAAAGCTGATGACCAAATTTGCTCCTTAATTATACACTTGTGCTCCTCACAACATGAGAAACAGGGGATTCTAAGAAGCAAATCAATCATATAAAGGTCACTCTAAGCAAAAGTAATGAAAATGACTAAAGACCCTGAATTATAAGGTAAAATGATGAACAAAATAGTTGCCTGCTGTTACCCAAGTATTGGTCACAAAAACTTGTAGTAATTAAATTAGTTACAAAAGCAATCCTGAGAAACAAAAACCAAGCAGGAGGCATAACTCTCCCAGACTTCAAGAAATACTACAAAGCCACAGTCATCAAAACAGTGTGGTACTGGTACCAAAACAGACAGACAGACCAATGGAACAGAATAGAGAATCCGGAAATAAACCCTGACACCTATGGTCAATTAATCTTTGACAAGGGAGGCAAGAACATAAAATGGGAAAAAGAACGTCTATTCAGCAAGCATTGCTGGGAAACCTGGACAGCAACATGCAAAGCAATGAAACTAGAACACACCCTCACACCATGCACAAAAATAAACTCAAAATGGCTGAAAGACTTAAATATACGACAGGACACCATCAAACTCCTAGAAGAAAACATAGGCAAAACACTCTCTGACATCAACATCATGAATATTCTCTCAGGTCAGTCTCCCAAAGCAATAGAAACTAGAGCAAAAATAAACCCATGGGACCTCATCAAACTGAAAAGCTTTTGCACAGCAAAGGAAACCAAAAAGAAAACAAAAAGACAACTTACAGAATGGGAGAAAATAGTTTCAAATGATGTAACTGACAAGGGCTTAATCTCTAGAATATATAAACAACTTTTACAACCCAACAGCAAAAAAACCAATCAATCAATTGAAAAATGGGCAAAAGACCTGAATAGACATTTCTCCAAAGAAGATATACAGATGGCCAACAAACACATGAAAAAATGCTCAACATTGCAGACTATAAGAGAAATGCAAATCAAAACCACCATGAGATATCACCTCACATCAGTCAGAATGGCCATCATTAATAAATCCACAATTAACAAGTGCTGGAGGGGCTGTGGAGAAAAGGGAACCCTCCTGCACTGTTGGTGGGAATGTAAACTGGTACAGCCACTATGGAGAACAGTTTGGAGATACCTTAGAAATCTATACATAGAACTTCCATATGACCCTGCAATCCCACTCTTGGGCATCTATCCGGACAAAACTCTACTTAAAAGAGACACATGCACCCACATGTTCATTGCAGCACTATTCACAATAGCCAAGACATGGAAACAACCCAAATGTCCATCAACAGAGGATTGGATTCGGAAGAAGTGGTATATATACACAATGGAATACTACTCAGCCATAAAAAATGATGACATAATGCCATTTGCAGCAACATGGATGGAACTAGAGAATCTCATCCTGAGTGAAATGAACCAGAAAGACAAAGGCAAATACCATATGATATCACTTATAACTGGAATCTAATATCCAGCACAAATGAACATCTCCTCAGAAAAGAAAATCATGGACTTGGAGAAGAGACTTGTGGCTGCCTGATGGGAGGGGGAGGGAGTGGGAGGGATCGGGAGCTTGGGCTTATCAGACACAACTTAGAATAGATTTACAAGGACATCCTGCTCAATAGCATTGAGAACTATGTCTAGATACTCATGTTGCAACAGAACAAAGGGTGGGGGAAAAACTGTAATTGTAATGTATACATGTAAGGATAACCTGACCCCCTTGATGAACAGTGGGAAAATAAAAAAAAATAAAAATAAAAATTAAAAAAAATTAGTTACAAAGCATGTAGCAATGTATCTGGCTTACAGTAGGTACCCAACAAATGGTGGCTTTCATATTATACTTACTAATAACAGCAATATTTCATGTTTCATTGGATAGCGCACTGGACTTCAGGTCCTATGATGGGTTAAAATATTGCTTCCTATTTTTATGTATGAGATATGATGCAGCTTACAGAACTGTTCTGAATATGAATTGTTAGGTGAAGATAGGAAATGAAGGGAGGGAGAGAGAAAAGGAGGAAGAGATAGCATTTAAAACATCCCTTCCCATTAATAGGTTCTCAATAAATTGTATCTAAAATAGAAGGGGAAAATATAGAATAATCCATTTTCAGAATATGTTTTTCTATTGGGATGAAGAAAAAATACACTGATTTGAGAGTTTTCAGTTATTCCAAGTAATAAGCCTGTATTAAAAATTGACCAAAAGTGCTTAACTTTGTAGGAACTCTTTTCCAAAAAACAAATAAACAAAACAAAACTCTTCTCTTGGATGGGTTCTTAGGAGTTGAGATTTTTTTGAATTTATTTTTCAAATTAAATTAGCATTGAGATATTTGATCACAAACATCATATAACCCATCACTAGAAACAGCTGTTTATTTAGACATACCACAAACTGACATTGTTAAATGCTTTACACTTGATCTTAGCCAAAAGGCCGAGAAGTGATGTTAAATGCTTTATATATATTCTCTCAATAACTAATCATAAGGATCTTTTTTTTTTTTTTGTCTTTTTGCCTTTTCTGGGGCCGCTCCTGCACGGCATATGGAGGTTCCCAGGCTAGGGGTCTAATGGAGCCGTAGCCACAGGCCTACGCCAGAGCCACAGCAACGCGGGATCCTAGCCACGTCTGCAACCTACACCACAGCTCATGGCAACGCCAGATCCTTAACCCACTGAGCAAGGCCAGGGATAGAACCCGCAACTTCATGGTTCCTAGTCGGATTCGTTAACACTAAGCCATGACGGGAATTCCCTTAATGATCTTTTTAAGGTAGGTAATGCTATCCCCATTTTATAGATGAAAAAAATACGTGATAGTGCTGGAAGTTGAGTAAAAAACTTTGGTTCAAGAGGTGGTATAGAGAGTATTAATAGAGGTTAAAGATATAGACTCTAGAATAAAACTGAGTTCAAAATCTTGATCTTTTGATCTTATGCGAGTTGTTTACTCTTCTCTCTGGTCCTTAGTTACATTGTCTATAAAATGGGAAAAAGTAATAATGCCCACTTTACAGGATTCTTTTTGGGTTGAAATCCAAATCCATACAAAGCATGTAGAAGAATCTATGGTCATCCCTTGCTATATCTTGGCCATTATTATCAGTCTAGCTCTGAAATATCTACTCTTCTTAAACTTTATCTCCAAAGGTACACATTGCTAGACCATTATATAGCTAAGTAAAGGGACTAGAATTCTTTTAACAACATGAGCTTCAAAAATCTATGTAATGCTTCCACACACTTTATCTCAATTGATCCTAATTCTGCCCAAGGCTGTGCATTTATTAAGAGAAAAAGCTAAATGTTGGCCCTGGGACTTCAGACTCAAGATGCTATGATCTTCCTCCTAATAAAAGAAAGAATTCTGGGATTTATTCTTTGGCTCTGTCTAGCAACATAACACTAAATAGCTGGATGAGTGTAATTGTTTAGTTACATATCCAGATGTCTCAGCCAGTGTGAGAACAAACATCTGGCTGATTAACTGGATATTGCAATTTTTTTTTTAACCCTGACATTGGGCAATGTGTCAAATATGATTGATGTGAAACAGAAGAAAGGAAAGCGTATAGAAGGAGCTGTTAACAAGAAAAATACTCTGCTAAATAAAAGATGGCATGGACTTTGCTATCATCACCCGCACTAGCAATTTATTTGTAACCAACATCAATAGCCCTGTTGGGGAATACAATCTCGCTTAACTTGTTCTACCATGTTGACACCTCTAACTCAGAAATGTAATTTAAAATAAAGATTCATGGAGCTAATATCCTTCTTGCTTCAGACTATTAAAGTGCCTATTGTTCCCATAGCTTGGAGGGGGATGAGAGTCTGCATGCATAAATGAACACATAGATGATATACTGCTGAATATAAATATTGCCCAGCTTTTAGTGAGATACCAATGCTTGTAGAATACAAAGTTAAAATAGATACTGTGCATAAAACGCCTTATGATAAAAAAGTAGTAATTCACAGACATGAAAAGCAGACTTGTGGTTGCCAAGGGAGAGGGGAGAAGGGGTGGGATGGATGGGGAGTTTGGGGTTAGTAGATGCAAACTATTACATTTAGAATGGATAAGCAATAGACTTGTGGCTGCCAAGGGGGAAGGGGAGGGAGTGGGGTGGTTTGGGAGCTTGGGGTTAATGGATGCAAACTATTGCCTCTGGAATGGATTAGCAATGAGATCCTGCTGTGTAACACTGGGAACTATGTCTAGTCACTTACGATGGGGCATGATAATGTGAGAAAATAGAATGTATACATGTATATGTAACTGGGTCACCATGCTGTACCATAGGAAAAAAAATCGCATTGGGGAAATAATTTAAAAAATTAAATTAAATTTAAAAAAAGGATAGGCAATGAGGTTTTACTGTACAGCACAGGGAACTATAGTCAATCTCTTGAGATAGACCATGATAGAAGATAGTATCAGAAAGAGAATGCATATATATGTATGATTGGGTCACTTTGCTGTATAGCAGAAATTGGCACAGCATTATAAATCAACTATGCTTTAAAAAAGAAATTTTAAAAAGTAGTTATGATGGGTGATTTTTCTATAATCCTAGACATGCTGTGATTTTCCTGGGGGAGATAATAATAGAACGGATCACGTGAACTATTATCACGTTAGTAGAGCTATCACTGGTGAGCACTTACTTGCCCTGTTCTAGGTATTTTGCTGGGCATGTGTAACATCAACTCTATGAAGTAGGTATTCATATTCTCATTTTGTAGATATGAAAACTGAGGCCAATTGCTATTACATGGCTTGACCATTTTCTCATATTTATCATGACTGGGTATTTCCAATTTCTAACTTATGAAAAGGTTCAATCAAGGGCCAAGTACACACATAGGTTGAAAAGGAGTTACATTTAATATGAAAGAATCTTAGAATCTTAAGTTTGAAGGGAATCTTTAGAGAGTAGTTAATCCAACCCTGACATTTAGAGATGATAAAACCAGGGCTCATGAGGTCACAATTTTTCTAAGATTATACTTTCGCCAGAATGAGAATGAGAGACTCACACCGTGAGTATCATTTCTTTTTGCCAACATATCATTTCATAAATGTCCAGTGAAATGCAAATGTCCTTGCCTTAAGTGAAGACTGAAACTCACTGTTACATCATCAAGGATTATCAAGGTCTGTCAGACAGACTAGGCAGGATTTGATGGAGAGATCTGATGTCTGGGAGATAGTTAGGGAAGGCAACAGGGAAATTTTCTTCTGAATGTCGGCTTGTTTGTTAGTCAGTCCTGGGTTGGAGTCTTGTCGCCAGCATTTAGTGTCATAGAACCTTGAGCAAGTAACTTAACCTCCTTTAAGCCTCAGTTTCTTCTTCTGTATATTGAAGAAAATAGCATTAATGTCAAAGAGCTGACACACCTATAGCATTTATAGAGTTGTGTGTTGCACATGGTATCTTTTAGGTGCACAATTAACACTGACCTTCATCATTTCTCCTGGGGAGGAAGGCACAGAGGCAGTCCTGGGAAGCTGGAGGACTTCGTGAGAGTTCTGGGACTGACAATAGATTCATGAAGTCAAAGAATGGTGCCTCTGACC
This sequence comes from Sus scrofa, assembly GCF_054392235.1. Classification (NCBI taxonomy): domain Eukaryota; kingdom Metazoa; phylum Chordata; class Mammalia; order Artiodactyla; family Suidae; genus Sus; species Sus scrofa. The sequence goes on along the minus strand of NC_139389.1, from coordinate 113,360,935 downwards.
TCTTACCATGTGACTCAGGGTTAGCTCTGAGTCTAAACTCTATTACTGTACTCTTTATCAATAATTGATCAGTTTAATATACAGTGGAACCAAGGAAATGGGTTTTCAATTGTCATTTCCAAAAAACCCTACAAAAACAAAACACACACTCTTTCCAAGAGCATGCATCAGAGACTGATCCGTGCTATGGCACACATGTACACAAACTGGGGTATGCAGAACAGGTAGTTTATGGACTTCAATATAAAATGACAAATCTGATGGATCACCTTTGGTCCAGATGCAAGCTAGTCCAGGATAAATCTTCATGATAGATTCACACTGCTATTTTATAACTCAAACACCAGAGTCCCACAGTACAACAGATGCTATTTGACTGAATTCCCCATAAATTGTAGTTCCTCACCTTTGGGTTATTTAACATTCAGAATCAGGCTTATCAAGGTTTGTGCCTTGGTCTCATCACTACAAAAAAAAAAGGAGGGTTTCTTTTTAAAAGATATATATGGAAATCAATTCCCCCAATCAGCATGCACTTGACTTTTTGATTATAAAATGCTGTGATATAACTCTGCTTGATTTCTAAATTTCTTTAGATTCTAGATTCCAAAGTTCAATGAAAACAGGTAACACAACTCCTGTAGATTTTAGTATCCTGGTGTTTAGGGAAGCTTTCATAGAGTTTAGTATGAAATGTTAGTCATAAGTTATAGTCTATATGAGTTTGCTAAGGCCGCCATAACAACCCAAATTCAATGCCTTAAACAACAGAGATTTCTTTTTTTTTTTTTTAAATAATTTTCTTTATTTTCCCACTGTACAGCAGAGATTTCTTGTCTCACAGTTCTGGAGGTCAGAAGTCCAAAATCAAGGTGTTGAAGGGTTGGTTTCTCCTGAGAGCTATGAGAAAAAGGTGTTCTAGGCATCTCTCCTGGGCTTGTAGCAGGCTGTCTTCTCTCTATGTCTTTTCATATTGTCTTTTCTCTGTATTTGTATACATATCTGTGTACAAGTCTCTTCTAAGCATACCAGAGCTATTGGATTTGTTCCTACCTTAATGACCTATTTCACCTTGATTACTTCTGTAAAGACATTACCTTCAAATAAAGTCACATTATGAATTACTATATTAGGACTTCAAATATAAATTTTGGTGAGGAGATGGACATGATTCAGCCTATAACATGGGTCTTTGGAATAACAGGCTGAAAAGCATTTGCATTCCTTTCTTTTTACTTTACTTTCTATTTTTTCCCCCCAAAGTGCATCCAGCCTGTTTTCTGGAAACAGGTTCATTTCTTCTTAAAGCACCCCAGTGGTGCTTCACCACATGGAAACATTAAAATTCTATCTATAATAGTAAGGATTAAAAAAAAAAAAAAGATTCCAAAGACCTCACCTTCTTTTACTTTCTAAAACTTGATTCTTTTGTCACATCCTGTCTGGCACAGATACTAGAGAAACTGCAGCCGCAGAATGAAAACCTGGCACAAGGTAACTGCTGAAAAGTATGTGTGTTAAGAAAAGTTTTCTGTGTACTATGTTTCCAGAAATCCATAAAGCAATTTACTCCCTTCACTTTTCATGGCAAATCTGTGCCACTTTATATAACTATAAGTAATGATTTACCACATCAAAAGATGGAAGTAAATTCATAAATGTTTACGTTATTGATCAACCATTTTCAATTCAATTAAAAGCAGCATTAATCAACTCCATCAAGGCAGTGATAGAAGAAAGAACATTTTCCCCTAAGGTTGTTTGATAAGAGGGAGGGGGATCACCTTTTGAAATGTGATGCAAAACATAGTGTATCTAGGCATTAAAAAAAAAAAAAAACCTATAGTAATTGATAATGCAGAAGTTTAAGCAATTCAATATACTTTCTCGGAACAAACTTAATGTTACAATCACTTCCCAGTGATACAATAATCCTGGCTCATTTCCATACTGTGATAATTGCCCTCCTCTAAGTGATAAATTAAGAAGATTAACTATAGAACTAACCACCAAAAACGTACCTAATTTAGGAAATTCCAGCTCTCTATTATCTATTCTTTATCCAAATTAAAATAAAATACCTGTCTGTGCTTTAAATGGTAATAAAACATTGGGGGGGGGGGAGTCTACTTTCGGCACAGAATTGAGTAAGAGTCAACTAATAATTACAAATCCATGCATTTTCTCATGGCTGGGTGATTTCCAAACACTAGAATGATCTTGTGGCTCTGTTGACAATGATGGAAACACTGCCATGAATCCCCTCTCGGCGGGAAGCTGGCATTTGAAGGATTAATGGAACAAGAAAGCACAAAGGTTATGCAAAGCTTAAAAGCCCATGAAAGGAGAAAAATCTAATTAGAAAATTATAAAGGTTTAATTCAAATTATATGCTCAGAGATGGTCTAGGACCTGGGTGAGACAAATTTGACATTTCATTCTCAAAAGTTATTTATGAATGGTCTTAATGGGAGAAAAAGGCTCAAGAATGCCTTTGACATATTTCTAAACCTTCCAGAGGTGGATGTGATTATTTTTAGCAGGTATGAATCAAGACTTGCAACCCTTTGTTCCTCACCTCTTCCTACCAGCGTTTCTGTGTCAATATCAAGGAGGTTTCAAGTGCTACTGAAGAGAGAAATGTTGCCTCATTCTAAAAACCGTTGCAGATAATTGCTGAAAACCCAATGAAAGTGACACTGAATAATCACTTTATCATGCGGCTTAATGAGGTCTTTTCTGAAACCCGATCAAATTAATGCTTTCGTTAAGACATTAAGTACTATTTCTTTCTACTTTTTAAATAAAAATCAAATAATTTTTTAAACTTCTCCAAATTAAAAAAAAAAAAGCATTCTCTTAGAAACTTTAAAAATATTTGCAGGGAGTTTGGGTTACTCTTTTAATGCCAAAGAAATTTATCCTATATTTTGCGGTCAAATTAGAGCCAAAGGTAGTGGAAAATATCACGGAACATCCCCTTCCCTCCTAGAATACATTAACATATTTTCTAACCTCCCAATGCATATTCCAACTGGTGCAACTCCTCAAACTATGCACTAACTAATCCAGGTCTGCATGCTTTTACCTTTGTCTAAAATCCTGTGGCATCCTGAGTATACTATTTTAGTGTCTTCCTATGTTATTAAGACTCCATATGAGGTGCAATATTAAAATGCTGAGGATAGGGTGATAAGCAGACAAACAGAAACACAGACCTCATGGACAGGAAGCTGGGTAAGACAGATGATATCTATATAAATAAGTTAAACAGGATATTTTCAGACAGGTTAGTCAAGAAAAACTTCTTTGCTGAAGTGATATGGAAGTGAAATTTGAATGATGAGCAGGAACCAGCTCCCCAAACATAAAGATAAAGCTCATCTCCCACAGAAACAATGGCAAGTACTATGCCACCTTCTGAGAAAAGGAAGGGTAATGTGACCAGAGGGTAGTGATCCTAAGGAACAGAATGGCAGTACCTGAGAGCTGAGGTTTGCGGAGCTGGAAGATCCTGTAAAGACTTCCAGGCAGTAAAAAGGAATTTGGATTTTCACTTTAAGTGCATTTGGATGTCACTGGACTTTTTTTGGGGGGGATTCTCAAGGGGAGGGCGTTTATGATGTGTTTTGCATTTTAAAGAGTTGCATCATAATTCTGGCTGTGTTTCCATATGAAGAATAAATGGGCGTGAGCCAAGGAATGGAAGCAGGGAGGGGTATAGTGTAGTCTAGGTAAGAAATGATGTTGGCTTACCCTGGGTTGATAGGTAGAATCAGTGAGTAGTTATCAAAATTGAGATTGATTTTGGAGATGGAATAGAAAAATCTTGCTGATGGGTAACATTATAAATCCTTACTAGTTTGTCTTTTCTCAAAACCTTAGCATAATCACCCTGAAGATAAGAGCTATGCCACAGGTTTCTTGTGACCTCATTAAACGACCTGGTGCTGGGGGCAGAGTAGGTAGAGAACAAATAGCCATATTTTCCACTTATTCTCCAAAGGCGAGTAATTTAAGCATTGTCTACTCTCTTACTCTCTCTTACTGTTAAAGTAAGGATACATGCCTTATTGGTCATTTGATTCTGAATCGTTTCTAGACGGGAACTCCGACATTTGCTTTTAATGTTCAGTCTCTTCCTTTCTCTTAAGGGCCACAGAGACCATCAAGCAAAGATTTCACCAGTAATACTTTGGGTAGTCAGGAACTTCAAAGACTCATCAAAAATTGTCATTTAATAAAAACATCAAAAATGCAGTTAGGAAGTTCCCATCGTGGCTCAGTGGTTAACGAACTCGACTAGTAACCATGAGGTTGCAGGTTCGATCCCTGGCCTCTCTCAGTGGGTTAAGGATCCAGTGTTGCCATGAGCTGTGGTGTGGGTTGCAGACGCGACTCGGATCCCATGTTGCTGTGGCTGTGGTGTGGCTCGGAGCTGGCAGTTATAGCTCTGATTAGACCCCTAGCCTGGGAACCTCCATATGCCATGGATGCGACCCTCAAAAAGACCAAAAAAAAAAAAAAATGCAGTTACATTGGAAATGTTTTCTTAAATATTTGGTGAGTAGACAATTTTTTTTTAAATTATGAAAACATATTGAATGAAGCCCATGAGAATCTATTGTACTGAGATTATATTCAGAATAAGACATAATAAGATGGTTTACTTCCTCTATAATATACATCTCCATGATATTTCCCTCTGAGCTATAAAAGTCTTAACCCAGGTTGAATTCTGGATCTAAGGTGACTTACATGTTCTGTGTGTTTCTTTCAACTATTATTTTGTCAAAAGATTTCCCTGATACACTTGGTGTGACAAAAGTTCTACTGTCAACCTTTTACTAAGGGGGATATTTCAGTTTCAAAGGAGAAATTCTCCAGGAGTTTTTGAATCACAGCTTGTTTTTCCAATCTGAATACATTTCTTATTTTTACCATTTCTAAAGAACATGATTAATTTAGCAACAAGAAAGTCTACGTATGGTTGTTTTCATTGGTTTCGGATTCATGTTTGTAACATAGAGTTTAATGTAAGAATCAAATAACTGTAAGAGGAACATGTTTTAATCTATTATTTTAGTTCTTGCATATAGATAATTAATGGCAACAGTTTTTTACACATGAAGGGAACTGAATGCTGTGGGAAAAGTTCTATTTCCTATATAATGAGAGATAAAAAGGGTTTGAAAAAAACAGGCATTGAGCACATACATATAAGGGTTATATTGACCATACAGAGAGCAGAGAATCACTGAAGGAAGAATGAGTCTGGCCCTTGTCTCACCTCCCTCTTCCCCAATCCCCAGCTTGGTACCCATTCCATTAACTAGGAATTCTGCATTTTAAGGTGACCAGTGCCACAATCCCAGATATTTGATTTACGGGCTTTCGACTATAGAGCCTGCATCTGTAGAACAGAGATAACAATACCTACCCTCATGGTGTTGACATGAGGTCTTGAAAAACTAAATGGAACATACGCTCAGGGAAAGCTGGGCTGCTAGACATTTTTAACTTATTGCCTCATAGTTTTATCTCCCCGATTTCCAGAGAGGTCCATTAGGTTGGAGCGAAGGCTCCCCAGCTCTGGGGGCAGAGACATGCTCTAACTAAATCAGCTACCTGACTGGCAAAAGTGATGTTTTCAGGACTGTGCATGTTACCTAAGAAAGTCCAATCTCAATGGCCTAAAAATGTTTTCCTGGGTGGACGAAACCAAGATTTTTTTTTTTTCAAGTCAAAATAAATGAGAAAGTAGGTAGCTCTCAAGTTGCTGACCATCATCTAAAAACCATATGAGTATCCAGCTTTAGTATAAAGTCAGTATCAGAAAAGACAGAGAGGAAAAAGAAAGAAATAACTCCTTGGGTGGCATCTTTGTACAGTGGATCAGGTCTCACCTGAAAGGAGCTCAGCATTCTTTTTGGTGACACATGTCAGTAACCTGGTTGTATTGACTAGGACAATCTCAATCAGATTTGTTCTGGTTTTGGAGTTCCTGTTGTGGCTCAGGGGTAATGAACCCGAGTAGTATCCATGAGGTTGAGGGTTCAACCCCTGGCCTCACTCAGTGGGTTAAGGATCTGACATTGCTGAGTTGTGGTGTAGGTTGCACCGTGGCTCAGACCCCATGTTTCTGTGGCTGTGGTGTAGGCTGGCAGCTGTAGCTCCGATTGGACCCCTGACCTGGGAACTTCTATGTGCAGCAGGTGTGGCCCTAAAAGGTAAAAAAAAAAAAAAAAAAAAAAAAAAAAGGTTGCAGTTTTAAAAACTGATGGAAAATGGTGCTCAGGAGATGAAACTGTCCCCCACTCACAGGTTCCACCAGTAGTCCCACCCCTAGATATGCCACTGATTTGAGTACTGGGACAGAGGCAAAGATTTCTCTTTGCTAAAATAAGAACATGGGCTAGGTCTAAACAAAATCCTTTTGACTCTAAGCTTCTAAATCTAGGGTGCAAATAATGCTGAGCCTCATTAATATTGGCAAATAATGCCTCATTCATATTGGCATCTGATTTTTCATTCATTTCATTCAACCACCTCATATCTTACCCTTGAACTTAGCTCTGCCTTACGCTTTGTTACAGAATTGTCCATTTTGGTTTGGTTTGTTTTAACCCTAGGGGTCTACTTGGATCTGCCACATAGGTTGACAAAACTTAATCAGACTTCCTTAGACAAGGCTGACTATAAAGCAAATCCTTCACGGTGTTAGAGAAGATAATTGACCTCACATCCATACCATGTCTTTAGATGTGCAACTATGAGAGTTGTTATAACCAATTATGAAGTTCCCTCTATCCTGGTGACAACTAACCTCATTCTCTGAATTTGAACTTAGATATCTGCCAGTTCAACTCCTCTCTATTTAAGAATTGTTGCTTAAAACAGCACTCCTCAATCTTTTTCATATAAATCCCCTGCAAATCTTGTTAAAGTGCCAATTCTGACTCAGTGGGCCTGAAGCAGAGCCCAGGATTCTGCATTTCTAACAAGTTTCCAGGTCCTGCAGATCATACACAGTCTGAATGGCAATGGTTTAAAGGATCTGTAGCATGAGGTCTTAGAGCTGGGCTTCCCCACACACCCACCCTCCTTACGGGGGACCAACAGGCAATGCTCCTTAAGAACTTGGTAGCTCCCTGTTGCAGCTGATTGATTACCCTGCACACTATCTAAGCAGTGGAGAGCTCTCCTGGCCTACTGTAAATGCTAAAAATATGGTTACAGTGCCAGGCATGCATCTCTGATGACAAGTCCTAAAGGGCCTAGGAGCCAATAGAAGGCAACAAATTCAGAAAAGAGCCTCTCCACACTGAACAACATCCAGGGTCCAAATACCTCCGTCACTGTACAGAGATCTTCATTGTAACCCAGAAAATAATAACCTACTAACCCTCTTAACTTGCATTAGCACAATTCTCATTTTAATCTCTTTTCTGCATCCATTACATTTCACTTTTACCTAATACAACATTGAAATTTCTGAGCTTTGAGAATATAGAATACTAAAAATCAACAGGCTTATTTATCAACTGATGAGGGGAGCCGAGAGAGCTAAGGTATCTGCCAACCGCCAACATATCAGAATCGTGGTTGATTAGAGAATAAAGAAAATATCACTAAGGACAATACTTTCAAAAATGAATGTGAAATATTCTACTTTACCTACTAGCATCTTTCAGTATTCTCCAAACACTTTATTAACTGGCCTCACCATTTTCCTAACACCTCAGTGAGGTTAGAACCTACTCACAGATGTTGTCAAGTATTACAAATCTAATTTTATCTTTAAAAACACGTATCAGGAGTTCCCGTCGTGGCGCAGTGGTTAACGAATCCGACTAGGAACCATGAGGTTGTGGGTTCGATCCCTGCCCTTGCTCAGTGGGTTAAGGATCCAGCATTGCTGTGAGCTGTGGTGTAGGTTGCAGACGCGGCTCGGATCCCGCATTGCTGTGGCTGTGGTGTAGGCCGGTGGCTACGGCTCCAATTAGACCCCTAGCCTGGGAATCTCCATATGCCACGGAAGCGGCCCTAGAAAAGGCAAAAAGACAAAAAAAAAAAAAATAAAAATAAAAATAAAAACATGTATCATACCCTGTTATTGGGGAGGAAAGGCTTTTCTCTCACACCTCACCTCCAAAAAACTATTTGTCTTCTCTCTCTCTCTTACACACTTACACACACACACACACACACACAAACACACATTCAGAGGTAAACCAGGAGGCTGGGATATGGCAAGCCTCATCTATTTCAATCTCTAGAGCTGTGATTCACAGTCAAAATTCCTTGGGAGGACAACCTAGCTATAATGTGGAAATAGCTTCTCTCAAAACAGGACACATGAAAACACTTCAGAGAGAATTTCAAATACCTCCTTCAAACAGCTGTTTTTAATGGTTTCACAGGACAGATTACACATAAAAAGGAATGAGAACATCACTTAACAACACTACTAATTGTATACACTTTACATATATTATCGCATTTAATCTCCATAACAACTTACTAAGTATGATCACCCCAATTTTTTGTTTCAGATGAAACTGGGGATTTAAAAAAATGACAACTTCCTCCAACGTCAAAGGGTTAGAGAAGGGCAGTGCTGAGACCTGAATGCAGGTCCAGTGTGTCTTATTCACACTTTGATTCCTTCAAAGCCTTTGCCTGTAACTACTAGGTCAGTGCGTTTCAAAATTTCCACGGGCAGACACATCACTATGGTGTTTGTTAAGATGAAGATTCTGATTTAGCAGTTCTGATGTGGGCTCTGAGATGCTGCATTTCTAAAAAGTTTCCAGGAGATGCTGGCCTGATGGTCCGAGGACCCTATTTTGAATTGCAAGGCACTTTGACACCATATCTCAAAGGGTGACCCCTGAGCTGGCAGCATCAGAATCACCTGGGACCTCGTAATCCAGGTAAACCCCAAAGGGATCTCCCCAAAGTGTACCCAAACCATTTTTTCCCCCATTTCTCTGTGCTTTGCAAAACACTTAGTCTCACACTCTCATTCTAAACACTGACTAAGAAATAAGCAGTTTTTCCCTTAATTTGAGAAGAAACATGTCAAATAATCAACAATCACAAAAAAGATAGTTATCTTAGATCTATAGCTGGGATGAGCAGTAAGACTCAGAGGAAAATTATAGTGCTTGGAACACTCAGACAAACGGAAAGATTTTAGTTGAATTGACTTAAATAAAAGAAACAATCTCCAACAACACATTTCTAATAATAAGTGATAATATAATTGAGCACTGGTCTATGTGCCTTAAATGAATTATTTCTGTGAATCCCCGCAGCAATACCACAAAGCAGGCCTATTTTATCATCATTTTAAAGATTATAGAATGGGCCTAGAAAAGACACATCAATTGCCCAAGTTCATCCAGCATTTAAAAGTCAGAGCTGAGATTTTAATCCAGATTTATATTTCCCCTTCCCTATGATGGCTGCTGTTTGGTCCTAGCTTTTACACCCCCTTCACACACACACACACACACACACACACACACACACACATTCCCTGGTCCAAGTGAGAACTCAATAATTCTTCCCTCCTATTCCTCTGAGTCTCCCAGCTCCCACATGTGGAGATCAGTTAGAGGCTGATTGATCTCACAGCCAGTCACTGTTATGGCTCCCCACAGCCAACTCACAGGACTCCCTTGGAGAATCTAGGAAGGCAAGGAAGAAGGACGTTTCTTTGCTCTTCCATACTTAGAAGGGCAAAACTAAAGACTCCAACTCAGAAAGGACAGAGCAGAACTCTGGGAGTCCTATATATAAGAATAAAGCCACATGCTATTCTGTGAAGTATCCGGAAGGGAGGAGAACTTTAAAAGAAATCCCTTAAATGCCTAGGAGTTTATAAAATTAAAGCATTGAGCAAAACACTAAGTTTGGAAAACTTGAACTCAAGAGCCCATCTCTCTCCAGCTGAGTGTTACAATCTGTTCTTTAGGATCACACTCAGTCCTTCAGCGATCCCTGGGCATCCTAAGATGCAGAGGTGCTACATATCTTGTGGGGTCACAGCAGCGCAGAGATTTCCTATTGCACCAGATTCCGAAGAGATCTGTGTAAAGCTTTGAGGAAAAGAAATCACTTCCTCTTTTACAATTTTAGGGCACATACATCAGTTCCTTAGAACAGATGCACTCTCTCAAAACAATGGGACTTACTCTTTTCTTCCTACCATCAAAATAGAAGGCCAACTGAAACAGATTGTACTGCACAGAACAAAGCAATAGAGCTGCATCCCTTCCCTGAAGTCATCATTAGAGATATGAGCTCCTGCATCTGTGAGGGACTTCCATTTGTGCTTGGCTAGTTATGAGTCTACATTCACTTCAAGCCATCTGATTGGTTCCAACAACTTTAATGAGTCTAACAAAGATGAAGATATTAAACATAGAGCTCATTATTAGTCAGAAGTCTGCCATGTTCCCTGCTGTATAATTAACTCCTTTCATTCAACGCATTTAAAATAGCATCAATGAAGAATATTTAATTACCTCCCTCCAGAAGAAGGTCCCGACTCAGATTCAGTGGCCATTTTCGCAATGAGGTCCAATTTAAATTGTTCTTAAAATAATGTTTCTGCTAGCCATATAGGCAGTTTAAGTCCAGGAAATCTAAATCTGGGGAACAGAAGTTTTATGACAGAATTGGGGGGAAAAAATCTTCTTTAGCCTGCCATTATTTTTTACAAAATAGGTGAAGCATTTTTAATGGAAGTATATTTTCTCAAGGGATTCAATGTATGTGGCCAGTGTCACGAGAAAAAAAAATAAATAAAATCGTCATGATGGGGACAAAGTGATGTATGAATATTTGTGATCAGGTGTATCATACCAATAAGGAAATATATGCTACTGATTTCTATACCCATCTCACCTTGGTATTGTTCATAATCCAGCTACTATAATGTGAGAATACAGGGATGGAAATCACAAAAGTGACAACTAAGATAATGCTTCAATTATGCCTCCAGGGCTGAAAGGGACGTAGCACAGATGATTCAATTAGGCGGCCTTGTTTGCAGTGCATGCAATCTTATTCAGTGAATACAACACCTGCTTTATATAGCATTACACTGTTTATTACTGTAGCCTTTGGGAAAACATTGCTGAAACCTAAATCCAAAAAGAAAGGTTGGTTAGTCTATATTAAGATGTTGACAGGCCATACCACTCGTTTGCCATTCTGAATGCAAGGACATTTCATGATTAATTTTCCCCAAAAGCAGAACCACTTATAACTTCCCCTCCTCCTCCTTATCGTCACCATCACTGTCAGCAGACCTGTACAGAGTTCTAACAATGAGCATCAAAGTGAACTTGATCTTGTTGCAGTGCAGAGTTGGTTAGAGCGACCCCAATGTTGGCTCCTTCTCATTGTCCACAAACTCATCTATGTGGCCTATTCCTACTTCTCTAATGGGAGAGCACATGACCTGACACCGTGCAGACTTCAGCAAACTATTACAAGAATTGGGGAGTGGGGGGGGGGGGAGAGAATAACTTGAGTCCCTGTATTCTAGCAGCAGCAGCCTAGAAAAGTTATTAATTATTTCCTAATACTGAAACCTCCCAAGATTCCCTGATTCTTTGTGGAAACCTTTCCCTCCAGTCTTTGCTTTGGTTCTGTGAGCTACCCCAAAGCCTTTCCATAAATTTCTAACCTATTTAAGCTAGTCTATGCCAGTTCCCATTGCTTGCAATCAAAGAGTCTGAACTGATGCAGGTTTGAGGCATTTTAGGTGTATAGTCTTCGCTCCAAAGAAGCTGATGACCCAGCTGGCTAGAAATAACAAATGTAGATAAAGGGTGAATGCTCTGAGGTGCATTCTAGGGTAGCCAAAACTAAGTAACGGATAAATGTGACCACCTAGGGATGGAAGACAATGATTGCAGGTGGCATACAAGGGGTTCCTAGACTTGGTAGGACTGATCTTAACTAAGGGCAAAAGAGCATCTGGGAAGTTATATAACAAATAGTGAATGTATATATTCCCTCCCTTCAAGGACATCTCCCCATTAATAGGAGCACAAAATATGGTGTAAACTTTCTCTCAAGAAACCTATTAATAAAAGAGGGATGTGATCACACAGAAATGAAATAGGGAGAAAACATAGGGCAAACATAACGCAACATTTTCTGCTGCCCCTACTGTGAAGAAGAAGGCACTCCCTAAGAGCCATCATGGATATTTTTCTAACAATTTTAGCATCAGGAATGGACAGAAGAGAAAGCTGAAAAAGACTCGAAAGCCTCATTTGTCAGAAGAGGGAAATGAATAGGCATATCTCTATACCCCTCCTTGGCTCCCCTTCTCAAATCCTAATAGGTCATAAAGTACTGTCTGAGGACTCATTATCCCAGCCTTCTGAGACCTCTCGGCAATGGTGGGAAGGACTCCACCCACTACATCTTCTTAATCAGCAACTTAGAAAACAGCGTCACATAAAACAGCAGCAGACCTGAAAAAGTGCAGTAATTGCAGTAGCGCTGCTAACTAACCATTCTGCTCCACTTTTGCATAATTAAGAAGGTGGTTTATGACAGGCACTTATGGCATTGAAAACATTAAAAGGAAAAGTAACCGAACATGCCACACTGGGAGCCCTACAGTTGCTGAATGGAGGAATGGAGAGGAGGTGAGGAGGAACAAAGTTAACCCCCCACCCCAAAACAGTCTCTTTTCTTTCTAGAGACTCTTCTACATCCCCACCCCACAAATGGGTGGGGTTTTTTTTTCTTTCCCCTACTGCAAAAATGGAGTAGCCAAGGGGATAATTTGGCAACCAGGCTTTTGCAAAGGTAGCTGCTGTGTGCTTAAATTACCAGAGAAATGCTTTCAATTGCTCCCCTTTAAAATGAAAGCACTGCATGGTATTTTCCCAGGATTGGAGCTTTGCACACAGCAGGGGAGGCAGGGGAGTGCTGGGAAAGCAGGATGGGGGTGACAGAAGGAGGGCTGGTAAGGATAAAACTCCAGTTTATCTTCTTTAGGATGTGATGTTAGAGAACAGAGAAAAGCCTGGTCATTGTATATGTAAGGAAGACTCCCCACTTAGTACATCTCCCAGGAAGGTCTCCTGGCAAAACAAACCATTCTTCTAGTCAACAAACATTTAGCGGGCCTCTACTTGCGCCAGATACTAGGCTGGATGCTGTGAACATGGAAACAAATAAGAAACAAGGACCTCGGAGTCTACAAAGGAAGAAAGCCCAAATAATTGGAACCTAGCGTGGATTAGTAATGACTGTGGAACCAAGTGGTGAGAAGCCCAGAGCAAGGAATGCTTGAGTCATTTAGAGAAACTTTCCCCAAACAGAGCAGGTATTCACGTGCTATTTCTAAATGAGAGCACCAATAAAACAATAGATCAATCAGCTCATTTATAGGGGAGGTGCCACTGCAGTCTGGTCTTGGAGGAGGAGCAGAAATTCAGAAGACATTCTCAGAAGAGGAAACAGCAGACACAGTGAGGTGTAAGCTGGACTGTGCAGGGTGTGCTGAGGGGCCAGGAAGAGCTGGGTGACCGGAGCCACTGGTGAAGACTGGTGAGTGGCAGGGAATGAGGGTGGTAAATTAAAGATCACCTCAGTGTCTAAGTAGAAATTTGGTATGACCAAGACTACAAAGAAAGCTAAAATCAAAGACAAGCAAACCAGTTAGAACCCTCTCATTACAGAAGAGGCAAAACAACAAGGAGCACTGGGATTAAGGTCCCTTTCAGCAAAGCAATTCTGAGATCTGGTGACATATCATTAATACATGCCCACCCATGCGGAGTGAATACAGTTGAAAGCACCTGTGTGGATAAGAAACAAAACTGAAACAGTGTGTCACTACAAAATACATGTATACTGTCCCATCTAACTAGCCCATCTCCTTATCTGGGAATGTGAAGGAGGACCAGTGTCTGCCTGAATCAAATATAGTCACAATGTCTCAACAATGACAATAGCAAGAGAACTAAACTGTGTAGTATTTGTGTGTGTATGTTGGTGGGCACACACACACACACACACACAGAACAAAAGCCCTAAAAAATAGAGGAAAACATTCTTAGTGATATTTTGACACCTTGGGCAGGCGACACATGCTCTTCGATATGTCTTGATAGAGAATGAGACAAGATAAAAGTGTAAAAATCACTCTTGCAAAATGCACTGAAATCAGTATTGGCACCTCTTAAATTGCAATGGTGGTGGGAAATTAAAGGCAGCTGTCCTAAAAACTGCCATGGGTTTTTTCAGATTCAGGGTTGCCTATAAAGAAAATATTGATGCCATTTTTGACATCAAAATTTGAGAGCATTAGTTGTATAATGGCCATAGAAAGTATGAAGTAGATCTTTCAAATTTGGATCGTCCCGTTTGCTACAAGTTTTCTCTGTCTAATAGTAGCCAGACTAGGGTCTCTGCATCTCAGCAGGTCACTCCTGATCTATAGGCAAGTTCCTGCCAACCAAGGGAACTAAATTACAGAGCATGGGCCACATGGCCCTGTGACTAGGCAAGTCTATGGAGAGGTTAGGAATACAAACAACCTATATACCCTGTGCGTAAGTATGGGGCCACGGTTCAGTGCATTCTCAATGCACAGTTATAGACCAGAATGATACAAAGAAATCTCATTTACATTTCCCCATGTACACAAAGTATTTGCTAATATACAGCTTAATACACAGCATTTTTAGCTACTACAGGAAACGCATTATAACACTTTCAATATCTGTGACATTCACAAATCTCTGATATTTCAATATCTGTGATACTATCCTTGTCATCTCTAAAATGCATCTTTAAAAAGAACAATCAGCCAGCCGCATGAGTTGGGATAAAATTGAGCATGTGTTCCTGGGAAAAGACCAAAATACCAACTTGTTTAGCCAAAAGTGAAATTTAATTCTCTAAGGAAATCATTACTTGAGCTACGAAATTGCTTTTGCATGTGACTCATCTGAAGATGAAGGGGGGTTTACACTATGAATGTAATTTATTTCATGTTATATTTGTTTCATTTCACTCTAAGTTAGTGGCCAAGCATGGGTTTCTTAATCTTTCCAGAAAAGATTAAGGAGGAAGGTGAAATGTCAACTCAATTTGAAAAACAGAAAGGGCATCATTAAGGTGCATAAGCAGGCATTCAAGTGCTATAAGGCATAGGTTGCTAAGGTAGAGAGCCTCCTTCCTTCTTTCTCTAGGCTTTCTCCTCTGAAGATGACATCTGCCGTTACTGTTCAGTTCTTTCTGTGAGGCTGGACCACACACTTCTTGCTACCACTTACTTATTTCATCAATGCCAGTGTCTCGTCTCAGCAACCCTACACTGATTCCAGCAGCTCCCAAATCAGTAACTACCTCAAATCAGCAGTCTGCTTACCACCTTGACTTAAGGCTATTTCAGCAAACAAGAGATACACCGAACACAGGTCCCTGGAATGAATGACACGTCCATGTCGTAGCCTTTCAGGTGTAAAATCTTGGTGTTTGCCTCCTTTTCCTCTCTCAGCCTTCACTTTGAATCACTTAGCACATGCTAGTGACTCTTCATTTGGAAATTCCTCTCGAGTCAGATCCTTCCACCATTGCAGCTCCTTTCTGACTCCTCCAAGCTCCTACCAGCTCATGCCTGGACTCACAATAGCTGCTTGCTAGGCTCTGTGTGGCTAGATTCACCCCTTCCTGTCTCTCTGACATAACAACTCCACATTTATTTACTATAAGTCTCCTTTGATCATCTTAATTCAATGTTTAAAACCATCAATCACTCTCCATGACCTAGAGAACAACATTCAAACAATTTAACTTGGCCCTTCAGAATTAGGCTTCCTTTGACCTTCCCAAATGTTCCTTCCAATGGGTAAGTGGTTCTCAGACCTCAGATTTTCTCACCGCCATGCTCTTTCCTAATTAGGTATCAACAAACTATTGCCCACAGCCAAACCTAGTCACCAATTATTTTGGTAAATAAAGTTTTATTGAAACACAGCCACAACCATTTGTTTACATATTTATAGCTATGACAGAGACAGAGGCCATATGGCTTGCAAACCCCGTGGCTGGCTTCCTGGTTTTGCAACCTAAACTGCAGTAACACAGGGCCTTACATAATCTGCATTTGTTTTTTAGTGTTCGCCTGTCCCCATCTTGAAATCCTTAGTGAATTTATCTTTGCACTTGTGTTTTTCGAAGTCCGATGAGACAATTAGGCACGTGCATGAGCAAAAGAGAGAGACAAAATACACGTCACCCTATTCTCACAGAGCATTTGGCATGCTCTCTAAGAACAGGATTCTGGCAGGCAGACCTGCAATGCACAATACAGGTTCAAAGGATTCAAAGTGAGTACATGTGTAACATCTACCACTGACAGTCCTCAGAGGTCATGTTTTCACTGGTGAATAAAAGTTGCTCCAAACACAGAGAGAAAACAGTACCATTCTGAGACATACAAATTACCAAGGAATCCTGTTGTATCCCTTCTTGCTTGCACTACTTCCATGAATTGGCCAAGTGCTGAACGTGAAAATGATGACAAAGAGGGAAAGGGAAAGATAAGCTACCCATGGTCTCTTCTCTTTCAGTGCTTTCTTACTCTAGTAAGCCAAAAGTAGAGTGTTTATAGAATGGATGTGTAAGAAGAGGTGAAATAAAAACAGGTGAGTTAGTCTGTGCAGCGTTCTGACTTTTCTGGTAAAAACAAGATAAATATGCACTTCATGTGTTAGGAAATAGAAAATGTTTCTGTTCAGTAACGGCATGTGAATTAAAAGTTCTTACACTTCCATTTAAAACTGGCATTGTACAATATAAAGATGATGGCAACATTCATGCTAACACTGTGACAAGTTGAAAGAGTGAGATGATGGAAGGAAGTTTTGAAAAAGTGTTATATTTTATATTCTTGCCTTTTTTTTTTTCGCATTTTAGGGCCACACTTGAAGCATATAGAAGTTCCCAGGTTAGGGGGTGAATCAGAGCTGCAGCTGCTGGCCCATGCCACAGCCATAGCAAAATGGGATCTGTGCCACATCTGTGACCTACACCACAGTTCACAGCAGTCTGGATCCTTAACCCACTGAGCGAGGCCAAAAATCAAACCTGCATCCTCACGGATACTAGTCAGGTTCATAACCTGCTGAGCCACAAAGGGAATTCCCAAAGTTTTATATTTTAGTAACTTTAATGACACTTGGTTGCTCCTTTTTGTACAAGGAACCACATTTTCATTTTGTACAGTGTCTGCAAGTTAAGTAATAACTCAAAAAGCCTGAAATATTTAGTCTCTTTAGTGGAAATGTTTTCCCACTGGTCCTAATGTAATTACCTGCCTGGTGGGTTTTCCCATCTCCTTTTGGTCTGTAAGAACACACCTTTTCTTTACATCTCCACTGAAATATCAGCTCCTTCCAAAAATCTTTTTACATTCACACTGGTACTGAAGTAACTCCTCTTCTAAGTTGCATTTGTGCATTTCTTTCTTTTTTCTTTTTCTTTCTTTCTTTTTTTTTTTTTTTGTCTTTTCTACGGCCACACGAGGTTCCCAGGCTAGGGGTCTAATCGGAGCTGTAGCTGCCAGCCTATGCCACAGCCACAGCAATGCGGAATCCAAGCCACTTCTGCAACCTACACCACAGCTCACGGCAATGCCGGATCCTTAACCCACTGAGCGAGGCCAGGGATTGAACCTGCAACCTCATGGTTCCTAGTCAGATTCATTAACCACTGAGCCATGACAGGAACTCCCGCATTTGTGCATTTCATTTGAGAATTAATCATACTCATCTTTGTAATAGCCATGGTTGCTTCTATATGTAGTAGAACACTTTTAATTATTTATCTTTTCTGATCATTTCTGCCACTCACTTGTAAGCCATTCAAGAAAAGCAACCTTGGAGTTCCCATCGTGGTGCAGTGGTTAACAAATGCGACTAGGAACCATGAGGTTGTGGGTTCGGTTCCTGCCCTTGCTCAGTGGGTTGAGGATCTGGCGTTGCCGTGAGCTGTGGTGTAGGTTGCAGACGCGGCTCGGATCCCGCGTTGCTGTGGCTCTGGCATAGGCCAGTGGCTACAGCTCCGATTCCACCCCTAGCCTGGGAACCTCCATATGCCGCGAGAGCGGCCCAAAGAAATAGCAAAAAGACAAAAAAAAAAAAAAAAAAAAAAAGAAAAGAAAAAAAAAGAAAAGAAAAGCAACCTTAAATAAAGGAACAATATGAAGAGAAAATAAACTGCTACTGCTGCTCTTAGAAAAAAAGTTAAAGTCATTGTGAATAGAGACTTTTCTTATCCATAAACATATCATTTGGGCAACCACAGTGCTCTGCTAGAGTCTGTGGTGTCCAACTTAATCAGAAGTCCTCTGTCCTCGAGCATATATAATCCAAACATGTTCACACAACATAATAATGTACAGTTAATAGGATTCATATAAGAGGTACAGGATAAAGTGCTATGGGAATCAATGGGTTTCAACTAGGACAGAGTAGACAAGACTTCATAGGACAGGTGTGATATCAGAACTGAGCTGAGAAGGGGAAGTGGGATTTGGATCTTAGAGAGGCAAAGAGCAGTGCAGGTGGAGGAATCTGGGAAAGCAAAGGTCTGGAGTCTAGATGTGTGTGCTGGTGTAGGAACTTACTCACCAAAGCAGGCCTTCCCCTGACCATCACCAGTCTTGCTGGGGGTGGGGATGGGAGGCTGCAAAGATAAAAACAGCCAGATGGCCATGAAAATAACACCCTGTGGTGTTAGTAAGGTTTGGGGTGGGGGGAGGCTCTAAGGCTTGAACTCTCTTCTCTCCATCAGAATCAAGAGCTATATAGTGTTATAAGAAAAAGATGAAAATCTATTTATGGGGAATTCCTGTTGTGGCTCAGTGGTAATGAACCCGACCAGTATCCGTGAGGATGTGGGTTCGATCACTGGCCTCAATCAGTGGGTTAGGGATCTGACATTGCCATGAGCTGTGGTGTAGGTTGCAGATGTGGCTCGGATCCCATGTTGCTGTGGCTGTGGCATAGGCAGGCAGCTACAGCTCTGATTTGATGCCTAGCCTGGGAATTTCCACATGCCGTGGGTGCAGCCCTAAAAAGACCAAAAAAAAAAAAAAAAGAGTCTATGCCAAGGAGCTTCAAACAGAGTAATAGGTTCATCCAAACTCCAGTACTGCTGTGGAAGTTGCAAATGCAGTGATTTGTCCTCTCAACATAAGGAGCCCTTGGAGAGACAGGAAGGGAAAGACTATTCAGTTTATAATGCCTACTTCCTCTGAGCTGTCTCTCTGGGACACAGAGCGTGAGAATAAACGGGGGGGAGAGGAGATGAGAGGAGGGATGAAAGCGAGGGAGAGGGAAGGGAATAGAGGGACAAGAAAGAGAGAAAAGGAGAGATGGAGGAGGAAAGAAAGAATCGAGGAAGGAAGAAGGAGAAATAGAAGGAAAGGAGGGAGGGAGGAATAGAGGGGGAGAAAGTGAGGGAAAGCAAGGGCAAACTTGTTTCTATTACCCATCTCAAGATTAGACATTGAACAGTTTTTTTTTTGTGTGTGTGTGTGTGTGTGCTTTTTGAAACAAGGGTCCCACATTTACCTGAAGATGCAGGATGGTGGGGATCAGAAAATGGGTCCTCTGCAGATGGTACAGTCAGGGAGCGGATGTGGCTGGATCTCATATGTAAGGTGTTATATCAACACGGGGCATTCAAATCAATTTTTTTTCTTTCTTTTAAAAATCTCTTCCCATGAATGAAACTAAGAAGACACACAATCAGGTAAATAAGTGCCATCTGGCAAAGTTCTCTCATCTGGCTTCCAACTTTGCCATCTAGCAATATCTCAAGGCAAACATGGCTCTTTTATACTCATTTCGAAGAGGAGTTTCTGGGCACTTGGAGTAAGGATGGGAATGAAAGAGAAATGGACCAAGGTCAGAGTGCCCTAATATTGTGTTTTTTTTTTCTTTTTATTCCAGTTGGTATCTTCTGAGAAAGTACAAAAAGGTTTCTATTTCTTAAATCTGAAAGAACAAATAAGCTATAAGATGAAAGATAGCAGGACACTGCATCAAGGAGTCAGATGGCTCTGAATTGAGACTTGTGCAAGGTACTAACTCTTCTAGCCCTCAGTTTCCTTACTGTATAATGGGAATAATAATATCTATTCTTATAATGTTGTCATGAGGGTTAAACAATAGTATATGGAGTCATAATCCAGCCCTATGCCAGACACATTGTTGGCACCAAGTAGGCAGTGCTGTTAATGTGATTTAGGGATATGGACTAGTGACTCATTTATGCACTAGGGTCTTTGAGGAGGAAAGGGATGAGATTCAGCACCCTGTGGCCTCTGCTACCCATCTGAAATACATTATCATCACTTCCAAGTCTTAAATTATGTAAAGCACATCCCTGTGGTACAAATACTAAGCAAATGGTAATGATGTCACTTTGGCAAAGAATGTAAATATCAATGCAAATGGACAGCACTTGGAAAGGCAACTGCTTTTATCTCATCAGTGCAGCAATCCGCTCCAGAAGATTTAGACATCAAAACCACAATGGTAGAGGGCGCACACAGACCCTTCTCTCTGCTGTTCCAGCAAGGGTAGCTCTTTTTTTCCTTTTGGAGTAATGCATCTCAAAGAGAAGTTGCATTTCATAATAGCCCTGTCCTCTCACAGATAAGCTAGCACTGTGCACACAGGCAAGTCGGTTTGCGAAGGCAGCACACATGTAAGGTGCCACATCTAAGTGGCAGGCAGCTTACAGCCCTTAGTGCTGATTCTCAGCAACACCTTGGAGAAGTAGTTGACAGCCGCAGTCTTGACAAGAAGAGAGGGAGACCTTCCTGAACACACATGCACACACACACATTCACCTGGGGCACACGTTCTTACACTGTCTGCTTACAGATTGCTGCACAAAGCAAGATGAATAGTCATTAGGGCACTGAATGACAGCAGGGATCAACAAGGAATTTAACCATCTGAGTCTTTACTTTCCTGTTCAAACACAATTATAGATGCTTGTCCATCACTGTGTGCTATGATTTTTAGAATCTACTGCAATTATGCCCAGACCCCCAAACAGTAAGCAACAAAGCCCTAGAGCACAAGAAAACTGGGTTGTAGAACTGGGAGCTGCCGCATGTGAGGCAAGTGTGAGCCCTCTGTCACCTTGTCAGTGCCAGCACAGCACAGTGTTTGTTCTTCGCCGCCTGGCCTCGGTGCACCAGATCAACTCTCTCATTATCTCTGGTGTCAGAACTCCAGGGCCAGGAAATCACAACACTCTGAGAGGTTAGGCAAATGTTGTATGTTAAAGGAGAGAGGAAAGCAATAAAATAGCTTAGTCTAATGTTTCTTTTCCAAAGCAACAGGGAAAAAAAAAAAAGCTGAAAAAGAAAAACAAAGCAGGGCCAGGGAATGGGGTCGAAACGACAAAAATAAAAAGTCAGAGACAAATGTATACAGACAAATACAGGCCTTATGTTTCTATGAATAATTCAGGACTCACACTGAATCGACATGTTTAGGTAAGGAGGGAAACTGGAGCTTTTGAAAGGACAGGGACCTCTGACAACTCCTGGAATATTCTTGAGGGCTATTTATATTTTCATCACACACACACACACACACATACAGATGATATACATATACATACTTATAAAAATACTTGTGTTTCATGGATTGGCAAAAGCTATCAGATATTAGGAAATTCTGGTCAGAAATCCACATACATTCTCATTTTCAGAGAAACTGGCTTAAAGGCTTTCTCACTTTATCTCTTCTATCCAACCCAAACTCAATGCTCACTGGTTCAAATACAGCTAAAACTAAATCTACCTGTCCAAACATCTCCCAGTTCTTTCCCCCACCCAATGTTCTGACATAACCTAATTACTAATCCCAGATCTCCTATTACTAATCTCCAAATCTCCCTAATTACCAATCTCTAATTTCCTAATATGCTCTCTAGAACTTTCTCTGCTCACATTCCTGCAAAGCTACGTAAAAGCAACAAAAATCACAAACTTCTTTATTTGAGCCACACATTTATGGTATGTTAGTGAATGTACCTGGAGCCTGAATACCAATATTATTTATTTTACTGAACTGATTATTTTTTCTTTTTGCAAACCTGTTTCTTCTCCTAATTAATTTGGAGTTATTTAGGAAGGAGTTCTTCCTTCCCTAAAATTAGGTGTGAAAGTCTGTGTGTATATACAGATGATTTAATTCAATATCTTTATCTGATTTTCAAAAGAGGATAAAAACCTTCTGTCTCAGTTGGCATCATCATTCCCTTTTCTAGCCTGCTCTTCAAATATGCCTGGTTCCACATGCTTTAATCCAATAATATGATATAATCCCTGGTCAAGTTCCTTCTGAGGGGGAAAAAAAAAAAGGAAAGAAAAGAAGTTAAGGGCCTCTGCACCTGAACTTGGTTTCTTCTGAAAAATCCTTAGTTCCACAGCCATCAAACACTTCAACATTCTTGGTGCTTAACACATATTTTCTAATTAACCAGCGATATAACTAATATAAATATTTCACCATTAATGTATCCCCCCCCAATGGAAACAAATACCGCATATGCAAGTACTTCTCAAAGTAGTGGGGCATTCCTTTGTTAGAATTATTGTATATAAAATATTAATTCCATGATTGTCTAAGAATAGTGTCAGATAGGTCTAGACTAATATCTCATGACCCATTAGCTCTGTTTTCATTCAAATTGTTAGAAAGAACTTCCTTACACTGAACAATAGTTGGCCTTTCTACTCCTAAGCCTGGGTTCTCTTTCTTTCCATTAATGCTATGCTGATCACAACTAATTCTTTCTTTAAAATGACGACTTAGCATATATATTGCAGCAAATGTCTTACCCCTCAGCCATTCCCTGACATTATTCTAATCACTCCACACCAGAGCCTTCTACGAAAATGACACGTAGGTTTAAAACCCATCTCTTGAGGTTTTCTTCTTCAAAATGCTTTCTAGTGTGTGAATGCAACCAGGTGTGTAACACCCTTTTTGTGATCTGACCAGCACCATATACAATAGAACTACTTATTGTGCGGGTTTATTTTAGCATCCACATTGAATTTGTAGTCAGCTAAAATCCTCAGGCTTGCTTTGCATGAATTTCTGTCAAAACAGATCTCCCTAAATGAGTTGTGCTTATTCATTTGCTTATTTTAATGTGAGAGGATAGATTCTAGAATGAGAAAGAAAGAAACTCTATTCCAGACACAATAACATCAAGTCTGTGACCTAGAGAAATCTGTATATTTAATTTTCAATTTTCTCATCTGGGAAAAAATTAATAATTCCATATCACAGGTTCTGTCAAGGAACTATGAGATACAAAATGCCTGCCATAGAGGAGGTTTCAAGAAATATTGGTCCCTTAATGTCTTGGTTTGAGACTATTAGAAAAAAAAAAAAAACTTTTTTGATCTGGTATTTATGCCATCTGTCAACATGGTTAAACATGTATTCAGAGCTTTCCTGCAAATTGTAGACATCGAAAGAGGACAGGCCAGCGTCAAGGAGATCCTTCAAGGGTTTCTAATAAAATACTGCCAAACCTAGTGAAGGAATTAAAAAAGATCCAATGAATAAAATGCTGATTTGTAAGCTTATTTCATTTACTTGAACTGTACAAGTAAACATTACCTAGAATAGAGAATAAGAAATATTATGATGTCACATAATATTACTTAGATGTGTATCGTATATGAGTTACCATTCAGTCCTAATCACTAAGGAAGAATCATTCTACAATTATCCCCAAAATTCCTTTCCATATGTTTACCACACAAATATATGTATGTATAGTGTATATATTTTATGTATATATAAAATGAAAACCTTTGAGTTATTCCAGGCCACTTCCCAAATACCTAACAAAATAATTCAACTGAACCTGAGTATATAAATGGAAAGAAAACTTTGTCCCAGAGTCCTCAATATCATAATGAAGCATATAGTGCAGTTAGTTTTAGAAATCCTCTCACTGAAATCCAAGTTTTCCAGAAAATTTTTTTAAATGTGTTATTAAGACATAAATAGCACTACGCAATGTAAATTTACAACATCTGGCAGGGAAAATGATTTTCAGTTAAGGCTGGTTTTGAAAACCAACAACTTAGGTTTTACTTTTCTAAAAAAGTGTGGTAAGTGGCACCCAACTGGACCACAGCCATATATATAAACAATGCACGGACAACAATGTGGGGAACTACAAAGCCCCCAAAAAGGGAAAATTTTTGATATGATGAGAAATAAAAACAGACATGAACATACGGAGAATGCACTGGCATAAAGAACAGCATCAACTTGGATGAAATTACAAAATCACTCAGCTGTCATAATTGGATACAAAAGTATAAAACATGTACTCATTCAAGAAATATTAAGTACCGACCAAGCACCCAGCACTGTGATAAGGCACTGGAATTCAAAAGTCAATAAAGAAGTTATTCCTGACATTTAACAGCCAGCGAGTGAATATTGTTGTCAAAAAACAAACAAACAAACAAACAAACAAAAAAACAAAACCCTGGGGTTTTCCATGTCAAGATTTATCCACATATGCCAATTATGTTGATTTTCCTAGACATAGCCTGACAACACTCCTCACATGTTGATTATGCTCTTGGTGGTACAGGACAAATTGAGAAGGTTTGTAATAGCTGCATCATCTCACGGACACCATTTTCCCTTTTCTGAAACTGCTTTCTTCGTTAACAATGCAAAGGCTGCAACAGTAACTCACAAGACCTTAGTCAGCGCTAACATTTTAGGATCAAACTATGTAGAATAACGTGGATGTTCTGTGTAGTATATCCACTGTTTATTCGTTTACTGATGGCATTTCTTATAAACAAGAGCACATTGTGCATTTAGGGGGTAGCTGCATGTTTAATGACCAGCAATGTATGCTTTAACAAATAGCATTTCATAGATATGTTGAACATGGGAAATTTGAAAATTGTGGCAACTAATCAGGTATCTTGGGTAAAATTAAAATTTTGAATGTACTTGCCAAAGGCCTAAGTTTCAAATTTTAATCTGAAATATTTGTTGATTTGTTTAATCTTTTCAGTGTGCCAATGGCTTTATATTTATCACCCAATGCCAGAAGACATACATTATCCTGAATACTAAGTAAATAAATAAATTTATGACATTTTTAATGCAAAGATTAGAAAAATAACATACTATGCAAGCTAAAGGAAGAGTACTTCACACTTGAACATTTCAGGCATGGTCTCACCAAACAGAATCCTGCCAGATCAGTAAGAAAATTTGTTTCCTAAATAAGGACACTAATGAACAGAGTTGGTCATTAAGTGAGAAAGCGGTTCATGCAAGAGTAATTATACTACTAACACTCATTTGCAATGAGGTTTACAAAGATTCATAGTGATTTGAACCACAAGTATAAACCTAAGCCTACCTAAAAGCAGCACACTTAAAATTATAACACTGATAATATTATCAATGGTCTGTCCTAGGAACGGCCACACATCACAGGTGGAATGGACTGGAAGACCACCTCTCATATCTTTGCACTATGTCCTACTTACTGAAAGACAGGTTTTCCTTCTCATCCTATTATTCCAAATACCCTCAATCCCATAATACATCAGGTCTGTTTCCACTCAGCAGTTTTTACTGCTGTTGAAATGCTAATTGTTAATTTATTTATCTGGTCCAAAAGCTCTCCCAGAGCCTGAATTTTTCTTCATTGAATCAGCTTGTCCTGGGGATACAGCTAAACCTGTCTTTGATCAGTGTTTAATCCTGCTAGACGCTCAGGGGTGTGTAGTTTAGTATCTACGAGAAAGTAATTAGAGAGGACGGAGAAAAGCAGTATTAGAGCTCCTGCTAGCAGGAGAAGTGAAATCAGAATTCTCTTCCCCCCAACCCTTTCCGTCTTCACAGACAAGGGATCATGCTCAGGAATGTAAAACTCAAAACTCTGGTATACTTTTAATTAGACAAAGGGGTGTGGATTGATATTTGGTAGAATTCACTCTTATAATAGAGGATATCTCAGCAACAGAACTGTAATATGGATGGGAAACAAGGAAAATACTCTCTTCTCTCTCTCAGCAGTTCCAAGATACCTTGCTTTAGCAAACGATCTTAAGTAACTGTAAGAAAATATTACCTGGAAACCAAACAATTATATAACTTGGTCAAAAGTAAAGTGAGCAGAGAGAAAGAAATAAAACATCCACATTAAACCACAAGGAAGGGAAAGTAATACTTAGAGGCTGATGCTAACATAAGTGGGAGTAATGAGGCAAGAAATTAAGAAAGAAAAATTTAATATGAATTAGAAAATGTTCTATGGTAGACAATCATAGGAATATGCAAAATAGTGATGGAAATCCAATTATGCACAATGATTTTCCAAAATTGAACCCAAAAAGAGTTCCACAGAAATAAATGAAGCAGAGGCACCCAAACGCTTCTCTAGTTCTAATTTTCTGGACTTATCTAATGGGATGTTCCTAATAAATATAGTATTACTCAGCAATATTGAAACGTGACAATAGCTCAAGAATGGCTCAAGGTAGCAATTAGTATGGCTTAGTTCTAGAAGAGCAGTGATGATGCTAAAGGAGGAAGAAGTGTTTCACTGACATTCCAATGGTAGCACACTAAAACTTCCTTCCCCTGATGGACAAAATAATCATCTAGCATTGGACACAAGAAAAAGTATGTCATAGATCCACACTGTGTTGCTTCTGCAAGCATTCCAATTGCCCCTTCCTCTTCTTTTCTTTTTTTTTATTTATAATGATTTTTATTTTTTCCATTATCGTTGGTTTACAGTGTTCTATTTTCTACTGTATAGCAAGGTGACCCAGTTACACATACATGTAAACATTCTTCTTTCTCATATTATCATGCTCCATCATAAGTAACTAGACATAGTTCTCAGTGCTATACAGCAGGATCTCATTGCTTATCCATTCCAAAGGCAATAGTTAGCATCTGTTAACCCCAAACTCCCTCCCCCTCCCCCTTGGCAACCATGTGGCTCACAACATAACTACTTGGCATTGCCCCTTCCTTTTCTAACTGCTTCTCTACATCTGTTCATCTCCAGAGCCTGCCTTCACCTTTCCTCACAGGGAGGTCTCTTGCACTTGTAACTGCTGCTTCACTTCTTGAAAGAAGACATTTTTCAAACTGTGGGTGGATTTAATACTCTCCTTTTTCTTTGCACTGACAACTTCACGGCTTGCCCAATCTAACTTGAATTGCATCTGTAAAAATCCTCCACAGGGATTTTCTCTGAAACTATGATGTCATTAATATTTCATATTATTACATTGAGTTGAAAACCTTTTATCTATGTCCTCTCCAACCATCGCCAGTAAAAGTTCCTGAGCACTGACCTCACAAATGTATGGACATTTATTTATAACATGTAAACATGTACCACTATACTAACCCATTAAATGTAGTATAAAACATACTACAATAGAAATGTTAAAAAATAGGATAAAATAACTATAAATAGAAGTGTTAAAACTTTCATTATACTCCTCTATATATGTACCCCACTTTGGGTCAACTGCTCTACACACTGAATTCTTATCAGCATAACGGAATGACATAATTCTGTTGCCATGGCTTTTCCTTCTTGTTATGGGTTGAGTTGTTTCTTCCTAAAAAGATATGTTAAAATCTTAACTCCTAGTATCTCGGAATGTGACCTTATTTGGAAATGGGGTAATTGCAGATGTTCTTAGTTAAGATGAGATCCGACAGAAGTAGGGGGACCCTCAAGTCAGTGAGATTGATGTCTTTATAAAAAAAAAGGGAACACTCACACACACAAAAGGAAAATGTCCTATGGCGATAGAGACAGAGATTGAAGTGCCGTATCTGGAAGCCGAGGAATGCCCCGGATTGCCAGCAAAACACTGAAAGCTGGGAAGAAGCAAGCAAGCAGCCTTGCCTAGAGGCTTCAGAGGAAACAAGACCTGCGGATACTAATTTTGAGCTTTTAGCCTCCAGAACACAATAAATGTCTCCTGCTTTAGGCCACCCGGTTTGCAGTACTTTGTTATGGCAGCCCCTAGGAAATGAAAGCACCTCTTCATTACAGGAAACCTTCCTGATTCTACCCAAGCAATGCACTATCAAGAACATATCACCCAAGACTGCAGCTCCTCACTTCCATAATTCAATAACTGGAGAGAAACACAGAGGGACAGAGGGGAAAAGAGATTTCACATGAAGAGGCCGGCACGACAGAGGAGAGTCCCCCTGTGGAGTTCCTGGTGGAGTCTGCATCCCAGTGGCTATATCAGCAGACGTGCACACAGAGAGCTACATTAATTATGAATGTGTTAAAATACTTGCATAAGTAGATGGCAGAGTGACCATCTCAAGTAAACCTTTATCACTAATCATCCTGGCCTTTCTCCCTCTTTCCAAAACTTAGCAACTGAAGGGTCAATGCCTATCTCAGCAGGAGACCCAGGGCAGAGTCCATTTTGCTTGGCCATACTTCCTATTGGTTGTTTAATATTTTAATATCACCCAGATCAATATGCCTCACAGAGATTGGGTTTCCTGTTTGGATTAAAAAAAAAAAAAAAAAATCTCTGCCACTAACGCCCATGAGGGGCATAATAATGGAATCCCGGTTTGATGCACGTTTTTTTTGTTTGTTTTTTTCCTCAGCGTCTCCACTAAATGTCCATTTTGGGTAAAGGAGCAGATGCGTGTGTAGGGTGTTGACGGCCAGGATGTTTGCATGGTACTCCTGTGATGTAGATTAATATAACATTTTCCCAGAGTTCTCAGTCTTGTTTCCGTCTTTGGAACACACAGTATGGAAGATAAAAAGATACAGGAAGCACACTTTCCTTCTGCTGGTCTGAATGTTTGTGTTCCTGCCAGTTCATATGCTAAAATCCTAACGTCCCAGGTGAAGGTGCTAGGAGGTGGGGCCTTCGGGAGGGCCTTGTCTTGAGAGTGAAGCCCTTGCAAATGGAATCAGTGTTCTTATGAAAGATCTCCCTTGCCTCTTCCACTGTATGAGGGCACAGCAAGAGGGTACCATCTCTGAATCAGAAAGCGGGCCCTTACCAGACTCCGAATCTGCCAGAGTCTGGACTTCCCAGCTTCCAGAACTGTGGGAAATAAATTACTGTTTTTTATAAGCTACCAGTCTATGGAATTTTCTTACAACAGCCTGAACAGCGTAAGACACACCTGATGTAAGAGTCACTCCTCTTAGTGATGAAGCGAAGTCAGAGATTTATGCCTAACAAAGCAATGGATTCAGCCTAATTAATTTTGATGTCTATGATTTCAGAGTGCTACTTCCAGGTGATAACATCTGGAAATGTATTTCTTATTTAACCGTCTCCCCAAAGGGCCGTATCTTGTTCTGCTTGCTTTCTAGTAACAACTAACAGCTCATATTAAGAAATAAAGCTTTGAGTGGCATTGAAATGTACTAAATGAAGTGTTTTCTAAGGCATAACTTCCTTCTATTGTAGCTTGTTCTGGACAAGCTAACACAATGGGCAGAGCTAGCAAGAATATGCTCAGGTTTGATTTTACTTTTCTATGTTATAGGATAAAATCAGGAATATGATTAACATGGTTAGTAAAGAAAACCACATAACTTTTACCAATTTTGGAGAAAAATCTAGTATTTTGCAATACTACTCTTCGCTTTATACTTTAGTATTTAGGTACTCGATTTTTGTCCAGGTATTAGTATCTGTGTTTATAGTCTATTGTATTTTTGTTTATTCCCCATTTTACTTTTGGTAACCTTTGGAAATGGTAGTAGTTTCCCTTTCTTTGCCACCAAGCCATACTTCAGGAAAGGCTCATTTAATCTTTTAAATAGTTTCTCCACAGAGACTCCTTTTCTTTTTTCTAACAGATTGGAGCATTTGTCCCACATTTGGAATAATATATAGTATACTTCGCACACTTCAGAACTTGAAAAGAATTATTCCTGAACACCTATCAAAGTATGCTTGAGGAAAAGACTAATAACCATGTTGCTATGAGGTGTTGCAAGCTTTCCCTATTTTTACCAGGCATATTTTAATCCTTAATGCACTGAATGGTGCCATTACAACAATTCTGGCTATTTCCCATCATGTTTAGACAACTGGAATCAACTAACAGCATATTACAGGATAAGAGAAGCACAATGAGGGAAATTAGATACATTAAGATCACCTGGGAGTTTCAACATAACTCAGGGGCTGCCAAGATTCAAAGGAAAACTGGGCTGTGGTGCAGCCACAGAGGATGGAGCACAGGCATGCAAGAAGCAGGCATCCTGGCAGAAGACTAGAACACTTCCCTTGGGTTGATGAGGAAAAAACCCTGGTAACTACACGAGTCAGTGCATAATCTTAATAATTTGTTCCCTGCCACTTTCTTCATGAGAATAGGTTCTTTCCTGGAAGACAAACACTTCTGATTTTGTTCTTTAGTTTACTTTCACTGGGTCCTCAGACCATCCTACAAGGAGTCAAATCTTCCTAGAACATTTGCAGTGCATCCAAGATAGGGGATAAAAAAGATTTGTAGACCCAGTCCTCAAAATTATTACAATTTTTTTAAAAAGCAAAAAACCAAAAACCTCTCTTCTCTGCTCAGAAAAGTAGTTCATATGAATGTGGACAACAATAGCCATAGCTTCTTTAGGAGAACACAGCATATGAATTTAAAACTTTCCGGAGAAGTCACTGGAAGTCCTAAGGACAAATATAACTGCAGAGACTCTAGGGTATAGCATCCAAAGTCCTTCAAATGTAATAGGCAGCCAGATGGGCAAACAACTAACTATTAAGTTTGGCTACGTAACGGTCTTGCTGATACGAGGTACAGAGAGGGTAAGTACAGGGAAATGAAGCTCGAGTTACAGGTAAGAAAATGTAAGAGGGAATTCCCAAGATTGGCACATGCCCAAGACGGTTCTTAACTGCGTTCTCCCCAAATGTATATGATGAAGTGCTAACCCCTAGGCCCTCAGAATGTAGGAGCATTTGGAGGGTTTTTTAAAAAGGTAATTAAGTTAAATGAGACCGGTAGTGTGGGCCCCCATCCAAAGTGACTGGTGTCCTTGTAAGAGGAGGAAATCAGGACACAAACCACACAGAGACCACGTGAAGAACTGGGGAAAAGAGACGGCCCTCCATGAGACAAGGAGGGAGGCTTCAGAGGACACTAACACCCTTGACACCTTGATCTCAGACTTTGAGCTTCCAGAATTGTGAGAAAATGCATTCTGGGTCTATGATATTTTGATATAGCAGCCTGAGCAAACTAATACAGATGGCTTGACCCAAAGAAGATTGTTAGACAAATGGGCGGAGATAAAACCTCAGGCTGCTCTACCTCAGACTGAACTGATCTATGGGTGAAATAAAATTAAGAGCAGACCCTGCCTGAACTTGTTGAGGACCTAAGACCTCCTGTCAATGGGCCACAGCACTAACTCGCTAGGTATGTGAAGGAGACTTGCAAGTGGACCTTCGAAACCCCATCAAGCCTTCAGACCACAGAGTCCTGGCCACCTACTACAGCATGAGATACTCGGAGCCAGGACCACCCAGATAAGCCACTCCTAGATTCCTGACCCACAGAAACGAAACGAGATATTTATTGTTTTAAATTTCTAAGTTTGTGGGTAAGTTGTTATAAAACAATAGGTAACTATTACACCTGATAAAATCAGAACAAAAGCAAGGATTTTAAAGGGTTACCTTAAACGATAATCAAGCATCTGAAGGTGCTATAAAGGTGGTAGAGCAGGGTGGTTAAAATCTCAAGCTCTGAAGTCGAGACTTACAGATTCAATTCCCAGCTCTGTCCCTTTTATTGATGTGAGACGTGGGCAACTTATTTTATCTTTTTGAGACTCAGTTTCCTTTTGAGAAAATGGGGATGATGATGATAATAATAATACCTATGCATCAAGAAGAATAAATGAGATCATTTCTAGGGCTTGGTACATTGTAAGCATTTGATAAATGATGGCTATTATAATTATAGAGGTAAAAGAACACTAAAAGCTGAATCAAGGTTGTTGACCAAAATCAACCAGTAGGAATGGCCCCCACCTACTCCTTCCCAAGCGACCCTTCTTAAGGAGACAGCTCTTAATAAGGGTCAGGGAAAAAAGGTTCACCCTATCTGGAGACTAAAAAGGCTGTCAAGTTTAATGAAGCCAGTAATGGGGAAAACTGGAATCTGTTCATCAACCACAATCGCCCATGTGGTGATGTGGTCCGGCTGTTCCCAAAGCCCTGGTCCTGAAGTGTTAATGGAAGGCGCAGAGAAGAGTCAAACAAGATGCTATCTTGCAGACCTGATGCGATTGCAATTTGCAGACAACTGGGGCTTATCTCTGATGATGAACTAGGTGTCAGGGCTGAGAGGAAAGCGAGAAACCAACTGCCAGGAGACCTTGGAAATCTGGCAGCAGAGGATGTGAACAACACCCTCTAAGTTCTGGGCAGATTAAATGAGTTTTCCAGATAAGATCATGGTATTAATGAATAGCCATTAAAAACAGCCAAGCAAACAAATAACCTTGTATTGACATAACTATATATAGTTATATATAGTTATAGATATATACCTTAATTTCTGTTGAAGCATCTAGCATTGCCTCTAAGGTTAAAGATGCTTTCTAGGTAAGTATATTGATGGGGAAGAATGATATAAAAATGGTATTTGTTTTTAAATATAAAAACACACTTTTTTTGACTGCTGTGAAGCAAGTGTCCCATGTCAAGAGCAAAGGGCATGCAAGAGGCGTGATAAAGAAGAATAAAAATGAAGAGTTGTCAAATGAGGCAGTTTCAACCAGGATGACTGCATTGTCCTCAGAGGGAATATACTGCCTAGTGTGGCTGTGATGTCTTATTTTTGATCCCTCAACTACAGGACAAATACAATAGAATCAATGGATGCCAATCGCCCTGGAGGGAATTTCAACTGACAATGCATCCTAGCTCTTAAGGAAGCTCTGCAGCTGAGCAGGAATCTCTAGAGAAACAGAACAATTTAGGGTCAATAGATGCAGGTCATTTCCAAAACAGAATCACACTGCACATTTTTGCAAAGCCTTGTGGCTCTTTCACACTAGAACACAACTATCTTTTCAGTTTTTTGTTTGTTTGTTTGTTTTTTAAGGATCATATTTTTGAACTTACCACAGATTTAGAGGAATATCCCAATGTCATTGCCACTAAAATTTCAATAGCATCCCACTCTGACCCCATTTTATTCCTTAAGACCATATCCTATCTAAACTGAGAGCCACTTTAGAAACCCTTGAATGTAACTTCCCTCAATATAGAGACAGATGGGGAAACTGAGGGCAGATGAGGTGAAGACCCTGGGATTCAGGAGGTTACATGCTAGTTTATTAATTTATCTTTTGTAACCAATGGAATCTTTACACTAATCAAGTAAATACGAGGAAACTGTTTGGTGAAATTGGGATAACTTAGAAATGGGTGGGGGAGGACTTTTAAATCCAGATGAAAAAACCTAATTGCTGAAGTTCTAGCCCTCGTTCTGCCTCAAGTGCATTGCTTTGACAAAGTCATTTATTTTCTATGAATCTCAGGTCCTTTTCTCCAAAATGTGGCTCTGGCCTAGATAACCTCTGAGAGGTCTCCCATCTATAAAATGTCAGGAGACAAATGCTGCTCACCTATTTAACTCTGTGTTTGTCAACAAATTTCAAAAGATACATTGGTTAGGGGACCCGAGGTGCTAGAAAAACTTCCCAAGAACTAAGCAGCTAGAGTTCTGAAGTCCATGAGAAAAAAGTAAGGTTTGCATGGTCTGCTGCCTGGTAGTTTTGGGAGTTACTTTTACCAGCAATTACAATGGCAACAACGATAGCAACAGCAGCAGCAGCAGCAGCAGCAGCAGCAACAACAGTAATAATGCTTGGCATTTATTAAAGCTTTTGCAAAGGCCAGGCATATAAGCACTTCACATGTATT
The DNA here is from genome assembly GCF_054392235.1 of Sus scrofa. Taxonomy (NCBI): domain Eukaryota; kingdom Metazoa; phylum Chordata; class Mammalia; order Artiodactyla; family Suidae; genus Sus; species Sus scrofa. The sequence continues at coordinate 113,326,860 of NC_139389.1, read as the reverse complement.
AGATCTTAAATCTGCACCATCCACAGTTTAAAAATATATTATCCCCATTTTACAGATAAGAAGCCTGACACAAAGACTAGAACTTGCCCAAGGTTATACAGCTAGCAAGTGGAAGAACCAGAAATCAGTCCCAGACATTTACGTCCTAAACCCACCTAGCACTGTGGCTGCTGGCAAGTGCAGAGTGGATGGCCAGGGTCTGTGGCATGTGCCTGAGGGTATTTGTCTGTGAACCAAGATGCTTTAGGGCAGGAGCCTCATGGACCCATTTACCTTTAGCACCAAGTGAAGGCTTCTAAGTGTTAAATAAATGCTTGTTAAATGAATGGTGTTAACAGGTCACTTTTCAGAGCTACTCACCAACATATTGGGGTCCAAAAAGGTGATGGGGAAGAGATGAAAAGCTCTCCTCAGACAACAACCTCTTAGCCCAAGTCTCTCTTTTCTGCACAGGTTTAAACACAAAGCTGGAACTGACTGGCAGTGTGTGTTTGGGAAACCCTGACACTCCTCATGCCACGAAATGAACTGCCCCCTAATGAGGCCATGAGGCATGTAACTATCTTCTCTAGACGTTTGCATCCCATAGCCCCAACTGCTTTTTTTCTTTCAAACCTTAAGCATATTTATTTATTTTTATTAATAAATTTTTATTAGGGTATAGTTGATTTATAGTGTTGAGTCAATTTCTGCCATATGGCATAGTGACCCAGTCATACGTATATATACATTCATTTTCTCATATTATCTTCCATTACGTTCTATCCAAAGAGAGTGGATAGAGTTTCCCTGTGCTATACGCAGGACCTCACCGCTTAATCCATTCTGAATGCAATAGTTTGCATCTACCAACCCCAAGCTCTCCATCTATCCCACTTCCTCTGCCCTCCCTCTTGGCAACCACAGGTCTGTTCTCTATGTTCATGAGTCCCCACAGCCCCGATTTCCACCACTAAGTACAGTCTACATCATTCTCTTTTCATTGTGCCACACTGCTCAGCTGGCATGTCTCCCTTGCTTACGTAGTTTATCAGCAGGGGTTTAAAAAGGATTATGTGAGATGATAATTGTCTAAACTGTTTGTAAGCCTGACAGCATGAAGCAAACATAAAGCGATGATGTTGTTGCTGCTGATGCTACTACTGCTGTTATTATTACCACCAAGAATACTACCAATCACTGCCACTCTATGTTTACTACTAGAACACAAATCCCAAAGTGTGGAGATGGACATTTCCCCTGGAGAGCTACACCTCTAACAGCCCATACAAGAGCTGGCAAGCCAAACCCAGCCCTCCTTGTGTTTGTAAATAAAATTATATTGAATGCTGTCATGTCCATTCATTTACATAGGGTCTGTGGCTGCCTCCCAACTCTAAGGACAGAATTAGAAAGTTGCAACAAAGGTCCTTCACATCTGAAAGGCAAAAATATTTACTATCAGACCTTTTACAGAAAAGATCAGCCAACCCCTGGCCTAAGTTGATCACAGCTGAGTGTCCTTTACTTTATTCTTTAATGTGACACCTAAAGAACTTAAAGTATTCCACAAGAAATGTGTAGGGTTGTAGGGGAGAAAAAGCAAGGAGCAGAAAAAAGGCATTCTCATTTTGCTGTTAACTCCAACCCCATGGTTGTGCCTGTTGGCATATCCAGCCCTCATTTTCTGTGTTATATGGCAACAGTGACTGGAGCATATGTTAGAGTAGGGTCACTAAGTGATCTATCTAGCAAGTCCCTTCTGATTCCACAAGTCTCTACTACCCACGACCTTTACTTTCTTTCCAATAACGCTATTAGGGGAAATAGCTGGCGTTTTGACCTCCTGCCAGCTCAGAAGACTTTCCAAAGAAGATCTAGGAAGGAGCTGAATTAAAAGCCCTTTTATACCATTCATACAGAGTATCTCCTATTGCCCCCAGTCCTGAACAGACAGGGTAGTACAGAAGGAGGATATGGGCTTTGGGGTTCTGGATCCCTTCCCTGCCATTCAACAAGTTGTGTGTTCTTGGGCAAGTTACTTAATCTCTCTGAGCCATAGTTTCCTAAGAATGATGATACCTATCTTAAAAGGATTCTTTTACAGATCACAGACATTGTAACATCTATAAAGCACGTGGCACACAACAAGGGATCAATATATGGTAACTGCTATCGTTATCATCATAACCCATGGGATGAGCAGTGTTGAACTGAAACACAAAGGAATCTCAGAAATGGAGAGAGACAGGCGTGGCAGGCTGCCATTTGAAATGCTTGATCATCAGAAAAAAAAAAAAAAAAAGGATGTGTTTTGCTGTCTCCAGTTCAGCAAATATTTTTGGAGGGAAATAGTTCAGAGCCAGAAATCTGGGGAACTGAATATTATTGGCCAGTCATTTCAAGATCCCCCTAATTAGGACTGGATCCTCTCTCCTACTCCTCTCTTCACATTGCATCTCAGTTCCCTACTCTAACCTGCAGTCCACAAATCCATTCCTTATATGTACATGCTCAGCGAAGCCCAAGACTGCAAATGAGGAGTCACCTAGTTTTTCATCACACGTGTGAGCACACACACACACAGGGATCAATCCCATACTGTCTCTGGAAGCTTGAATGATTTGCTTGAACCTTGCCTTAGAGAATCAGGTGCTGTCACCTTCAAGGGGTGATGTGTAAGGATTTGATTTGCAGCTAATAGAAAAATCTATTTCTCTCAGTTTCACTTCTGTCACACAATGACCATTGTGTTCCCTACAGGAGATTCCTTCTCTTTCTGCAATAACCACCCAGATGACAGATCTCAAGCAGCAATATGAGCTGCCTAGGTTGAGTGGTGCCTATTAATTTTATGACCACTGGTTCAGAATGGCCTTGCAGTGTCCACAGTCCATCTTAATGAAGATGGGTAAGACAGCTGCCAATGAAATCAAATTTCTCCTCTTTCTTCCCTTCCATCTTAAAGTCCATCAAACTTTCATCTTCACAACAAAACAGCTGCTGGGGCTGACACTCAGCCACAGTCTATCACTGCTGATGGACCACACGATTTTCTCTACAAAGTGAGCAGAGAATCTGCTTTGCTGCAAAGATGACACCAAATGGCAGGGAGGAAAGGAGGAAGTAGCCGTGCCCTCCTCTGAGTAAGAAACTACAACAACACTATATAGTGCATTTGATGTATTATATCAGAAATGAAAATCCTCTGAAAAGTCAGAAGCACCATATATGTGGAAACCACTCTTGTGATTATGTCCCTCCCTATAGTAAGAGCAGTTTCTTTGTTAGACCAAAGGCAAGAGACAATTTCCTAGATATTATAATACAGGTGTGTGGCCTCATTCTTGGCTAAGACTAATGCTGTTCTTTACAATCCCTGCTCTGCCAAAGTCAACACTTTCCAAAGCTTTCTGTTTCTATTAGGGCCCAAGTTGCAGCTCAGTTATAACTGCGGTAGATTGTTAGCAAATACATCAAGAATTCCTCCCATCTTCGCCTGCCTACCCTTTTCCAATATGACTTTGACTTTGCTGCTCTCTCCCTAGGAGGTGGGCTCTATCTCCCCAAGCCAATGAATCTGGGCTGACTCTGAGACTTGCTTTAACCAACTGAATGCAGTGAAAGAACTGCTTCATGACTTCCAAGCACTTAAAAGTTCATGTACTCTTATTACCACCCTCTTAGAAGGCAGCCCTGTGACCACTGCATGAGGAAGCCTGGGATACCCAAGGGAGGGTGAGAGGTCACGTGGAGCAGAGATGGCCATACCACCTACTATCCCCAGACTAATAGCCAGAACTAACCACCAGATATATGAGTGAGACCGTTTTAGACCAGCAACCCTAGTCCATCCACTAGGTAACTAGAGCCACATGAGGGACACAATGTGACACCTTCAGAACTACCCAGCTGGGTCCAGCTTCAATTGTTTAACCACAGAATCACTAGCAAACAGCATGATTATTTTAAACACCGTTTTTTTAAAGTAGTTTGTTATGTAGCAATTGCTAACAGAAAAACACTTTGTCCATGAAGTCTTCTCCAATGGCTGGTAAAAAGCACACTGTACAATTACGGAAACAAGCTCAAATCCCTGGTCCAGCAGTTGCTAATTCTTGACCTTAAGCAAATGACAACTTTTGAGCTTTAGTATCTTCGAGGATAAAATGCTGATACTCTGAACTGTCAAGGAGACCATATGAGATAAGACACACAAGCACCTTAGTAAAAGGCGCGGCACAGAGAACTTGGCACATGCTCACTCTTTTGATACTTGTCACTTCCCATGATATCATTATATTTATTTGGGCAAATAATTGCTTCTAGACCGTCAATGATAAGAACTTCACTGATCTTTGTATCAGTCATATTATCCAGCGCAGGTCTCATAACTGGCTGATCACTAATGCATGCATGTTGCCTCAATGCTCAAATATCCATTAAGATACAGCTTATGATGCTGCCATACTTACTGGGAATTCTGAAAGTGGTGCTATGAACAGAATTGTGGGGAACGGATTCCACTAAACTTAGTTAAGTCCCTGTACCTCTAGGTCCCCCAACTAGGCATCTTTTAAAAGGAAAAAAAACAAAAACAATACAAAACCCAAAAAACTAAAATCTCTAAGATTCCTCACAGCTCTAAATTTCATTGAGTATAATCACAACACTGGTTAGCATCTACTGGACACTTATTTATGTGTTAGATTCTGTGCTAGGTTTTTTATGCAGATAGATATTTTTAATCACGGCAACCTTGTAATATAGATTTCATTATTGTCATTTTCAGGTCAGGAAGCTTAAGTCTAGGGTGGGAGTCAGGAAATTCATCCTGCCTGTGGCAGAGTTGAGTAGTTGTGGTGGAAGCAAAGACTACATATAACACAAAACCAAAGCTGTTTACTATCTGGCCCCTTCCAGGAAAAGTGTGCTGACCTCTGGTCTGGAATAATCTAACTGAGAGAGTGCTCACTCACAGTCAGGTGTGTGAAGTTAGAAAGCCGAAGTTCCTTCCTGCCAGTAGACATCCCGCTGCCTTCTTATTGTCTCACTCATTTAATCATTCACGCTTCACACCTGATCTTTGAAATGGCCACTCGCGCATCACACCTGATCTTTCAGATGGCCACTCTCAGGCAAGTGTGTGCCGAGGAAAAATGTTCAAGACCCCTGCCAGAGTGGCTGAGGAAATGTCAGCCGTGGTCTCTGCCCAGGCATCTAGTTAAGAGTATGAGCTCATCTGGCCTCCCGTAGCTAGAGGCCATGCAGCTACACACGGCACTAATTGAAAAATAAGGAATGAAAAGATTTGCTTTCAACACAAACTTGAATGACTGGAATTACATCTTTATTATCTGAAGTGGGAGCTTGTGACTTGTCAACCTCCACCTGTTCTGGCATCAGGAAGAAATACCAGAGAAATTAGCCTCTGGCTGGTCATCATCTCATTGCCGGCTAGTTAGAGCCCATTTTTAGAAAATCTGATGGCGAAAAACCAACCTGTTAACACAAATGCACCAGAGGTTTGTTATATCTAATACAAAATTACTTGATGCTTCAGAAATAAAGGATTTGGAACTGAGAAATATGGAGTTTAAGTACAAAGAATTCATTAAAACTACATAGAAGTGAAGGCAAACATCTCGGAGCTGATCAATGACTGGGAAATTTGATGCATTTATGAAGAAAATGACCATATTTTCAGAAACAAGCCTCTCCTAGAAATAGGAATGATGTAGAACAGAGATACTTTGAAAGTTGTGAAGCAGTGTGTCAATGAGAGGGGTTGTATTTGTTTCTACCTTTTTCATTGTTTTTGACCTTCATCACTAGTACTTTGGAATGATGAGTTTCCCTATTCCTCAAGATGTTGGTTTGATGCACGAGCACACCTGTGCAAATCCTGAATCCTACTTGGAAATGTTCCTCCTTCAAATTTCCATTTTTCCTGCCTCAATGCCACCATCCTATTGGGGTCCTTATTACCCTTTCCTTTGATGATTGTGACAGTTTGCTAATTAGTCCTTCCAAATTCAGTCTCTTGTCATGCCAATCCACCTTACATGGCACTGCCAGAATAATTTCATTTATTCATCAGATGCTAGATGATTACCTGTTTGTTGTATTTCCAGCTATTGTGCTAGGAGCAAGAACAGATGTAGTTCCTGACAAAGGTTGTCAGAACATAGGATAAACAGTTAAATTTGAGTTCCAGAAAAATAATAGAAAACATAGTATAATCATATCCCAAATATTGCACAGGACATAATTATACTTTAAAAAGTTAGTCATTTATGTGAATACCACATTTAATTGGATATCTTGCATTTTATTTTCTAAAATGCATTTTATTTTGCATTTTATTTATATGCCCCTATCTAACTCCAATGGAATTTTTAATCTATTTAGGAAAATAGATATTGACCTTTTGTCTAGAGCCACTGAGGTAAGGCCAAGCCTGGGGAAACTGTTTCCTCTTTGCTAGTCATTGTCCCTACTGCAAAGACAAGTGCCTGCCCAAATGCATGTTCCTATGTTTCATCTGTCCACTGAGGAGCATAATTAAGTTCAATGAAGGTGTATCACAACTTCTCTGTCCTAACCATGCTTCTGCAAGCTCTTTTCTCTCTGCTATTTTCCTCTCTTTCTTCTTTTAGCAGCAAGCCCAGAAGTTCTTCACAAGATACCAAGTCATACAAAGCTGGGCAGTGGACAGAAACTGGCTGTCAGTTTCTGCTCTGTCACTTAATACTTGAATGACTTTGGCCAAGACAGTTATGCTCCTTTAGTTTTGATTACATAAGCTAAAAAAGGAAAAGGAAAAGAAAAAAAAATGGGACAAATAACAATCCTACTACTTGCCCTCCTGCTGCAGAGAGCTGTGATGATGATGAAAAAAGATCTCGAATTTTCTCTGTAAGGCTGTAAAACACTCTGCAAAATTCAACTAACTTCAGAGGAATATATCAAAACTATGTCCGTCAGAACGGAAAACTGGCCAAAATGTTGAATACTGATTTCTGGGGCAGCATTAAATATGAAACGGATCGAAACCATAGTACCCTTTCAAATACAATACATAATTCCCCGTTACTCACTACATGTTCACTACATCATTGATTTACATCACTTATTGAGCACTTAATGTTTGCAAGAAAATGTGCTAGCCAGCCACGGGAACTGAAGCCCAAACAGCCTCAGGAAAACAAACCCTCCTGCCCCTCAGTGTCATCTTTCTAAACGACCTTTGGATGCATCCTTTCTTGGACCAATTGTACGCTTTTCTTTTCTTGACAAACCATCTTCAGTCAAGAGCTCCTTGGGTAGTTAATGGTGTCTTGTGATGAGCCTTAACACTCTCCTCTCATTTCACTCTTGATTAAAAAGAAAGGAAGCGTGGGATCTAAGCCCTTGGCTGATTTACACTTCAATTTAATTTCTCCCTTTCTCTTTCCTCTTTCCTTTCACTGGATGAAACCTTCCATGTAATTAGGCTCGAAAGCTCTCATCAAACGGTTTGATTGAACTGCGGCACACTGAAATTTCCCTTCCCAGCCTCCTGGGGCAGAGAAAGCAAGACCCTGTGAGGGAGCAGCATGCCTGGGATGGAGTGAGGGCCTCGCTCTGTGATGGCAATGAGGGAACTAGGGAACACACCCAGGCGAGTACCTGGAGTAATTCTGCTCCCACGTTCTCTGATTCAGCTGCGCTGATGTACCACTTCAGCCTTAGCAGACTATCCCAGTCTCTTTGTCCACAGCAAAACAGGTGACTGCTAGAAAGCTTCTGAGTCCTAACACTGTGGTGCAGCAGAAAGAGGGCTAGAGCAAGCTTTCGCTTGTCTCTAACCTGAAAAGTGTGGTTTGGGAACAATTCCCCAACTCCCAGGAAGTTAAAAGTTTTGCACGAAAAATAAATTGATTGGGAAAAATCCCTACAGACCCCTTCCAAATCCAGCATTTGATAATTCCCCCAATGCAAAGCAGCTTTTCAGTCCAATGAAGACCTTTCATCAGAATATTTTCTTTTTTTTTTTCTTTTTTCTTTTGTCTTTTGTCTTTTTAGGTCCACATCCATGATATATGGAGGTCCCCAGGCTAGGGGTCAAATTGGAGCTACAGTTACCGGCCACAGCCACAGCAACACAGGATACGAGCTGCATCTATGACCTACATCACAGCTCACAGCAACACTGGATCCTTAACCCACTGAGCAGGGCCAGGGATCAAACTGGCATCTTCATGGATATTGGTCGGGTTCATTAACTGCTGAGCCACAATGGGAACTCCCAGAATATTCTTTTAAGGGAAATTCCCATTGTGGCTCAGCAGTGGCAAGACCGATTAGTATCCATGAGGATGTGGGTCCGATCCCCGGCCTTGCTCAGTGGGTTAAGGATGTGGAGTTGCTGTGAGCTGTGGTGTGGGTCGAAGACATAGCTCAGATCTTGCCTTGCTGTGGCCGTGGCTGGCAACTGAAGCTTGGATTCAACACCTAGGCAGGGAACTTCCACATGCCACAGCCCTAAAAAGCAAACAAACAAACAAGAAAAACAAAAACAACTTCCTTTAAGGACAGCACCTCAGGGCCCGACGAACTTAGTCTTCAGGTTGGTGGGTCTATTTCTGAGTTACTACTGTTAAGCTTCCTTGTGCAGGGAAATAAAGGGTCACTATCTCAATGTTGTCTGAAGGAGTGTTTCTAATATGAGAGGTAGTCCAGTGACTAACAGATGATGGGGCTAGCAGTACATACACATAAATGTCCCCCTGAAACATAAAATCCAATCAATACATCACCTGCGCAAGAGGGATCGCCTACAGAGGGCCAGGTCTCCAGGTTTACCTTCCTATCCTCCATTAACTCCGTCCCCCTCTTAAATTATAATTGACACAATGTTATAAATGACACATAATTATTATTATGACACAATGCACTGATGACTGATATCTGAACCATAAGGAACAGGTACTGAAACATCTCTATGTCTATAATGCACAGGAGGCTTAATCCTCATGTTTGGTCTTTAAATCCCAGATCAGGAGCTAAATGGGTGACTATCAAAGTCTCTTTGCTACATTATATTTTTCTTGCTCACATCATTACCCACATGTGCACATGCATACACATATTCCCCCAAAATGAAAAACACTGACACTCTTGAAATATTCATTTCATTAGTTTTACCCTCATAATTAATAAGCTCCTGCTATATGGATGAAGGGCTACGAATAAAACTAGATTCAAAAGTGATCTAGTAAGACTGAAGAGATATTTTAGAAATCATCAGAAATGTGCCTATGGAAAGATGAGCAGCAAACTTGCAAAGATAAAGGTGGAAGCTACTTCAAGATCACTAATTGTAATTCTCTCTTTTTGTAGGTAAGAGAAGTAAAACTGGGAAGGTTTGATGATATGCCTAAAATTATAATCCAAGGAGAAAGCCTACCGTGATGGTTAGAAACTAAATTTCCTGATAAATGAGTTTCTTACGGTGATTCAAAAGGAGGTGGGTGAGTAACCAATGAGCTCCCTTATCCATAGAGAGGTCCCTGACTCTTGGATCCTTGATTGCCTATGTAACCATTCTCTGCCAGCTAACTCTGGAATTTCTCTGAATTTCCAAAGGCTGCTTAAGGAAGCACAATTAATTTTGTACAATAAAATAGGACTTGTGAATATTGGGGTGTGTTCTGGTCAGTTTCTCTCAGTACTAGGGAACAAGTTTTACATTTGCACTGATTACATGACCTAAAAATCAACCCTGTCAGCACCCTTCACCCTCATCCACAGGTTTCATAAATGCAGATTCAAGAAACATCAAATCAAAAATATTTGGGAAAAATATTCCAAATTCCAGAAAGTTTAAAAAAGCAAAACTTGAATTTGCTATGCTCAGGCAACTATTTATATAGCATTTACATCATGTGTACAACTATTTACATAGCATTCACACTGTATTAGGTATTGTAAGTAAACTAGAGATGATTTAAAGTATACAGAAAGATGTGTGTAGGTTAAGGTTATATGCAAACACTACACCACTTTTCTTAAGGGACTAGAGCATCTGTGGATTTTGAACGAAATTGGGGATTAGAAGGTGGGAACTTTCAGTCCCACCGCAAACTTCCTGGGAGGGTAGGGGGGCTGGAGGTGGAATCACTCATAAATGGCCAGTGAATTAATTAATCATGCTTATTTAATGAAGATCCCCGCCCCCCCCAAAAAAACCCAACTCCTAAAGGACATGGTCTGGATGGGAAAAGCTTCCAGGCTGGTGAATACGGGAAATTTGGGAATAGTGACTCTCCTGGAAAGGACATGGAAGCTGCTTGCACTTTCTCAAGACTTTGACTTACGTATCTCTTCCATGAGACCCAGGCAAATCAAACATGTTGTGCCTCAGTGTCTGCATCTTCCAAATGGGAAAACAGCATTAAGTGAGCTAAGACCTTTAGGAAAGGGTCAATTAAAAAAAAAAAGTAAAATATTATTTTTATTTAGAGTGAAGAGATATTATTGCCATTCTTGTAAAAGCACAGAGGTCTCCTTTCTTGGGTTTATTTATTTTAAGAAGACTGAATTGGCATAAGTGAATACACAAAGATGCCCACCCAATTATGCTGAGATAGTTGTTCATATCAAGAGATAAAAATCAGTTCAAGAGAAAAGATATATAATAAAACTTTGACTATCCAAGCACAGGACCCTCCTCTCATCTAAATTATTTAGGAGGCCAAAATTTCCTAAGAGCTGAGATTTAATGCTTTCTTTTTTTTTTTTTTTTTTTTTTTCCTTTTTGTCTTTTTAGAGCTGTGCCCACAGCATATGGAATGTCCCAGGTTAAGGGTCTGTCTAATCAGAGCTACAGCTACCAGCCTACGCCACAGCCACAGCACCTGGGATCCAAGCCATGTCTGCGACCTACACTACAGCGCATAGCAATGCTTGATCCTTAACCTACTGAGCAAGGCCCGGGATTGAACCTGCATCCTCATAGGTATTAGTAAGGTTTGTCATTGCTGAACTCCAGATTTAAACTCTTTTTTTTGATGAGAAATGCCAGGTTTTCTTATAATAAATTGTTCATAAATAGGAATAACTTTATGTTTTCAATCAAAAAGTAAATAATGCTTGCATGGAAATAAGGAAATCAGATTTTCCAAAGGAAAATTGAACAATGGGGTGCAAGAAGAAACCAATTATGTCCTTTATGAATGTAGAGATGTGCTGTTTCCTCTAGAAATACAGTGATTTTGAACTACAAGAAATGTTAAGTCATAGCATAAAATAGTCCTTTGCAGTATTCTTGTCTGAAAAAATACTGATTAAATGTCTACCTTCAGGTGGTTAGGATCGAACACCTCACCAGTTAAGATGAGCCTGTCACACTGGAACTTCCAAGGTCACAGGAATGCAAAGGTATGAAATCTTAGGGGTTTTCTGAAAGGCCCACCTCTCTTACCTCGCTCAAAAATGGTTTTCTTTCTCAACTTTGCATTGTTTGGGGAAGCTTTTCTTTCCCTTTACTTTTCTCCAGATTTAACTCTTTAATCGCCTTTTCAAACTTTTAAATCATCAGAATGCTGATAAAACTGACCCCAAGAATCCAAGGGGGACTTTGTTTTTTTCTGTGATTTAGTTGTCTACAGGGCCTTTCAGCCTTTAATAAAAACAGAGGTTCAAAGCCATTAGATTTAGTCTCTTTATTATCCCTTATAAATAAGCCCCAAAGACTTGGCTGCCTATCACTACTGGCTCATGATAAGTGCTCATGATAAGTCTGGGATTTGAAACCAGGAATTAAATGGACAGCGGATGCACACAGAAAATTTTCAATCAAACTGATGACCTTTCGTCTGGAGCCACTGAGGCAAGGCCAAGCCTGAGGAAGCTAGTTCCTCTTTGCTGGTCATTGCTCCTACCCCAAAGCTATGTGTCCGCTCAAGTCCTTGTTCCTGAAGCGCTCAGCCAGACCTGCGTACTTTTACAAGTCTTACATGCTCTTCATAAAGAAGAGTTCTTGGCCCGGCAATTTCAGATTTTTAAAAAGTGCTCGTTTCCCTCAGGTGTCGTGGGCTGATTATTTCCTCCTCCTTGTTGGAGCTCTGCAGACAGCTAGACCCTGCCTATCTCCTCCCCCTTCCCTTCTTTGACAACATCAAATGACAAAGGTGCAAAGCAAATAAATGTTAAGTAAAACAGCGACACTGGTTCAGTTTAATACTGTGCTCTCTCAACTCGCTCTACTGCCTAGCAACCATCGTGGCTCACCCCGAGTTCATTTTCATTTTAATGTGCCACACAGAAAAGCAGCCTAAATATATACCCCCAGTTCTGAAGCATATAATCTGGAAACTACAGGAACAGGCGGATCATTTCCATTAGTACCTTATGTAGCAAAAACCACAATTTGCACCCAAAGCGTGTAATTATATTCAAATTCTGAAAGACTGCCTCAGAAATAGTTGAAATTCATAGTTTGGGGGAAAGCTACTCAGGAGTATACACTATTATGTTTTCATCGGGGGGTGGTGGTGACAGGAATATTTCAAAATAGTAAAAAATGGGAGGGCGAGGATAGTATCTCAGAAAAGGTGGCTTTCTGGTGTCTAGAGGTTTTGTGTTCAGATAGCCACTCAATAGCTGGTAAGCAGGGGGTGGGGACTGGGCAGGGAACAAGAATTTGAACAATAACTGCGCTGTGGCTTCTGATGGGAAATAGATGGAAGAGTGCACAGGCCATTTCTCCCTGCCTTTTTGCCAGTGAGACCCGACCAGGACAGGAAAATGTCTCTGTGCATGGGGACCAGCCTGAATCTTAGCCCTCGCTCACAGTAGGGTCTCCCATAGAGAGGAAAGATGCAGAATACCCCAAGAATCCTACCTCTGAGCACAAAGTCAGACACCTATCAGAAGAATAACGTATGAAAAATTCATTTTACAGAAGGCCAGAAAAATCCAACCCTGGTAGAATCCATTCTTGCAGAACTTAATCAGGTTAATAGAGATCAATCTGAAACAAATGGTCTTGAAGGAGGGAGAAGTCGGCCTTGGTGCTGTCGAGTAAAAGAAGGGCGATGGCCATAGTGGCATAATCCCCAGGTTCCCAACGAACTCTGATACGGTCTGAATGCCTTTGGGCAACTCCCCACTTTGGCCATCTGGAATATCAGAGGATGAGATGACCCCTAAGCTGGCCGTGTTTGCTGTCTGTCTCTGGAGACGACGGACTGAGTGGGATAGTGAAAAGGCCAAGAGCTTTGTGGTTGGAACCGGGTTTGAATCCTGGCTCTACCACCATCCTACTTTGGTCAAGCCACTTAAACTCTCCGAATCTCACCGTTTTCATGGATGAAACTGTGGTAACCGTACTAAGGTCAAAGGATTGTGAGCATTAGATGAAATCACGTATGTAAAGCCCTGGAAGAGCGGTGCCTGGTACACAGGAGGTGTGTGTTCTGTGCTGGCCTATGATCCGAGCATGTCTTTCTCCAAACTCTAACTGAAAGTAGAAATAAAGCACCAGCTCTTTATAAACTCAGTCGCAATTCTACCCCCTGCCCTGATGTGGCTACTCAGCGGAGCAGTTTAAACACAATGAAGCGTTCCTTTCTAGTATTCATAAGGTGTGTTTAAATGAAAGCGGCGGTCTTCCCGGCTCGGCGTGACTCTGTGGTGAAGCTGGATCGCGGGCTTTATAACACCACAGTCTGCCCCTCTTGTGCTTATGCTGTTTCTGTTGGAGGGGAGAGAGGAAACCTGGCTTATGGCTTTGGCATAAATTATTATCAGAGTCAAGAAAATAAACCTATAAAATGCTGGCAGACCTGTGGAATTCAGGCAGGTTTAAGACACACAGTGGTGTCTTTAAAGACACACAGATTGGAGAATCATGCATATAGGCCTACTGCTGGGAACCATTTGGAGAGATCATCTCATTCAACCCTCATATTCTAAAAAGAGGAAAAAATGAAAAAGACAGTTTTCCTCAGCTATAGTATTAAGACACAAACACATTCCTTGCTATACAGAAAACTCTAAGAAAGAAGACAGAAGATCAAGATAGCCAATAGAATGCCTTAATGTTAAAAGATTGCTGTAATTATTTTTTTCTTTTTAGGGCAGCACCTGTAGCATATGGGGCCTCCCAGGAAAGGGGTGGAATCAGAGCTACAGCTGCCAGCCTACACCACAGCCACAGCGATGCTGGATCTGAGCCACATCTGTGACCGATGCTGCAGCTGACAGCATTGCTGGACCCTTAACCCACTGAGTGAGGCCAGGGATCTAATCCATATACTCATGGATACTATGTTGTGTTCTTAACCCGCTGAGCCACAATGGGAACTCCAATTTATACAATTAAAAAAAAAAAAAGTCACATCTGAAGTCACAGAATTAGACAGGGAGAAAACCAGCTGCAAAACCCATGATCCTGCACAATGTCCTTTCAATAAGAATTTTGGATCTAAATTTGGGATCTACATAGTCAATTCTAAGGGTCCCGTCATAATAATATGCTCTCATCTCCCCTATAAGCTTTGGGTCCTGGTAAGTCAGAGTATCAGAAATGACATTAAAAGAAGCTCCCCATTTCCAGATCTAAAAATAGTTGTCCCCCCAACCTATTTTTTCCCCTAATGTAAACTAGATTAAAAATTCTAGTTTTCAGTGGATACTGAGCATCATATAGGGATGTTTAAATCCTGCATGAGTTTGCTAGAAAAGAGATCCAATCCTAAGTTTCCAAAATGGCCTCAGACTATTTCTGGAAGGTCCCTCCCCTTTCACTTCACTTTATTGAGCTTCTAAACAGTTTGCTATAATCTATTATGCTAGGCTAAAATTTGCCCAGCATGGATTTCTACCTAAGAAGACAGTTCTCAAAAGGCACACGGTGACCATACATGCTGTCTTCTTTTAGTGCCATAAATGAGGGCGCCCACGTTAAGATTTTTCTCCTCTGTGTTTCCCTACAGAGGTAGTAAGGAAATAAAGTAACGCCTGGGAGGCAAAAAGTGTTGCCACTGATAGGAAATGAAGAGAGCTAATAGATGTCCTTAACCTCAGTTTACCAACCAGCAAATGTTCAACACTGAAGCTGGACTTTGTATAAAGAATTGCAAGAGCATTACCATTAAAATATTCCTCATAAAATATTTAATGTGTACACAGAAATTAAACATAGTGCAGCTTGTTTAATTTTTCACACAATTCTGTGACACATGTAGGTAAGTATTATTATTGCAATTCTCAGCTAAAAGCTGAAGATATTGAGTCTTAGGCCAAGTGACTTATCCCTGTGCACAAAGTTCCTAAGTGACAGAAACAGACAGGTCCATTTCCTCCAACTCCAATTTTGTGGTTTATTGTTCCCAACCCCCACCTAACAGCACACTGCCCATCAGAGCTCCATTATTATCCACCCATCACCCCATGAGCACATATACTCAAAATCATCTTTCAGAAATATGTGAATACAAAAAAAAAAAAATTCATTTCCTTTCCCCAAAGAGTTGGAGACCTTGCTTGGGATTTATATCAGCAAGGGCTTTATAACCACAACACATTTTCTCAGTCATCTTACATTAAGTCAACAAGTTACCTCATATTTATGTTTTAAAATAAAATTTCACCAAAAAAAAATTGAAGAGCAAAATAATGAAATTGATAAATTTTTTTAAAAGGACATTATTTTTCAACTGTCCGAAAGTAGTTATTTATACTTATTAAACCTGGTTTCTGCTAACTGAAGGATGAGATGGGAAAAGATTTGGCCATCTGTGTCTCGAGAAAGAAAAAGAGCCACCGCAGTTCACCAGCGAAGGCCCTGGGAGAGCAGGAAGGGCTGGCCTAGAAGGCAGCAGGTCTCTACAGAGAGAGCCATGGAGTGAGGGCATTACAGTCTGCCTGCAGAGCACGCAGCTGTAGTCAGTCAGAATTAGCCTGTGTGCACATCAACCCAGAGACTCAGTCACACGAGATCAATTGAGAGGAAAGCAAACACAAGTTTTAACTAAAGCTGCTGGAGTTGTTTTCTCCATATATGTAAATAGGACTTTTCTGAGGAGGCCCCCCGTCTTATTAATTTTGTAAATTGCTACCATTGCCATTGAAGGTTTTAGTTTCCCTCTGTGAAATTTTTGAGTTCCACAGAGATCTGCTGAACAGTACTTTTTTTATTTTAGGGCCGCACCCACAGCACATGGAAGCTCCCAGGCTAGGGGTTGCATCCCAGCTGTAGCTGCTGGGCTACACAACAGCCACAGCAAAGCTGGATACCTCAACCCACTGAGCAAGGCCAAGGATCGAACCCATGTCCCCATGGACACCAGTTGTGCTTGCTGCTGCTGAGCCAAAATGGGAACTCTCTGAACATGACATTTTTACTTTTTTCCCAGTGACTGGGTTCTGGGGGAGGCGGATAAGTTTTCCCAGCTGAACTGCGCCCACAAAATTCATATGCTGAAGTCCAGATTCCTAATATTTCAGAATATGGCTGTATTTGGAGACAGGACCTTTAAAGAGGTGATAAGTTAAAATGAGATTTTGAGTGAAAAGTAATCCAGTCTAACCAGTATCCTTATAAGAAGAGGAAATTTGGACACACGAGGAAAAATGGGGGAAGCATGAACACAGAGGTAAGACCACAAGAAGACTATCTGCAAGCCTAGGAGAGAGGTCTCAGGAGAAACCAAATCTGCTAACCCCATGATCTTGACCTTCTAGCTTTCAGACTAAGAAAATACATTTCTGTTGTTTAAGCTACTCAGTCTGTGACTTTTTTTTTCATTTCATTTTTTTTTTTTTTTAATTTTTATGGCCATCCTAACAAACTAATACTGGAAGGGAAGCCTGAATAAGTTCAGGTTTTACCTTCTGAGATTTGCCTCCCTCCCAGGTCACACAGGAGCCTAAGCAAAGCAAGCTTTCTCACATTCGATAAATTCATCCATTACAATGTGAAACAGAATATGTTACCTCTTTCAGATTCAAAATCAGATTATAAAGCAATATGTTCTTAACAGCTGAATTACAGTCATCAGCCAGGTTGGGAAGGGTTTTGTTTTGTTTTTTTCCTGGAAGGAACTGTTCAGTTATCTCATCTCTTCTCCCTATGATATGGCAGCCCTCGCCTCCACAACCCCCTGCAATGATCCATGTTGAAAGACCTAAAGAAATTTACATTAGGAAAGTATAAGCTTCCTGTGGTGGCCTTTCGAGAACAAGTTAATCTCCAGACCTACCAAGTGCCAGCAAATTTTAAAGAAGCCAAACAATGCATCTAGAGGAGAGAGAGAAAGAGAAACCAATTTAATTAATTCATCACCAAGGCCAAAGACATATAAATCTTATCATTTTATCTGTCAACCAACACTATGAATTATTCAGCAATCTGAATCTCAAGAAGGAAGGCAGAGAGAAAGTGGTTAGAAAGCAGCTGGCTGAGCAAAATAAAGTGCTCAATAGATCAGAACAAAACAAGTCCCATGGCTGGAAAAACTTCAGAGGTAGGTCTCTGTGACAATGACTGTGTAGCCTGATTTCTTACAAGAAATGCTCCTGGCTCATGGACCACAAGTGGGATTACACGACCACTTCTGCTAAGATGATTCAAAGAGGACTTAAGTGGTCCCACCTCCCACCTACACACACACACACACACACACACAGGTTTCTGAGACAACTTTCCTCTAAATACACTGTAATACATTCTCTTTTAAAACTGAGTTCTGTGTTCTCAACTAGTTACCCCAAATGCCTCTAAAGAGCCAGGAAGATTTACTATTTTATGGGAGATAAAATAAGCACACACTCTGGGTATCTTAGAGAAACGTTTTTCTAAACTATAAGTATTAAAACATTTTTAAGTAGATGTACACTGGAGTTCTTAAAGGTGGGAGAGAGGAAAAAATATACAAAATTCTCCTACAAAACTGAAGATGGGTAAACAAACGTATTTTAGTATTTATATGTCCCATACCACTAAACTAGCTATGAACTCAATAGGCATGCCATTTAAGCATGTAAATAAAGGTGGGGATGAAAAATACCTATAGAGATAATCTGAATAACAGAATAATAGAGTTCTGCATTGCATAAGGGATATTTAGATTTCATATTAATTAACTTGGTTGGGTATCTGGATCCCCATTCCATCCCTCATATTTTTAAAATTTATGAAGTGCTTATCTTTTCTAGATGATCAATATATTTCTGAAATTATCCCCTACTAAACAATACAATGTCTTATTTAGTCTTCTCACCCTAGCAGGTTACACCTGGCCTGGCACATAGTAGTAAATACCCAGTAAATGTTAACTCAATAGAATGGAACATGAAAAATAGCAGGGAGCCAAAGCAAAGGGACTAACCAATGGGAAAAAGCTTGCTATTAAGAAGAGCATTACTTCCATTCAGAGATGAATCTTAACCTAAGCCTATTTGGGGTATCTCAGGCAAGTGTGGGCATAGTCTTCCCAACTTGGAAAGGAGCTCAGCCTACTCAAGGATGCCCTAGGATAAAGTCTTTAGGCAAATCTATACATCATCAATTTTTAAAGATCAGAACCAGGCATGGGTAAAAGACCAGCTGTTTAGAGGGATTCTGTTTCTTCCATCTGTCTTAGTGTGAATTTCTCTGTAGGGCAGGATGGTTTGGAAGGAGAGGGTGGCAACAACTCATTAACGTGTCAGCTCTGAGGACCTCCAGCTTCTCAGAAAATAGGCAAAGGGAAAAAAGGGTACAAACAACAAACAAACAAATGAAAAAATCTCTCTTGAGTCCAAAGAATGTTCTTGGACTCAAGGCTCTAGTTTTCATTTTATACCAGAATGAAGGGCATTTACTTCTTCACAGACAACAGAGACTGCTGCGTTTAACTCTGGAATAGGGTTGGCACAAAACTATTCATAATAACCATTAGTCTCATGGCACTAAGCCTCCTACCACCTCCATCCAAAATATGTTTTAAAACAATTGCTGTTAGCCAAGCCCTTGAATTGGGCTGGGGGAAAGCAAGTGCACTCTAATTAAGAATGAGAGGAGCATGAAGAAAGCCTTGAGGGGTCTCCTGGCCCTTTCAGGAAGAGAAGGTTGCAGCTTAGAGGTGGGATGGAAGCCAGAGTTTATGGCATCTTGTTGCTTGCTGCTTTCTTGATTTCAAGCTCAAAAAAATTAATTAAATATGCAAGGAGCCTGCTTAATATAGATGCATTCACTTTCCAAGCCCAAATCAATGAGATGGGACTTCAGGACTGAAAGAAGATACCTAAGAGTAGATTTCATGAACTTTCTTGTTTTAGCCATGCCAGATTCTGAAATTCACCACAGTCTATAGCTAGGGTGGATCCCAGGACCTTTTCTAGGGTCTCTAGTTAATTACAGACTTTGTTGTCCCTTTCCATCCTACTGAAGCTTGTCAGATGCAGGTTAATAAGAAACCAGACTGGAAACCAGTTCAGGTTTAGAGAGTACTGAGCAAGAAATGAAGTAAATAGAGAAGAGTTGTGTTTAAATGGTGCTAGGCTCAACTCCTTTTGCCCCTTTAGCTGAAAGAAAGAAAGAGAGAGGGAGAGAGAGAGAAGAGAGATTGACAGAACCTGGGAAGTATTGCTTTGTAAATTCCATCACTTAACTAGCAGCTGCTTTTAACTGTTTATATCCTGAACAGAAAACATCAAGACCTTGCCAGCCTATAACCTCTAACTAATGCATAATCTTCATCTCCCTGCTGATCATTTACACTAATTAGCAAAATTTAGCTAATTATTGCTGAGCGTTTCCATGTTTAATTATGGCTATTAGTAATAGTCTGTCTGGCTTCCTCATCTCCCACTCCCCCCCTTTTTTTTGTCCCCACTCTTTACAATCCCACCCCCCATTCCCAGTCCCTCTTCTCCTAATGAGCTAACAGGCTAACAGTTTCTATTTCCATTGTTTTTGTTTTTTTTTTTTTTTTTTTTTTTTTTTGGAGGTGGTTATGGCTCTTTCCTCTCTTAGGCGGTTTTTTTTTTTTTTTTTTTTTTTTTTTTTTGGTCTGTGTGTGTATTTGGAAAACCTACACCTGATCTAGCAAAAGTCACAGAGAAAACAGTAACCAGATCAAGATCAAGCATCAAGCATCCCCTCCCTCTGCCAACCTTATAAGCTCTGAGCTACTTGACAACTCCATCAAATAAAATGTAAAGGGAGAGTCAGAGAGAGCCAGAATATGTGCTGGCATTTTCTCAATGTGCTTCCACTTAACACTACAGATAGCACAGAGCAGAAGCCTAGGGCTGGGAGGCAGTGGAAGGAACCAACCTTCTAACAGGGTCTGCATGTCACAGGTCTTCAAAATACAAGCTAGGGCAGGGGACCTCTAGTGTGGTTCACTTGCCCTGCTCCCTGGAGGGCTGCTCCTGCAGCTGGGCTCTGTGAATCCTGACTCTCCTCGCCATCAGAGTGGAGTGCATAGTAAACAAATAACGAAGCTCCCTTCCTTAGGACAGTTTACTACAGAGAGCTCCTACCTCAGCAGCACACATCACCCTTTGGGAGACACGCTGCTCAGAGCTGAATATGTTTTTCAGGGGCACAGACTTCTTCCTTCAATAGCTATGCAAGAAGGGTCATTTAGAGCAAAACACATCACACTTGTATTGTTTGAACAAGCCCACCCGTGCCACCTTTAATTGAAATAACATTTCCATGAATGGTGGAATCCAAGCAGCAATAATTTACACTTACGGCCTCTGCCTTGGACACTGCTTCATCTCAGATAGTTAGCAATGTTAGAGGTACTCTCTCCAGCGACATGCGAACAAATGTAAAGCTGCTCAGATGAACAATAACGACCACTGTTAATGGTATTTTCTGCCTCCCTACACTCAGCTACTCCCCCCCACGACTTTATCACATAGGCCACTTTATAGCAGTTCAATCAACTTCAGGCTAAAGACCTAGGGATTCCTGCTGTCTACTATTTTCCCAGGACTAGTTCCCAAACAAGATCAGAGAGAAGAAGGGTGAAAGCAAGGTGAAAGAATGAATGAATTCTCAAAAGTGCAGCAGGAGGGACTTATCTGATAAGTTGTCTGCCATCATGGGAGGGTGAAGGAGGTGGAAGGTTGCAAAGGGGAGAATGTGGTGCTTGTGCAGCTATTAATAAGGGAGCTGAGGAGAGGCGAACTCATCAGAGGAAAGGCAGACAACACATTAGCCTTTTAGGGCAAGCTGGATGTTTTCTTGCCTCATGCACATGCGATGTTTTTCATTATTTTAAATTCATTTTTTAAAAAAATAGTCTCTTCCCACCCTTAACATTACCTGAAAGGCGAGTGGGGTAAGGAATTGCTATGCCCATTAAAAGGATAAAGAGCAGAGAGACCCACCGTGCCCTCCTCGAAGGGAAACAGGGGAGCGATAGATAGAAATAGGCACTGAGTGATGCTTGCTGCCATGGAAATGGTGCTCGTGCTGAGAGTGAGACCCCGGCGAGGAAGAGGAGGAGGAGGAAGCTACATTAGAGGAACTCCACACAGAGCTGACGATACATCCCCAGAAGAGGGACCAGATCCCAAGCGTCCAGGCCGGCCGGCGAGGAGGGCTCCGTCTCGCGTGTATTCTCAGGTGCATGGTCAACGCACTGGACCACCACAGATGGGCAGTTTGAATTCCAGCCAGTGAAGAATAATGAAGTTCATGATGCCCAGGGGCCCATCATAGCAGGAGGAAGACTTGCCCGAATTATGGAAAAAGCAGGAATAAGCGCTTTCAAGACGAAAGATAAAAATAAAAAGATACTTAAAAAAAAAAAAAAAGATATAAGGCAAAAGCTCCCCTTTCCTGAGGCTGAAATTTAGGATGTTAAAGTCCACCCAGGTATAGCAACCCTCCTAGGGAGCCCCGGAATGCCACACATGTCAGGGGAGGCCAGCACAGCTCCTCCTGATCTCTAGGCACCTCAGGTCTGATGACTTAACTGCACACTCCGGGAAGCCACACAGAGGAAAGGTGGAAATGAAGGAAGAGGAGGAGGCAGCAGGAGACCCAAGTAGGTTCAGGTTAGTTTATCCCAACATCCAAGCAGTTTGAACATTTTTTTTTCTTTTCCCACTTCCGTACGGTGCAATGCAGAACGGCCAGGCAAAAGGGGGCTGCAGGTGGGAGAGTTCTTCTCGGGTGCCTTGGAGTCCCGGTGCAAGGGCGCGGAGGCTGTTAACCCTGCGCGTTCTGGACGAGCGCCACTGAGCAGCCGCCTGCGTCCTGGGTTTCCCAACTGGATGAAAGGCAGCAGCAGCAGCCGAAGGAGAAAGAGAACAAGAAGGACCGGAGAGCAAGGGAAGAAGAGGAGGAGGAACCCGGCGCGAAGCAGCCACCCAAACCAACGTGCCACTGGGTGGACAGAGGTGGGTGGGCGAGCAGGGAAAGCACGAGCTGAGGGGTCCGGCAGGCGGCAGAGGTGGCCAAGAAGCGGGCGGGCGCCTGCAAAGTGCGCGGAACTGGGAGGCACAGGTGAAGTGAAGCGAGGAGTTGGGGAGTCAAATTCACATATGGGCAAGTCATATGCAAATAGCGCACTCCTGAGAGCAAATCAGTGCAGCCCGAGCGCTCTGCCGAGGGACTGGCTGGCTCCGAGGAAGGAGGGGCCGGAGCGACCCGGAATCCCGGCCCTCCCCATTCAAGCACACGCTCGTCTACACCCGCGCGAGCCACCCGCGCATACCTCCCACCCTCCTCACGCTCTGTTCCCTTTCAGCGGAGTCAGCGCGAGAGCGTGTGTAGGAGACAGACCGACGGACACTGCACCTTTTGATCACCCTGCCTCTTCTCTCTCAGGCGCATTAAGCCAAACTCTGGCAATTTGGGAAGCAAAAAAAAAAAAAAAAAAAAAAAAAAAAAAAATCAGGCGGCGTTAGGCGGCTGAAGTAGCCCCAGATAGAAATAAAAATAAACCCCTTGAATCAGCAGGAACGCCGGAGAGGCTGCTGGAACGGCTGCACGCAGTGTTGCTGCACTCGTGCTCCCCCTGGCCTGGTGGTCAGGACCGCAGAGCCACTCTCTAGGTGTTTGCCTCTATGGGTGTTAAGGTGCCCAGGGCCGACCCCAGGGGTGAATGGCAGGACCTGCATCCTGATTCACCTCTGGAAGGTGAAAGCAGAGAGGTGGCCTTGGGGCTCCAGAGGGTGAGAGGCTTGATGCCTGGCGGTCCTTCCGGAAAGTAGCTTCCACTCCTGGTGTACAGGATGCTCTTGGAATTCAGGACCCAGAGGTTAGCGCTGGTACTGGCTGATCTGATCAAAGAACTTGCAAAGGGGTGAGGGCTGTGTCTGCTGGGCTGTCCTGGACTGGCCTCAGAGGTGCTGCCCCAGGTGGGTGAAGCCTTCCGGAGGCTCCATGAAGCTGGCCACTAAAAAGAATGTGGTTTTTACATCCAGGCTGAACCTGCAGGGGAGAGCAGGAGTGGCAGGAAGAAGCTTGGTGTGCCTGTTGTGGCCATCTGTTACTCCAGGAGGATGCTGACCCAGGGCTCTGCCAGGGAACCCTGACATGATGGACAAGGCAGTCTCCATTCTACTCCCCTCCCCTGCCCCCAACTTCTCCGTCACTATGTTGTAGAGCAGGGTCATGCTGGCTCTGACACCCTCCTCCCCATCCACCCTGGCTAAGAAAACACTGTATTGGGGGGGGTGTGGAGGGGGAGAGTTGAGGGAATATAGTTGCTGGTTAAATCATATCATATATACTATATGACACTTACTGTTTAAACCATGTATTTAAATATATATATGCATATAAAGACATATATATATGTATTTAGGAAGCATTTCTTTTTTTAAAAAGATGCTTATTATGCCCCTGCTCTCAATACACATTTCAAGCCCCCTGACCAAGAATAAAGTCCAGGGATTAAGACAGTCCTATTCATTCCTGGAGTACCTCAAGGAGATGCCGCAGAAGTTGGCATTCTATGTCTCTCTAACAGATAAAGATACCAAACCTATGAATGAAATGTCTTCAAGGTCAAATAGCAAGTCCATTTTAGAATTTATGATGGTGACCTGGTACTTTGGTTATGAAACTGGTGCTCTCCCAGAGACCTGTGCTGCCCATGGTAAATGGTGCATGGTCATCTCCACTGCTCTGGCTCTCAGCTGTAAGGATGATGCAAGACACACAGCCTCCAAGGGATGGCCCTCACTCATGCCCTGGGGTGTCGGCCCACATACACAATGTTTTCACCTAGTCACATGTACCCAGGAACACTGCAACAAGAGAGAGGGGTGATTTATGGAGACCCAATTTAAACCTGTTTCCTCCTCTCTAAAACTTGAATCCTGCCTCTCCTCATGAGGTTCTTGGGAATATTGAATGAGATAATGTATACACAGCATCTGGCATAGCACCTGGCAAAGACCGGCAGTACTTACCGTTTAATAGAACAATAAGCTAAAGCTCTAAGTAGGTTAAGTTCATGTTTAGGGTCTCAGGCTACTATTAGTACAAAAATGAGAAAAACATCCTCCCTTAAGGTAGATGGTAATTCCCATTTAATCTAACCACTCCTTGATTTCGTCCTCCAGATGGATTCCCACTGCACTCTGGACTTAGTCTAACTCTGTATTATAGCCTTATATAGACCTAGCTTATATCTAATTCTCCAACGCCATCTTCAGCCAGATAGCCCCTTACTCACTACCTCCAATCTCCCAGGCCATCTTATTGCTACCTGAATGTTCCATGTTCTTTCCCACTCCAAGACCTTTATACTTGCTAGATCCTCTTCTTTGGAACACTTTTCCCTAAGATTGGTTTGTTTCATTTGCCACCTTCTCAGAGGCCCTCTCTGCCCTCACCTCAAGTTAGCCACCACCTCCCCCAAAGGCACTTTATCCCATTACCTTGTTCTATTGCTTTCACAACACTCTCTACTTTCTGAAATTATTTTATCTATATTTGTCCACAGTCTATCTCCTTAACAAGATGGTGAGTTCCCTGAAACCTGAACCTTTGCCTTGGTCTCACCTATACTTTCTGCGTTCAGAAGAGTGGGTAGCACCACACGATAGAAGGTCAGTAAATATTTGCTGAATTCATGAATCCAGTGAATCAACTGCCCATCTCTTACATTTTCATATACCATTCATTTCACCAATGTATTCATCTGGCTTTAGTGACGGTGATCTTCAGAGACACATATTTCCAGAGTTGAACACCTAGCCGCCTTAAGGTTTTTCTTCCTTTCTAAATTGGTAATGAGTGTGGGACACTTTTTTTTTTTTTTTTTTCCTTTGTCCTAAGGACGGATGGAAAGCTTAGATGGACCTTCCCATTAATTCTCTGCAAGGCGACAAAGTGGAAATAAATCCTTAATGCGGTACAAAATCTGGAAATGCTGCTGGTACATCACAGCTGGAACTATTCATTTCACTTGTCATACTTATAATTTATTTACTTACTTTTTGCAAAATGTCAGAAGAAATATCTGTGAATGCTGGGTAAGGATGATTTCATTTGGGGACCCAGTCGAACACTGAGAAGACTTATCAGAGGACAAGTACAAGGTGGGTTTATTGTTCTTCCTCACTTTAAAGAGATAACAATTATCCTGATAAAATGAATGTCCTCCGATCGACCACATTGTTGATTTTTGTTTTGTCATTTGTTTTCTATCCCTCCCCTCTCTTCCTCTAGTTAACACATCCCTACTTAGACTTCAAATTCCCATTATTCTCAGGTCTATTAGAGCTTATATTAGGCTGATCTATTAGGTATTTTTCCCTCGATTTTTAGCTCCAGTGGTGACTCCTAGATACTGCCTGCAGTTTGTGTTCTGGCTGAAGGATTTGTCATCACCTGGACCATCACCAAAAGCTCCCCTCTTCCCTCCTGAGCTGTCTTTTCTAGTGGGTCCTTTGAGTGAGGACACTTGGGGATGAAGCATGCAGCTACAGGATGGAGATGAGAGTCTACTTTTAAGATAGAAAGGAAGAGAAATAGATTTAGAAACGTTATGCTCACCACAGATTTCAAGTTAAAAAGTATAAATAATCTCACAGGAACAACCACGCTTAGCTCCACTTAGATAAACCCCAATGGAATCCTAACCAGACTGTTTGGAAATTTAAGTTTCTGAATGGAAGGGAGCTTAAAACCAAACCAAACCAACCAACCAAACAAACAAAAATAAAAACACAAAAACTGTGACTGGATTTGCCTTGTTCATAGCTTGGTTTCTCTATTATTTCAGACAGCAGAATTTGCCATTATAGATTTCTTTCCCCTGTTTTTATCCCCTCTTTTTTCAACTCCTTATCTGTCCCAAGATAAGGTAGGAGGATACTTACCCATCTGACCCTCTTTGTCTTGCTTTGGTCGGTACTTCGGCTATAAAGTAGTCTGGGGAATTTTCTGGCTTCTAAAATAAGCCTCATGATCATACTTAATCGTGTCAGGTGCCAGGAATCTAATGCAGAGCTGCCCCATCAGCCTCTCACAATACATTTGGTCTGCACATGCCTTCTCTCACTTGTATAGACTCTGACTTTCCACTTCACTGCTGGCAGGAGACAACTGTGCAGTTGTCTGCCGAATCTAATAGGACTGCACAGAAACAGAAAGCACAGGAGCAGTCTGTTTCCGTGTGAGCCCTAAACTCTTAGAGGAGGGGCTTCTTTTCCCAAATAGTTAGAATAAAAACTCTTACTTTTTTTTCTCTTTACACAGAGTTCCAAAAAGTAAGTTTAGGAGGAGGGGGAGAAAAAAACCACACAAAATCAACTAAACTCTCATAATGTGAAATGAAATAAAAGTCCTGAAAAAATACAGGTGACTGTTAACACGGCTGTAAATATATCCAAGAGTTCCATAAAACAGTCGAACTTTGCTTTATTATATATCAGTAGGTTTATTTATAGCCCCATAATTCATCCTTCTGCTCATTTATTTCAGAAAGACATCTTGCAAAAAAAAAAAAAAAAAAGCAGATTTTGATTATATTTTACACTTGGGAATATAAAAGAAGCTTTATTCTTTTAAATGTCACTCCTACATGTATTTGATTAAAAAAACAAACACAATGGCATCCTTGTATAATTTTACAATTCAGAGACTATAAATGTTGCTTCTGTTCCTTTTACTTATCCTACATATAAAAATCCACAGTTGTTCTCTTGTCCTCCTTGTGGCTGAAATGGGGATATCAGGAGTTTGGATGTTGAGGAAAATCTCTAGGAAATTTTCCAAATCTCTTGAGTTTCATCAATGACACTAGGATATCTACTTTGTCAGAATTTCACACTTTTTTCAAGGGAAAGAAAAATATGAAATGATCCTGTTTAAACTTTAGCCAGCTTCCTTTGAAATTCAAGTGAAATTATTTTATCGTGAAAATAGGTTGCTTTTAATCAAGGACAGGATTCAGTTATTTCCTCATAGAGAGATCTGGGTATTTAAACCCTGTTAGGGAGTTCCTGTCATGGCGCACTGGAAATGAATACAACTAGGAACCATGAGGTTGCTGGCAATCCCCGGCCTCGTTCAGTGAGTTAAGAGCCGGCAGCACCTTGAGCTGTGGTGTAGGTTGCAGCCATAGATTGGATCTGATGTTGCTGTGGCTGTGGCATCGGCTGGGAGCTGTAGCTCCGATTCTACCCCTAGCCTGGGAACTTCCATATGCCATGGGCACAGCCCTAAAAAGCAAAAAGAAGAAAAAAAAAGGAATAAACCCTCGTAGTCTTCACTAAGCTTACATTGGCTATCGGAGATCATATAAATCTTTAACCAGTTTTAATGACTCAACAAAGTGAATGATGACTGGTATATAATAACAGAAGTAATAAGATCACTTGTATGTTTATAGAAAAATGATGAAATCGAAGATTTAGATGCTATTTCTAGAGTACATAAAGATTTAGATTTTGGGCTCTTGTGCTCGAATGCCTAGGTTCTAATCCTGATTTTGATTTTTTGCTCCTCTGAAAAATGTTTGCAAGATCTTTAGCCCCTTTGTATCACCACTACTTCTCCATCTGTATAAATGAGAATTATCATGCTATCGATCCAAAAGTTTGTTATGAGAATTTAGAAAGTTATTATATGTAAAGTGTGTGTCAATAGTGCCTGTGACACCGTAAATGGAGTAATAAGAATAATTCTCTTTTTCTCCAGATGACTCCTTGAAATTTATCTCTGCAAATGGTTTTCTTTTCCTGTCAACAAATCCTGAGAGGAGTGAATAAACAAAATGCTCCCCCTGCTATTCCAAAACATAGACTAGAAAGTCACTCCCGGGTCTTCCCTGACTCATTGGATTCTCTTTGCCCATATTTTGTAGAGAGGGGAACAGCTTAATTGCATTCTTATCACAAATATCCTTCAAGCCAACTGCAAAATAATAAAGCTCACCCTGAGCCCAGAACCAGATGATATGGACTATCAAAACCCAGCTGTGTTTCCTAAGTTATCATTTTCCAGCATAGGGTGGAACTCACACAATCTCAGTTTGCTCTCGGATCCGGAAGGACTCTCTGGCGACTTCTCTTTCCCAACTATTTAGTTCTTCACCTTCTTTTCTTAAATAAACAACTCATTCTCATTATTTAGCCTTCCCCCTAGAAGCAAGTGGCTTCTAAATCTTTTCATAATTTTTCTTCCACTGGATTTATTTGGTATTTCATTTCAATAAATGTTCTTTTAAAGTTACTGAGCATGAACCTCTAAACTAGGTTCTACTTAGTATAAAAAGAAACAATTATTTTGGTACTTCAATTCGTCTACGTCATGAACACTACATATATGCTAGCTATGGGCAAAGCACCAGGTAAAGTCCAGGGGACTCCAGGATAAAATAAAGAGAGAGAGAAAAGAAAAATTTAAGGCCATAAGAAGTGTATAATCTGGTTGGGGAATACAACAAATAAAAAAAAAATACAAATTCCATCTGTATATATAGCTTCCCAAATACAATGTGGTAAGAGTCAGAATTAAGGTATAAACAAAATATACAGTAGAGAATGGGGAGTTCCTTCCAGTCTCAGTGGGTTAAGGGCTTGGCACTGTCACTACTGCGACTCTGGTTATAGCTACAGAACGGGTTTGATTCCTGGCCTGGGAACTTCCACATGCCTTGAATGCAACCCCCCCCCCCCAAAAAAAAAGAGGATGGAATTCATCCACTGCAGGCATCCAACAGGAAGAGGGAATCCACAGGAGGGATTTATACACAAAGGAACATATGAACCTAATGTCGAAGGAGGTGAGTTCAAATTTGATCCACTACTTCTTTGGCCCTGTGACCTAAGAGCAAGTTATTTTAAACTCACTGGGCCTGTTTCCCCAATAGGATGTGTATAAATAATTCAAAATCCATAGCATTGTTTTGAAGGTTAAATAAGAAGATATATTTGCAAACAACATTATAAATGTTCAGGTTCATGAGTATTATGAACCTGGCCTTGAATGATTTCAAATAGGCAGAGAAGCAGAAATGTAAAGTAAGGAGATTATCAACGTGGGGCAGAATTAGCCACAGGAGTTTCCTAATGGAGGGGGCTTTAAGGTTAGCTTTCCCCGGTCATTTAGAATGTTAAATCCTGAAAAATAACAGAATGGGATAATTTTTTTTTTTTTTTGTCTTTTTGCCTTTTCTAGGGCCACTTCTGCAGCATATGGAGGTTCCCAGGCTAGGGGTCTAATTGGAGCTGTAGCCACCGGCCTATGCCAGAGCCACAGCAACTCGGGATCCGAGCCACGTCTGCAACCTACACCACAGCTCACAGCAACGCCGGATCCTTAACCCACTGAGCAAGGCCAGGGATTGAACCCGCAACCTCATGGTTCCTGGTAGGATTCATTAACCACTGAGCCATGACAGGAACTCTAGGGGGTAAAATTTTTTAATTAAAATTTTTAAAAAAATTTAAAAAAACCCATGTGTTTCATGGGGCAAGGAGAGACAATGAAACTACATAGAAAGAAAAGGAAGAATAGAAAGGAAGGAAGAAAAGGAAAGCGAGGGGAGGAGGGAGAAGGGAAAGGAAATTCACATGTTGGAAACTATGTTTTTTTATCTCAAATGATAGGGTTGCCATATTCAGAGATGTCAAATAAACACCATATAAATAAAAAGTTAAATTGTAGCACAGCCGAGAGTTTTCCTTTGCTCAATTTCTTCCAAGCAATTACTTTTCAGATACTAAAATACCCATTGGATTCAATTCATAAAACTATCATTTAATTCTAGGAACATCATGGTTCAAGCATCCATCTTATTCAAGTGTCTGTCTCACTCACAATTCCATGAAGAATATATCTTCTAAGACAGGACTGAAATCTGAAATAACTGGCCACTTTCTCCTTGATATGATGTAGTCTTAAATTCACATAACAGAGAAATCTTGTTGGTGGGAGGGGGGTTGAGATGAATATTCCCTGAACAGAAAGGTACATAGTGTTATCTGAGCAGCTCCAAAAATGTTTGCAAGATGAGTAATAAGGGCATTTCTCAGTGGTATTGAGGATTTAGCACTTTCCAAAACTGATGGTGAGGTCAGGGGAATACAGAGATGTAAGTTTATGTCATAGAAAGCGAACTAGGCTATTTCTGAAACAGATGAAACAACATTTAAGATAACAGTATTTTGGCATTGATGATATCTATGTCTTCAAAATCTACCATTTCTAATCTGAACATGCACAATTTGTTGTTCTTTCCTATCTTTGGTTAACATTTGTCACATTCTATTATTATCAGTTGGGTTTATATCTGGATCTCCTACATGATTTATAGAGGGATCATATAGGGAACTGAGGCCTGGTCCTAGGGTCAAACGGCTTAAGTTCTGGGGCCAGATAGTTTATGTTCAAATCCCTGCTCTATTATATAATAGCTGTGTGACCTTGGGCAAGTTGCCTAGACTTTGAAAACATGTTTCTTCTCAGAAAAATGGAGATGAAGATGTTCCTTATCTCAAACACAGGCAATTTTAGACATTCAGTGGATGTTTGTGAAATAGTATTGAAATACACTTCATTACTATAGAAGAGAACATTTGATAGATAGATAGATAGATAGATAGATAGATAGATAGATAGGAAGAAAGAATACACATATCTCCAAAATATGCAACATCTCATTTTAAGGAAGAATTGTTCAACATTTGGAGCCATTACAAAATTGGAAGGGATGCCTTGCAAAGCAGTGAGCTTTCCATCGCAGGAAGTGTTCAAGCAGTGAGGGGCTTTTAGGGACACCGAAGTTGCTGTCTTGCTGTACATGAGCGGATGGAGTATATAATCTCTAAGTTTCTTTTCAAATTTATATATAACACAAGTTAAGATTTCTTTTAAAATTTCTATTTGCCCTTCACTTCTGCATTTAATTAAGCGTAAATCTCTTGGCCTTATTTTGAGGCTTAAACCCAATTCCTTCGTGCTATAAAAATCATAGTACACCCTTGTTTATGAAAACCTTACCCACTGAGGTGAGAAATTTTAGACTTCTATAAAATGAATCTAGTGTTATTGTACTAAAACTTCATTTTTTCATGACTGTATGCAGTACAAGTTGTCTCTAGACACATTAACAATTTTGTTTCTATTTTAAACACCAAAGATTATCATGCCTCCCCCCCCACCCCAACTTCCGTAACTAGCAACACCTACACAAGCTGCTGTTCCTGTCATCGAAAAGGGCATTTTTCATTGGTAAAGAGCTCACTGTGAAGGAAAGTCTATGCTGACTTGTTTGCCCTATTGTCCTTTACCTCCCAGGTAAATTTATATCCAGTGAATCCAGGTGGATTGAACATAAATAAAACCAACTCCCCTTAAATAAAGACATGTGCCTTGAAAATTCTGGATAAAAAGCAAAACTCCTCTCTAACCAAAACAAGGCCATTCTTCCTCAGTTGTGGCTTGGGCAAGAAAAGAGAGTTGGGTATTCAGAAGACACCTAAGAAAGTTAAAGAAACTGAGATACTGAGAGAGAGAATGACTTGTTTAATATCACACACCATTTCAGTGTCAGGAGAAGCTGAAATATTTCTCTAAAATGTTATTCTAGAGTGTGGCATGCATGGTTCCTACAGCAACATCAACATAAAATAAGATTATAAGAAAACTAATCATCCAGTAAAAAGATAATATACACGAAAGAGAGTTAACAGACACAAGAATAGGAGAAGAAACTCAAAAATGTGAGATAATGGAATAATATTAAAGAAATTGATCAAAAATGGTTGAAATGATTAAAGAAATTATAGAAACCACAGAGGGAAAAAAATACTATGATAATGGGAATACTTAAGAAAGAGCTAAAATTGGAAGAGCTAAATTTGGAAATGCAACATAGTCAATGAATTTTTTTTTTTTTCTTTTTAGGGCCAAACCCATGGCATATGGAGGTTCCCAGGCTAGGGGTTGAATCAGAGCTACAGCTCTCAGCCTACGCCAGAGCCACAGCAATGCCAGATCTGAGCCACATCTGAAACCTACACCACAGCTCACAGAAATGCCAGATAGTTAACCCACTGAGCGAGGCCAGGGTTCGAACCCATAACCTCATGGTTCACAGTCAGATTCATTTCTGCTGAGCCACAACAGGAACTCCTGATTTTTTTTTTTTTTTAAGTCAGTGGATGGATTTGTAAAATAGTCGAAGAGCGAGTTAATAAACTGGAAGAAAGAACTAAGGAAATGTCCTAAAATGTAGCACAGAGAGAAAAAGATTTAGACAATACAAAAGAAATTAAGAATCATGAAAAATCAAATGAAAAGTCCAATATACAAACATATATCTATTAGGATTTCTAGAAGAAGGGGGTAGAGAAAATATTTTATACTTAAGTAATACGAATTCTTATATGAAGGGATACTAAGCAGGAACAAAAAATAAAAGAGAAATAGCTACATTTTGGTTCATCGTAATTAAAGCAAAAATAACCAAATTAAGATAAAATTTTTAAAAACAACAGATTACTTTTAAGTAAAGTTCCCAAGATAATTAATATAAGGGCTCTGTGTTAACAGAAAATGCCTTTCAAACTAGATTTATATAACTAGGCAGGTCACTTAAGAGAGGAGGCACACCTATTATACTTTCAGTTGAAGGAAGTTTGAGAAAGCTTATTACTCACAGGTTATCACTGGCATAAGCACTAAAGGATATACTCTAATATGAAGAAAATGATCCCAGGGAAAAGGAGTACATTCAAAAGGAAATGATGAGTAAAAGGAACTGGTATGATAGGGCTAAATCTAAGTAAGTGTTGAGTCACTATCATTACCATCACTGTCAACAAATTATTTGTAGTGCCTTCCACAAGAATACTTTGGAGTTCCCTGATGGCCTAGGTTAAGCATGCAGTGTTGTCACTGCTGTGGCTTGGTTTCAGCTAGGGAATTTTGCAGGCTATCAGCATCACCAAAACAAAAAAACAAATTAATAATGCTTATAAGCTAGGTATTATTATTGTTCCTATTTTACAACTGGGGAAAGAAGGTACAAATTGTGACTTAACCATTGCTAGTAGGTGGTAGAGCCATGATTTGAGCCCAAATCCCCTATCTACTGAATCTTTGGTCTAAATCAATGTATTATGCTACACAAGTGATATGTGCAACTTCCAAATCATATCTTAAGAGAATGACACTTACTTGCTGCTTGCTTTCTACTTCGTTATCCTTTTTCTAGAATGTAGATGTGGAGATGAGCCAACTTTAGTCGTGTGAATAAGGACATTATATCTGTCCTTTTGGTTGAAATTTGCCAGGTATATTAATTAGAATATTGATTTTTCTGTTTTTAACTGAGACCACATAACAATGCTTAAACAAGACAAAAGATTCCTTTCTCTCACACAAAAAAGCCTATATTGGTAAGGGGCCCAAGGAAGTATGCCAGAGAAATGAGAGAAAAGTAACCTTTGGCTGTGTTTGACCTAGAGAGGCATAATTATCATACCCTCAAATTGATAGTCTACTATACTTAACAGACGAAATAGACATGATCACCAAAAATGTTATCACACTGTCCTGAGAAACACCATAAACCCAGGGAATATAAAGTCATGAATCTGTATGTAACTAATAACATACCTTCAAAATATATAAAGCACGTATTGATAAACTGGGAAAAAAAAAAGAGAAATTCATGATCAAAAAGTCCACTAAAATGTGTTTCATGGGGATAAATGTTTTTTGTTTGATTACTGCTGATTCTTCAGGGCCTACAACAACACTTAGTCCATGTTAAGAGCTTAATAACTGTATACTAAGTACATTTATTATAATCTTCTTGTAATACTTATAGAATAAGCTGGGAGGAAAGACCAAAACTAATTTAAAAAATGCCATTAACGAACCTGAAATAATGAGTATATCCTTAACCCTGGTTAGAACAGAGTCCCAAACTTTCAAAAACATATGAGACATAATGCAAAAAATAGTCATTTTTAGAATCATAAATAATGAAGAATCAATAATTATTCTTCATATCTTCTGCTTACAATGCAATAACAATCTAAATCAATTACTAAAACTCTTCAATATTTGTGACTGAACAAGTTAAAGGATCTCTCATTTTATCAACAAAATGAGATAGATAAGTAAAAATGATAAATGAAAGGAGATAATTTCATGTATGCTTAAAAATATTCTGTCTTTAATTATCATTTTCTGTATATAGTGGAATATTAGAAGGATGCTTTCATAAAGAGACCTGAGATCAAATTATTCTAATTCTCTCTGTTTTTTAAAATAACCATGTTTATCACAAGTTATCCAATACATGTCAAAATTCTTGCTCTGTAATGAAATAAAGCAAATGACATATACAAAGGACACTCTCAGAGTGTTGACTATCAGAAGATAGTTTATACAACCTTTGTCTTTTGCACAACACTTAAAGCACAAAAAATGTTTCATATAAATAACTTTCAATTATATATATTAGAATTAAATGATGCCCAAAGCATTTGCAGTAGACATTGATTCTTATTAACATAGTGCCTAGGCAATTTATACTTAAAAGACTAAAAATAACTGGTGCTCATAATCTGAAAATGAGAAAGGCAATCTCACTAATTAGTTGCTAATCCACAATATATTCTGCATTTGGACAACCTGTAATTGTTCATAAAATTACTGAAGTCTTAGGAAATGTGAATAAATAGGTTTACTGCTTGTATTCTTCTTACAAATGACAATCAAGTTCTTTGTCTTCAAAGTTGTTCCCTTCTCTTTGTAGGTCAGAAGGAGTCCCCAGAACATTCCCACCAGTCTTATTACTACTTTAGGAATAGAGATGTTCACTTCCTAAGACTGCCAGTCTTTATCCCAAACCCAAGATCCTGAAAAAATCAATTATAATTTTAAAAAGTACTGTTCAATCTGGAAACTTAATGTCAGGAAAATGCCTCTGACACCCTCTGAGTTTTGATCCCAAGGGACAATCCTGGAAACAATATTCCAAAAGAGAACTGTCATGTGAGCAATATCATTATTAGCAATGAGGTATATGGAACTTGTTTTTACGCCATAAAAGAAACAAAAAGAAGACAAAAAGCATGCATATATATATATAACTTGGGCTGGAGAAAATCAGACTTTTGAAGAGTTATACTAGAAGAAAGATCACATTTTCATCCCCTTAAACCAAGTTTTAATGAAGAAGGGACTTTATTACATGACTTCTAATAACATGGTATGGATGAAAGATGTATTTTCACACTGTTTTAGAAATGGAAATATCTGGGTTTTAATTCTTGGCTCTAATGTTAATTGCTAGACATCAGACAACTCACTTAACCATAGGCTATCTCATAAAGATTCTCACTTTTTAAAAAATTTAAATTTGTGTAATAGAAACTGAGGCTAACAAGCACACAACTTTGAGTAACAATATCTGTTGGCATATGCCTTTACCTACTGTTTACGTCCTCCCTCCTGCCTTGCGTGGCCAACCACCCCCTTGTTAATTTCAAGGAAATGGATGCAGAAGATGAAGTATTTGCTGTGGTTCCCTAGGCATCAGGAAGAGGATTCCCAGGGAGGGGCAGCATATGAGGCAGAAGTCTTCAGCAGCATGTATCTCAGGCCAACTCAGGCAGAGAAGGAGACATTTCATCCAAGGGAGTGTGTCTATGTGGGAGTAAAGGACCACAAGAGAGTCATCATGCTTGATGGATGCAATTTCTTAAAATGTATACCTTGTTGGTGTGCAGAAGATGAACACAGAAAGGTGGGTGCATCCACAAAGAGACGGACGAAAGGACAGTGTGCTGTGGTAAATATTCTTGGAGGGTCAGTAACCCCATTAAGGAACAGGTCTGACTCATTGCTAAATAAATTGAACAGCCACAGGGTCACTGAAGTATTAGGAATAACAACGTCCAGCACACTTTTAATCCTCTTCTCCTTGAATGTCTCTTCTTCAGCTCCTGCTGGGACTAGGGGAGGCAGGGGTGGGTGTACAATGGTTGTTGCTTTGGGAGTTACTCAGCGGATGGTGGTTGCTAAATGTGACACTGGGGGAATAATGATAAATAGTAAAAACTGCAGGAAACTTTTGGCCTTTTCTCCTCAGCCCCCGCTCTCCCACTACAGTTAAAGGAAAATCTGGACTAGCAGAAATAGTAACCCCCCAAATGCCCCCACCCCCACTTGACAGATGTGGAAGAGACTTTCGGTTGCTTGATTTACATCATAGGAAGATGATTACATACATGGCCCTCAAGAAAACAAAAACTAAAAATATTTATGGCTTATTATCATTTCTTCTCCCCCAAATCATTCCCTCCCCCAGCACAAACAACACTTGACCAGGGCTCTTGATGATTCCAAACAAAATCATTTATTCCTATGATACTGAGTTTTAAAAAATTATTTGTGTTGACTACTAAAAAAAAAAAAAAAACTTTGTAAAAATGTTCCCTTCAGAATTCCCCTTGTGGCTCAGTGGGTTGTGAACCTGACTAGTAACCAAGAGGAACAAGGTTTTTGTTCCTTAAAAAAACAAAAAAAGAAAGAAAGAAAAGAAAAAGAAAAAATTCCCTTAAAGAACAGTAACAGATAGATTTTGATTATCAGTTATAAATCCCTATTTCAGAAAGGGTTGAATCAGAGTTATAGCTGTCGGTCTACACCATAGCTACAGCAACGCCAGATCCAAGCAAAGTCTGCGAACTATACCACAGCTCATGGCAACGCTGGATCCTTAACCCACTGAGTGAGGCCAGGGATCGAACCCGCATCCTCAGCGGTCCTGGTCGGGTTTGTTAACCACTAAGTCATGTAGGGAACTCCCTATATTTTAATTTTTGATAGACTCATTTGTGCTTTTCTTTTTTGATAGGGAGATTTGAAAGCTGCTTTGACTCAACTAGTTATAGCTATTACCTTCTGCAATGAGTTTATCAGTTTGTGGTTTGTTATAAACCAAACTGTTTCCCTAAAATTCATATGTCGAAGCCCTAACCCCTAAATCTGACTGATTTGGGGGAATTTTAAAATTTTATCATGTTCATTTAGGTAATATGGTTGGTAATTTTTTTTTTAACTTATGCCAATACTCACGTATATTTTTTGTTTATCACTCACATAGCATGTTATACAGATGTGGTATTTTATGGCTAACATGGAGGTTTCTTTACATGTGACTTAGAATTCCATAAAAATGTTTAAGGCTCAAAATTATAGCTTCCAATTAAGCTCTGAATCATATATAAAGTCTTTGTGTCTTTCCACTTGGGGATGGTCAGAAGACTGGGGATGATTAAAATTTCACTTCCCTAACAGTTTATTAGTAAGACTAGGGTCAAGCATGCAGGCCAGAGAGAGTGTGTGCCCACACTCACACCTACACACCCATTTAAAGTGTGTAAAGCTCTAATCTCCAGCTGCAGAGATCTCGCAGACTGCATTACAGCAGTGGTCACAGAGGCAGGCCCAAACATCTGACAGAGGAAGTGGAGGCTAAGAGCCAACCCCTGTACCCACCTGCCTCTCTAGAGGTATACCCAGGAACTTCTCCAGGTCTCTGTGGAGTGAATAACCACATGCAGTCTTTGAGGTATGGAGCCCTCTCTGCTTTGAAGGGCCTCCTCTGTGTTCAGCACTTGCAGTCGGCATGGCTGCCTCTGTGCACATTTGTCCTCTCCCCCTAACTCCTCATACAGAAATGACCATTTCAGCTTTTTAGCATAAGCACTATGCCTTTTTAAAAAATTGTTGCCAAGATCTTTTTCCTTCTCCTTCTTCTTTTTCCATGTCTCAGAATTCAGTGACCACAGCGCGCCCTCCACCTTGGCCTCTGTAATGGAGGTGTCTACGTGCATTTGGAGAAACCTGAGAATGGGGCACTTGGCTTGTCCTTTCAGAGGAAGTGTGGGCAGGAGGGCCAAAGGGAACAAGGGCTTACGATTATTTCATGAGACACAGACTGACCCAATCTTTCCCACAACCAGCTTCACACAGCGTGTGCACCAGGTCTGGGGTACCCTGAGCCATCATCTGAGCTCCACAAACATGCTTCTTTCCCTGTTTCCCACCTGATCGGTATCTAGGAGTTCCACAAAGGGCTTCATAGCATTTGGACAAAAGAAGAGGCAAGAACTGGGGAAAAAACCAAAAACCTCTTTGACCACCTGTCCCCCAACTGCCAGCTTCTCAAAGCCTCAGACTCTCCTTCAGTCCCCTCTCCTGGCCTCTCTCTTTCTACTCCAGGACAGCTGCTCCTTACCTGTGGGGCTCAGATCTCTTTGGAGGCCAAGGAGAATAGTGTGGTGCTGAAGATGAAAATCCATTCTAGAAGGTAAAGTTGGGACTTTCCATCCAATCTTCTACTCTCTGCAGGTGTCTCCTCGTTCTCTCCGCCTCCCGCGCACCTTCCCACCTCTGGACTTTGATCTCACCCATCGTCTTCCTGGACTGTGCTTATCCTTCCCCCACCTCTGGCTCTTGGAAAATCCTCAGACCTAACCCCAATATTTCCTCTTCCACGGAGTGTTGCTAATCCTTCAGTCAGAAGCTCTCCTTCCCTCCTGTGCTCGTACTGAGTTTCTGGCCTGGGAATGAACAGACCCTCTCCATGAAGGTGAATTTGCATATATGCCCCGCTTCTCCCCTCACCAAAGGGCTCAACAGTGGAAACTGCATGTCACTCAACTTTGCTCACTCACTGTTCTGGCACAAATAGGACTGGGTGCTCAGCAAAATTGTGGCATTTCATTAAACTATGTTCTGCTTCTTTGCTTTACTTATTTACTTACTTACTTATTATGTTTCTTTTTAGGGCCACACCTGTGGCATGTGGAAGTCCCCAGGCTAGGGGTCAAAGCAGAGCTGCAGTTGCCAGCCTATGCCACAGCCCCAGCAATGCAGGATCTGAGCTACATCTGTGATCTACACCACAACCTCATGGCAACACAGGATCCTTAACCAACACCTGACCTTGACGGAGATCAGATGCGGGATCAAACCAGCATCCTCATGGATACAAGGTGGGTTCATTACTACTGAGCCACAAGAAGAACTCCTGCTTCTATGCTTTATTAACCATCAGAGCCCCCACCCCTTCCACTTCCATCCCTTCCCTTCCTCGCGCCCATTCCCACTGCTCCTATTATTTCCCTCAAACAGATTCTAACTCTCTTCTTCACTTCCTCCCAGAACATCCAGCCCAGCACCTCAAGCTTGAGCCTCTTTCTTGTCCTTGAGTTCCCTCTTCACTTCCGCCTTGACCCAGATATAAGAACTACCCTCCCAGGAATCTGTGGAGACAGCAAGTGCATGGTTTGGTAGCCCAGACCCTCTTATCCATTCTGCAGTGGTAAGCGATACGCTGTTGGCTTCCTACCCCTACGCCTACCCCTGCCCCTTCTGAAAATACTTCCTAGGTACCCAGGTAACTGACAACAGTAGATCTAGACAAGGATATTGGAAAGGTTCTGGGTTAGTAGGTGTTTGAGCTCTGGAAAGAGAATACCTCGTATCTCTGGGAAAACATAGTCTGGGCTCTGAGAATTCATCAAGTAACTTCTGCAATACAACCCTTTTGAAAACTGAGGCCTGCCTGCTCTTCTGCGCCACTGTGGGCAGCAAGTGGGGTGGTGGTATGACTATGATATCGGGCTTTCTATTTTTGTAACGTGGCAAAGGATGCTGAGGAATCCAGCCCCCAGACGAGAAAGGCAGAATAGCACCCGATACTAAATCATGAGAGGCAATATACACCTATGTTGTGGGTGGCTGTGGGGGTGGGGGTGAGGGACTTGTCAGAAACACTCTTCAACAGGCAACTCTGTTCTCTGGGTTAGCCTAGTTCTGTGGGCCCTAAATGGAGGAGGGGCCTCCTTTGCATTTCATTTTTTTTTTAATCACTTTCTTTTCACTATTCTGTTAAGATATGCCATACCCACCTTCCTACCTGTTGGGACTCTAAGGTCTGTCTTTCATTTTTCATTCTTACAGCATTACTCAACTTTAGCTATATCCTTAAAAAAACAGAATGTACCTAGCTGTGAATCCTCTTTAAATACACTGTGCATGTGTATTTGTGTGTGAGAAACATGACTCGTATCTCTTCGGGATAATAATAAGGTAAATACATACATACATGCGTGCATATATATATTATATACCACAAATATTAGAAAAATATGCAATAGAAAATACATTTATGGAGTTCCTGCTGTGGCACAGCAGGCTAAGGATCCAGCATTGTCTCTGTGGTGGCTCAGGTCTCTGCAGAGGCACGGGTTCCATCTCCAGCCTGGAGCAGTGGGTTAAGGATCCAGTATTGTTGCCACTGTGGTACAGGTTGCAGCTGTGGCTCAGATTCTTTCCCTGGCCTAGGAACTTCCATATGCTGTGTGTGCAGCCCCCAAAACCAAAACAAAAAATTTACAAGGCTTGAGTAAATTTCAGGGCAACCCATAACCAGTGTCATTTCATAATTCAAATTCATGAGCAATTGCCCTCTGATACAGCTAAGTGAATGCCATTCTTCACACCATTGCCAGGTAACGAGAAGGGTGGGTAGGAAGGAATAGGAGAAAAATGGACTTTTTTTTTTTACCATGTTCTAACCTTTCCATGGAATGTACTGATGATAGCTCAGCACTTCATCCCAAAGATCCCAGAATATCTATCTTGGACCCAGTTTCATTCAACATTATGACTCCTACTTGAAGAAGAAAAATTAAATATACGTAGAAAAAGTTGAAGCATTACTCTATTGAGGCTAGAACCACAGTGATGTTCCCTGCAGACAAGGTCTTGAAAAACACTAGAGAAGCTATAATTTCTGACCACAGAACAAGTTTTCCGTTAGAAAGGGCTAAGTTTTCTGTATGAGACAATGTGGATCAGGAGGTAGGAAATAAAGGTTAGAAGCAGAGCTTAGAAGAAAAACCAACACTTCTCCCATCACTGTAAACAGCAGATAAGAAGTCCCCTTCTTTGGACACACAGTGTTTTTATTTAACTTCATAAACAAAAGCTCAGTTTCTCCTGTCCTACCAAGGGACTAACTAAAGATAGGATATTGGGGCTATTTACAAGCAGCCACACAGTGACTATACAGGTGGCGGTTCTTCTCTGTTTGGTTGTCTCTTATCTCTTTCTGCAAGTGTGTCAACCTGGGATGCCTGCAGAAGAATCCAGAAAAATAAAACAAAACAACCCCCCCCCCCACAAACCACGACTACAGCGCCTCTCCAAGCCAGTTTGTTTGAAGGACATCTGATCTCTCTGTGTTTGAAATAATCAAAAGACACCTCCATTCTGTTCTGTTCCCCAAAAGAGAAAGATGAAAGAGGTGAAGGAAAGGGCCAAACTTTCTTTTCTAGAAACACTACATTCACGCAATCATACATCCCATTTTTCTCAGACTACCTGTTTATTTAGGTGTCTGATTCCCACAAGGCAGTAGAAGGAGTTCAGCCCAAAGTCATCTCTAAATGGAAAGGGAGGACTAGTTAAATAAGTTTGCCACCAACAATAAACCAAGAGAGTAAAGCTAGCTTACTTCATTTTCACACTGAAGAACGAATCCTCAGAGAAATGATAAAACGTCATCTTCTGGAGCCTCTCTTGTTATTAATGAACGCAGCTGAGATTTGACTTAAGGAAAGAAATCAAGCCTGAATTTGTAGAAACTGAAGAAGAGATTGATATATATATATCGATATATATATATATATATATAATAAAATATGTATTTTCAGGCTGCTTGCTTTAGGTAAAAGAATAGAAAAAGTTTAAAACTGAATTTGAAGAATTCCTTATCTCACTGTAGAACTCCTTGGCCTAGAAGTCAATTTCTCAAGGATAAGGTGATACTTTTACATGATGAGGTGGGATTTCCTGATATTCCTTTTTCTTCATACATTTAAAAATCAGATATTACTTGTACTAAGTTTGATATGATGGCCTTGTCGAGTTATTTAGCTGGTCATCCCGTCTATCTTTTCTTACTTTCTCAATATATGAACACATTATTACTTGAACTTGTCATTGACAAAAGTTTCTTTGAAGCAGGCATCCACCTGCAATACCAACCATCCCTTCCATCGCCACCGCCATCACCTTTGGCCAGGATGAGACAGACAGCTGCCATCCACAGAACTTCTGGCACGGGCCTCTTTAAATAGCTGACATCTGGAGGGCCTATCTGATGCTTGTTACTTACACTCCACTCAGCATGAACGGAGGTTGGCAGGGAATTTAGCAGCATGTCTTATTTTTAAAATATCTCACACCTCCCCCTCGCCCTCCCTGCCTTTGGAGAGAGGTTTAAGCAATACACTCTTATGTTCTGCGGCATGAGCCTACCACCTTCCTCCCAGACATGAAAATGCTTTCAAAAGAGGGCCCAAAGCTTTGATCTAACGCCAAGGTGGGCCACCCAAATTAAATACAAATAAGATAGCAGCCAAAATCTCTTCATTTTAGCAATAAACTCAGATGTGAACTTCATAAACCTAAAGTTAATCAGGCAGCCTCAATTCTGTTCTCTCTCTCTCTCTCCCTCACTCAACACACACACACACACACACACACACACACACACACACACACACGCACGCACAAGCTTTAAACATTTTCTAATAAAATCCTGCCTACTTCTTTAGTGCAGTTCGTCCAAAGGATGATCATTAGTAGCTTAAGAGAATTAAGTTGACTTGACAAAATTAACGGGGCATTTTAATTCAATTATGACCTGAAAGCAAGCCACC
This sequence comes from Sus scrofa, assembly GCF_054392235.1. Classification (NCBI taxonomy): domain Eukaryota; kingdom Metazoa; phylum Chordata; class Mammalia; order Artiodactyla; family Suidae; genus Sus; species Sus scrofa. The sequence continues at coordinate 113,283,654 of NC_139389.1, read as the reverse complement.
TGCTTTGCCTCCAGCGGACTAGACTCTCCGAAAACTTCCCCTTCCCTACTTCAGTGGCTAGGATGTCAGATGAACAAATATCAGGAGGTTAAGGCCCTGCACTTAAGCTCTCGGAGAACCTGGAAGCCCAAATGGTGAAAGTTGCCCTAGATGTTTAGTAACTGTTCTGTGGGATCGCAGAGAAAATTGAACTGAGAGGTGCGCAGAGGTGCTAGGGGGCGCTCTACCACAGGAAATGGCCTTGCAGAATTGGGAAGTTCTGTTTAAGGGCGAACAGTTTGATAAGTGTTATCACAGAAAGTGGTGATACCCACTGGTGACTAATGACAACAGTAATTGTGATTAGGAACAGAGATACTAAAAACAACTCCAAGAGTTTGAGAGTGCACCCTTCCTTGGAACAACCCATTGTATTTTATAAGATCAAATGTTAATTCTTCCTAACAGTCCTTCAGAAAGCAGAACTGTTCTTTCGAGAGGGTGTGTGTGTGTGTGTGTGTGTGTTGAGAGAGAGAGAGAGGGAAAGGGAGGGAAGTGGATGGGTGAAACACACAGGAAAAAAAGGAACGCATTTCGTATAAGTATAGGCAAGGTATTCACCCTCGAGACTCCTGAGATAAAGTTTTCTCTTTCCCACTTTCAAGAGTGAGTATAGGATATTACGTACGCTCTAGTTATGTGCTCCCTGGTTCTCCACGGCAAAGCCTCACTCTGAGATTCCAAAAGCTCACAACCGGGAAACCTGATATAATCATCCTCCACTTCAAAAACAGAAGAATGGAGGGTACCGATCCAAGATAGCACGGCCGATCAGTTTCCTGAGCAGAGTTTTAAAATCCATTGTCTAAAGAAGAAAACACGCCATTGGTCTTCAGCCACCAGGTTTACTGTGCATCAATTTCAGAATTTAAGATGCTTGCCATATAACAGGGTGTTGAAAATTGTACTTAAGAATTTGCAGATAAGGAGTTCCCGTCGTGGCGCAGTGGTTAACGAATCCGACTAGGAACCATGAGGTTGCGGGTTCGGTCCCTGCCCTTGCTCAGTGGGTTAAAGATCCGGCGTTGTCGTGAGCTGTGGTGTAGGTTGCAGACGCGGCTCGGATCCCGCGTTGCTGTGGCTCTGGTGTAGGCCGGTGGCTCCAGCTCTGATTAGACCCCTAGCCTGGGAACCTCCATATGCCGCGGGAGTGGCCCAAAGAAATAGCAAAAAGACAAAAAAAAAAAAAAAAAATTGCAGATAAGCAGTGGATAATAAGAATAACAGACTTTTTTTTTTTTAAACTAAATGTCAGATATTATGACATGTGTTCTAACTTAACTTATCTCATTTACCCCTGACAACACTTTACAACCATTACAATTATCCTATTTTATAAAGGAGAAAACTGTGGCTTCGAAAGGTGAAGTGAACGGGCCAATGTCACACAGGGAAGTAAGCAGGCCAATAAGGATTAAATGGCAGGATCAGAACCCAATGTCTCTGGCTCTGGACATCACACTCTTTACCTATATGTACCCTCTATTGTCTTTGAATCACTCCCTGTAATACACTGGGTCTGGATGTATTAGCTATCATTAGCTGGTGTTCTCTGGTGCTAGGGTGATCTGGCTTGTTGTGGAGAAGTTACAGAGTATATCTTGAATGCTGAGAAAACAATTCTTTCCAGCATCATAGAGGCAGGAGAGCTAGCTGAACCAGGTAGTCTGGGCCCCTTCCTGATGGTGTGACTCAGTAATGCAATGACTTTAGGAGGACTGAAAAGAGTTTTATTTCAAAATAAAGTCAGAGAATCCAGGAAAGCTTCCTGAAAGAAGAAATAACTGAGTTGCATCTTTGAATCATCTGTAATGAAAGGAGGATGCCATTCTGTTTCAATGAGACAGGTCTTAAATCAACACTGTCCTCCTGAGGGGGTATGGGTGCAGAGGCAAAATTGCCAAACAACAGCAGGTGAAAAAGTGAATGAAGTGAAAAAGTGAATGAAGAGAAATCAAAGAGACATCTATGAAATGAAAAAAAATGCCTCCCAAAGCACTAGCAATTTTTTCACTGGGGTTTTCCTCTGAAGCCTGCAATGCAAGACAATTTTTCTTCCCATTTTTTTCTTTCCCTTTCAACTGTCTGCAGCTAAAGTGGTCTGAGGCCAGCATGGTAATGGACTCTGCCTGGGAGATGGGGGTTCTTGACCCAAGGCAGCCTCCTCCCTGGCCTGCTGGAGTGCCCATCACCTATTTAGTGCCCCTTCAACATAAATGATTAAAGCTCCTATAAAGGAAATAAAGAAACACACTTAATGTGTTTCCCCTTTCTTCTGCTTGAGTCTGCAAAGCAGAGTGAGGAGGTGAAATATTTCTTTTCAATGTCTAAAATTGTCTCTGAAGCATCACCAAGGAGCTTCATTAAGACTTTGCAAACGAGCTGATTTTCTCCATTGCTGGAGACCAATTGCTCTTTTCTTTATTCCTTAGCAGATAACAGATTGCTGAAAGTGAGTTTCTGACACCCAGTGCTCAGAACCACCTAGGATTCACAAGGGATGCATTGTGGGGGCATCACTGCAGGCCATGCATTCTTGCAGCTATGATGGCAGCATGGGCCGTTCTGCTGGCCTCTTCTCTGAGGAAGACACAGGGACTTCTGGAAGAGAGCCATCAGTTGCACCCAGGATGTCATGGGAGATACACATGGCTCTCAGACTTTCCCCTTCTTGTGTACAGGAAGAGGGGGAGGCCCAAAATAAAATAATTTAGACCATGGAATAGAAATGAGGAATGGATCCATTCATTTAATACTTTCATTTTATACTTTTCTTATTTAAAAAAAGGTCCTTTTTGATGACCTTACACTGACCAAATAAGAGCAAAAACCATGACCTGAAACCATGAAGTTACCAACATATCCCACTTACAGGAAGTCCATGATTTGTCCTGATATATTGAAACAAACTTTCTTAATTGGCAAGAAGTCTAGCCTTGCCCTAGGATCCCCTGCTCACCCCACTTATTTTCTGTAGAAATTCCTGGGTGGGAGAAGAGCTTACTTACCTCTATCAGACTTTTAGCCTCATGCTGTGGAGGCCATATGTGTCCTTGAAAGCTCTGACTCTGTCCCCAGTGGAACTAGTAACCACACCTGGACTACTGCCTTCTAGGACCCCTGTCCCTCTATAGAACTTCTTCCCCTTGTCACCATGGGGTGCTTGCACAGGCTCCTCCCATGGAAGAAACGTAAAGTTCTCTCCTTTGAAAACTCTCTTTCCCCAAATGCACAAGCTGCAGGGAAAAAGATCAGAGGATGTTTAGAGCCAGTTTCAAACTTGACCTGGAACCTCTTCTTTTCCTCAACCTCCTAGTCATGCTATTTAGTGTAGATGATGTAGGTCATTCATGCTGAGCTTCCCTTAGGACCCCAGCCTCTCTGGTCTGAGTTCCTTGGGGTCTTTCAGGTCTTCACATAAATCTCTGTATGATTGAAGCCCACAGGTTCCACATAAATCAATGGATGTAGCTGGGAAACTCTCACAGTGCATTCTGAACATGTTCTTACCAGTTAACACGTTCTCTAAGTGTTGTATCACAAGGAGAGGCTCATCTTCCCAGAGCTACAAGGAAGCTATGTTCCAGCTCCACAAGTCAGTGGAATAGTCTGTTTCTGACTTCACCAGCCTTTACTCCTTTATGGTGTTTGTCATATGTCTGGAGGTCTCATCCATTTCTCTCAGAGTAATGTTTGAACTATATTTTGAAATTCCCTCTGAAAATCTGTCACCTTTCTCTTAGATCTGAGACAATTCCTAAGGTATTATTCCTGACCACCTACCAACCTCTGCTCCCCACACCGCTTGCAACACATATACATACATATCCCGTTTCTATTCACCTGCCCCCTTTCTTAATATCCAATCTCCTTCAAACTTATCTTTAAGGAAACCATATATGCTAAAAGGAGATTCTACTGCACTTTAAATAACTGGCATGAGAGGAGGAAACAAGGCATCAACCACAAGACCTCACAGAAATCAAAAGAAGGATCCTGTTTTCCATATAAATATCTCTGGTAATTAAAAATGGAAAATGACAGAAATAGATAGGGTGAAAAACAAATGAAAAGTAAATAGACTTCACTTCTAAGCCTGATAAGTCAGAAAGCTTCCCTCCTGAGGAAGATGCTCTATTAAGATCTTGGAAGATAAACTCACCTTCTGGTTATTATGCATTAGTGTTGTGCCAATCATCTTGACATCCAGATGCACCTCATTTGAAGAGGTGGAGTGGGAGGCATCTACTCTAACTGGCAAGACCTTTGGTTAGTATAATAGGACATGTAACCACAGACTAAATAAATAGGTCTTATAGGGAAGGGATTGGTTACTGTTATAAACTCTAGATAAGGGTATAATGAACCTGACTTTTCTTTGGTTCATCTTTTGTCACCTACCACTTTAAAATGTGTTTCTCCCAAGACTCTATCCTCAGTAATATTGTTCCATATTCTCTCCCTTGATGACCTCATGAAAATCAATCCATGGATTCAGCTCTACCTCTAGGTAGAGGACCCAAGATCTATACTGTCTAATCTTATCCAAAATCTAAGCTGTGACCACCTGATGGATCTATTTTTGTAGATAACCCCAATTTTTCACACCCCTCACATTACCCCAAACTGACCGTGTGTTCTATACAATGACATATTTCCATTTATCCAGGCTCAAAACTTTATAGAGTCATTCCTTAGTAGCCCCCGTCCTTCTGCAGAATTAGCTAAATCCACAGCATCATTCAGCTCTGGCCGTCTCAGAGCCCCATTCAGTCCCTTAATACCACTTTGTCTGAACAAATATAATAATCCACTGAGGCAGTTCTTAGTTGCCAAATGTTTTTGAACAATGCCTGCTAGACGGTTTCCCCAGAGAAATCTTCCTAATGCACAGCTCACATAATCTGGCCCTTTTGAACAAAATCTTTCAGCAGCTATGTAATATATACATAAGAAAGCTGCAACCTCCAGTAGGGTACTCAAAGTCCTCTGAGTTGTACAGGATGGCTGAAATCTGGATGAGGGAATGAAATAGATGTTGCTAGAAAGGGAAACAGGAGACAATGAGCCTTGTTAGGGATAAAGCATTTGTATTTCAACCCAAGGTGAGTGAAGAGTTATGTGAAGGGCTTTATGTGGGGGCAGAGGTTGATCATACGTGGATTTTAGAAAGTTCACTCTGAGGCTGGGGTACTTCATAAACATTTAAAAACATTGCAAGTCATGATTGAGCAGGGTTAGTGACAAGTGAAATGTACACTTAGAATGTTTTTCTTAAAGGCCAACAGACACACGTATACAAACACACACAGCTTAGGGTATTATAGTGCAGAATACGAGAGGTAGAAAAATTCTCAAGTTTTTGAAGAGTCAAAGATATGACCCTGAAAAGCAATATAAACACAAGTTAAAATATAAAAGAAGCTTACTCATATAAGCAAAACTACAGAGGAAAATTGTATATATAATGTGCAAAAGGAGTGGGGAATGGATTCAAGGAAAAAGAATAAGGCAACTCCCTAGCTCTTGGTTATTTCTATTTTAAAATAAGACTGGGAAAGTTAGAAGGGGAAAATATATATTTTTTGGCCATTCCTAGGGCATGTGGAAATTCCCAGGCCAGGGATCAAGCTCATGTCACAGCAGTGACAATGCCATATCCTTAACCTGCTGCGTCAGCAGGGAACTCCAAAAATATTTATTTTTGAAATGGAAAAAATAAGGTGATAATTTTCTGCTGAATAGAACATGTAGCGGGTGGAGTTGAGGGGGAGGGGACTTGCTGGTCTGTCTTCATTAGAAAAAGACCCCCTGTGGAAGGTTCTGGAGATGAAAGGGTTTGATTAGTTGTAAGAAAGTGGACTTGTGAAGTGGGGACATGAAGAGATTCTTTGACTACTGCTTGGTAATAGGGCAATAGATATTTTGCTAATTTTTTCTTAACCTCTTCTTGATTTTTAATTCTAGAAGAACAAATGCAGGACTTAGTGGCAGAATTTTCCTTCTATAAGTCTTTTACAGTTCATCTTCCATTGGGAGTGAAGATATTTAGATAGCGGAGGATGGGGAAGTGTAACTAGAAACTGTGGAAGAGACGGAAAAGAGACACTATAATGAAATAATAGTATGTAACTCATCTAGCTTGGTATTTCCTTTTCCTGTCCTTTTTAGCACGGTTTGCCCAATCAAATGCCTTCAGAGTTCAAGCAGATAATGCAAATTAATAAAGTGGGTTGGGTTAAAAATTGTAGTGTTCAAGCATTTTCATATTCAGCTGTTATTATTAGAACTGGCCATCAGCTTTGCTCTCAGTGGGGTATTAGGAAATGTTTGAAAATGCAACCACCAAAATAATGTCTAAAACAGTGCTACCAATCTCTACCAAAATTTTGCCACTTGGAAATGCAAGCCTAGATTTTGCAGAAGATGTGACTGCAGTGTCTTCTGACTTGCCAAGAGTAGCTAATCATTTTCATTTTTAAGTAAACTTCTCTATATTTAAAATATTTTCTCAAAATTTTATTTCAACCTTGTTACAGAGAAAACAGAACTCATTAAAAAGCCCCAGCTAGTTCTGCTTTACAGTAGCTGAAGCCAGTAAACTTTAGAATAGAGTTAGCCTGTATCTTTCACTTTCTAAGGCCTATATTTCCTTTTGAAATTCCTAACCTTTAAAGAAGGCCAAGATATGAGATGAGACAGAAATGGGTGTATTGAGAAAGGCTGTTCACATGTTTGAAGACTGCAGAGGAAGGGTGAGATTTCTGCTGGAAAAAGACAAGGCTACTTGACTACATGATGAGTGGGTGGCCCACACACAGAGAGTGTTAGCATCTCAGACAGAGTTGACACTACAACCATTAGTATAAAACACTCTCACTAAAGGTGTTTCATTTGGTTCCTTAAAACTACTCCATAAGTGAAAGAAAAGGGCATGTGGAAAATTCTGGAACTGGGATTAGGCCAATCAGGTGGGATTAGAAATCTGAGTTTTCCCAGGCCAAAATCATCCTTTGGCTAGGTCAAATGGTTTTAGCCTAACAGGGACCAGAAGCAATTCAACTCCCTTTGCAATGTTGGCTATTTGATCACAAGTCCATATTCTTTTTCTTTTTTACAGAGTAGAATCTTTATTTGACCTTAAGGAGATAAACTCTTTAGATAAGCTTGCACAAGAATTCAATGATACATGTATGAAGACATTTCTTGTAGCACTGTAAATGTGAAAACTAGAAACAACCCAAGTCCACAAATAGGGTAATGGTTGAATATATGATGTACCTGTAATAAAGAATAACCTAATTCTGTAAGTACTTGAAGGGAATTTTTTCCAAGCTGGTTTATAAATTGAAAAGGCAAGATGCAATGGATTATACACAGTATCATTCTATTGGTTTGGTTTTAAAAAGAGGATATACACACATACACACACAAGTCCACATTCTTAAAACTGATCAAACCCTTTCACCTGCAGAACCTTCCTCAGCAGGTTGTCTCAGGCATGGGAACATGCTACTTTGTGAAAAGTCTCCCTTAGAGTATCAATTCCTCCTACAGGAAGAAAGGAATGGGGAAAATACATTAACATTCACACTCCAAAGTGTGAACAATTTTCTGTTTCTCTTGCCCTTCTGGTTTTTTTTTTTTTTTTTTTTTTTTTTTTTTTTTTTTTTTTTGTGCTTTCACAGGCAGAGCTCCCACTTTGCAATTGGAATGGCAATGTTATGAAAAATTCTGAATAGAACCTGAGTTAACCTGCTTCTCCTGCAGTGTTTCCTGTGCCAGTTACCACCCTGAGCAGCTTCTGACACTTTATCAAGCACATAACTGTTGCTCCGTTCTTTTTCTCCCTAACTCCCTTTTCTTTTTCTTTGAAAGTCATTCGTGAGCATTTCTGTGTGATGGATGCTATCCAGAGGTAAGAAACCATAGACTCTGGTTTCCTCAAAGACCAGCAGAGGAGGTAGCAAATGAAACGAACAATGAAAATCAGAGGATAGACCCTAAAACACAATGTGTGTTAGGAATGCTTAGAACAAAAATGGAACCTATCATCAGAAACAATATTAGATTGTATTACTAAGAATCTTATCTTGGACAATACTTCTTTTTTCATTCCCTCTTTCTCCCCTCCCTCCTGCTCTACTCTTGCACTCTAGTTCTATTTATCTCTCTTCATCTCTCTCTTTTCCATAGTCTTTTCCTATTTCTTGATTCTAAGGATTCACTGATGTAAAGCATAGAGACTGTCTTGCACAGTGTACGGCAACCTCATAAGTTCTCAATAAATGGAGGCTGTGATTTCTTGAGCTCATCAGGAAAGGCTTTTCAGGGGAGGTAGTGCTTTGAACTAGAAATTGAAAGATGCTCAGGTCAAGTAACTGTGACATTTTCCATTTCATTTAATATTTATTAGGAACCCTGTGAGATGGGTATCATTAACCTTACCTTTCAAATGAGGAAACCAAAGCTCAGGAAGTCTATATTACTGGCCCAGGACCAAAGAGCTAGCAAGATGGAGACTTGAGACTTGGACCCAAGTGTCCTAATTCAAAGGCTAACTTCTTTTCACCGTTACATCTGTGCTCTGATGGCTTTTAGACCCAAAGGTTGAAACTCCTAATCCTTTAGTAAATACAGAGTGAAACACAGAATAGATACCAGCTTCCTGTTAATCCTTAGTCCCTGGAGTAGAAGCTTTCCCTTGGAGAGTTAAAAGATACATACAAATGAGTAAAAATCATTGCCTATTCAGTAATGCTTCTAACATGTGCTTGTATCTTCCCAAGATACTGAAATAATTATATGAAAGAAAGGAAAAGGAAAGAAATGTGGTGCAAAGAGTGTGTTTGCAGGAAGGTCTTCTTAATGAGCTCTCTGCTCAGTACATTTTGTTGTCTGTAAAGGAGAGGTGTGAACAGAGCCAGTGTGGATCTGCTAAGAATTAGTCCAACTTGCTCCCATCAATTATACTGAATTTTCCGACAAACCTCTACTGCTCATGGGAAATTTCCTGACAGGATGCTAATAAATCTACCTAACCTTGTCACCCCCAACCCAATATGCCAAATTTGCAGCATTCAAGATAAATAACATTCATGCATTATGAGACTGAACTTGACTTCTCAGAATTTCCATAAGGCTCTGGTAGGTTAATGAGTGAAAATAGGTTTTTGTCCCCAGAACATAAAAGAAAATGCTTGTCTTCAGAAAAGCATCACATTGGCTAGCAAAGTATTTTGCTGCTGGGCCCATGCAAGATGCCAAGGACCCTGGGGTTGAGAGAGATCAGGCTGTGGTCCTGTGTTATCTGTACAATGCAGTGCTGTGTCGGAGAAGTGTGCAGTGAATAATACGGAGCACTGGATACACATGCTTCAAGAAACCCACATGCCTAGACCTCAGGGCTGACCTGCTAATAGCAATCTCTGCAGGTTTCTTTTCTACCCAAAACATTAGCTTCCATTTCAGAAAGGTAATGCATCTAAAGCTAAAACCAGGAGTTCCTTCCCATTGTTGCTCAGTAGTAACAAAACCAACTAGCATCCATGAGGACATGGGTTTGATCTCTGGCCCTACTCAGTGGGTTAAGGAACCAGTGTTGCCATGGGCTGTGGTATAGGTCACAGCAGGGGCTTAGATCCTGCATTGCTGTGGCTGTAGGCCAGCAGCTACAGCTCCAATTTGACCTCTAGCCCGGGAACTTTCATATACCACATGTGTAGCCCTTTAAAAAAAAAAACAAAAAACAAAAAACCTAAACTGAGCCCAGGAATAACTAACTTTCCATGGAGATATTCCTAGGTATCAACCTAGAGTTAACAGTTGTGTGGCATCTTTGTTAAGAACTAGGCTCTGAGGCCAGAGAACATGTGTTCAAATTTCTGTTTTTCCACTTGCAAAGTTTATAAAAAGGTGATACTAACCGTACACATTTCATTGGGTTGTTTTAAAGACAGGATTCATTTTGACAATTCATGTAACAGCAATTGGCATTCAGTTCAGCACATAGCATACCCTCAAAAAAAAAAGAATAATATTTTGCAGATCATCCTCTTAGTTAATTCTCCGCCCAGGTGTTATTCCCACAGGGATCCCCACATCCCAAAGCCAGCTGAGCCAGTTGGTCATCTACTCTGTTCTCATGATATTCCACCTAAGCCTCTACCATCACATTTAATACATGTTATACTGTAGACTGTGTCATTGTGTTTGCGTCCCCTGGTAGCACACAAAACCCTTAATGATAAAGAATCTGAACTTGTATATTGTATTCTGTTGTATTTATCTCCCAGATGTACACAGTGCCTTGTATTTGGGAGGTTATAAAAAATGTGCACTGAATTAATGTACAAATGCATTGTCTCATTTTGCTCACCGGAAACATGGAAAGATTAATGTCTCAACTTCTAGATTGAAAAGGCAGCTGAATAAGCAGTTAACTGTGTCAAGTTAAAATCAATTAAGATTTTTCTGGGGTTTTTTCCTCTCAATAAAATTATGGGAGAGAAGCGCTCTTCAATCCCTATATGTTAACAGTATAATTCCCAACTGTGAATGTGAGGATGTCATGATCCATTGCAAAATAATCTCCAGTATCACTGTCCCATTAGAGAAAGTACATAGTGAATGAACCACAAGTTCCTTCTTAGAAAACACTTCCTTCCAGACAGACGATACAAAAGGACACTTTCGGCTACATAACCCTTTCCTGGATCTGCCTGATGAAACTGAAAGAGACACTGCTCTCCAAAATCCTACCTCATTAGAAGACTGGAAGAGGAAAAACACAGAAATAGGGGGAAAAATCCATCAGAAAGGCAACTATTCCTCATTTGAATGAAACAGGCTTCAGTCCAGCTTTAGGTTCAGGGTAAAGTAAATAAATTGCCCCAATGGAATCCAGAGGGCATGTAATCAAAACACCTGAGTTGCAACTATTTACTTAAAAGATCCTGAACACTCAGCAGGAGCGGGTAGATAGACAAGCACTCTTCTAGGCTTGGAGCCAATGTTCCCGCTGACCGGCACCTTGTGTTTCTCTAGCTGATCTAACAGGATCTGGGCTTTCCTCTCCAAAAGGATATAGAATTTCAATCAGTTAAAGGCCTAAATTTTGTGGTCAGACAGACCTGGGCTTGAATTAATAGATGTGTTATCTTGGGCAAGTTACATGACTTTTATGAGCTTTGTCTTTCTCATCTAATAAACAGGTGTCATCAGTTACCTGCCTCTTAGGGCTGTGATGAGGATTTGATTTTTAAATATGAATGTAAAATATGCAAAAATTGCTGGCACGAGAAATCTCCAGGAAACGTTACCTTTTGTTGTTGCTGTTTTCATCACTATGGCCTTTCGCATCCTCCACTTTGCACACAGTTCTCTTTCTGATAAGACCATGATCCATGTTAACGCATGATGGGGAAGTATGGCCTTCTGATGTTGCTCTTCCTTGATTTTTACCAGGCTATTTTTTTGTCTGTCCCATCTGAAAATGTTCCTTCAAATCTGCCCACAGGACACCACCAACCAGATGAATACTGGTCTGGTAAAGAATAATGGTTTTTACTACAAGTTCTCTGGGATTGGTGCCATTTCTCCAATAAATGCAAATGTGGTTTAAACAAGAGACTGTGTATTTTGTAAATATGCACACATACACACACACACACATATATTTAAATATATATATAGAGAAACACACACATAAACACACACTTTTTAATTTTATTGCATGGACCCTGTTGGGAGACAAAAGAATTCACTTTTAGATTCTTCACCTGCATGGCATGGGTGTAATGAAAATGCCTGTCAGGGAAAGTAATGTGTTTAATATTGCACCAGTCTTAAACATCAGCAGAGATTTCTGTGCATTGCAAATAATTCCATCACCTGCCCATATTACATTGCTCTGTGTTTTATCTGTGGTAGGATGATATCAATATGTCAAGCATGACGGAAAGGATGTTTTATGAGATTGATGTAAGGAAGCACAATGACAAGCACATAAAAAGGGCAGCCAAAGATGCCAAAAAGTTGTCAGAAGAAAACGCTATGATTTCTCACTGGTGTCCATTGAGTTTATTATTTTCTTGCCAAGGGTCCAAAGACCATCAAGGCAATATGCAGCCTTGATCAAAGATTTTAAAGAAGAAAAAAACAACACTGATTAAAAAAAAAAAAAAAAAAAAAGGACAATCACCAATCACTGAATGTCTAGGAGGTGAATAACAGGTGAAGGCTGCTAGGGAGCTTATGGAAAACAAACCTCATAATGTTCCAGGGTGGGAGAGTTCCTGTTATGGCTCAGCAGAAACGAAACTGATTAGTATCCATGAGGACACAGGTTAGATCCCTGGCCTCGCTAAGTGAGTTAAGGATCCATCGTTGCCATGAGTTGTGGTGCAGGTCACAGATGTGGCTTGGATCTGGCGTTGCTGTGGCTGTGGCGTAGGCTGGCGGCTACAGCTCCAATTCAACCCCTAGCCTTGGAACCTCCATATGCTGTGGGTGTGGCCCTAAAAAGCAAAAAAAAAAAAAAAAAAAAAAAAGAAAGGATGTTCCAGGGTGTATTAGTATAGTGAATAATTCCCAAGAGAGGCTGATTTTGCAAAATACCACAGAGGGATGCTTCTTTGGGACCTGGAGCATGATTGGAGGGAGAAGAGTAAATTTTTCTATAGAGAAGAAATTTGCAATATGGAGAAGAAGAAAGGTTATCTTTAACCTAGATGGATATCATTCTTACAGAAGCAAAATTAGAAAACAGAATCTAGAGATAATTTCTTAATTCCTACTTTCAGTGTGCCATTTGTGGCCTTTGTTACCTCTTCTCATTGTATTATTTAGTTTTCCTTTTTACATACTGGGCATTTAAAATACAATTATGTTGCTTTACATTAGATTTAGAAGTGCTTACTCCAAGCCTTCTCACCTCTGTATGCCTACCATGCTACTCCCATTACATGGAATACCTCCGTTGGGTGTCTTCACCAATAAATACTTCATATGCTTCAAGGGCCAGATAAAATAGAATGACATCCATGAAGCCTTATCTGATTGCTTCAGATTTAAAGACTCCTTGCCTCTGAAATTCCATGACATTTGACTTATATCACATTTGACTATTAATTTTTTATTAAGTTGTTTAAATGTAGGCACTGAAATGCAAGCTCCTTGAGGATGTGGTCTATGTCCTTAGTCATGGGCTGGAAGGTGAGATTGGTACAAAGCAGCCCTCAGTAAATATTTGCCAAGTGGTTTATTTATGCATATTTTTATCCACTCTAGTGACTTATATAGTAGATGCTCAATAAATAATTACTGATGGAATGAATAGGTTAAATTAACAAAATCCTTGAAATGCTGAGAACAGCTTTATATGTACAAAGAAGCATGGAAAGAGGGAAAGAAGGAGAAAGAGGTAGAGGAGAGGAATTTCCAGTACGCATAATGAAACATTGAAACTTCTCAGAGTTTTATCTTTTAGAAAATTAGGGTGTGAGTGAAAAATCTAAATGACCAGTGAATGTTCTTTGGACCAGATATACTATGATATTTGTTAAGTCTCTTTTCATTCAAGATCTCTGATACAGAGTGGGTAGGTGACATGCCACATTTCCAGAAACTGTTTCCAAAACATACTTGCCCCTATTTTGGTTAGCAGTATTTGTGAGCTATCTCACCCTAGCGGTGACCTGGCATCCAATAGGGCCTGGACTATATACAGAGTACTGCTTAGTATAGCAAATATCTTATAGTGATTTTGAATAGGGGCCCAAATAACACAGAGAAATTCTAGTTACAACATTCTTGCTCTGAAGCTGCTGCTAAGGGCTACTACAAGAAAAAAAAAAGTCACTAAATTCTGCCAATTATAAGTAAATATTAGAAATACAACATCAGCAATCTTTCCACTCAGTGTTTGGAGAGCCTATCTAGAAAACACCTGCATCAGAAGAAGCTCTCCAGGCACTTGTTTAAAAATGCAGATTCCTGGCCTATTTCCAGACCTACAAATTACTCATATTGCTCTATTTTCTAAGGAGCATAAGCTATATTACTAACACCCATTGCTTATCATTTATTTCATTATATATTATAATACTAGTTTATTATATACATACATGCATGCATACTATGTATTTTTATGTATGTGTATATATGTACACACATATAATCATATTTATATACATAAAATCAAAGTTCTTGGCCTTAGAACATAAGAGGCTTTCAATTACTAATATTTATCAGAGTTAACAATTGCTTTTCAGATTCACCTTCTTTCCTGGCCCATGCATACAACTTTCACTCCAGTGCCTCATTTCCTGCATGGGAGAATATGTCAATACCCATGTCTGGGTGAATAGATGGATAACTGTTAGATGTATAAATAAACAAGTTAGTGACAAATGTATAGAACTGGTTATATAATTCACTATATCCACTAAAATGATAATGTGCAAAAATGAAAATTATTTTAAAATTATTGAAACTTTCCAGATGGTGACAGAGCAATAAAATAAACATAGGCCCCTTTTCAGCACAGGGCCCTGTGCAATTATGCAGGCTTCCATATTCATGAATCTGATCTCCTCTGCAACATAGACAAGTTCTGCTCTGTGGAATGAATGAAGACTGAAAGGCCCAGAGTCTCTTCTGATCTCCAGGTAAAGAGAAGGGAAGGGCCAGTAACATGTGTTCTGCCCAGCCCTACAGCCACAATCCTATTATCCTGGGTACCTGCTTCTCAGATTCTCCTCTACCCCTTTTGACCATATTCATTTGCATTTTTCCAGTTTGTGTTGAATTTAGGTAGCTCTCTATTTGTTTCTAATATCCTGCTTTCTAGCTCTCAACTTCCCTGTTATCTTCAACCATCAATTTGTAACTTGTAATCTCACTACAGGTAGCTATTAAGCTCTTACAATGCTCTGAATAGAATCTGAACAAGCCCTGATCCTTTTCTAAAACCAGTGGCTGACTTTTATCCAATCAGTTCATTGCTATTCACCTTGCCTCTTCTGCATTCCTGAGCTGCAAAGAAATGTTGAGATACAGTCCATTTTAATTAATTTTTCAAGCTTCCTCCCAGATTTAACAAAACATTACAACTAAAAAAAAGTAAAAATAACAACACCCTTGGGACACGACACAGTATAATTAGTGAAGAATTATTTTTAAATATATGTACATGTATGAAAGGAGTGAATATTTTTATCAGAAGTAATGAGGGAGGATGAACCTCAGTTTGTGCCATTTTATGATACAGGGAGCTAACATACTTTAATAAGTATCCTCCAGGCAAAAAGGTAAGGATAATTTCTTCACTTAGAGGAACAGTTAATATACAGTGTGATGCTCTTACGAATGTTGATGGAAAGAAGAGAATTTTCACATATTTTAAAATTTTCTCCTAATGTTAAATATTGAAAGGCTGTGTATTAAGGAAAAATTAAAGTAACAGTGGCTAACACCAGCAAATCACAAATCACGCCTCATATCTCACAGTCATTATGTGTGAACCACATATATACATACACCAAAGTACACTATGTAGATATTTATATATCTAATGCCTAGAAATAAATCACGGAGTATTTTCTTTTATGAGTTTGTGGAAATGTTAAGGTGAGTGCAAGTGTATATATGTGGTATCTGGATTTGAAACTAATTTGGAAAGTTGACATCTCAGTTTATAAATATATCTCACTTTTTCACAGCTTCAGCCAGATTTCATTTTCCACTTTTTCTAATGGCATTGTGAAAAGATATCAACAAAGTGTAATTATTCTCTTCTGAGCCAAATGTGCAGTAAGTTTCCAGATAACGAAATTCTGTAACTGTTGAAAATTTCAGAGTCAACATTATTTTAGAAGAGCCAGTGTTCGAGGTCTTCAAACAGTAATTAGATGTGCTAAGTTGCTACAGAATAAAAAAAGAATAAATAGAACCAGGTGACTAAACTCCAATTGATCTTAGGCCTTTCTTTATCTTATCAAAGGGCATTTTACATATTAGGGAAAAATAGTGACCATGACACAGCCATTCATCACAGTTTCACACTTCCATGCCTAAGTGGTTAGGCATTTGGCCCCATGATTATTTTCTAGTAACGTTTAAGAAAATCATCTCTGGACCAAAGATCCACCCTGTGTCTTTTACTTGTCTCTTGATCCAGGTTGTGTTCCTCCACCACCCAATTATTTTTCTTCAAATGGATTTTTCACTGGAACACAAGTATTACTGACAACATTCTAAGTACACAGAGAGAAAACAAGTGAAGAGACGACAGAACAGGCGTAAGAATGACAGAATAAAATTAGAAATGGTTTGTGAATGGAATCATAGACTTGTATGAAAGTATTGATTAAGAATGAGGACTCTTTCTTTCAAATCACTAAAGGGATTTATTCAAAGGTCAGAATTCTGTTCTTAATTTCATATCATTCACTTTCAGGTGGTGGGAACCAACCGTCATTTTAATTATACTGTAAGAACCAGGGAAGTTACTTATGGCCCCAAATCTCACTAGCAAGCCATCAGAAAATAAAGGTTTCCTGACCCCTTTATTTAGCTAATTTCCTCTTATTATTATCCTCTACTGTCACATAGTTTTTAGTGGCTACTCAGAAGTAGGTTTTTTCCCTTTCTTACATCAGTGTAGGTATGCTGTCATTCATGGGGTGTAAGAAATGTCCTGAAAAGTTGAATAGAGATTGAGCTCTTGTAAATCAAATCATGGGGAGGAGAAATGCTGGAACAGGAGGCAAGGTAGAAGTGGGAATTAGTAAGTTTAAATCTTTAAAAACACATTATCTTTTCAAAAATGATTCATGTTTTTTAAAACCACCACTTAAAATACTATCTTAATGCATTTGAGAAACTCACATTAAAAAGACCTCTGCACAAAATAAAATACTAAATAACTTAATAATGTAAATATGCATTCCATTACTTAGCTGGATTCCCGCCGACTTAGTTCATATAGTTTATATATATAAATATATATATATATATATATATATATATCTGTTTCTAGTATAACATTTCCCAAATTATGTTCCCAGGAGCTGAATATTAATAATATTAATTATATCAATGAATGTTATACAAGTGAATGGTCAAATTAATTTGAAAAGCCTTGAATTAAATAGCATTTAAAATGTATACACAGTAAAAGACTTCTCAAAAACTTTAATTTGCTAATAGCACTGTGAATACCTAAGGGTAGGAATAGTATTAAAACGCTTCCCAGTGTAATTTTACCACTAAATATCTTCCCTCTTTTAATTCGGAAGGACAATACTATAGGACTGCTTTCTAAGAGGAAGCATTTTGGAAAATTTTTCTTCAAGTGAGACCACCAATCTATCAGTTGCTATTTGTGTATCCAATGCGGAGCTGAGGTCATGATCCCAAGTGAACATGATTTTGTTCCATATACATCCTTTAGGTACTAAACTGAAAAGGTCTCATTCACTCCCAAAGGTGAAAGCACTATCCTCTTTATAACCAAAAAACATTGCTCAAAAGAAATCTTTAAATAGTCCTTTTTTCTCAAAATTATTTAGACACTTCCTTCAAATCTGGCCTTTCATTAAGTCAAATAGCAACAAGTTCAGACACGGTCATGGTTTGATCCAAAAGAATTTTAAAAAATGAAACCAAACTTAAAACTTAAATATGGATATCTTAATTGCTATTCTCTTTTGTTTTTCTAGGATCAAAATGAGACCTGTGTCCAGAATTCATCTGAAAAATCTTGTCGAAATTGAACTAATCATCTCTCTTTTTATTTTCTTTAAGTATTTGGAGCCTGAAATCCTTCTTTTCTTTTCTTCCCCCCGCCCAATACATTATTTTTTTTCCTACTGTACAGCATGGTGACCCAGTTACACATACATGTATACATTCTTTTTTCTCCCATTATCATGCTCCATCATAAGTGACTAGACATAGCTCCTAGTGCTACACAGCAGGATCTCATTGCTAATCTTCTTTTATAAAGAATTTCACACATACACACTGCAGTTATGCTACAATAGTGATCTCTGGACCACTCTAGTTTTTGTTTCTTTGTTTTGTTTTTGTTTTTTGTCTTTTTGCATTTTCTAGCACTGCTCCCGCGGCATATGGAGGTTCCCAGGCTAGGGGTCGAATCGGAGCTGTAGCTGCCGGCCTATACCAGAGCCACAGCCAACACAGGATCCGAGCTTCGTCTCCAACCTACACCACAGCTTACAGCAATGCCAGATCCTTAACCCACTGAGCAAGACCAGGGATCGAACCCACAACCTCATGGTTCCTAGTCGGATTCGTTAACCACTGCACCACGACGGGAACTCCGAGGACCACTCTAGTTTTTGAAAGAACTAAAGTTTTTCTATTCTGAAGTAGAGCATGACCGAATCTCTCTAAATGTCACCTGAACTAACTGGAATCCATTAGAGGCTCTTAGGACTAAATCATGAATCAGACTAGGTGTACATACGTCCAAGCCTAAGGGATCTGTGCAGTAAAAGGAAGACAGTGGATGAAGGGGCACCCTTGCCAGTATATCTGGAAGAACTTCCCAGCTCTCTCTCAAAGACCTTCACTATTACCTTTCATTTAATGTTCAGCCCTCTGCACACTGCTGACTCGCACTACATGATTGTCAGAGGAATGAATGTAGAGAGTGAGCTAAGGATGAAAAAATTCCACCTAGGATAATGGTTTTAGAAGTCAAATCTCTAATGAGATTTCAAGGCAATAAAGCTTGTTAGGCTGCTATGAAAACTTGGCACTATCAGGACTTACTGGTTAGTAAGATTGACTGACCTGCCTTTTTTCTTTTTTAAGAGAAATTTAACATAACTTATTTGACAGAATATTCATGAGGATTAATGAGCTCATTTTGGGAAGGTACTTTGAGATCCCTAGAGGAAACATGAAAAGATTTTAAGTAGTTTATCTTTAATGAATCACTATCTCAGTTATCTAAATAGAACTCTGTCTCAAATGTTACAGTGTTTATTTTGCTGCATATTAAATACTTATCCATGTATGACAACCAGTATACACAGCCCACTATGTCATAAGTTTGGGTTTTATACTTTGCATAATGAAGTTCTATAAGAAAGCTTTAGGGAGCAGAAAGTTGGATCCTGCTCTTGGCTTGTGTATCTGCAGGATGTTAATGGGGGAGGGATTTCTTCCTGACCATCACAGGTAATCAGTTTATTCCCTGCAGCATGAGATCTGATTACCTTTATCTGTACTTCACACCCACATAGTTTATTGGATCTGTCATACTAACTGAAAAAAATTCTGATGTGGTACCCATGATTTTAAGAATTTCTCCAACTAGAAAGCAGGTGTCACTGAAAGTGAGCAGCCTGTAAGGGAACTGTAGGAAGAGATGTACTCTAACTTGATATTGTCAATAGTCACGAAATATGAAGTATTTTTCTATAGCATTCAAGAGGAAAAAAATCTATTTGAGACTGTAATTGATATGGATTTTCAAACTTTTAAGAATGAGGTCCTCCTTTTAATACAATTTCAAGACAGTAGATACCTAGATATCAACTCACTCATTGACCATTTTGTTCCTTAATTGGGATCCTAAAGTATTTTTAAAAAGAAAGACTGGATTAAAGAGGCTGGGGTCAACACAGAGGATGAAGATAAGTGGAAAGCAATAGTAATTCTTGATTCCATTAGACACAAAAGCTGATCAATTCATCCTCAGAGTTACTACTGTCAGATAAGCATAGGGTCAAACTTAACACCAGATTCTCCTGTCATGTGACCTGAGCTAAATTACTTAAGCTTTCTGAGCCACAGTTTTCACCTCATTGCATGTAAAGTAATTTCAATGTTTCTTCCCTTTTCCAGTTACTTCCTTGGGTGTTCATGTTCTTCTCTGAGACCAATAAAGTAGCTAATTTTTAAAGTACTTAGTATTTTTTTTTTTTTTTATATAGCTCCTGAAACCTCAACTTTCTTCTATCGCACCCTCAGCCCTCATCCTACCACAGGTAGCTTAGTGTTTCTTTCCCAGTGGAATGGTCATTTTAGTCTCCCTCATTATAGAGCTCTACTGTTTCGGAGTTCCCACTGTGGCTCAGTGGTTAACGAACCTGACTAGCATCCATGAGGACACAGGTTCAATTCCTGGCCTTGTTCAGTGGGTTAAGGATCTGGCGTTGCCGTAAGCTGTGGTGTAGGTCGCAGGTGTGGCTGGGATCCCACATTGCTGTGGCTGTGGCGTAGGCTGGCAGCTACAGCCCCTATTGGACCCCTAGCCTGAGCCATGTGCCAAGGGTGCAGCCCTAAAAAGACAAAAAAAAAAAAAAATTATATATATATATATAGTACTACCATTTCATAAAACAAAAGCCTACTAACCTATGCTTTAAACATGGTTTATCTGTCATGCTTGTAAGACGAGCTTAACTGCTGCTTGTAAGTGAAAAAATTGAGAAGATACTCTTCTCCTTCGTATGTTAGCAGAGAAGTCAGAGCATCCTGGCTTTTTAATCATTGAACGCCTCTGCCTCTTACCCCTGGGATCTGAGCTGCACAGTCATCTTGATCCTCACTCTGAGGGAGGCACACCTAGAGAAACAGAACCGCATTGCCATCTTCCATCTAGCTGGCTGATGAGCATCTTTCTGAAACAGGAGGACACTTTTACACCAAAGCTGACTATTAAATGGGGGTGGGGTGAGGGATAGAGAAGATGCTTGGTTTTCCTCAGGAATCAACTTAGCCGCTTTTACTGCCCATCATTATGACACTAACAAGCACCCATGTTGGCTGAGACTGAAACCTGTAAGAAACAAATGCTATTTCAGCATTTTACATGTTGGAAACTAACTGTATTAAGGAACAAAATGGTAACTGGTCTATTCACATCCCTAAGGACATTTTAAAGAGTTCTCTTTAGCCTCAGGATAAGACCTCGCCTAGTCTCTTCCCCAGTGAAATAAGGATAGGGAAAGCAAAGTTACAGAGTCAAGCGTGCCCACTGGTGTGATCCAGAGAATCTAGTTATTTTGGTCTTTCTTTGAAACAAACACTACTTGTGTGCTTGAAGAATGAGAAAGGCCTTAGATATCATTACTCACGAACCATACCATATAATTCCAGAAGAGTTTAACACAAAAATCTGATGCCTTGAATGAACATAACTCACCCTGCAATGGCTAATGCCACTGTATCAAACAGTGTCAATATATATCTCTTGGATGCTAAGGAAAGGATACAAGGAAGGGCAACTATTGCTCTCCCCATTTTACAAATGACTCAAAGGAGGCTCAGAAATATTAAGCAGCAGTGGGTGGTCACATTATTAGCAAGTGACTCAGCCCCTTTGAGAACCCAATCTTCTGGTTCACAGGTGAGAGTCTTCTGTAGACCTCAGTATCCTGCCCACATCTGTCAAGGATAAAGTGGGCAGCAGAAGAGAGGACCACAAAGATGCTTGCTCCATGAAATGAATTACTTAGGGCAATGATTTACAGAATAAGAAATAATCTTTCATGGATCCCCAAGGCCAGTGAACTTTCCATGAAATGACTTCTGGGCTACAGCTGCTCCCAGGGAGGACTTAAAATATAAACAAGACCAGACAGCAATAATCAAGGTTAATGGTTTCAACCAATGCTTTATGTGGCTAATTGACAGGGAGGAAGGTAAATTCATGTCCCACTAACTCCTGTAGGGAACGTAATAGTCATGGCTTCAAACTTCCTCACCAATCACTATTCAATGGAGCTGAGATGCTGTGCTAGAATCCTTGGGTAGGTAACCCTTGTGGTTTTAAAGAGACGAGCAGGGTCCACCAGGTGGCTTAGCCTCCAACAAAGGCAGGGAACTGTCTGCAGTTTGGTTACATGAAATGGTCACACCCACACCAAGCTTCCTCCTTACACCTGTCTCTTCTTTCTTCAAAACTGTTACCCAAGAAATATGCCCTCAATTCCTTTCAAGAGGGAAAAATAGATGAAGTATTTCTGGCCTATTGTGTGATTTTCCCCAGAGCCTTTTTCTTTTCAGGATGCCAGTTTGAAATGCTCAGGCTCAAGTCCAGATATAAAGTGCAGCCGATTGCTTCATTTAGTGACTCTGAGCCTCATTACGGCTCACCTCTGGGTATGTAATCAGCCTTTTATTCACCTAACAGGATCATTCGCTAATAAGGTGTTCGTTTAGAGAGTTTTTCCCCACAGGGTCTGGCTTTCTGAGAGTTTCTGGGAGGACTGATAGGAAGAAGGTGCTGAATATTCACTCACTGCAACAAGTTCCCCCTCCCTTCTAGGTCTTTAGCTATTCTGAAGGCTCTGTGGCTGCATTAGATCTATCCAGCGCCAGCTTGTCACTGGCAGCACAAAGAGGGAAAAGACAGACGCGGTAGGACAAGACGGACAGCTGGCAAATTATATCCACGTGGGCTCCTGCCCACTGGGAGAAGAGTCCTGACTTCCTGGGGTAATCCATCTTTCTGACACATCCTCTTCCTGGGAGTTAGCTTTCTCCAACATACTTTCTGCTCCTGACAAACTGGAAGGATCTGTCTTTACTCCTCTTCCTACTGACAAGCTGCAAGAGTCACCCCTAGCATGCCTTCAGCACTTGCCTTCTCTCATGAAAAGGCTCTCTATCTACTATCCAGTTTATTGATAATTATCAGAGAACTCAAGGAGTGTGGTGATTAGATAATAGTTTCTGGCTAGAGTTGGCCGTTTGCCTCTTTAACCCATTTTAAATCAAACCAACGGAAATTACGAAGCTTAGTATCAAAACAGAATGGAAATGTCAACCTGGAGAAGCATCACCAATTTAAGTGTCAAGTTTTGTTCCAATTAAACTGATTTTAAAGATGCAGACCTCTTATAAAGTATGCTTAATGGCGATTATAAAAATACTATCTTAGGTGACCTCTTAAAGAAGGGGAAGAAATATTCAATGCTTACGATGTTTACTCAAGCAGCCATAATGTCAATGGAGAGAAAAGAAAAAACAAACACTGCGCTGGAAATTAGATTAACCTGGGTCCTAGTCCTGACCAGGCTATTAAATATTTGAGTTTTTAAGTTTTTTTAATCTCTCAGGGGCTCTGTTTGCTAATCTCTAAGAAGGGGGTTGCAACAGCTGATCTCTTTGCTCCATTTGAGGGCTAAAACTCCATCTGGAATCACATTTCAAAGGTGATGTGAATAAAGAATGTGTCATGACTCACCTCTAAAAGAAATTAAAAGGTGAACTTTAGCACATATTAATCCAGAAAGAAGTATGATATATTTACATTTCCAAATATCTACTTTTTGAGAGGAAGAGTTTTCAAAGCTTCCTAGATTCAAAACCTAATTGTAAACTGTAAATCTCCTCTCTTTGGAGACCGCAAGCAGGCACCAGGTGCAAATCAGTCAGCTATAGCTAATATATTTTGCTAATGAGCCCAAGGCACAAATAGACACTCTCTCCATATATGTAAGGAAAATGACTGAATGTTGGATGTCTCCTTAAGTCTCTCTTATCTACTAACTGCTTCTTCTAAGACTTTGGCACAATTCAGTGTCCTCTGATGTGGGATGAAAAGCTACTTCTGGTGAAGAAATTAGGCACTAAACATTAGTTTTGTCAAGTACCTGGTTGGCACTGGAATATCAACTTTTTAAAAAAAAAATTTTCTTAGTCACATCTAAATTTAATGCAAATTTTTATATTTAACAGAGTTCCTTAGAATAATTATTTTTAATATCTTAAAATATTTTAAAAATAGCCCATTATTTAATATTCCCTCAAAGTCTTTCAAATGACCATTTCTCCCCTTTCACTTCCAGCACAGGAAGGTTTATCAGTGAAAGTTACAAACTGAGCCCCTCTGGGGATACGCTCTGCAGCACTTTCAGGGAAGGCTTTAGCTCTCTCTCAAGGATGGCATCAGGTCCGGGAGGTCACCAACGTCAGTTTCATTGAGGAGATCCTCATCTAACAGGCAATTAACAGGAAGCCAGGAATGTGGGGGCAGGCCAAAGCTATCTAAATCCAAAGTCTTTCTCCAATGTGTGGTTTTTTCTTCCTTAAATGTGAGCAACCTGTTTGCCTTGACCTACTTAAATCATTATTTGAAGAAGAGCCTTTACTGCTTTGGGGGAAGATGTCATTGGTATGTGCTGAACGGTCACATTTGAGGTCACAGCTGGCCTTGGCATTTGGGAGATTACATGAAGAGGCCTAAAAAGGAAGAACTGGAGGGGCACTGGAAGAAGGGACCCTAATAACATAGTTCTTAGCTTTAGTGGCCTGAATAGGATAGCTACAATTCCACGGATAGGAAGCCCATTCATGCAACTTATAAGGAAACCCCCTGACAGATAGCAAATGAATACAGAGTTAACACATTTCACTCTTTGGTGGTATTTTCTTAATTAAACTCTTTCCAAGCAGAGGCATTCAAAAGCTGAGCCACAGGCAAATGGGACTTAAGGCATGGAATTTGGATAGTGAAAGGGTAACAAAGATGTATAGATGTCAAGATAAGGAGAAAAAAAATCTAAATGGGCAAGGATTAACCATGAAGGGGAAGACTTAATAAAAACAAGTTTGTACTAAGGCCATGCATCTGATAAAGACCTTGAACATCTGAGTCACTGGTATGTTTCCAGTGCCTGGTACATAGTAGGTGTTCAATAAATCATTTTCAGAATCATTTTAAAATATGTTTTTTAATGTTTCATTTTTACATGGATGTGAAGAGAGAAGGAACACCTGGAAACTGCATAAGAAAAAAAATAAGTATGTGTCCACATCTGGTGATAAAAATCACTAAGCATAGCCAAAACTAAAATGGGAGTCAATGACTTAGTAACATGCCTCTTAGGTTGTTTAAAAGAGGCAGGAAAATGGAAGGCAATAGATAAATGGTAATACATTTATGGGATGAAATATTCTAATGGTAACTGGATGAAATTAAGCAAAGAAAACTGAAGTTAAAAAAAAAAGTTTCCATTGGAATTTACTGAGTTTGGAGGAGCAATCGGAAGAGAAAGAGGGACTTATAAATTAAGGTGCTCAAAGTTAAGGTCATAAAAGAGGCTGAACACAGGACACCAACAATCATACATATTTCCTCCATGGACTATCTATAATTTGTTGCCTGAAAAGAAACCAGTCCTATCAAAGATATGTCTAACGTTCTTAACAGTCAAATACTTTCCATTAATTTTTTTTTTTCTGCACACACAGCATGTGGAGGTCCTGGGCTAGGGATCAAACCCATGCCTCAGTTGTGACCTGCACCATAGGTGCAGTGATGCTGGCTCCTTAAACCACTGCATCACAAGGGAACTCCCAAGTAGATTCAAACTTTAAATATCAAATCAGCAAGTTGATTCTTTAAAAAGAGGATTTTTTATCTTATTCAGGGTGGCTTTCTCTTTTTTCTTATTATTAATATTTGCTGTGTTTTGATAAAGCTGTCTCCTCCCCAGTTTGGCTGCTCTTTCTATGCAGTCCTACTGGGGAGTCATGTTGCTCAGATGCAGATAACCTGTGGTAGAGTAATGGTGCCCCTAAAACGTTCAAATCCTAATCTCTAGAACCTGTGAACACCTTGGGTTACACGTCAAAGGGGAATTAAGGATGAAGCTGAAATTGGGTTTGCTGATCAGCTGACCTTGAAGAAAAGGAGATGATCCTGAATTATGCGAAGGACTAAATCTAATCACGCAAGTCTTTAAAAATGAACAAAGAGACAGAATGGATCAGAAAGAGTTGATGAGAAAAGGATTTGAGTAGCTGTTGCTGGCTTTAAAGATGGTGGAAAGAGGCTATTAGCCAAAGAATGCAGTTGCCTCTAGAAGCTCACAATGGCCTAGTTCATGGCCAGTCAAAATCGGGGCTCTCTATCCTACAACTGTGAGAAACTGAATTCTGTCAACAACCCAAATGAATACAAAATGGATTTGTCCATAGATCCTCCAGAAAGTAATGCAGTGTATTGACACCTTGATTTTTAGCCCAGTGCAACCCATTCCAGACCTCTAACCTGCAAAAATGCACAATAATAGGTTTGTTTTAAACCATTAATTTGTGGTGATTTATTTGTTACAGCACCAATAGGAAACTAAAACATAACCCAACCATTTCTAAAATAACTCCTGCGAATACTGACCTTTCAAGATTATCATCAAGAAGGATAAAGTGGGAAGAAAAGCCTGGAATAATCTCATTCATGAGATTATCTATGAATGAGGGAAGAGGCTGTGTGATTGGGGATGGTTGCTTCCTTTTTTTTTTTTTTCCCCCAATGTAAAGCAAGATACCTGGCCTTTTGGTTATACTCTCATTCATGTTTAAGGGTTGGTTCAAACCAGAAGTTGTCCAACCCATCACAGTCTGTTAAAGTGACTTTGGTAGTGAGCAGGGAGAAATTGGCAGAAACACTGACGTCTGGTACAGGTGAGTGCCAAGAATTCTTTTGATGACTATTGCTCATTAGTCTTTCTGGATCTTGGATCCCTGACTACGTATGTGGCTTCCAAGAGCTAGTTATGGCCACTCTAACTTGGTGGCCTCTGTGGAAGTCCCTCAGTGCCCAAGTGGGCTCAGCAGCCTCCTTGATTCCTGTATTTGTTTGCTGGGGCTGCAGTAAAAAAAGCACGACAAATTGGGTGTTTTAAAAAATAGAGATAGATTTTCTCACAGTTCTGAAGGCTAGCAGTCTGAAATCAAGGTGCCAAGATGCTCTGTCAGCTTTTGGCAGTTGCCAGCAATGCTGGGAGTTCCTTGGCTTGTCCTGCACATCTCTAATCTCTGCCTTCATCTTCACATGGCAGTTTGCCCTCTGTGCATATATCCATGTGTGTTTCTTCTCCTCTTATAAAGACACTGGTTATGTTGGATTAAGAGCTCACCTTATTCCAATATGACTTCATCTTAATTATATCTGAAGCAAGCTTATTTCCAAATAAGCTCACATTCTGGGTTCTGGGAAGGACATATTTTGATGGGACAGTATTCAACCCAATAGAATTCCTAATTCTGAAGAGGTCCAAGATCTTGGCATCTCCCTAAATTCAGCTAAGTGAATTTCTTCATCCACTTTCACCTTCACCACTCAATGCCACTCTGCCTGTCAGGTACTAAGAATGTGTTGAGTTTCATGTGTGAGAAACTAAACTGAACCAACAATTATTTTCCAGCATTATGATTTATTATCAAACTTACAAATGACTTTATATATCCCCAAGTGATTCACACTTATTATCTCATCTGTGCCTCAGATTGACAATGGTGATGCAAATCTCATTATCTTCATTTTGTAGTGAGATAAATGTAAACATACCAAAGGAAAATACATTATCTAAAATTATACAGTTAGTTAAGAAGCAACACAGACTATAGACTTCCTGGCCTCAATCTCTGGATCTCTGTTTTATAATCATAATAGGAAAAAAAAACAAAAAACAAACCCTTGTGTCTACAATTGTCCAAAACAGTGTTCCTAAGAGTTGAAAAGGGTACAGTGATGTTCTACAGAATCTCTGATCACTGCCACACAGTATCTACTTGTCCTAAGCCATGCTATTGCAAAGGAGTCCTTTTACCTTTTTTTTTCTCTGTAAGAATAAAATAAAATATAATTTGGGGGGCTGTGCCTACGGCATGCAGGAGTTCCTGGGCCAGGGATCTAACCTACACCACAGAAGTAAGCAGAGCCACAGCAGTGACAATGCCAAATCTTTAACCACTAGGCTGCCAGAGAACTCAAATAAAGTATAAGTTGAAGACTGAAAATGCTAAGATCATTCTTACTGCTCTATCACGTGTAGAACATATTTGAGCATAATAAAGTCATATGAGGTAATATGTAACTAAAAGCATAATTTTTAAAAAAGGATTACCAGTAGTAAGAAAAGTTCAAACTTGTGCATGTTTGCCATGTGTCCTAACATAGTGTCTTGACTTATTATCATTGTGCATAGTGTTGATAACCTGTGAATGGCTGAAGCAAAATGCTAAACAATGTGTAAACCATGGATCTGATTCTTGGAAGGGACAGGGAGCTTTTCTTCATTCATCTGCATGATCTCAACTGCTGGCAGAGGGTCAGCATTACTATCCCTCTATGTGCATATGGGTAAATACCTTTTTTTTCCTAATAAGAAATATGATTCATAACATGAAATTCCCATTAAAAGTATTTAATTGCCCATAGAGAGAAATAACTGCATCTCCTTTAAATTGTCAATGGAATGTGCAAAAATATACTCAAAATGGCTTAAAGACTTAAATGTAAGACAAGAAACCATCAAACTCCTAGAAGAGAACATAGACAACCCTTCAAATGTTTTCTCAGGTCAGTCTCCCAAGGTAACAGAAATAAAAGTAAAAACAAACCAATGGGATATAAACAAACTGACAAGCTTTTGTACAGCAAAGAAAACCATTAAAAAAAAAAAACCCAAAAGATAACTTACAGAATGGGATAAAATAGTTTCAAATGATGCAACTGACAAGGGTTTAATCTCTAAACTATACAAACAACTTATACAACTCAACAGCAAAAAAGCCAACAACCCTATTCGAAAGTGGGCAAAAGACCTGAATAAACATTTCACCAAAGAAGATATATAGATGGCCAATAAGCATATGAAAAAATGCTCAACATCACTGATCATTAGAGAAATGTAAATCAAAACTAATATGAGGTACCATCTCATACCAGTCAGAATGGCCATCATTAATAAGTCCACAAATAACAAACGCTGGAGAGGGTGTGGAGAAAAGGGAACCGTCCTTCACTGTTGGTGGGAATGTAAGTTGGCACAACACTATGGAAAACAGTATGGAGGTACTTTAGAAAACTATACATGGAATTACCATAGGACCCCGCAATCCCACTCTTGGGCATATATCCAGACAAAATTTTCCTTGAAAAGACACACGCACCTGTATGTTCATTGTAGCACTATTCACAATAGTCAAGACATGGAAACAATGTAAATGTCCATCGACAGATGAATGGATTAAGATGTGGAATATATACACACTGGAATACTACTCAGCCATGAAAAAGAACAAAATAATGCCATTTGCAGCAACATGGATGGACTAGAGACTCTCATACTAAGTGAAGTCGGAAAGAGAAAGACAAATACCGTATGACATCACTTATATCTGGAATCTAATATATGGCACAAATGAAACTTTCCACAGAAAAGAAAATCATGGACATGGAGAACAGACTTGTGATTGCCAAGAGGGAGTGGGATGGATTGGGAATTTGGGGTTAATAGATGCAAACTATTCCTTTGGAATGGATAAGCAATGAGATCCTACTGTATAGCACTGGGAACTATATCTAGTCACTCATGATGGAGCATGATAATGTGAGAAAAAAGGATGCATACATGTGTGTATAACTGGGTCACCTTGCTACACAGTAGAAAATTGACAAAACACTGTAAACCAGCTATAATGGAGAAAATAAAAATTATTATAAAATAAAATAAATAATAAAAATAAATTGTTAATGGAATTTCTAAAGAGAAGACAGTGGTAAATTTCTAAAAGGAAAGACAAGAGTAAACAGAACAGAAGAGTGTTAAAATAAAAACTTAAAAATGCCCAGCAGGAAACTTACTTCAACAATCTAAACTAGATATTGAAATATTCATGTGGAAGGAAAATAAAATCCATAATATGGATTTAGAAGAATAATGAATAATGTCCCCAGCTCCAAGGCATAGTTAAAATAAATGCTTTACATATTTAGTTTCTGTCTGTCTTTCTCTATAGGTAGAAAACTGTCTCCTGACTCTAACTTTTAGTGAATCTGCTAAGCTTTCCTACCCACTTTGGTTTTATTTCACTGGAATTATTGTGAGACTGGAAATCAGTACAGGTCAGCTTTCTATCTCAGATGAAATCAGGAAAACAGAAAATAATTTGCTCTCTAAATAATATTACTAATCTTTGGCTATTCTTTTGTCTAATTCTACAATTAAAAACATGACAGAACTTTCATGAGAACAAGAAGACAAGCCACTGACTAAGAGAAAATATTTGCAAAAGGTGTACCTAATAAAGGACTGTTATCCAAAACATACAAAGAACTCTTAAAAATCAACAATAAGAAAATGAACAACCCAATGAGACAATGGACAAAATATGTGAACAGACACCAAAGAAAATGTACAGATAGAACATAGGTATATGAAAAGATGCTCAACATCTTAATAATTATGGAATTGCAAATTAAGATAATGAGATGCCACTACACACTTATTAGAAAGGCAAAAATGCAGAGCAGTGACAATACAAAATGCTGACAAGAATGTGGAGCAACAGCAAACTCTCAACAATAAAACTCTCATTTATCACTGGTGAGAATGAAAAATGATACAGCCACTCCAAATGGCAGTTTGGCAGTTTCTTACAAAACTAAAAAAACTCTCACCTTACAACCCAACAATTGTACTCCTTGATATTTACTTGAATATGTTTATAACTTATAATCACACAAGAACCTGTATATAGATATTTATAGTAGCTTTATTCATAATTGCCACAACTTGGAAGCAACCAAGATGTTCTTCAGTAGGCAAATGGATGTATACACTGTGATACATCCAAAAAATGGAATACTATTCCACCCTAAAAACAAATGAGCTATCAAACCATGTAATGACATTAAGGAAACTTAAATGAATATTACTACATAGTTAGTTATGTATAGTTAGAATTATACAGTATGTAGCCAATCTGATAAGGCTAAATACTATGTAATTATGGCTATAGGACATTCTGGAAAAGGCAAAACTATGCAGAAGGTAAAAAGATCAGTGGTCGCCAGGGAAAGTAGGGAGGAGGAATAGGAGGAACACAAAGGATTTTTGGGGCAGTGAATCTACTCTGTATGATACCATAATGATGGATACAGGTTATTACGCATTTGTCAAAACCCACTGAAGGCACAACATCAAGAGTGAACCCTAACGTAAACCATGAACTTCAGGTGATAAAGATGTGTCAATATGGGTTCATCAATTGTGAGAAATGTACCACTTTGGTAGGGGATGTTGATAGTGGGTATCAGTGGAATATGAGAACTCTGCATTTTTCTGCTCAATTTTGCTATGAGCTTAAAACTGCTTTAAAAATAAAATCTATTAAGGGTGGAAAACACAATGGACAAAACATTATCATCTCTATCCAGGAAGCTTCTCTTTTCAAAGTCCTTCAAATAATGAAAGATAATTTCACCAATAGAGGCAGCATCCTTTAAACTGGAAGGCATATGTTAATTTCAGTTTATTGACCTAAAACTAAGAAATAAGGATGGCAAGCAGTTTTCCAATCAAAAATGAAAAGTAGAGATATTTACTTGAGAACTATTACCTACACCTCAATTCAGACCCATTGCTGTTATTATAAACTAGTCTTCAGTTACATGACCTGTCAAATAGCTTCTTACAAGTATTATGATAAGGCAAAGAGTGAGGATTTCCATTGGTCTTCAGACTAATGCTGCTCAAATTTAACATTCTGAAAGGTAGTATTTATCCTGCTTTTGTATGCCTGTCCCCACTTTGATGGAAAAATAATATGAAACAAATTTGTGTTGAGTGTTATATAATGTAATGTGATCACAAAATGACACCATTCTATGATAAAAATTGTGTTGAGATGTTAAAATGTAATGATTTGACCATCAGACATGAAAATAGAAATAACATAATGGTTGTTAAAAGTGTTGGCTCTAGAAAAGCTGAAAGCCTTCTTGCTAACACCAAGGATGTCCACTCTTACCAGCTTTATTCAACACAGTATTGGAAGTCCTATGCATAGCATTCAGACAACAAAAATAAATAAAAGGTATCCAAATTTGAAAAGATAAAATTGTCACTATATGCAGTTGACATGATACTATATATAGAAAACCCCAAAGGATTTCACACAAAAACTACTCAATCTGATAAATTCAGCAAAGTAACAGAATACAAAATTAACAGTCAGAAATTGGTGCATGTCTGTATAGTAATAATGAAATGTTAGAAAAGAAATATGAAAAATAATACATTTTAAAGATCACACCAATAAATAAATAAATAAAATACCTAGGAATAAACCTGACCAAGGATATGAAAAACATATGCTGAGAACTATGAAATAATAATTCAAATAAATAAAGATATCCCATGTTCCTGAATTTAAAGAATTAATATTGTTAAAATATCCATACTACCCAAAGCAATTTACAGATTTAATGTGATCTCTGTCAAATTGCCCATGACAATTTTCACAGAACTAGAACAAATAATCCAAAAATTTATATGGAACCATAAAAGACCCAGAATTGCCAAAGCAATCCTGGGGTGGGGGTGGGGGGCACAGGAGGCATAACTCCCCCAGATTTCAGATAGTATTGCAAAGCTACAGTACTCAAAACAGTGTGGTATTAGTACAAAAATAGACATAGAGATCAATGGAACAGAATAGAGAGCCCACAAATAAACCCAGACACCTAAAATCAACCAATCTTGGACAAAGAAGGCAAGAATAAAAAATGGGAAAAAGACAATCTCTTCAGCAAGTGGTGCTGGGAAAACTGGACATCTTCATGTAAATCAATGAAACTAAAATACACTCTCATACCACGCACAAAAATAAACTCAAAATGGCTTCAAGACTTACAAGACATGACTCATAAAACTCCTAGAAGAGAACATAAGCAAAACATTTTCTGAACATAAACTGCACAAACGTTTTCTTATATCAGTATCCCAAGGCAATAGAAATACAAACAAAGATAAACAAACAGGACCTAATCAAACTTGCAAGCTTTTGCACAGCAAAGGAAACCATAAAAACAAACAAACTATAACAATAACAAAAACCAAAAAGTCAACCTAGAGAATGGGAGAAAATAGTTGTGAATGAGGCAACTAACACAGGCTTAATCCCACAATATACAAATAACTCATACAATTTAACAACAAAAAAAGCCAAATGACCCAACTGGAAAATGGGCAGGGCCTAAATAGACATTTTTCCAAAGAAGACATAGAGATGGCCACTAGGCACATGAAAAGATGCTCAGAATTGCTAATTATTATAGAAATGCAAATCAAGATTACAATGAGGCACCACCTCACAACCAGTCAGAATAGCCATCATTAATAAAGTCCATACATAATAAATATGGAGAGGGTGCGTAGAAAAAGAAACCCTCCTACACTGTTGGTGGGAATGTAAATTGGTACAACCACTATGGAAAACGGTATAGAGGTTCCTCAGAAAACTAAATATAGAGCTACTATATAGTCCAGAAATCCCATTCCTAGGTATATATCCCAACAAAACTGCAATTCAAAAAGATACACACACCCCCATGATCACAGCAGCATTATTCCCGACAGCCAAGACATGGAAACAAACTAAATGTCCATTGACAGATGAATGGATTAGGCATATATGCAATGGGATGCTACACAGCCATAAAAAATGAAATAGTGCCATTTGCAGCAACATGGATAAAACTAGAAATTCTCATACTAAGTCAGAAAGAGAAAGACAAATACCATATGATATCACTTATATGTGGAATCTAAAATATGACACCAATGAACCCATCTACAAAATAGAAACAAACTCACAGCCATAGAGAACAGAGTTGTGGTTGGGAGAAGCGGGAGGGAATGGGATGGACTGGGAGGTTGGAGTTAGTAGATGCAAATTATTACATTTAGAATGGAAAAGCAATATCTGATCTCCTAAAATAGACCATGATGGAAGATAATTTTTTTTTTTTTTGTCTTTTTTGCCTTTTTTCTAGGGCCGTTCCCACAGCATATGGAGGTTCCCAGGCTAGGGGTCGAATCAGAGCTGTAGCCACCAGCCTACATCACAGCCACAGCAACGCAGGATCCGAGCTGCGTCTGAGACCTACACCACAGCTCACGGCAATGCTGGATCGTTAACCCACTGAGCAAGGGCAGGGATCGAACCCACAACCTCATGGTTCCTAGTCGAATTTGTTAACCACTGCGCCATGACGGGAACTCTGATGGAAGATATTAAAAAAATGTGTATATATATGTGTGCATGTGTGTATGTATGACTGAGTCACTTTGCTGTGCAGCAGGAATTGGTACAACATTGTAAATCAACTATAATTCAATTTTTAAAAAGTGCCAGCTCTTTGCACTTACGCTTAGTTAACCCACACCACTAAATTAAGTAGCCTCCCTCCAAAGAGACCTTCAGCTAACCAGGCCCTCTTAGTATGATAGCACACTTTAGGGGCAAAGCTTTTAAACATAATGTATACATTTTAGAAAAATCTCTCTGCTTTTCTTATTAAATCTTTCTGCAAAAGCAATGCTAATGACAAAACAATAGCTTTCCTTATGGTTTTATTAATACTAATGATAACATAACAAAGAAAATAGGTAGCATTTACTGAGTGCCAAAATGTAAAGCTAAGTCTTTTACTTACATGTATGTACATTTTTAAAATAGTTTGAGAAAAAAGAATATATACATGCATGTGTAACTGGGTCACCTTGTTGTACAGCAGAAAATTGACAGAACACTGTAAACCAGCTATAATGGAAAAAAGTAAAATCATTATAAAAGAGAAAAAATACAAAATAAATGGAAAAAATATAACAGTTTCTATTTTAGAGTAGATTTAGATTCACAGCAAAACTGAATGTTCCTTTTTTTTCTCTTTCTTTCTTTCTTTTTTTCACTTCTACTGGCACCAACCTAAAATAAGACAGCATCATATCTCACCGGGACAATTACAATAGCCTCCTAACCGGTCTTCCTACTTCTTTCTTTCCTCTCCATAAATAAGAGTAGGTAATTCACTCCTTTGCTTAAACTCCTACAAATGCTCAGCATGAGACTTAATGAAGTCAAACTCCTGCCCCCGACTTATGTACTCAAGCCCCTGACTATCTGTCCAGTTTTACTCTCTTTACTCTCTCCATTGCTGATTCCATCCAGGATCCCAGCCCTTTCCTGGCTCTCAAACAAGCTAAGCCTATTTTGGCATAAGGCTTTTTCATTAACGGTTCTTCTAGGATGTTCTTTTCTGGTCCTTGAAGAGCTACTTTTAATCATCTAGGGTTTGGGCTTTTCCTATTCACATAAGCTAAAAAATCTCCCAATCATACACTTTTGCTACACCGTGTTTCATCCCAGCTTCTATCAGAAACTAACAGAATCTTCCTCTTTTTCACTTCTTTATTGCCATTCTACCTCAAGAGAATACAAAGTGTGGCTGTCTTGCTCATCACCATATACTCCTTGCACAGAACAGGATCTGGGAACAGTCATGTGTTCAGTCAAAGTTTCCTGAATGAAATGAATGAATTGATTCCTACAGTCATTTTGCAAAACAGGAATTCCACTTCCTCCCAATTTATGGAATCACAGTGAGCTAGAAGGATTGCTGGAGGTTATTTAAGACTCAGCTATTTAAAAGTGGCAGAGCCAGGATCCAAACCCAGATCTATGTGAATTCATGGTGGATCTGCATACCGGATTGGCCAGGCAATCAAGGAAATGTGTTTATAAGCAGGAATAGTTCAAATGTTTTTGGTTGCAGGTTATAGACTATGCCAACATCCGGCTGAAAAAAAAAAGAAAAAGAAAACGTCAACTCAAGTAAATAGGGCAACTATGGGGTTGCTCTTTCAGTGGTTCAATGATACAACAGAAACAAGTTCTTTTCGCTTTTTCGCTTTAGATATTGATTGCATGTGGGCTTTGCCCACATGTCCACATGCCAGATATGAAACTAACAGAGTCTGCTGTGGAATAATCCATAGAAGAGTAAAGAGGCAAATGAGTGTCTGCTCAGATTAGTGTCTAATTGATAAGAATTCACTAAGGCAACAAAGCATTACAATGAAAGACGTTTTTCTTATATGCACTTTACAAAGGGTTTATTAGAACAACGGTTCTCAATACTGGCTGCACATGAGAATTACCACGGGAGCTTTTAAATTCTGATGTTTAGTTCACATTTCAGACCAATTAAATCAGTATTTCTTGGTGCCAGAGTTTGTGCTTTGTTTTGTTTTATTTTTTAAATCTGAAGGTGATTCTTTTGAGCAATAAGGGTTAAGAAGCACTAGAATTTCACAGGCTTATGCTACTCTGCCCTAAGTATTTCCACTTCTTAATTAGCCATTAATTTATCTTCTTGCTTGTATATTCCCATTTACTTATTTTCTGTCTTCTGATGTTTTTGCTATAATATTTATTAAATACTGATTATTGTTAATTGAGCTGTACTAATGAAGAAAGTAGTGTTGATTAGTTCCCATATATTATCTTTAAATATTCTGAGATAAAGAAAGGCAGCATTTCAAACACAGAGCACTTTAAAGTGATTCATCTTATATCAGCATGATAAAATACCTGATAACTCAACCAAATATTATAACAATGCAATCACATCATACTTTTTTTCAAAATGACCAAAATAATATCAGTGGAGAATTATATTTTTCAAAGACAGCCATGAAAGACGTGAAAGACATTTCCCATCCAACTTGCTCCTTTGTAATGTGAACTTGCCTCCCCCTCCTTAAAAAGGGGAGTCAAGTTTTCTCTCCTCTTTAATCTGGATTCGCTGGAGTGACTCTCTTATAACCAATGCAAGGTAGTAGGAGTGTCATTGTGTGCTTCTGAGGTTAGAATAGGCAATGCAGTTTCCACCTGGTTTCTGGGAACATTCCCTCTCAAGACAGTCTCTCTCCAAAAACCGGACTGTGAATAAGAAGCACAGGTGCCCCCCACATTTTTTTTTCCCACTGTACAGCATGGGGACCCAGTTACACATACATGTATTCATAATATTTTTCCTCCATTGTCATGCTCTGTTGTAAGTATCTAGACATAGTTCTCAGTGCTACACAGCAGGATCTCATTGTTAATCCATCCCAAAAGCAACAGTTTGCATCCTTTAACCCAAGCTCCCTGCGCCCCATACACAAAATAAAAGGTGTCTTTTGGCAAAAAAAAAACAAAAAACAAAAAACCACAGGCAGCATGGAAATGCCAAGTAGATGATCCTAGCTCAGCTCAGCCTTCAAATCCTCCAGATTCAGGCTCCAGACACATGAGTAAAGAAGACTCCAGGTGGTTCTGGGTCTTAGCCATGCAAATCACTCCCAGCTCTGCAGGTCTTCCCAGTTGCAACTTCAGGTAGCAGAGAACAAAGACAAGCCACCCCTGTAAAGCTCTGTCCAAATTCCTGCCCCACAGAATCCGTGATATCAGAAAATAATTGCTACTTACAAGCCATCGGATTTGGGATTGTTTGTTGCACAGCATAGATAATGAGAACAATCTCAGGAGAGCCGCACCAGTAAAAACACAGAGAAAACATCTAGATCTCTAAGTTTTGTTCTTTTACTGTTTCTGTTTTCCAGTTTCACAAAATATGTCTCTAACACATGCTTTTAAAATTTTTACCACTCTAACTCCTTTATAGACACACATATAAAACTCACAACTCCATTTCCAATTTCCATTATTTCAAAGAGTTGTTGAATTTATGTAATCATTTAACAAAGATTATTTGAGGTATTATATATACCTCAAATGTGTATATGTGTGTGTGTATGTGTGTAGATATATATATGTATGTATGTATGTATATATCTTCTCCACATGTGCTGTGAGACATCAATACTCAGAACACAGGAGGACAATGAACTCATTTATTTCATAATCATAAAAGGTTGTTTTTATTTTAACTAAGAGCCTCATGAAAAATTGATGTTATAACTGAGTTCAATGTAGGATATATGTGGTTATGACTACACAAAATTTAACAGTATCAGGTTTTTCATTTCAGCATGTTGTTTTATGAAATTAATTTATTTGGAAAGGAATAAAAATGTGTCTTTATGATTGATATCTTAAAACCAAATAGCATAATTTTCCAAGAATGGAGATGTGACCTGCTATTGTGAGTGCTTTACCTGATGGCAGCCACAAGGCCTTGCCTGTCCTGGAATAAGTGCTGACACACTGAGAGATTGAGTTGGGACAGGAGTTTGAAGCCCATCAGGAGAGTTCTTAATCTCTGCCACATGGGTTCTAAAACATGTTAGTTACCATGGTAAGACCCTCCTTTTAAGTGCTTCTTGTCTTTTTCACTGTCTCTTTAAAATGATTTATGATATGGCATATTAAGAGTGCTGCAATTTAAAAATTGTATGTTTGACTCCACAAACTGAATTTGATTGTATAAACACAACCCATTGAAATTGCTATTAAAAAAGGAAAGAAAAAACTTTCAAATGTGCAAGTACAAATCAAAGTTTTGTTTTTCATAAACTTTCTTGAGATATAATTAATAAAACTCACCTATAGATATCTGCATACCACAAATTAACACACTAATTCATCTACAGAGGCCTGTACCTCTACCACCTCCATAGCATTCCTCTTTTTAGGTATACTCATGGCTTAACAAGGCCAGAAGAAAAAACAGAGGGGGAAAGGAAACAGGGTAAACACTGAGAGAACATTCAACTATCCATAAAAAAATTTTCTCACCAAATAACAAGTCAATTTATCCAAGAAACAACATAGGTGTGTTAACTAAATTTTAAAACTGAAATGAAAATTATCTAATCAGGTGCTCGCCGAAGTCTATTCAATAGAACAAAGCTGCTCTTAAAAAAGCATTCAAAAGTGAGGGTTTTTTTTTTTCTTTTTTAAGGCTCCAAGGAAGCCTAAAGTAAACAGACCTACTTAATTTTGTTTCACCTAGCATTTCACAAGCTAATTTGAGCACAAAATTGTGTGTGTGTGTGTGTGTGCATGCATGTGTGTGTGTCTTCTTTGAGGAGAATATGGGAAGACAAGTAAACTCTCCATTATGTCCATGGAGTGAGAAAGAGCTGGTCTCATTTACAACAACAGGTACAATGTATAGCTATTAACAAACCCAGTTTCCTGTAAAGAACTTCCCACAAGCAGATGGGAAGAGGGAAGAAGAGATGGTGGTTGGGATTTTCTGAGATCCTTCCCATCCTGACTTTGTAACACCTTCATCCATCTTCCCTGTCCCTTTTCCCTCAAGCAAGTTAATAGATTAACCTAAGAACACAGAGTATCAGAGGCCAAAACTCTGCACCCGAGAAAACACTACAGCTTCACACATACAGAGGAATAAATCATTTCACAGTCTCTCTCCAATGAAGCTCAGGAAGAAGAAAACCACAGACGGGGATCCATCCTTTAGATGATTATTACCCGTAACAGGTGGTAGAAATGCCAATGGTAAAAGCTGCACTTTGGCAACCAAAGCTGCAACCCAAACACAGTGATGTTCACAAGGGTTTTGTCTGTTTTTCTGGCTGCTGTGACACAATATTAACATCCAAAGAGTGGCAGACAAATTACTGTGTTTGTTTCCTTTGACACAGATTCCTGAACATATACAGAAAGTTCCCCTGCAAGCCAAGATTGGAGAAGGAGAAAAAGTAGAATGAAGGAATAAGAAAAAAAAATACCAAAAACAATGACTAAAACAGAGCAATGAATTCTCTCAACATCCAGCCTCAAGTGCTTTAATTCCTAATGCTCTGAGCAACACCAGGGGAAATTACATTGTCAGTATAATAACAAGGGAAAGGGCATCTTAAATGCACATCTTTGAAAGTTATTTATCTAGTTTTGAACTATATTGATAGAGTTTATAAAAGTTTTCTGTTTTCAGGATTTGGATTGGCTTTGAAAGGGATCAAGGCAAGGATTTTGAAGGATTTCAGTGAAATAGCCAACAGAATCTATAATAAATAAATACCAAGACTCAATGAAAGAAGACTGTGGGTGTGACACAGCATAATCGTTAAGAGGACAGGTTTTAAAGTCCAATGGAACTAGAACCAGATCTGAACTCCACATTTAAGAGCTCTTTGACCGTGAGAAAAGTACTCAATCTTTGGGATCTCCAATTTCCTCACTGGTAACATGGACTAATAATAATCCCCATTTCAACATGTTGCCAGATTCAAATCACCTAAGACAGACAAAGAATTCAGTTCCATGCCTGGAACACAGTGGGCATGTCAAACAATCATAACTGCACTTTTCATTTTCTTAGAGTTCGAGCAAGCTAGTGGTCCCTTTCCTTCACTCCAGATAAGTAAGTCTATATAGCCCTTTCCTAATAAAACCAATTTAACATTGAGAACTTGTGATGCTCCAGTCACTCTTCTAAGCTTATTTTATACATTAACTCATAACTCACAATGACCATATACAAGTCATTGAAAGTACTCTTAACAATCCTATTTTAAAGACAAAGAAACTGAGGCAAAAACAGTTACTTACTCAAGATCAATAATAGTGTGTAATAGGGATAGGGCACAAATCTAGGCTATTTACCCTTACTTTTAAATAGAAGGAAATTAACTGACTTGTCCAAAGACACAAATATAGGGTTATTGTTACAAGGGAAACCAGAAACCACATCTCCTGCTTGTTTTACTAGAGGAGCATTAGGGATGGGTAAGAGGCAACTAGGTCAGGTGACAACGAGAAAATGTCAAAGAGCTCTGTGCTAGATAGGGTTTACACGCCTACCAAGGAACACCACGATCCCACCAAGCAAGCACTACTAAGAGTTCCTACAGCATCAGACTGGCTCTATTGTCTTATCCTAGCTAACCATGTAATCCAAAACAAGTGAACTGAGAAGTGACAAAAGAAGTACCTTTGTCCCAACCATCTTTTCTGGATAAACAGAAAATATGCCGAGGCCAGGAATGGTTATTATAACCTTAGAGTTCTATGTGAAATTCAGAGAGAAACCTGGGCTTCTTAGAGAAGCAGGGATGGAGGCAAACATTCTCCCCAGCAAGACAAATAACAACTCATCAATTCAGGCCAGCTAAATCCCTACTGAAGCAATATCTACTGCCCACACTCAGTGCTCAGTGAGGATACAAGCAGGAGAGAGCTAGCCACACAAATTCTCAATGCTCAGAGGAGTTGCTCAAAACATATAATAGATCCCAACTGGGTTTCTTGATAGGTAGGACAGACTTTGATTAACCCATTCACTTATTCAACATGTTTGGGGAATGCTTCCTATGCACCAGTCATTATGTTAGTGCTGGGGATACCATAGGGAACCAAACAGATTTCACCCCTGTCCTGATAAAACACACATATAGTCCTAGTGAAGGTATAGTGTAAAGCGTTAGGATACTTGCCCTCAAAATAGTGTCTGCCAGAACACCCATTATTGGACAAAATAATCATAAGAGGATTTGACAATAGGATCTTTAATAGTTCTGGAAAGCTTTATCCATGGAAGGCAGGGACTGGAGAAATTGATTGAGATGGCAACCCAAGGGCACAGCCCTTAAGGAAGCACAGAGAAAAAGTGCAGTCAAACTCATCTATAACAACAGTTTAATGTCATTATATGGCAATGCCTAGGATGAATTCAAGGGAAAATTAACTCACATTTGTAACCAAAGGGGCTAATGTTATTGATGCTTTAATAATTAGTCCTTTCCTGCTTATCTTCATCTGCAAGGCTGAGTATCTTAGGATCACAAAGGATACTTTGTCCTATGTGCATATTTTGCCCCTCAATAGTTTTGTACTGCAGAATAACAGCTGTAAATGAATGGTGGATGGTGAACTTGGGGCTTTAACAGGACCAGCATTCATTCACTTTCACTGATCGATCATCCATGGCTATCTTTCATGTTTCATGCACTGCTTTAGACCCCAGAGATAAAATGACTAGTAAGGAAAGGTCTCTTGACCCCTAGAAACTTATCCCATAATGAAGAGAGAGACAATAAAGACTAACGGAAAGTGCTAGGAAAAAGCTGAGACAGAGTTATTGGGATTGTGACTGATAGGTTGGGAAACTACCTTAGATAGGGTGGTAGGAAAAAATTCTCTCTAAGGGTAAGATTTGAACCGAGACCTGAGTGATCTAAATGATGACAAGGAATGAGAGTCTCTCACATACCAGGAGTTTTGCTTATGGGCCAGAGAATTTATAATTCTTGACCCCATGTGACTTTTGGAGAACTCCTTATACTTACATAGCAGTGTATTGTAGACATACTGAAACATACCTTTGATTCCCTCTTCAAATGAAACAAGTAATTGAACATCCTGTTTTATGTATTTATTTATTTTTGGCCATGTGGATGCATGTGGAAGTTCCCAGACCAGGAATTGAACCCACACCACAGCATCAACCTGAGCCATAGCAGTGACAATGCCAGATGCTTAACCTACAAGCCAGGGAACTCCCTGCATCCTGGTTCTTGATAAAGACTATGAGGCATCTTAAAAAGAACTCAGAGTTTGTTAATTCATTTTTCATTTCTTTTAAACTTTTTATAAAAAATTGGACTGTGCTGCTGGTGGAAATAGAAATCAGTGCAACATTTCTAGCAAGAAATCTGATAAAATGTGTGGCAAACTTTAAGCATGCTCCTACACTGGCAATTCTACTTCTTAAAATTTATTATAAGGGTATAATTACAAATATTTTATACAGTTTAGCTAACAGATGTCATTGCTGCAACATTGTTTATAATGGCAAAAATTGGAAAAATAACCATAATGTCCAATGAAATTGGGCTGATCAAAGTAAACTGAGCTATTTCACATAATGAAATACGGAAAAAATACTTGAAACAGCAACGAGAGTGAGAGCTCACTGAATGTCAGTTATGAATATTACTCTTATTTGGCCAGTCATAGAAAATTAAAATTTTGATGAGTATTAATTGATTCAGAAAGATGTTTTGGGGACAGGTAGATGAAAAAAAAATATTCTTGGCTAAAAAATCATCCTTGGGAGTTCCTGTCGTGGCGCAGTGGTTAACGAATCCGACTAGGAACCATGAGGTTGCGGGTTCGGTCCCTGCCCTTGCTCAGTGGGTTAAAGATCCGGCGTTGCCGTGAGCTGTGGTGTAGGTTGCAGACGCGGCTCGGATCCCGAGTTGCTGTGGCTCTGGCGTAGGCCGGTGGCTACAGCTCCGATTCGACCCCTAGCCTGGGAACCTCCATATGCCGCGGGAGCGGCCCAAGAAATAGCAACAACAACAACAACAAAAGACAAAAGACAAAAAGACAAAAAAAAAAAAAAAAAAAAAAAAATCATCCTTGGGAAAGACTTTCATGTTTTCAGCATGAGATCTTGAGTTGAGCTCTTTGGACCAAGCAGAAATAAAAAATTAGGGCACTGATATTCCTGCCCCAGCTTCAGAAAAAATGAATCATCATGACAGAGAGTCTAATGGATGAATTCTAATTCTTTAATCCTACCTCACATGCCCATTTCTAAAAATCCAGGAATTGTCCTACATGGGATTCAGTAACCCTCCCAATTTGTCTTATCAAGAAAGAAGCACACCCCCCCCCCCCATGCGCTAGAAAGCTACTAGTGTTGTCACAACTGTTTAAATTCTATTAGGGTTCTAAGTCTTAGTCATTCACTTTAATTAATTCAAACAGCACCCTTTGTGAGGGAATTCAAGTGTAATTTTCCTTTCCATGAATATGTCACCTGTTTCTTCTGTAGTACCAGCCACCACCCTTGCTTCCTCCTCTTAATGCCCTTTGGGAAAGATATTGGACTTTCCAGCTCCCTGGTCTGTAGGCATATTATCACCTACCTCATAAAGTGGTTAAGAAGATTAAATGGGCTAAAGCATATCCTTTAAAATCTGTTTTCCCATTACCGATTATCAGTTATTTTGATATTGAGATAACTCACAAGTGAATTATCATCTAGGAGGGATTCCTTGCTTTTTTTTTTTTTTCTGTTTAAGTCTCTCTTCCATTTGTATTTCTGCTTTTTAAATAATGTCAAAATACACACCTATCAGAAACCAGAGGCTACCAAACA
The DNA here is from genome assembly GCF_054392235.1 of Sus scrofa. Lineage (NCBI taxonomy): Eukaryota > Metazoa > Chordata > Mammalia > Artiodactyla > Suidae > Sus > Sus scrofa. The sequence goes on along the minus strand of NC_139389.1, from coordinate 113,239,688 downwards.
CAACTTGCAAAATCTTTCCTCCATACATACATTAACACATATTAACAATCCCCTGGGACCCTAGTCCATTTTTTTTTTTTTTTTTTGCTTTTGAGGCCACACCCTCAGCATATGGAAGTTCCCACAGTAGGGGTTGAATCTGAGCTACAGCTGCCGGCCTACGCCACAGCCACAGCAACATCAGATCCAAGCTGTGTCTGCAACCTACACCACAGCTCAAGGCAGCACCAGATCCTTAACCCACTGAGTGAGGCCAGGGATTGAACCCAAAACCTCATAGTTTCTTGTCAGATTTGCTTCCGCTGCGCCACAATGGGAACTCCGACCCTGGTCCATTCTAAGCAGAGTCTTTAGCAGCCGGTTGAAGCAGGGAGAGCTGGTCAAAGAAATAAAGGGAAGAGAACACAACTTGTGCGTTTTCAATTTTGGCATGTGCTCATCTTCAGAGTGGTCTCCTCAGTGCCCCCCAGCTCAGCTCTATCTCCTCACATGCTCCTGTTTGGAATCCTGCTGCAAAACCCAATCTTCAGGGTGATATATCAATATGATCCCTCAAGAGAGGCAGTCTCACTTTCTTTTGAAATGTTTGTTCTTCCTACTTCAGTTCCTTTTGTCCTATTATGTCCCAAATTTTTAAACATGTACAAGCATTTTTTCCCTACAAGCTAAACTTGTGTTTCTCAAGGAGAAATCTATGGACTGGTTCCATCAAGGTCACCCAAGGGAGAGGGTCCAGAGGAGGCCTCAGATTTCTGAGCTCCATATCAGACCTAAGGAATCCAAATCCAGTGCTTAGGAATTTGCACTTCTAAAGGAAGCCAGGTGACACTAATGCTCACTAAATCCTGAGAACTATAGTCCGAGGAGCTGACAGACAGCGATGCTCACGGGACAGGAATTTGTGAGCAATGCCTCATTGCAATGGAACTTGAAAACACCCTCAAAACTCAAAGAGATCTGTGAGGTTGCCCCAGAGGCCAAAGGGCCAGGTAGCAGCTATGAAGTAGTGTAGTATGCTGGGAGCTATTCCTACCAGAAGTGGGAAAGGCTATAGACAGGCTAATATCTGTAATTTAATCTGGTAGAGAAAGGGCTTTGTTTTTGTTTTAATTTCATATTAAAAATGTGAATGATTTTAACAGTAGTAATGAACACTGAGATCTGTATATTAATCTCCTGGGCATAATGCACCTGCCTTTCGAACTAGGTAATTATACCTAATATTTGCATGTTTGCCTATTAAAAGTAATTAAAAACAACTAAATTTTTTCTATTGATAAAAAATGAAAGAAAAACTAAAAATACTTCCTACTAGTTAAGGGTACTTACAGTTCAGAAAGTGGCATGGTGGTTTTAATGACAATGACGTAGTAGAAATGGGGCTGAGAGGCAGAAGTGTCACAGCAAAGGTGAGACAAGTTAACATATGTAGAGCATAGACAACTTTCCAGGCTAGGCTTTGAAGATGTGCATGTTTCAGCCTATCTTGTGAGTCATACAATCAGTCTTATAATCAGGGAGAGAAGGACCTCTGGCACTGCCACACAGTCAGTAAGTGGCATGGGCAGAACCCACATGGCCTGGTTTCAGAGTCCACTCTCTTACCTCAGTGACTCATTGATCACCTCCTCCACAGGAGACTCCTCATCTAGAATATGCAGATATGATATATTATCTGCCCAACAGGCTGTTGTAATATTCCATTGTATGTATGTACCACATCTTCTTTATCCATTCTTTAGTCAATGGACATTTAGGTTGCTTCCATGTCTTGGCTATTGCAAATGGTGCTGCAATGGACATTGTGGTGCTGTTTCTTTTCGAATTATGGTTTTCTCTGGATATATGCGCAGGAGCGGGATTTCTGGATCACATGGTAGTTCTATATTTAGTTTTTAAGAAACTTTCATACTGTCCTCCATAGTGGTTGCACCAGTTTATGCTCCCACACCATTGGGGGGGTGAATTAAAGGGGATGGGAGTAACATATACACACTACTGTATAAAGTAAATAATTAACAAGTATCTACTCTACAGCACAGGGAAATATACCCAATAGTTTGTAAGAACCCATATGGGAAAAATTGTGTATATATGTATATGTGTACCTGAGTCACTTTGCTGCACACCTAAAACCAATATAAGATTATAAGCCATTGTACTCCAATAATTTTTTTAAAAAGACTATTGTGAGAATCAATATATGAAAATCCTTTAAAAGAATGTCTATCATAGTAGTACCACATATAAGTCCACTATCTTTCATTATTGTCAATATTAATAATTATTTATGACCAAAATAATTAGGACTGATGCAACTATAATAACTTACATATAATAGTAATTACAGGAATATTTATTGATGGTCACACCCCATTGGACAGAAATATAAAAAAACATAGGCAGAATAATGAATGCCTTTTATGAGGGTTAAGTGGGATGTTCCTTAAAATGTGTTCTTCCAGATGCCTTATATCAGAAGCATCTGGAATGCTTGTCAAAAATAAAGTAAAAGAGAGATAGAGACTCTGAGCCCCAACAGGGATGCATTATGGTGAGATCCCCAAATCTGTTTATTTAGCAAAGGCCCTAAGTGCTTCTTCTATACACTAACAATTGAGATTCCCTGACAGACAAAATTAAAACATGGAGGGACAGAAGAAAAATCAGCTGTCAGACAACCTCCATATTTCTCTGCATGTATCTTAAAAAAAATCTTAAAGCACATATAGCTAGTCTTTCCAGGTTTCTGGTTTCTGTCATAAGACTAAATGATTTTTGACATGATAAAGTTTGCACTTATAACATAATTAAATAATTTCCATACCATTGTGTTCTATTAGGACTGGATTAATCCAAGCAATAAAAATACAATAATAACGGTGATGGATGATGTCGGATAAAGATGGATGATGATGATAATTATGAGGTGCTTGATGTTTCACATCAAAATGATACAGTCCTATTTTCATTAACTTTGTGCTAAACTATGGTGACAAGAGTGACTTGCAAACGTTTTTCAACAGCAATTCTGGGGTAAGTCCAAATGATTTGTTGTATTTAGTATGTTCTTTTGTATAGCGCTACCCACCTTTGTTGGTATCTCTATAGTAGGACTTTGTAGCTTAAGAATTACAGCTTTAAGCTGTATGTTAAAATACTTCGACATTAATAATCATTGAAAAATTTTAAAAAGTCTGATAAATGGATGGAATAAAACACTCCAAAAGTATACCCACTATAAAATTAAGTTCCCAACTTATAGGGTATTCCGTTTTCAAGTATGATGAGATGTCTAATGGAAATTATATATCCTAATACCTCTTCCAGTTTCACCTGATTATTATCACTTCCCCAAATCAACCATCAAGTGTCAAGGAAGAAAATATTTCCAGTCTTTGTAGCATAAAAGCAAACAATGCTCTCACAATCCGCAATTCCAAATATTTATAACAAAGAGGGAAATAGTTGGTAATGATGTTCAGAGAGAATAATTTGATTCCACCTGCCAAAGAATTGCCAAAGGAAGTGACCAGCTCATAAATATGACACTATGCATGTATCTACCGAGTCTCAGCTGTGTCATACTTTGAGGACTGTCCAGAAAGCAATGCTTTCTAAGGAGACAGCTAGAAAGGAACCTGGATGTGTGCCCTCCCTTTCCTTCCCTTTGCATAAATATCTCCACCAGTGCCAGAAGAGGAAAACAGGAGGGCAAGCACAAAGGCTTTTTTCTTTTCTTTCACTATCTACCTAACAGCTGCTTGGTTTTCACTGACAGCCACTGGACGTAGCCCACAAGAAATGCACCCACGACTCTGTAACTGATGATGACAAAGTATAAAAATGAGCATATTCAGATATTTCTCTTCACAAGGGAAAAATAAATAGCCAATACTTAAAAAGTCCATTTCTCTTAAGCCAAGATTTTGATGGCAGTTTATTTGGGTAGGCAAATCTTTCTCATATTATCCCCAACTCTAAGTTGAATACTACATATCGAATAAACATGGCCATTTTGTGTTCATTTTTCTAAGTGAAACTTAGAATTTCTTATAGAAGCCTTCCTTTTCCTTGGTAACTGCTGCCACATAAAGAATTTGTTGGAAGAGGAAGGTAGAAAGGGAGAGCGAGCCAGATAGAGGTAAAGGAAGAAAAAAAGCAAACAAATATAGAAAGAGTAACTGGAGCCCCCATACCAGAGGAAGCAAAGGAAGTTTCCTAATTATAAATGTAACTAAACATTACCTCTCGGGAGTTCCTGGCATGGCTCAGTGGTTAAGGAACCTGACTGGTATCCAGGAGGATGCGGGTTCCATCCCTGGCCTTGCTCCGTGGGTTAAAGATCTGGCATTGTGTGAGCTGTGGTGTAGGTCACAGATGTGGTTTGGATCTGGCAGAGCTGTGGCTGTGGCATAGGCCAGCAGCTGAAGCTCTGATTCAGCCCCCATCCTGGGAACCTCTATATACCATGAGTGCAGCCCTGAAAAAAGACCAAAAAAAAAAAAAAAAAAAAAAAAAAACCTCTCCTTTTCAGGCAATATCAGTATTTGATAGGAGTTCCTTGTAATGGTAATCTTTTCCCCTCTGTCTATCTTTTAACTTATTAACACTGCAAATCTTATTGGTGCCTGGGAACAGGACTGAGCATGGGGCACACACACTGGCTGCTAGGACAAGTTTGCACTGGCTCCCAAGGGCTATTTAGTTATCCATACGGCTTTCCAACTCTGTTTCTTGATACCTTGATGGTAGCTTTAAAGCAGCTTTTGTGGGAGTACTTTCACCACAGAAACCAGCAAATGTGACGAACCAGAGCTTTTTCTTTTCTTTCTTCCCTCTAGAAACTCAACTGTTAAACAAACACCTACCAGGTTCCACCAGCCACACAAAACCTTCCTGGCATGAATCTGTAATCATAATTGAGCACCTACTATGTGCTACAAATAGTACCCATGTATCATATTTAATCCTTACAAATATCCTTAAGAAGGGACAAAATATCTGTTGTTGTTCCTGCTGGACAAGGAGACTAAAAGCTCAGAGATTAAGAAAATCATCCAGTATCACAAAATTTTATAATTAAGCATATCTGAATCCAAAATCCACCTTCATATTCTATACAATGCTGTTTTCGAAGGTTAATGGCTGATTAAGTTCCTGAAGAAAAAATGCCCAAGAAAGTCTTTATATGCATGCCAGTGGACAACATTGTAACTGGGATGGAATGATGCATGTGTCCTGGATGTTTGAGAAATCCTGCGGGAGTGTCCAGGGACACACTGTAGGGGTCTCCCTCTCTACTGCTCTAATCTGTTTATCTGCAGCTTAAATGAAGACACAAAAGATAGGCTTATCCAATCTACGGATGCCACCAAACTTGAAGGGATATATTACCTCGTTTGTCTATTGTGTATATTTGTGTGAACCATCCAGTATTCTTTCTGAAATAAGGCAAATTTTATACAGTGAAATGAACGAAACGAACGTCATATGTAGCAGTTGAAGAAGAGAATAATACACATACTGAAGAGGAAAAAAAAAAAAAAACTGGAGGAGTTTGAAGGCTGTCTTCAGTTTCTGAAGAAGAAATTCTTCCATCTCTGTACAAAAGACTCTTCCAGCCAGGGAGTAAAGTTTAACTAACAAAGGAGTGGTATAGGAAGGAAGATTCCGTTTCTACAGGAGGAGGAATTTTCTAGCACAAAGTAATATACTTCCTATCTCTCAACTTACTCAGGGAGAACCTGGAAGTCATCTCTCAGGAAGTAATGATTACATAGGCAGGATTTGGAGCTGGTGACCCAGGTGTAAATCCAACCTCTGCTGCCTACTATCTGTAAGATCTTTGGCAAGTTTCAGTGGTTTTATTTGCAAACTGTGGATAATAGGACCTACCTCAACAGGTTGTTATAAGCATTAAAATAAACAATGTATATAAGTATATAGAAAGTATGACAATATTGCCCAGCACAAGGTAAGTCCTATGTAAACATCCACACCTATTTGGGTGTCAAGAGCATTCCCGCTTGGAAATAAGTCAGAAGCTTTACCAACTTTAATAGTCTCTGATGTGTCTTTACTTAACTTCTCCTGGAGCACAGTGTCAAACTCTTGGTTGACCTACATTTAATACTTATTGATGAATTGAGACTCATAGCTCTTAATAATACTTATTAATACCTCCAGGAAAAAAATGATAGCATAATTCTAGAGAGGAAGTGGAGGTAATATTTTATAAAAGCCCAATTCCAACCAGTTTCAAAGCTTTTAATACTTCTGAGTATTTCTGAATATATTAAAAATAAATAAAATATCATATTCATAAGAAACAGCCCAACAGACTAGCCTTGAGTTTTAACACCTTTTTAAAATCATATCCCTGATTTTGTACCTTAGCACATGCATTTTCTTTTACCCGCATTTTCATTCAGACAGGAAGTAAGTTGATACATGGCTGTCACTGTGAATAAGAGATAAAAGCTGTGCTTCTTCCTTTTTGACCATAAATTTTGTTTTGTTTTTTGGGAAGATTTCCTATGCACCTATTAGTTTTGATAAGTGCTCTCAGGATACAAAAGAGTTGTGCCCCAAAGGAGTCATCATCATTTCATTTCTGAATTTCTACCAATAGGCAAACTTGACTCCGCAGTGGCTCTTAGGCTGAGCCATTGTCTTAGGAAGAAATATCCCTAAAGAAAGGATAAACGACTTAGTATTATTTAGCCTGAAGAATAGAACACTAGAGAGGGAAAAAAATCTTGTGCAGCATCCATTTCAAAAATATGAAGATTATTACTTGAGAGATAGTTACCATATGTTCTTCATGTCCCCTGAGGATAAACAAAAGAAAGTCAGAAAAAGATACAGCTAAAATGGGAGCAATGGGGATTTTGGATAATGATTTTAAAAAGAACTCCTGGGTAACAAGTACCACTGAGTATCAGAACAGGTTAGCAAGTGACAGTGTGAAATCTTTTTTCTCTAGGAGTGTTAGTTGTGTGTACATTGTTTTCCAATTTGTTTCACCACCTGTTTTTCAATTTGTATTAATGAAGAAGAACAAGTAAAAGGTAACCCATTCCTTCCCAGGGATGTTATTCTAGAAGCAAACAAATGAGCACCACAAAAACCTTTATGCCACCTTCTGCTTTTCATCCCAGGTGATCCACGTTGTCATCCCCTTCAGTCTCCCGACAACCCAGCTGGCCTTGGAGTTCCAGATCCTCCTGGTTCTGAAAAGCTCCTTATTCTGTCCACTGACTGGATTCTCTTATTCTTTGCTCCTCTTTCAATCGTTCCTCACTCTTCTGCTGTACCGGCATCATGGAAATACCAAATCCTTGGAACACACATTTTGTGGAAAATAGGATCCATTTTCATGGATTCGCCCATCATCCTTAGGTGACTAACTCATAAATCCACAGGTTAGCTTCATACTGTCTCCCAAACTCCAGTTGAGGAATTCCTTACTAACTAGTGGGTATTCTTGCTTGGCTCTTTCACAGTCATCAAAACCTCAAAATCACCACCTTCACAAAGCCACCTCCTTTCCCTGACTTTTTAACTATTTTTCATTGATGAAATTCACTTTACATACCAACCTTCAGTGTGTATCCCATTTTACCCTCCTCTGGTCTAGGCACCTTGCACTTCTACTATCCTACCCTAGTCAGTGATATGGCCTCTCAATTCCTCTTCTATTATATTCCTCACGTCTTTCTTTCCCGTAGTTACTATAAATGATTCTCAAACACATACTTATAAGACTGCAAACTCTTTACTATGGCATTCGGGGCCTTTCACGTGCTTCTTCAGGTTACTGTCCCAGAGTATCCACCATTTAAAATCCTTTGTTGTAAGCCAAACTTATCCAGAGCTGCCTCTGATCCTTTGCTCAAACTCAGCCCCAGCCATGGTTTGTCTGTATGAACCTTATACTGTGTTGTCCAAAATCCAGCTCAAGGCCCACTCTCCTTGGACCACCCCAGGGAACAGTATTTCCCTCCTCATTCACACTTTTACCTATAACAGTTAATTTGTTCTTACCACATTACTTTAAACTGTTAATAATTTTTTCTCATGTATCTTTTTCAATACCTAACTTTTTCAACTTTCAATAGATTGCAAACAATTTGAAAATATGACTTCCTATACATCTTTATATCCTCTCCCTTAAGAAACGCATGTTAACGAATATTGATTTAATTGACTTTGGTCGTCTTTTTCCATGTCTTCAGAAGAATCATAAACAAAGCCCTACACCTTTAATTTTGTCCTTCTCATTAGAGTAGCAGCTATTAATCAATCATTTCATTCTAAGGCCTATTTAACCCCTGAACAATGGTTAAATATAAAAAAAAATGGAAGGAGAAAGAGGAAGAGAATAAAGTTAAAGAGAAAAGAAGAAAGAACTAGAAAGGAAGGAAGGAAGATGAAGAAAGACAAAAATAAGAAGAGAAGCAAGCCCCATGGTTCTGCCTTCTCCAAGTCTGACAACTCAGAAATTACTTGTGATCCTTCCCACAGTTCAATCCCCATTTTGGAGAATCAGTCAGCAAGACTATAGCTCACATCTGTTATTCTCAGGAGACTATTCCTCAGTTTCAAGGTTTACAAGTAAAACAACTAATGACTTCACTTCTCCTATCATGAAGCAAGTCCCTGGCCCATTCAATGGATCTATTTGAATGGACTTACTGCCAGTCCACTTGCGAGGCAGTATGGGATTAAATGCACACCATTGACACTGGCTAAAAGAGAAATAAAAAATACCTGAATTTCCTTCTGTTAATTTTAGGAATATTGCCTCTTTGGCTACCTTAATGTTTTTCTACCATGATGATTTTTTTTCCCCTTTAGCATTAAGTAAAGAGTAATGCATATCCTTCTGCTGTGGCACTGTTGTTTAGTGAAGCAAAGTATATCATTCTCTCTAAATCCATCAAATCCAAATACTAAAAATGAATTCCTCCTGGTGGCATAAACAAACTGGTCTTTAATACACAGAATATCATAACAGATTGTCCTTGGCTGTTCACTATACTGTATGTTCTGACACTTGTTGGTGTATTTACAGTGCTTCTGCTAAAAAAAGAATTGATCAAGGGAAAACAGCCAAGTTCAGAATGTTTCAAATCTACATTACATACTGTCAAAATAACTTTTAAATATATGTGAAAGTGAATATTTGCAATTCAAAACAAGAACACATAAGGGGGAAATAGAAAACACTTCCATTTCATATAACTCATAATAGAAAGAAGTTATTTGGATCATCCATTTTCTACCAGACTCGTGGAGAAATGGATGGCAGTGTAAGCACACTCCCCTCCCAGAAATTGCCCTTATCATGGTAAATAAAAATCTCCAGAGAGAAAGAGATAAAGACTAAGTATGAACCACTGAACAGGAGATAATACAGAGAATGATGACAGATGGCTTTCTGATAGTATAACCGTAATTTTGAAATGCTGATGGAAACTCTAGCATCAGAAAATGAGTGCTTATTAAGCACCTACTATGTAACTGGCCCTGTCTCTGGTTCTTGGTAAACACAGAAGAGATGCAAGATTCGATGCCTCTGCCAAAAGCAAGTAATCTAGTGTGGGATAGAAAAGCGATGCCGAAAAAATTTGGGAGAAGACTACAAGTCAATGTGATTAAATGCAAACCTTTGGCATTGGCTAAAAGAGAAATAACAAAAATTCAGAGAAGGGAGAGACTTTTCAATGGAAAAGTCTGTGTGGCTTCATAAAGGAGTTTAGGGAGGAAAGTGGGATTGAGACAGGGGCTTCAGGAATGAATACATCTTGATTTAGTGGTCAGAAGAGGTGAGAGATTTTCTATGGGACTCCCTGAGAAAAAGCATGGAGACAGGATTGATAAATGAGGAGCAATTGAGGAGGCTGCCCCAGGTGGTAAAGAGGCTGTTTATTGTGAAGTGGAGAAAAATCAGTGTTGATAAGCCAATTTTGGATGGTCTTACAGATAGGACCTTGAAAGATGGCATCACATGTGGTTCAGACCACCAACAGAAGGCCTGGTTTGGATCTCTGACTGCGGAGCCAGCAATAACAAAAGGAATGAACAATAAAGATTTATCTAAGCATTCTTCGGGATTTCATGGGGTGGGGGGCAAGGAAAAAAACAGAAATTGCAAATGTAGCAAGGAAATAGAAAACGAAAAAGGAAGGCTCTGAACAAACTATCCAAAGGTCTTCCCATCAAGAATTAGGTTCATGACAATGTGAGAAAAAAGAATGTATACATGTATGTGTGTAACTGGGTCATCATGCTGTACAGTAGAAAAAAAACCCAATGTATTGGGGAAATGAAAAAAGTTAAGAAAAAAAGAATTGGGTTCAAATGACTACACTGGTTGATTTACTAAGACTCTGGTTTCGTGTAAACAACAACTGAGTATAATTCCCTCATGACATTTGCTCTCTACTCATAGCAAAATTAAAGAATTCAAATACTCCGTGCAACTCATCAGGCACATGGCTATTTATTTATATTTATTTATTTATTTATGTATTTATTTATTTATCTATTTATTTTTTATCTTTTGCCCATTCTTTTACTTTCCAAATGGTTCCAGCAAGCTTAGGTAGCCTCCTTGCCTACCACAATCACACCTTCTGACTAGAAAGTTCCTTCCTCAGGAATTTAGATTGGGACCTGAAGATGTCAATTTGGCTGTTCTCTTAAATGGGTATGAGATACTCCTGAATGAGAATGGCCATACAGTCAGTTGGTCCAGGCAGCAGCAAAGACTAATGTGCAAAAACAGCGATGAATATATCCAATCCAGGCAGCTGGACAGAGAAAGAGGATGAGAGACGTGTAGTTAACGCTGACCCACCCCAGCAAGCAAAGCCCACATCGCTGACCCCCATCTGACCTTCAGGCACATGAACAAGCCCAGCTGAGATTAGCAAAGTTACTCAACAACCCACAGCTCCATGAAAAATAAATGTCTACTCTCTTGTGCTGCTGAAATTTTGTGGTTGGTTATTATGCAGCATATTGTATAAAGAGCTAATTGAACTAATAACATTCCTGACCTAGTTTGAGTTTCACCATATACTTCTGTATTTTTTCTTTCTTTTTTTTTTTTCCCACCATGCTGGCATGCTTTCATGTGGCTTCATGGCAATGCAACATCTTAATCTAAAAGCAGGAGTCTCTAAAAGGAGAATTCCTAGCCCTGCAATAGGTGGGAAAGTTTCCTCCCCAATCTCCTTAGTTAACTAAGAGTACAGACTGGGTCCTACAGTATTCAGAGACATAAACCAACCATACAATGAATGAGACATCTGTCAATTTTTTACAGAGCGTGATTGCTTTTGTTCCTGTGGACATCTGGGAAAAACAAATTGCAGAAATCATCAGAAGGTGAGTATGCCTGCAGGTGTGCTTGTGGGTTGGTGGGTGAAAGGTGGCCTGAGTATCAAAATCTTGGGAAAGGCTCAAGACTCATCACTTTCTAGCACTTTTGCAAAGCCATCCCCAGGTTTCTCACAGGGCTAAAACCTAGGTCATTGGAAGAAGAGCAATGCAGGGATGAGAACATTTTCTTCTTTGTTTCTGCTATTCCCAAAGGCCTGCTGACACGGAGAGATCGATGGTGGCCAGTGACAAGGATCAGGAAGTCTAGCCCTTGATGCCTGGATTCCAGCAGTCACATTTGTCATTCCCAGTGCTTTCCCCTCAGTGGGAACTCTACGTCATGGGGCCTAAGCTTGAGCGCTCCAAGGACAGGGAATGGGGGTGCACAGCAGAAGAGACATCATTCTTCATCACTCAGGCAGGAAAGGGAAGGATAAGGAGGGAAAAGGAGCCATCCATGACTGAGCCTTGATTAATTACCAGTCTTGACAGTGACAGGAATGTGAAAAACAGAGCAGAAAGGTTAAAAAAAATTAAAGCAACTTTGTAGCCTCCTACACAGAAAATAACTGTATCTTAAATTAGAAGAGTCAGTTAATCACATCAGATGTCTTATAGGCAGAATCTGAGAATTCAGAAACTATAAATAAACAAATAATGCTCAGGGTTTGTATTTTCTGGAGGGCTCAGCACATCTAGGAGAACAGAAGGTACGGGAAAGCTATCTCTGAAAAGCAGCAACATTTCATTTGTATCCTGTGTGCCTTGTATCTGTTTTGTTGACATTTGTTGACAAAAAGCAACTATAGCCAATATACAGAGACACTTGGATCTCGCAGATCTTACTGCCTAACCCCTCTTGGAAGTGAGCCTCCACAACCCCTGGTTTCTTTTGTGGGAGTTCTCTAAAAGATCTGTGTTCTTTACTTTCTTCCACAGCATTGGCGGGCCTCCAAACCACCCAGAAAAATGCCCTCCAGCTACCTTCTGGTGTGCTAGAAATTCCCAGCAGAATTGTTCCTTTAGGTTAGAGAATCCCATTCCTGGGAGGCCTCCGTGCAATGACAAATGTGTTCATTTGGAAGTTCCCGAAACAAACTGTCAGCTTCTTGATGTAGCCCAAGGCTAGGAAGTTCCTAGTTCTTTCTGGGAACAGAGGGAAGGTAAAGATGGTTCTGTGTTGTTGTGGTTGTTGTTTTTAATTTTTTTTTTTTTTGCTTGTTTTATGTCAAAGGAAATTAATGCATGCCATCAGGTGGAAAAATCTGAGCAACCAATGGAAACAGGGCAAGGTGAAGGTTAGAGGAATTCAGAGAAAATGCAATATCAGGGGCCGAGGCAAATGGAAATTCTGATTATCCAAGGCTCCTAGAAGCTTCTCCTAAAAAGTTCCTATTTTTCCAATGGAAATATTGTTGAAATAAACACTTCCTCTTAAAATGGTGCTAGTCACTTCAGACAATAAATTGTGTCATTGTCCAAGGGTTTGAAGAAACACATTTAACTTTAAATTTGTATACTGTTACTTCTGATAATACATTAAGGGGTAGTCTTATTTGGATTACATTAATCATATCTGCATTCTGAAAAAATCCTATCCTAGGATTAATTGACAGCATCAGATAATGCTCTATGGAACAGTGTTACCCAGAGGTAAGCAATATGTTCCGTATTTTGTAGGAATTCTAAGATATTTTATTTTTTTATGGTCAGTTAGTACTTTTAATGATTTTTATTTTTTCCATTATAGTTGGTTTACGGTGTTCTGTCACTTTTCTACTATACAGCAAAGTGATCCAGTCACACATATACATACATTCTTTTTCTCACATTACCCTCTGTCATGTTCCATCACAAGTGACTAGATATAGTTCCCTGTGCTATACAGCAGGATCTCATTGCCTATCCACCCCAAATGCAAAGTTTGCATCTATTAACCCCAAATTCCCAGAGATATTCTCATCCAAGAAAACCATCATCTGCCATGATGCTGCAAAACTTGGGCACTTTCTATTTTCTTACTGTCAGTGGACACATTTTGCCAAGATTCCAATGTTAGTGGACACATGGTGATTCAGAAAGTCAAAACATAGATAGGTCCCCAGGCATACTGGTTTACGACTCCTTTGTGAATGTGCAGGAGCTTTCAGGCCACCTTGATCCACCACCATCAAAAGGCTGCTTCCTTACAGAGTACTCTTAGACCCACTGATTGCACTAGCTATCTTTACCCATCATGGATCTCTGATATGCCCCGAAGTGACAACTGGCTATACCTTTGTATTTCAGCTTGCTCTCCCTACCTACTTCATGCTCCCATAATTTATTTCATTTGGTGTCTGAGTGTTCTTATGTCAGTTTCCCTTCTGAAATACTGGAGTGGTGACTTCACCACAGTCCATGTGTCTTATGTAATGGGCACAGCAGTGTCCTTAGAACTCTGTTCTGGCCGCCACTGACACTCAGGCCTTCACTCAAAGACTACAGGGAAGTATTCCCTGCTGGAGAGCTCTCTGCTGACCTCTAATGGCTTCTGATTGTTGTACCCAAGGCACAAAGTAACCCTGACTCACCAAAGGTGGGACATTCTATGGGGCAGTTATACACATACAAGTCTGAATGATGAATCTTTGTCACCACCATGCTTTATATTATGTCCAGTTTTATAAGGGCAAACCCTGAAGACTTCAAAGCTCCTGCCAGGGCATAATTCTTTCATAGTATCTATGAACACTGATTCTCCACAGCTACAAAGTAACTTAACAGAAGGTTAATATAAGAAGGAGTAGATCATGTTATCTCCTCCATGTATCTCCTCCAAGATAGGCAGAATTCCAGGACCTCTAGAGTCCTTTTTTAGGGCTTCTCTGGATTAGAACTATAATGGCTGTGACCTCTTTGAATCTATAACCTTGGAGAATTGATAGAAATCAAGTAGTCTTTGAGTTTGGACATTGACCTTCAGAGCATGCCAGGGCCAGGAAGATACCTAAATGCCAGCAATGCCCCTAAGTAACCCCGAATTCCAGAAAATAACAACAAAGTAAGTATCTGTTAGAAAATAAGTAGTGCTTAATACTGGATTTTAAAAAGTCTAGTACTTTAAAAAGGGGATTTTTTATAAGTGCGTATAAATTAGACTTAAATTCATCTTTTCACTAAGAGTTACTGAAAACTTACTACATACCATGAGCACTGGGGAGGTATGGATACAGAGGGAGAGAAAGAAAAAGAAGAGAGAAAACATGTCAGTTAAATGGGAAAAAGTAAGATATTAATTTTATTGACTGTCAAGAATAGCATGATGACAATAAAGAAAATTTCCAATAAAAATTATAGACATTTGACTTCATCTGTAAATGTCTCCATGACAAGAATACAAGCAGACCTCATTTTATCATGCTTCTTTCACTTTACTGCACTTCGCAGATAATTTTTTTTTTAACAAATCAATAATTTTTGGCAACCCTGTGTTGAGCACATCTATTGGTACCATTTTTTCAACCACATTTGCTCACATCCTGTCTTTGTGTCACATATTGGTAATTCTTGCACTAGCTTTTTCATTATTATTATATTTGTTAGGTGATCTGTGATCAGTGACTTCCCCCCTCCGCCCCCCCTACCCCCGGAATCAGTGATTTTAGATATGCTGTTGTAACTGCCTTGGAGTGTCCAGATAAAATGGCAAACTTAATCAATAAATGTTGTGTGTTTCAATGCTCCACCAAACAGCCATTCCCCACTTCTCTCTCCTTCCTCAGGCCTCCATATCCTGTGAGAGACAACAATATTGAAACTAAACTAGTTAATAATCCTGCAGTGGCCTCTAAGTGTTCAAATGAAAGAAAGAGTCACATGTCTCTCACTCTAAATCAAAAATTAGCAATGATTAAGTTTAGTGAGGAAGGCATCCAGAAGCCAAAATAGGCTGAAAGGTAGGTTTGTACACCAAAGAGTCAGCTAGGTTGTAAGTGCAAAGAAAAAGTCTTGAAGGAAAGTAAAAGTTCTAATCCAGTGAACATCAGAATGATGAAAAAGCTAAACAGCTTCATCACTGATTTGGAGAAAGGCTGAGTGGTCTGCATAGAACATCAAGCCAGCCACTACCTTTAGCCAAAGCCTAAAATCCTGAAAAATGGCTAACTATCTTCAATTCTGTGGAGGCTGAGAGAGGTGAGGAAGTTGCGGAAGGAAAGTTTGAAACTAGCAGAGGCTTGTTCATGGGGTTTAAGGGAAAAAACTGTCACCATTGCATAAAAGTGAGAGTGAAGGAGCAAGAGTTAATGTAGAAGTTGCAGTAGGTTATGCAGAAGATCCAGCTAAGATAATTAATGAAGACTGCTACACTAAACAACAGATTTTCAATGTAAACAAAACAGTTTTATATTGGAAGAAGATGGCAGGTAGGATTTACATAGCTAGAGAGGAGAAGTCAATGTCCAGCTGCAAAACTTCAAAGGACAAGCTGATAAAGGTTTATTAGGAGCTGATGCAGCTACGGACTAAGTTGAAGCCAATGCTCATTTACCATTCCGAAAATCCTAGGGCCCTTAAGAATTATGCTAAATCCTCTCTTCCTGCACTCTGTAAATGTAAAAGCAAAGCCTGGGTGACAGTACATCTGTTTATGACATGGTTTATTGAATATTTTAAGCCCAATGTTAAGATCTACTGCTCAGAAAAAAAAAATCCTTTTAATATATTATTGCTAATTGACAATGCACCTGCTCACCCATGAGCTCTGGGGGAGATGTATGAGATTGATGTTGTTTTCATGCCTGCTAACACAACATCCATTCTGCAGTCCATGGTTCAAGAAGTAATTGCAACTTTCAAGTTTTATTATTTAAAAAATAGATTTCATAAGACTATAGCTGCCATAGATGGTGATTCCTCTAATGGATCTGGGCAAAGTAAATTGAAAACCTTCTAGAAAGTATTCACCATTCCAGATGTCATTCATTAAGAACATTCATAATTTATAGGAAGGGGTCAAAATGCAAACATTAATAGGAGTTTGAAAAAAGTTAATTCTAAACCACATGGATGATTTTGAAGGGTTCAGGGCTCCAGTGAAGGAAGTAATTGCAGATGTGGTAGAAATGGTATGAGAACTAGAATTAGAAGAGGAGTGTGAAGATGTGACTGAATTTCTGCAATCTCATAGCATGAGCAAAGAAAGTGGTTTCTTGATATGGAATCTACCCCTGATGAAGATGCTGTGAAAACAGCTGAAATGACAACAAAGAACTTGGAATATGACATAAAATTAGTTAATGGACTTGGAGAATAGAATTGTGGTTACCAAGGAGGAGGGGGAGGGAGTGGGGTGGATTGGGAGCTTGGGGTTAATAGATGCAAACAATTGCCTTTGGAATGGATTAGCAATGAGATCCTGCTGTGTAGCACTGGGAACTATGTCTAGTCACTTATGATGGAGCATGATAATGTAAGAAAATAGAATGTGTACATATATGTGTAACTGGGTCACCATGCTGTACAGTAGAAAAAAAACTGTATTGGGGAAATAACAATTAAAAAATATATGTACTTGAAAAGAAAAAAAATAAAAAATAAAACTTTCAAAAAAAATTTAGTTGATAAAGCAGTGGCAAGGTTTAAGAGCATTGACTCCAATTTTGAATGAAGTTCTGTGGGCAAAATGCTATCAAACGGCTTTGCATGCTATTGAGAAATCATTCATGAAGAGCCAATTAATGCAGAAAAATGCATTGCTGTCTTATTTTAAGAAATGACCACAGTCACCCCAACCTTCAGGAACCACCATCCTGATCAGTCAGCAGCCATCAATATCAAAGCGAGACCCTCTACTAGCAACACAATTACAACTCACTGAAGGCTCAGATTATGGTTAGCCTATTTTAGCAAAAATTGTTTTGTAATTTAGACATGATCCTATTGCACACTTTATAGACTATAGACTACACAATAGTCTATTAGACATAGTATACTACTTAATAGTCTATTATACCTATATACTATGTGCAAACATTACTTTTGTATGCACTGGGAAACAAAAAATAATGTGTATGACTCATTTTATTGCAATATGCACTTTATCACAATTGTCTGGAACCAAATCTGCAGTATCTCTAACATATACCTCTGTTTCCCTCTTCCTTAACACAATACCTGATCCATGTGGACTTCTGGCAATAGCCATCACTGAAAATTATAGGAAAATATGAGCAAATGAGTAGATGAAACATTATTTCCCTTTTGGGGATTTTTCAAGGAATGTCCAATACGGCCCAACTCCAAAATGGAATGTGCTTCCTAGTCAGAACTTATACCCGAGTGTAATGTAAATGCCTGCCCATTATAGACATTGTCTTCGGGAAAATCTTTCTCAAGGAAGAGAAAAATCACAGTATAATACATTTGGATAGTCACAACAAACTTGTCACCCTTTTGATGAATCAATAAATATGTTTTTATTGTTACTGTGAAATAGGTTATATATGTATATAGTTGTATGACTTTTTTTCTTTTAATGCATGAAAAATGTGGGATTGCATGCACCATGGACTAATTTCAGTTTTCACTGTTCTATGTCACTGTCAAAAGTTATATTCATAGGCCCACATTGCATCTACCTTCCTAGGAAGGAATTTGGGGGTGAGTGGGTTAGTCTTTGCTACAAAAGCAAAAGCCATATTCCTTTCTAGATGACCTGAACTTTGCTTTGGAAATTCTCCATCTTTCAGGTTCTTTGGACTGTTGCTTAGTCCTTCCTCCTTTATCTCCTCCTTTCTCTTCTTCCCCTCCTTTCACTGTGCATCCCAAGAAAAAATCACATGACCTCACAATAAGCACCAAGAGAAAAAAGGTCTAAATACATACCAAAGCCAGCCGAAACATCATGATCAACTAGCTATTCAGAAGTGTGGATGGATGTATTTAAGGGTGGTTGGTACTCTCCTTAGGGAGTTTGAAATCTTCTGACTCCACTGCCATAATGGCTTAGCTTTGAAGAAGAAATTGCCTTTTAATGGAGATTCATTAACCATATGTGCATGGATATTCTGTGAAAAGAAAACCATTTTATGAAGGCTATCGCCAAAAGATACCTACTGAGACTTTATCCTTGTATAGTATAAAAAAAAAGAATCATGTGTTGTACAGGTAAAGGGCTAGCAGTAATATAGATTTGCTTCAAAAAACCCTTATTTTCTTTCACAAATCTTTTTTTTTTTGAGGTGTCTGAAATAGGGAACTTGGAAATTTTTTTTGGGGGGGGGGCATGTCCATTGCATGTGAAAGTTCCTGGGCCAGGGATCAAACCCAAGCCACAGCAATGACCCAAGACACAACGGTGGTGACAGACCAGATCCTTAACCACTATGTCACTGGGGAACTTCAATACTTTTTAATGCTTGGCCATGATGTTTGGAAAGAGACTCACCACCATAACCAATTTTACAATAAAGATTAACATTGAATTCATTACCCAAAGTACTAGAATTAATAAATTCATGCTACTTTTTCACTTTATTCAATGTCCCTTGATAATAACTCAAATGGTAACTCAAAGAGAGCAGGTATTCCCTTTGTAATGTTGAATGAAGGAGCAAGAGAAATATTTATACAAGATAGAAAAACTAGCTGACACCCTATGGCAAAAATTTTAGGCCCACCAAAAGCAAACAAAATCTATCAAGATAGAACCTGCTGGGTTACTGAGTTGGGTATTCATACATATACTCAGCAAACACTTCCTGAGTTCTTGCCTTATGCTAAGCACCATACTAAGAGATATGGGGCATGGCATGTACACAAAGTATGATCCATGTCCTCAAGAAGCAATCAGTTTAGTAACCCCAGCTGAGATGATTCTCAGCCCCACTCAGGAAGGGTTCACTGTTGAAAAATATCAGAAGGATATGGTTGTAATAATACATCACCTATAAAAATCTAGTATGATCCTGGAGAACAGCTTATGCTATTTCCCCCCATGTCTACTCACTCTTTAGAAGGATTAATCCCTGAAAAAAATTGCATTGTCTGTTAATAGAGTAAATCTTTATGGTGAGCATTGAATTATTCTAGGGGGCAATATGTCATGTATTTAAAACCCAAGAGAAAGGGTCATTTAATCTGATTTAGCTCCAGGTGCCTCTTCTATAAACTGGATACATTGATACTTCATACCTCATAAGTATATTATAAGGAATAAATGAGATAATGAGCTTCCATCACTTAGCACAGCTCCTGAAAATGAAATTTTAGTTTTAACCATAATAAAAATAATAATATAGGGTCCTGCCAACTGTGAAAACTGCTAAGTGATTCTGAAAATGAATCTACCTGCTTTTAAAGATGTGCTCCAAATCTTCTCATAGTACACAGGTTTGGAATTGTTCAAAAAGAAATTATTTACATGCTTAAAAACTGCAAGCACCACACTTTGGTGCTCTGGCCAAAATCCTCAATTTTAGAATGTTTCCAGGTGAATGAAACTCATGGCCTTAGTCCACTACCAAGGCAGAAAAATGGTGACAAGGAAACTCAATAGGAAGAAATCTGTCCAAATGTTTATTTCCCTTCATTTAGGTCCATAAACCATATAGATCAAATGCTCAAAGCTATTAGGAGCAGAGAAAAATGCCCAAATCGATGCTGCAAGGCATTCTGTACTTTCCCTGAATTAATGCTTCTATATCAGTGTTGTTCCTGATTTAACTTCTTGTTAATGTCCTTAAACATTTGATCTATATATTTTGCCAAATCAAATACAGAAAAATCCACCTCATGGATGCCTTATTGACTCACAAAGAAAGGAATCTGCAATGCCAACAGAGATGGCTAGGAACTGTACCAGGTTTGAAAGGCCCTTCTTTTCTTGGGAAGTAACCATTACAGAAAAACATGATGTCCTTGTATCACAAAATTTAACTACCATCAAGATGAAAGCTTTCATTGCTCACCAATAATGAAAATTGAGGTCTTTTTAAAGAGTAGAGAAGTCTCAGAGAGTGGATTCCCTTTCCTCTTCTTTGCTTTTAGGACAATTTCAATAAATAATTATTTAAACCAGAAAAAGATCTAGTAACAAATTTGGGGTCTTCAGAAATATATCTTATTATGACTGGTCATTGCTTTCCAAACTAAATTCATTGGAGATGTTAGTATGTGGTACATGAAGAAGACAGTTACTCTGATAACATAATACGAAGAAAAACATCCAGGAGCTCTAATGGATATGCATAGTTCATATTTGTATATACGTCTGAGCAATCTCACAGTAAAGCAAAGGCTTATCAGACACAACCTAGAATAGATTTACAAGGAGATCCTGCTGAATAGCATTGAGAACTATGTCTAGATACTCATGTTGCAACAGAAGAAAGGGTGGGGGAAAAACTGTAATTGCAATGTATACATGTAAGGATAACCTGACCCCCTTGCTGTACAGTGGGAAAATAAAAAAATAAAATAAAATAAAATAAAATATATATACCACCCTATGTTTACCAAATGTATTTAAGTAACAAACTTTTTTTTTTTTTTCAGATAACACCTTTGGCATCCTGGTATGATTATTTACTGGCAAGTTTATCAATTTCATGTTAAACTATAGAAATGAAATGGAGTAAAACACAATAGCTAATATTTACTGCATGCTTAATATAGGCCACCAGACATCAGTCTAAATACTTTGCATGTATAATATTAGTACATTTTTATCTCCCAGAAACTCTATAATGTATGTGCTATTATTAACCCACTTTACAGAGTAACCCAAAGGTTTAATAACTTCTCAAGGTCAGACAGATAGTAAACCTAGGGCCAGTCTTCAACTCAGGCAGTCTGACTTTAGGTCATCTCAAATTGGTATACAGGTAGAAAACGCAAGGTGGTTTTACAGAAGTTCCAGAAAATAAAAATTAAAGTGCTTTTTTCATCTAGGAAACAGAAGGCTAAAACTAAGGAATAATATTCTCATATATAAATTAAAAAATTCAATTAACCAGAGGAAAAAAAATCCCCAAGAATAAAATTGCTGAAATAGGAGAGAATTATTTTCTTTATGAATCTTTTAAAATTAGAATGTTTCATGAAGTATTCCTCTTAGGACAATCTTACTTAAAAGCAACTGTATTAATAATCCCTAAAGTCTCATGAACCTGCAAATGTCCCTGATTTCACATGAAGAAATTGGTAGAAAACCATTAGTAAGTGTGGGGTGACTCTCGTCCATTACGAGTGACCTAGCCCATAGCAATTTTCCTTGGTATTACTATTTCTACCTAGAAAATTAGCCTACTAGAACTATGATAAGAATGATGTTTAAAAGGCACAGGTAGCAATCATTTAGTTGCCTCTTAAGATGATGAAACCCTTTAAAAACAAGTTGGCTATGTGAGCTGCACCTCTGCAAAATATTCTGAGATTACAAAAGTGTTGACATAAATACAGCACCAGTTCATTGACACAAATACCACAAGTTTGAGAGTATACAGAGAGAAGCCAAAATATTTGTTCAGCATCCTTAACTAGTCATATCATCTTTACATATATGATAAATATTAAAACTGGGGGGAAAGTACGGAGTGGTACTCATTAAGCATTGTCAATGAAGGACTGTACATAATAGGAAGAAAGTGTTGTGGTATTAACAGTGAAATTTCAAAAAAAAAAAAGATTTTCCTTTAATAGTTTTTCTCAGTCACTCATTCCTATACCCTTTCTTCCTGGCTCTAGCCAGGAAGAGTTAGGTCCTGCATTATAGAGATCTTCTCCTTTACTGTCCTCCAGAGAACTCCGGTTAGCATGCGTAGGAGAATGTTCTTTAAATAAATGTTTAGCTGGAGAGGGTGTGGAGAAAAAGGAACCCTATTACACTGTTGGTGGGAATGTAAATTGGTGCAACCACTGTGGAAAACAGTATGGCGATTCCTCAGAAAACTAAAAATAGAATTAACATTTGATCTAGCAATCCCACTCCTGGGTATCTATCCAGAGAACACCATGACTTGAAAAGACACATGTATTCCAGTGTGCATTGCAGCACTATTTGCAATAGCCAAGACATGGAAACAACCTAAATGTCCACTAACAGAGGAGTGGATCAAGAAAATGTGGTACATATACACAATGGAATATTAGCCATTAAAGGGAATGAAATACCAGCATTTGTAGTAACATGGATGGACCTAGAAATTATGCTAAGTGAAGTCAGTCAGACAATGAGACACCAACATCAAATGCTATCACTGGCATGTGGAATCTGAAAAAAGGACACAATGAACTTCTTTGCAGAACAGATACTGACTCACAGACTTTGAAAAACTTATGGTTCCCAAAGGAGACAGTTTGGGGGTTGGGGGAATGCACTGGGGTTGTGGGATGGAAATCCTATAAAATTGGATTGTGATGATCATTGTGCAACTATAAATGTAATAAATTCATTGAGTAATAAAAAAAGAATAATTGAAGACATATACAATGGTTATTGGATTAATAAGTAAGTATTGAAATTGAGCTTAAATAAATAAATAAATAAATGTCTATGATGAGACTGGAATATGTGAATACATTGGTTTGAGGAACACCTCTGCTTCCAATAAAGACAGAATTGGTATAGAACCAAATTTCATAAAGACAGAGATAACACGGTTGTCCTAAATTATATTCTCTGAGAAAGATAATGGAAACCTAAAGCTATGATCCATATCTGGCAAATGCTATCTTGGAATCTTTTTCCTCCACTTTCCACAGACAAGCATACATCATCATCTTTTGCCGTTTCCTTTCCTTCTTTGTCTCCTTTCCTATCACAAAATTAAATATGATTGGACTGTATCCTAAAACACTACAGATTTCACATCATGTTGGGGCTAATTATATCATCCAGTCTGCCAAATGGTTTCATCAATGAGCTTGCAATTCAGGAGCTCTCCTAATCAATTCCTTGACACTTAATTAAGGACTGTCTGTCTTTGAGGATTTGGAGCTTGAAACAGGGAGGGGCTTCTGTGTGGAAGGTAGGTTGTCAGAGTTCCTTGCAAACAGAAGCCCACATCTTTCATTGCCGTACTGTTCTGGCTAATTTGGTATTACTTTGAACATAGGGTCTCTCTTCAGTCTCCAAACCTTGATTTTCTTCCTGGTCACTATCATCTAAGACAAACTGCTGCTAATAGCTTGAAAACCTATTTGAGGGTTCCAGATTTGTTCATAGATGGATGTGCCAGGCTAGACTCTGGAAGTCGACTTTAAGGTTAGGAGCTTTTGGCTACAATCCCTTCATCTCTCATGAAGGTGAATGGAGAATGATTACCAGATAGGAAAAGTTAAAAAAAAAAAAGTTAATAAATAGGATGTCATTAGGGGCAGTGAGTGAACTTTGGTAAGAGGCAGGGCCATTTCGTGAGCACAAAGCAAAATAGGGAATAATGACCAGGCTGTGGTTATAGACTAGAAATGGTTCTACAGAGAACCTGGATGGAATTTTGCAGTTTTACCTTTTAGATGTCAGATTTACTAATTTAAGTAACCAGATATTGTTTAAAGAGGATATGATCAATATTCCTCAAAGCAAATGTTTGAGCATCTGTGGGATGCATGGCATTTTACTTGCTGGTACAGATTTCAGGTAGGTTTGGGGCCTTCTTTTCAACAGCCTTACTTTTATTTATTTATTTATTTCATTTATAATGATTTTTATTTTTTTCCATTATAGCTGGTTTACAGTGTTCTGTCAATTTTCTACCATACAGCGAGGAATATATACATACATGTATATATTCTTTTTTCTCATATCATCATGCTCCATCATAAGTGACTAGACATAGTTTCCAGTGCTATACAGCAGGATTTCTGGGATCTAATATACGGATGAACAGCCTTACTTCTAAATAAAGAAATACTGGAAAGGAAGTCCATGCATGATATAAAGAGCCACCGAAAAGTATATGAGGATCAAGGCAAGGATGGTACAGAGGAAGATATGGCTGGAAAAGTTCTAGTATAAATCTTGCTAAAACACATGGGAAAACAATTATAGGGGAGTGGAACCTCTCTTTTAAGCATATTAGTGAGTTTTTGCTAACAATTTCAATTATTTAAACCCAAATTAATCAAATATATGGATTTTTAAAGATTAATAAAAATCCCAAGAAAGATTAGAATTAAGAATATGAAAAATGAAAGTGTGTTCAGAGAAAAACAACAAATAATCACATCCTAAAAATACACAGTTAACAAACCTAACATGTGGAAGAATTCAAATGCAGATTTGTATAGTATTTAATCTGATTATATAGCAATATGTCTCTTGCTTTAATATCTCATCTTTTTCTTTATGTTTCCATTTGTAGTGAATATGTTTTTCAAAGTCACTTCCCTTTTAAGAGTTGATCCAACCAATGATGCTAGATTTCAATAAGTAAATTTATTTGACAATACTAAACAATTCTGTAGCAAATTTTCAGAGATTTCTTGTAGAATCTATTATTTCTCCTCATCATAATGGAACTTAAGTAATTTATTGTGCAATTACCTGTCTAATGTGCACACCTACTAGGATGAGGCTCTGTGGAGGTAGGGACAGTGCTCAAATTATTCTAAGCTTTGAGCACTTAGAATATTTTTGCCTTCATGTATTGTAGGTAGTCAATAATTATTAATAAGTGAATGAACAAATAAACATTGTATCATTTTATCAGTCATAAATATTTGGAAGACCATGCTTATAAATAGGGGCAAAAGCAAAGAGTGAAAATATCAGTGGAAACAGCTTCTCTTCTGTATCATAATCAAACCAACCATAAAATGCCTCCATTTTCATAGAAGCGGGAGGGAGCATCTAGTTTCTAAGTCAGGTTATTCTTCCTAAAAGGTGAACTTTGGAATCCATGATTGAGATGCTTTTCACATAAGATATCCCAGCTTTGTGTGGACACTCTGTAATGTAAATACACATTTTCTGGGGCCACTTTATAAAAAAATAAGTCTTCATTTAATAGCAATTTTTTTAAAGGGAAAGTTTATATTTCTTATTCCCTAGCTTAAATCTTAAACCACCACCATATATCCTAAATACCTAGTATACCCTCCATATGATCCAGGAAAACAAACCCTTGTACTGGGAAAAGGGAAACCATCTAACTTCATTCAGAAAAGGATTGAAAGTAAGAAAAAATGAGGTAACAGCCATCTAGCTATGATTTTAAGTTTTCACAAAGGAAATAGGAAAAATAAAGTAAGAAGAGGATTATTATTATTAAAATATCAGATTAGGGAAAGGAAATGCTAGATAAAGATCGAAAGGTCAAAGTGGAATCTAGGATTTGACCTAGTTTTCCATTGACATATTTATTAATTGTAGATTACATCCATACTTTTTTATAGTTTGGGCTATTGTGCCTATATTATATATATATTATATACATATATATATATGGTCTGATTTTATTGTCTTCCACTTGACATCTGTTTTCTTTGTTTTCCATATTACATTAATATCTCTTTTTGGAATGTCTGCTGATACAGAAGCTGCTTGTTCCTGACTACACCTCACAACCTCTCTCTACTACATGTAGCACTATACATTATGTTTGAGTGTATATATAATCAAATTACCACATAAATTTTATTAGGTTGAAGGCATAGTAGAAGAGGCACTGTCATAGAATTGGGGCCATATGCACTGAGTATTAATTTTGTCATTTTTTTCAATTATTGAAATCTTTCCCAATGCCCTACAATGCAAATTTTAAAATATGCTATTTACTGTGAGTTTTTGGCAAAATTAAATTCAGCTAGTATATCCATTAAAGATTGTACTATGTAATATACACTATGTGGAGTACGATATTAAAACAAGGGTCTTACAGAAATTATAGATGGCTGTTAATAAAGCATATAAAAATGTGAGAGCTAATTCAGTTTCTATTCAGCAAAATACTGCCCTTCATTTGTTTCTGGTAGTCATGAAAATGCGGGAAAACATATTCTTAAAAATCGTGATACAGGAAGATGCTCAAGTATTTCCCATTTGTACTTACTTGTGTGGTCAGGAGAGAAAATGGAGACAGAGTCCATTTATTTCTTCCTAGGGACTATGATTTCAAATTTCAATTAAAATGAAATGAGCAGCATGATTATCACCTCAGAGCAGGCTGTGGGTAGCAGCAACAGGCCTTCTTTCATTGCTATGGCAACTGGGCTGCATTGTCACGGCTACCTTGGCGCTACATGTAATTGTCAGTGTGTGAGCTAAACTGATAATACACAATCAATACCCTAGAAGCTGAAAAACACATTTTGAGCCTGAAAGAAAACCTAGAGCAAGAGAGGTAATTTATTATTATTTTTAAAATTGTGGTCCAGGACAGACACAGGATACTGTAGTGATCTCTAAGTTTTGCTAGAAGGAGAAGGAAAGCAAATCTGGATGGCACTATTTGGACTAAATGTCTCCCACAGTTAGGAAGGATGAGCTTAAATGGTCAGGGGCACTCACTGAGCCTGAAACAGAACAGAATGTGATGGTAGTTGCAGCTGGGGGCTTGGGAGAACCCCATGAGAGGAATTACCTGTGCAGGAGCTTAGAATAAGTTCTGGAGTGTGGGGTTTGAGGGAACAGAGTATGTGTGCACAGTGTTCCCTGGGCATCCTCTTCACCACTGCCAAGCTGCCAGTTATTTGCAGCAACCAATTAAAAGTGTATCATGCAGAGAACGAATTCCGGTCAAGGATACAGGAGTAGCAAACATTAAGCAGACCAGACTCCTCCATGCTTTCCACCTAGTCCTGCCCTTCTTTCCAAATCCTTAAACTGGTCGTGGTCCAACTTTATTGTATGTGAGAACCACCTGGAGGGCTTATTACAATACAAATTGCTAAGTCCCTCCCTCAGAGTTCCTCATTCAGTAGGTCTGAGGTGGGACCTGTGAATGTGCTAACCCCTTTGGTTCCCAGATCATACACTGACAACCACAGCCTGACATTAATCTCAGCAGTGGGTGACACTGCTTGTAAAAACAAAATAATCAAGTAGAGTGACAATACAACTAAAATATGTATGTTTTGGAAGAGAATAGGAAAAATCGGTGGGACAGTTGCATTAAAACTGAATAATCTTGGCCCCAGAAAAAAAAATCAAAGGGGATTTTTATTTATTTGCTTGCTCTTTGTATGTGTCTTATTTAGGCATCTGAGATAGGATAAGCATCTCTGAAGATAATTAAGTATGAACATCAGGTGTGTCAGAGTAAAACTTGTGAAATTATAGAGAAATACAATCTTTAGGTATGTATAAACCTGAGACATAAGCAGTAGGTGAAAGAAAAAAAAAAGACCCCTAAGATGGGTCTCTTAACTTGTTAACCCTTATATTTGGCCTTATTTGGGGGAGTAGCCATTCAGAGAAAGTCTTCCTTTTATTAGAGAGTAAGCACAACAAAGCCACAGACGAGTGTTAGAAGGGTCCTTCACTAACGAAAACGCTGAGTAGTAGGAAATCTATGAAGCGGTTTGGACCTGGGCAGAGATTAATGATTTGGCAGAAAGCTGCTGACTTAATGACATTCACAGCACAGAATAAAGTCATTTCATCTCTTGGTTTCCAGTGTGTGATATGGTCAAAACATGTATGTTTTGGGAGAGACAGCAACAAAAGACATGCCCTTGAATGCATGCCTACCCATAAGAGAGGATGCTGTCTCTTGGTTTTTACTTAATCTTTACTATATACCTAAGGACAGGATCTGGCAGCATCTCTTTAATCAGATTTCATCCATTCAGACTTACCCTTAATCTGATACATGGAGAAAAATCATGGGTGTGTTTCAAATAATAACAATAATTGAGTGACAAAATCTACAACTCAGTTAAGAGATTACATAATTTTATGAAGGTTAAGTGCTGTTTTTCCATTCCCTAAAAATAATGTCTGCCCCTTGTTCCCTCAGAAAATGTAAGGCAGTTAACATTAACAGTGAATACTGTAGTAGAATTTCAACCTTCACAATAGTAGGTTAAGAAAATGGTATTTTGTTCTTTTTTTTTTAGGTCCACACCTGTGGCATATGGCAGTTCCCAAGCTAGCAGTGGAATCAGATCAGCAGCTACTGATCTACACCAGAGCCATAGCAACACAGGATCCAAGCTACATCTGCAACCCATATCACAGCTCACAGCTCACCAGATCCTCAACCCACTGCGAGAGGCCAGGGATCGAACCTGCAACCTCATAGATACTATTTGGGCTCATTACCACTGAGCCACAATGGGAACTCCAATAAAATGGTATTCTAAAACATCACGGAGGAAGTTTCCTCTGTGGCACAGTGGGTTAAGAATCCTCAGACTACAGTGGCTCCGGGGTCACTGCAGAGGCATGTGGGTTTGATCCACAGCCCAGCTCAGTGGATTAAAGGATCTGGCATTGCTGCAGCTGCAGTATAGGTTGCAGCTACAGCTGCAGGGTAGGTGCAGGTGCAGCTTGGATTCAAGACCTCGACCAGGAATTTCCACATCCCTCAGTTGTGGCCATAAAAATAAAATAAGATAAAGTAAAATAAAATAAAATAAAATATCATCCAATTGTTAAGAAATAAAAGAGAAATTCACTAAGATACTTAAGATTTGCAAAATGAGCCCAGCATTTAACTAGAGATAATCATTACAGATTTTTTTTTCGTTATTGTATTTAAGTGTTGTTACGTAATGACGTTTCTCAAAGTGTGGTCCCTCAGTCAGCAGCATCAGTTTTACCCAGGGAACTTCTTAGAAGTACAAATTCCCCTGCCCTGCCCCCAGACCTACTGCATTAGGAACTCTGGGGGTGTGGCCAAGAAATCTGGGTTGTATCAAACCCACCAGATGAAGCTAATGTGTCAAAAGTTCAATATCACATTAATAGAATGTGTCTCTGTGTCCCCATTCTCAATTACTGGCCTTGTATGACACATTCCAAAAGGCACAGCCAAACAGCTATATTTTGGTTACACAGCTTCTGGAAACGATGGACTATTCTTTAAACACTAGTGATAAAAACAAGGGTCCCTACCATCCTTCATCTTATCTTTTATTGTGATTTTCCCCTTTGTTCACTCTCAATTCAAACTTGATATGCACAAAAAAACAGCAATAACAGTGATAATAAGCCCATTTACCACAAACTTGAAAGCAAATAGCTAACTATACTATTTTGCTCTCATTTTTTGGTTGTTACAATTTAGCAATTTAAGATCCAAGTGTCTTTTCCCAGAATTCACCCATTCCTCAAATGCTACAAGATCACTTTTCAAATGTAAATGTATTATAAGGAAAAGACACCTGGAGAGTTTCTTTTCTCCAGTGAAATCATTTGCTCATAGATTATATTTAAATAATCCCTCAGAAACCCTAGATTGCAGCACTGGGTACTCAGGGCGTTTGGAAGGTATTTTTCCCCCACATTCATTAAAATTAATTTGTGCATTTTATGACACAAAAACTTATCAAAGCATCTTAACTGTGAAACTAACTAAATATCCCCAGCATTCCCCACATTTAAAGAGATTATTTATTTTCTCTGAGGGCTGATAAAAGTTCTGATGGCACATTTTCTAATTTTAAAACCATTTTCATTTCACACTTCTGAAAAACTTGAAGTCAGGAGCGAGCTGGTGGGTCTGTTTGAAGTGTGATTCACACTTTATGCTCTCTTCCCCCAACAGCTCATGCATATTTATAACGCCAACCAGACTTCAGGTTTTAAACATGCCAAAGAAAGGGACAATTTTAGAGGATAATAAATAAGTGTGCTGAAGTTATGTAGCACTTTCTGTCCAAAATATCCACCCTGTTTACAAATTTTAACTCATAATCTCCGAAGATAAAATAATAGAGAAGCCATCCTCACCTTCATCTTATCCCACAAAAGTCTTAATTAAAAACATATTTTTCTCTAGAGCTATTTCAACAGTAACTTTCTACATTCCTTTTTCCAGGTCTATAATATTCTCTGTTTCACTTAATGATTTAATTCATTCATTTATCAGCCAGTCCATCCATCCACCTATCCTCCCAACAATTAATCCATCAAGGGATTCCGTGAGAAAGCTAAGGATAGACTAAATGGATTCAAAGACAGTACCCCATTCTTCTCAACTGAGAGTCAGGTAAGTAAATAAGTTATCACAGCAAAATGAAAAATGTCACATTTGATAAATAGATGGAATAAGAAAGGAGCAAATATTTAACTTTTTCCAGGTATGTTTTAAAAAGGCATCACGAAGGCAGTGGCATTTCAATTAAATGTGAAAGAATAGAATGGAGTTCACTAGGTTTATGGGGCAAAATAAGCAATCCTATCCAAAGAGGCAGCATGAGCAAAGTTTCTGAGGACTGGAGGAGCACAGGCGACTCAGGAAACAGCAAATAATCCTGCATGGCCGGGGTGCTGGTTGCATGTGGCAAAATGGTGGCACTTGAGATTCAAATAGCAAGCAAGGGACAAACTGGAAAGAGCCTGGTACTCCTCACTGAATAGTTTGGATTTTAGCATGTAGCTGAGGGATCAACTCAATAGCATGGACTAGAGGTTTCCTGTGGCAAAACCAGCCTATGCCTCCCTTAAAGGCATTCTAATTCCATTTCTTTAAAAACATCAAGCAGGCTCAGGAAAGCACAATTTCAGGTTCAGATTCAGTGTCTCTTTCTGATTCCTAAAGCTAACTGGAATCCATGAGAAAAAAATTAAAGGGGCTTTATGATCAGATTTGCATTTAGCAGTGTTGGAAGACAGATTCTAGCGGAATGAGGCAGAGGGCAAAACTACTGGTTAAGAACAGCTGCAACAGCCCAGTTCCCCTATATGATTGTTCATTTATTCATTCAATTGATATTACTGTGCCCTTAAAATGTGCAAAGCCCCAAGCTAGGCTCAGAATCAGATCATGTTAATTGTCTTAACGGAAAGTCCACTGGGTTGCTTTCTGTTGATTGTTTTTGTTTTTGTCTTCCTTTAGTTAGCAAACTTCATAAAGGCAGCAGCAACACCTCCTTTAAATGCAATCATACACTTGCCTAGAGCGCTACTACAGTGTTGTGCATGCTCTGTGCGTGCCACAAATGTGTGCTGATGACATTCAGTTTCACGACTATAACACTGTTTTGTAACTTAGCCAGGAAACAGAAGTGCTGTGATTCAAACAACATGCCATCCCACTTCTTCACTGCCAGCAACACAGCCCAGAAGCCAAAGCTCTAGGGTTGGGAATCAGACAGCTGGGAAAATCCTGGGACTTAATTACAAGCAATGCTGACTCTTACCTAAGCTGAAGTACCTACACTTTTCAAGTATGCAAGTCGTGCATGGGAGTGACACAATGTCACAATGTCGTACTGTCTTCTCAGTATCCCTCTGTTGGGGTATAATTTGTTTTCTCAAGTGAGAAATGCAAAGATTTTCCACTTTAAAAAATAAATTAAAAAAATAGGTTTTAAATATTTATATTATAAAGGAGAACTCTATAGATATTACTATTCATATTTATTCTGAACAGAATATAAAGCACCTACAATGATTTCTTTACAAGTTTATAAATTCTCCTCTTAAAAGAATCAGTGATATCATCTAATCAAGAACAGCTCCAAATGAATTCTTTGTTCCTTATCCTGCACTGGCCTTGTTGTATCCAGTTCATTTGCTATGGTTTCTCTTATTTCAGCTCTTTTTTTTTAAGCTGAATTCTAAATTATTTTCTTTATGTACATATCTAAAATTTGGTTTCTTTTCCCCTTTCACATTCCAAATTTCCCCACTGCCTCCCTTCTTCTCTCCATCTCTTAGCAACCCAGACTAACAACTCTCCCTATTATTACCTTGTTTCCTCACTTAAAAATACATTGTAGAAATTCCTTATAGTTCATGTGATTAGATTGAGATAGAACAAGGTCATTCTTCTAAAGGACTGTATTCCATTCTCTAATACAGATTTATTTCAGTTTACTCAATAATTCCATTTCCCTATTTATGAACATTTACTTAATATTTCCACTTTTTTTAATGGCTATAAAAAGTTGCAAACAAATCCTGCATGTATATATTTGGATATTGATGTTTTTATTTCTAGGAGACAGATTCTCATAGGATTGATGAGGTAAGGGGAATAGGCATTTTAATTTTAATAGAAATTGCCATGCAAAAGTTAATCTTTATGTTTTAAAAAGCTGTAACAATTTAATTTTTTTCTGCATCATAAACAGCAGTAGGAGTTGGCACACTTTCAAATTTCTGCCAATCAGATGAATATAAATTGATATATCATTGTTGCTTAAATTTGCAATTCTTTGATCACAAAGGAGATAGGGAACATTTTCATAGGTTTAAAAACCATCCAAATGCTTCCTTCTGTAAAGTGTTTATCATATTCATCACTCACTTAAATATTGGGGTCTTTCCTTCAGTTAATTTGCAAAAATTCTATGTATAATCTATCTTTGTTTACGGAAGGAATGGCTAGCCACTTATCCAGAATCATCATTGCCCTTTTCCCCATAAAAGAATTCTAATGTTAAGGTTGGAATATGCCCAGATAAAAGAAACAAAAACAACAACAAAACAAATTGCATTAACCAGTCTCCCTTTCACAACTGGGAGAGACACAGTTACGGTGAAAGAAATATAAGTTGACATTGAAGGGTGAGACTTCTGGGTAATTTCTTTTGAAAGGTGCAAACTTAACTGGAATATAATTTTTGCTTTCACCCTAACTACTTTTTTCCTTCTTAGAATTTAGATCAAATACTGAAGGTTCAACAGCTCTTTGGTGAATGTGAAGTGATGAAGTGACAAACTTAAGGATGAAAGCCCATGGATAGGACAGCTGCTTAGTGATTACTGCATAAAGCTGATGATGAGCTCTGGATTGCTACCTCCTGCCTTCATCTAAAGGAAAAAATTAAGATACCTAACTTGTTCAAACAGTTATTTGTGTTCTCAGTTACAACTGCCTGTAATCCTAATGGACTTATTTCATTAAAACATTCTCCAAATATATCATTTACATAAGTGTTAATGGAATATTTTACTCTAAGTTTTTCTTTAAACATTGTATATATTGAATCTTTTCTTCTTAGATTCTAGCATCTGGTATTCCTGTTTTGGTTAGAAATGTTTAAACTAGTCATTAGGTTGTGCAGATAGTACATATTTTCTTCCAATATTTTTGGTACTAAAAAAGAAAACCTTTTAAGTTTTAATTCATTAGAAATTTATTTTTGTTTTTGAAGTGAGATAGATACCCATATGGATTTCTTCCATATGGATGGTGGGTTGTCCTACCATTTGTCAAATAAACATGTTTGATCTCTCCATTAAATTATGATAACAGCTTTGTAAACAATTAAATTCCCATATATGCTGGGGACTATTTCCAAGATACTCTCCTCTTCATTTAAACTACTCACCCATTTCTATGCCAGAACTACATTTTTTTTTACTACAACAGTTTTATATTAGAAATCCTTTCTCAAAATCTTCTTTATTAGATATATTTTAGCTATTTTAAGATATTAGTTCTTTCATATAAACTTTGAGATCACTCTGGGTTACCAAAAAGCCACCAGCAGGAGATTTTACTTGAAATTACAGTGAGGGATCACTTTGATAGTAAATCATCCCAACCAAGGCCATAGTCTAGTTTTCATTTGGCTAGATATTATTTATTTCTATAGTTTAGTAAATTGGTGCAACCACTATGGAAAGCAGTATGGAGGTTCCCCCCAAAACTAAAAATACAACTAACATATAATCTAGCAATCCCATCCCCAGGCATCTATCTGCATGAAACCATAATTCAAAAAGATACACGCACCCCAATGTTCAATGCAGCACTATTTACAATAGCCAAGGCATGGAAGTGACCCAAATATCCATTGACAGAGTAATGTATAAAGAAGATATGCTACATACACACAATGGAATATTACTCAGCCACACAAAAGAATTAAATAATGCCATTTGCAGCCACATGGATGGACCTAGAGACATTCATATTAAGCGAAGTTAGTCAGACAGTGAAAGACAAACATCATATGATATCACTTAATGTGGAATCTTAAAAAAAGATACAAATGAACTCACCTGCAGAACAGAATCAGACTCGCAGACTTTGAAAACAAACTTATGGTTACCAAAGGGAACAGATTGGGGAGAAGGATGGACTGGGGCTTTGGAATTGGCATATGCACATGGAGGTATATGGAATGACTGGCCAGTGGAGACATACTATATATAGCATAGGGAATTCTACCCAATATTCTGCGATAATCTACATGGAAAAGGAATCTGAAAAAGAATGGATGTGTGTATATGTATAACTGAATTGATTTATTGTACAGCAGAAATTATCACAACATTGTAAATCAACTACAGTTTAATAAAACTTTAAAAAATAAAAAAAATATATATGAGGTTTTATATCTTGTTTTCTATCTAAATATCTATTTATCTATCTATCCATCCCTAAGTATTTTTGACTTTTGTTATCTTTTGTGCATTGTCTACATGTAGTTGTCCCAGACAAAATACTCTTTGCTTTCCATACTCCCTTTTTTTCCTTTCTCTGGCCTTCCTTTCTTTCTTTTGGAGATACTCAACATTGCTAAAAGTAAATGCAATATGATGAAAAAAAGATAAACTGGTCAGAACAAACATGAGGTGAAAAATACAAATTTATCTATTTTCATTAATATTTTGAGGGATAATATTTTTCTGTTCATTCTACAGATAAAAGCAACTGAAGCTCAAAGTTAGGGGTCTAGTAACTATCATAGTCAGGATTCAAACTCAGGCTCCACAGTCATTGCCTTTTTCCAAGCATGTTATTGCTTCTCCGTGGTAATTTGCCCCAAATATTTTGTTTCATTTATTACTTGTTTTCTATATAGATGAATTAAGAATAACCCAAATGTTAAAGGTAAGAAGATAATTTAAAATGTGCCCCCATAAGTAAACAAGTTCTTTCTTGTGCTCACTGCATCATATCTAGAATGAATCCTTTTATGTTTAGGATTGTTGCAAGATAAACATTTCTTCCAGGTTTTAGAAGTATTGGGATATGGCATTGACCTTTCTTGTACTCCTGAAAGTTACAGTTGATGACA
Source organism: Sus scrofa (assembly GCF_054392235.1). NCBI lineage: Eukaryota > Metazoa > Chordata > Mammalia > Artiodactyla > Suidae > Sus > Sus scrofa. The sequence continues at coordinate 113,204,165 of NC_139389.1, read as the reverse complement.
GCATACCCACTCTTTGGATTAGGCAAACATTTAAAAGCCTTGTCTACATTTAAATGTAAGATGAATTATTGTTAGGAGTGTTCCTTTGTACTCTACAGGATGATGTCATTATAAATGGTATTGAATTGATTACAGAAGAATTGATTGTCACCAATGTATGGGCAGTATCTTGCAGAGACTTTGGTTTAAAGTGCAAGAGAATGTAACTAGGCTTTGGTGAGAGGTAAGGAAGAAACTAGAATGATTTGTAGGCACTTATTTCAACTACTTTCTACAAGTACTACTATCATAACTCCCTGTGACTTTAATTCAAAATCCAATTTCCCTCTATTCCAAAAGAAAGAAAGAAAATTTGGAGTACACCTACACCACTCTCAATGAAGAGAGAAGAGGAGCAAATGTACTCAAGTCCTTCCTTCTACCTGATCCTTATTCAATGGAAAGCGAAATAAAGAGCATGTATAAAGGTTTAATTAAGGTCAGAATTAACACAAATCTTTCTTCTGTGCCTGGGGGAAGCCAGTGCATGTTTTTTGAAGTCTAATTTTCAAGAGCGGTGTGGAATCTTATAGAGTAGATTTTCCTACTAATTGGGCCCTAAGTGAGGAGTCTATGTGTTTAAATTTTTCCTGAAAGGGTTATGTGCATTCCCCTCCTCCTCAGAAACATACTTTAAAGGGGAAACAACCTCCCCTTGAAAAAGAATTATTTTGAGATGTGACACTTGACCAGGAAGCCAATTGATATCCCAAACTCAAGAAGGGTGGTCCATTCAGACACCACAAAAGCCAAATTTTCTCTTGAAATTCTAACTACTTCAAATTCCTGGATCACATAGAACACAGTTCTTTTAAGATACTTGGCATAACTAAAACAGCTAGGATCTGAAAAGGCAGAAACAAATGTGTAGAAGTATAGAAAATCTACAATGGGAAAAGGCAGGCCAATTCTAGATGCATTTATTGCTGAACTTTCTAAAACACAAACACAGTATCAAGTAGAGTATTCTTTCTGTAACTTACCCACACGATGCAGTGATGGAAAATAATTTTCCAGAGTTCCCATCGTGGCGCAGTGGTTAATGAATCTGACTAGGAACCATGAGGTTGTGGGTTCGGTCCCTGCCCTTGCTCAGTGGGTTGAGGATCTGGAGTTGCTGTGAGCTGTGGTGTAGGTTGTAGACGCGGCACGGATCTGGAGTTGCTGTGGCTGTGGTGTAGGCCAGCGGCTACAGCTCTGATTAGACCCCTAGCCTGGGAACCTCCATGTGCCAAGGGAGCGGCCCTTGAAAAGGCAAAAAAGACAAAAAAAAAAAAAAAAAAAAAAAAAGAAAATGATTTTCCACCTAAATCTATCCTTTAAGGCTCAAATCAAATTCCAATACCTCCATAAATACCCATCTACCACAGTTTCCAGATATCTTTCTTTTCTGCATACCTGTAGCACCTGTTATGGATAACACCCATTTGTCATAACTATGCAGCCATGAAAACGGCTTGGAATTCTAGAATTACAAGGAAACTAAAAGACCAACTCCAATCCCTCATCTTGCATATTAAAAAAACTTGTTAGATATGTTAAATAATTTGTCCAAGTCACACAGACAGCTTTAACTGTGTGTCTCTTCTCCCCCACTACATCACAGACTCTTAGAATGTAGCATAAAGGTCTCACATGCTCTTGGATCTCTGTTTGTCCTAACTCAATCACCTTATCAAAATAGATGCTCAACAAATATGTGCTGATTAAAGGATTACACACTAGTCCTGAATTAATTTAATTTAACCTGGTGCAATCAGAAATACATATTGAATACATAGTATTCAAAAGTATTAAAGTACTGTTACATGAGGAAGACTACTGTTCTCAGAGCTCTTGCAACATGCATAAAAGATATAATGGTCCAGCTATGTCTGCCCCAGCTAGAGTCATGGATGCATTACATGTCTTTCGGATTGGTTTCTCCCAGATGTTAAGCCAATTCTAACCAAGGAAGGATATATTAAATCTCAAGCTCATGGGTTGAGGGGCTTGCAATTATTATATTTGGAACACTTGATGGGCCTGCAATTACTATCCTTTGCAACAATTTGGCCACCTCCTATTGGTGTGTCTTCCCTATCTCTGTTACCTTTATTTCTGGGACTGCAGCCTTCCATGAAACCCACAATTATTAGGGTTAGGGTTAGGATTTAAAATTAACTTAGTTTTGGGAGTTTAAATTTTTGGATTTAAAATTATTTTAAATCTCCACCACTTCGAAGTATGCTTACAAACTAGGCTTCAAAGTATGTTCATTCAGTGGGTAATGAATATACAATATATAAAATTTAGGGAGCAAAATTTCAGGAAATGAGAGAAGATCTGAAGCCTATAATAGGCTAACTTGAAAAGGAGCCATCTTTTTCTTCCCAAGCCCGGGTGATACAGAAATTTCAAAGAATAAGGATAATCAATTCTGAAGTAAGGAAAGAAAGGTAAAAAGAGATCAAATTGGAATATTTTTATAATTTCAGTAAAAGAAGAAGCCTTACATGATAGGGATTAGTGAGGCATTTAAACACTAAAGGAAATGGGCAAATCTTTAGAAGACACTGACAAAAAAATCATTGAAGTGCACCAAAGCATGTAAGATCTCAGGTAATTTTCTCAATTGATGAAGGTATGTATTCCAGTTGTGACCATGGCGGAAGGAAAAGACTTAGACACTGAGGGAAGGGAGGGTTTCAATGAGAACCTGTGGTCCCAAGGAGTAGGATCCAGGCTGTGGGCAGTAGAAAGAGTGATGAGAATTGAAGGGGTGAGGATCAGGGAGTGCCTGAAGGAGGCCACTGGCCTGGAGGAGTTAGGGGTGGGGATTTGATGCCTTAGAAGTGCCCTCCACAGCAATGCAGGTATTTCTTCAGTATGCTCACCATGGGATAGAATGTTATAAGTCAAAAAGTCAAAGTGCTGATGCCCAAAGAAGGAAAACATGTATCTCCTAAAATGTAGTTCATCAGAAATCACAGATGTCAAAGGGGAGGTATTACTTGACAACTGTTGGGACAATGGAGAGGGAAGCAGGGTCAGTCTGCCATAGGGAGAAGTGAGGGTTCAAGCCAACTTCAATTAAGATGGAAATTTACAGGGGAAACAATATATGGGATTTGCACACGACAGAAGGTGGATTCCAAAGACTCCAAGGCAAGCGTTATTGACAAGGAGTCCTGAGTAAGGTAGGGTAAAGAAATGAGTTGGATAAGAATTAGAACATGAGGAGAGAAATGAAGTAGAAAATGACACATAACAAAGCCTCTACAATGAGTCTGGAGGGAAAAAAAAAACCATAATTCCCTATACTAATTGTGTTGAGTGTTAAAATGGAGCTCACTTTTCTAGTGAGACAGGCACTACTTTTTCTGAGTTCAAGTGCCACACAGATAGAGTTTAAAAAAGCAAAAATCATCCTTAAACCCGGTGGACCAAGAGAGATCAGATCTTACTGAACATCTTCTGTAACTAGTTTCTTTCTGTAAATAAAAGAGATCAAGACGAGATATATTTTATGATACAATGTGAAAGTCCAACCAAGGCTTCCCTCTCAATTCCAGTCTACTTAGAATACTTAATTTTGCTGAATCTAGGTGCCTGTTGTCACCTTATGTAAGTTACCTCCTGGCACAGAAATCCAGTCAAGATATATGAATGAGTCCACAGCAACTGAAAGTACTTCCTCTGAGAAGCCCCTCTGCTTGCATTTCTTTCTCCACCATATTAACTGATGTTTATTTACCTTTCTGTAACACTGGCTTTGGATATATAACTCCTTACTCTTCTTTTGAGATCTTTAAGATTAAAATATATAGCTTCCTTCCCTATAATCTAGTACATAGTCCTAACATACAGTAAGTGCTCAATAAATACTCTCTCTCTCTCTTTTTTTTTTTTCCTTTTTTTTTTCTTTTTTTTTTGGACCATGCCTATAGCTGTGTAAGTTCCTGAGCTGGGGATAAAACTTGAGCCACAAAAGTAACCTGAGCCACAGCAGTGATAACACAAAGTCTGTAACCACTAGGCTACTAGTGAACCCTGATAAATGTTTAATTGAAAACATTTAGCATATAATCTCCATTTGCACACAAAGGACTCTATTATCATTATTGTTGTTGTTGTTGCTATTGCTATCATCATAGTCATCATTAGAGTCAGCCCTTGAGACAATTCTTTCACAGTAACAACCACACTATAATCTAAGGCAGAGTACAGGTGTATAAATCAATAGTATTTCTAGGATAACCGGGGGTGGGAGGGAGCATCTATAAATTATAATCTGGAAGGCCATTACTGAAGAATGAGTGAAACAACTACCACCCAAGGAAGCAAACCACTAATCCACCAGCCAATAAGTACTTAGTCAATCCATGAACTGTGTTCAATACTGTGACGACAGCACATGGACTGGAAAACTATCCACAGTCTCTATGTTCTCGCTCTCTCTCTCTTTTTTTTTGCCTTTTTTTTTCTTTCTTTAGAGCCATGCTCATGGCATATGGAAGATCCCAGGCTATGGGTAGATTCAGAGGCAAAGCTGCTGACCTACACCACAACCACAGCAACATGGGATCTAAGCCACGTCTGTGACCTACACCGAAGCTCACAGCAATACCAAATCCTTAACACACTGATGAGGCCAGGGATTGAACCTACATCCTCATGGATACTAGTAGGGTTCATTACTGCTGAGCCACTCCTCCATGTTCTCTTAACTTCAAGAAATTTGTACTCTACTGGAAGAGGCAAAATGACACACTTAAAGTCATGGGAAGCAATATGAAACAGTACATGTACTACACTCTTAGGTATTAAACTACATGACAAACTGCAAAGAGAGAAACATGAGTGATGGTTTCTGTAGCCAGTAAAGTGACATGACTTTTGAAGGATATGTCATGTTTGCCAAGGTAAAAAATAGAGCAAAAGATGTCACAGCTTTAGGAAGAAAGCAAAGGTAAGCAAGCATGATAGACAGTGGGAAATGAGAAGACTAGCCAAGGTAGAGGGGCAAAGTGGGAAAAACATTAGCTTGGGGAATGACAGAGTATCATCAAGGATGTTCAGCCTATCAGGAAGAATAACTTAGGTTTGCCATGATAGAAAAAAAAGAACCTTAAATATTTTATGCCATTATAAATTTATTCTAAAATCAACATGTTATTAAAATGTATAAGTAGAGTCTTAGATATGTGTCATAGAAGATTTTAAATTATTAAGCTTAATATGGAGTAAGACATTCTCCCCTTTATACTATCCATTTTATACACTGAAATCTGATATATGGATGTCAGCTATCTTCCTCTAACAACTATCCTCAAGGTAAAACTGACTGTGCAATAGTTTAGCTGGGTCAAGCAGAAGACAAAAAAAACATTTTAGGACACAAGAAAAATACATCATCTTCAGCTGAAAGAGGTACAGTAGCACCAGAAGAAAAGTCTCTGCTAACTCCTATCTGTACTATCTCTTGCAATAGATTTTCTCTCCTTGTCAATGCAGTCATAAGTTGATCACTCATGACTCAGTGTATGAGTGTCCCATGCTGAGGACTGGGTAAGGACTAATATGATGGTGAAATAACAGTGGTGACTCACAAGGCCCAATTCAAAAGCATTGGGTACTTGCACCACCACTCTCATTGCTTCTTTCAGTTCAAATAGACAAGTCATGAGCTAATATCTCCATCTCTTTTCTCTGATAAAGATGAGGAGGTACCACCTCACACTGGTCAGAATGGCCATCATTAATAAGTCCACAAAGAACAAATGCTGGAGAGGGTATGGAGAAAAGGGAACCCTCCTGCACTCTTGGAGGCAATGTAAATTGGTACAACCACTATGGAAAACAGTCTGGAGGTACCTTAGAAAACTAAATATAGAACTACCATACAACCCAGCAATCCCACTCTTGGGCATATATCTGGAAAAAACTTTCCGGACATATGTATCTTTTGAAAAAGATATATGCACATGTGTGTTCACTGAAGCACTCTTCACAATAGCCAAGACATGGCAACAACCTAAATGTCCATCGACAGATGAATGGATTAAGAAGATGTGGAATATATATACACCGGAATACTACTCAGCCATAAAAATAGACAAATAATGCCATTTGCAGCAACAGATATGGAACTAGAGACTCTCATACTAAATGAAGTAAGTCAGAAAGAGAAAGACAAATACCATCTGGAATCTAATATATGGTGCAAATGAACCTTTCCATAGAAAAGAAAATCATGGACTTAGAGAACAGATTTGTGGTTGCCAAAGGGGGGAGGGAGGAGGAGGGAGTGGGATGGACTGGGAATTTGGGGCTAATACTTGCAAACTCTTGCCTTTGGAATGGATAAGCAATGAGATCCTGCTGTATAGCAGTGGGAATTATATCTAGTCACTTATGATGGAGCACAATAATGTGAGAAAAAGAATGTATACATGTATGTATAACTGGGTCAACTTGCTGTACAGTAGAAAATTGACAGAACACTGTAAACCAGCTCTGATGGAAAAAATAAACATCATTAAAAAAAAAGATGAGTCACCCAAAGGCGAAGATGGAGGGCAGATTTAAGGCAAAGAGAAAGCACAGATAGTACCTGGTACCTCTGTAGATTACGTCAGCTGAATGGTTGCATGGTAATCTACTACTTCACATAGAGGACAACAAAAATTAGGTGTAAAAAATATAATGGGTATAACAAATAACAAGGAATCAAAAGAGCAGAGGAGGTAAAAGGGATTGTTCTGATGAGAAGCATTTGCCAAAGATTTGCCTTCCTGAGCACTGAGCTTTGAACAGTGCCCAAAGGTGGCTGGTTTATCCATCGTAAAATGTTAAATTAGGAAGGCTCCTCAAGGTGAATAGGAGCCTTGCAAGTTGGAGAGGGAGGAAAGACAGAGCGACTAAGGAGAGGCCTGCAGGATGTCCTACTTACCTCTTCCTTACCCCTAATCCCAGGGACAATCAAAAAAGGAACCATCCAGGGCATAAGTGGCTTAGTGGTCACTGGTTGCCAGTGACATGTTTATTGGTTTTATGGACTCTAGTTCAACAAGCAAAATATTGTGTGTGGGGGGGTTCTATATAAATAAAAAAGAACCCCCCACAAACATATAATATGTCCATCATCACTGTATCACTCACATTAATTGACTGACAAGGGATTAATCTCTTGGATTAATCTCCAAAATTTATAAACACCTCCTACAGCTCAATACCAAAAAAAAAAAACAAAACCATCAAAAAATGGGCAGAAGATCTAAACAGACAATTTTCCAAAGAAGACATATGGATGGCCACAAAACATGTAAAAAGATGTTCAACATCACTAATTATTAGAGAAATGCAAATCAAAACCACTATGAGATACCACCTTATACCGGTCAGAATGGCCCCATCATCAAAAATTCTACAAACAATAAGTGCTGGAGAGGGTGTGGAGAAAAAGGAACCCTAGTACATTGTTGGTGGGAATGTAAATTGGTGCAACCACTGCAGAAAACAGTATGGAGATTCCTCAGAAAACTCAAAATAGAACTCCCATTTGAGCCAGCAATCCCACGCCTGGGCATCTATCCAGAGAAAACCATAACTTGAAAAGACACATGTACTTCAAAGTTCACTGTAGCACTATTTGCAATAGCCAAGACATGAAAACAATCTAAATGTCCACCAACAGAGGAGTGGATCAAGAAGATGTGGAATATTACTCAGCCATTTAAAGGAATGAAATACGGGCATTTGTAGCAACATGGATGGACCTAGAAATTATCATGCTAAGTGAGGTCAGTCAGACAATGAGACACCAACATCAAATGCTATCACTTACATGTAGAATCTGAAAAAAGGACACAATGAACTTCTTTGCAGAACAGATACCGACTCACAGACTTTGAAAAACTTATGGTTCCCAAAGGAGACAAGTTGGGGGTGTGGGGGATGCACTGAGTGTTCGGGATGTAAATGTTGTAAAATTTGGTTGTGATGATTGTTGTACACCTATAAATGTAATAAAATTCATTAAGTAATACAAAAAGAAATCCAAAAATATTTTAAAAAATAAAAATAAAAATAGTATAAGACTAGGCTATTGATATACAGAGGAAGGCCTATTTTTCAAAGTACATCATAAAGTGTTAGGATGCGGTGTGTTGAAATAGTAATTTCATCATCAAGCTGCTTAGCATCTCACAGCATAATCGGGATATACCAGAGCCATAAACAGCAATAAACCTTTCTCCATCCTTGTTCCTAAGTGGGAGGATTGAAGGAACTTAGCACTTTCTGAGCACCTACAGTGAGCCAGGCACTTTACATAGATTACCTTATGCAACAGACACAGTAAACCTGAGCTATCAGAGTGTATATATTTATTTATTGAGGAGAAAATGGAATCTCAGACAGGTGTAGTATCTTTTTAAAGGTCCTATACTTTACCAAATAACAGAGGTAAGAATAAAATACAGGGATATCTAGCTCCAAATATTCTTCCTTTTTTAATCCATTCCACACACCCTTCCTAAGAAAAGATACAATAAGCCAGTCAATGCAAATCATATTAATCCTTGGGTCTCAGCGCTAAAAATAGAGAATCTTCTTAATATTTGGGTCAATATCAATTTTCACTCTTCTGGACAAAAAAAAAATGCAGCTAAATAAAAACCCCCAAATGAGCATTTTCCACATATACAAGACAGATGAGATTCTGCCTTAATTTCTCAGTTATCATATTCAAAATACTAAGGCCATTACTTTTGATTAATTTCCATTTTCTATAGATGAACTTTTGTGTTACTCACAATAGAATCTTTGGGAAGTTTGCCCATTTTAATCAGTATAGCAATGGGAATGAAGAAGAAAGAGGAAAGGGATCAGGATGGATGTGTCAGTGATTAAACAGGTTTGACCCTCTAGCTGAGAATGAGCCAGCTTGAAGAAAAACTATTTGTAGTACCTCTTAACTCTCTAGATTCCTAGGCAGTTCCCCCTGCCCCAACACCCCCATTATAAGAAAAATGCTTTCAGAATAACCCAATATAAGTGGCACATCCTTTAAATTCTTTCCGGATATACATGATTTAGAAGGGACTATTGTAAAATAATATTTGAGAAAAAAACAAATAAGAAGGAAGTAAACTAGTACTGCAATTAAAGGCAGCTGCAAAAGAAGCTGTAGAAGGGCATGCCGTTTTAATATTGCGGCACGTAGAACTGATCCCCAGTTGTACTGTGACAGCCATTTGTAAATCATTTTTAATTGTCTTATTAAGCAGCTTAGAGTGCAGCAATCAAAAGCTTGAGGCGTTGTGAGACCTGGCATAGCCATCAGGCATGGATCAACAGTCAGGATAATGCAAGACGCAGGATTATATAACCAGTTATGGTCAGCAGGGAAGGCGATTTGGAGAGAAAGTGGTACATGGTTGATTTTGAAGAGATGCTAATCTCAGACAATATGAAACCTGACATTATGGTTCCAGGGAATGGAGACCCCCTCCCAATACATGCACACACAGCAGCCATGTGCAGTCTGATGACTGCATTGGGAAAAGCCAACTGTCAAAAGCAGTGATCTCTTTTCAAGGAGAAATTTCTCATGCAGTGTTTTGACTTATGACATAAAAGCTATTTGTAAAACAGGCCCCAAAGGTTGGATTTTTTTTTCTTGGTAGAAATAACCAGAAAGTACATCAGAAAGTTGGTACTTGCTTTAATGAGAACATACAAAATTGCAGGAGAGTGGGATCTTTGAAACAAAATACAACTGAAACTCCATGAAGACAGTTTTCTGAGGTGAGTGTGCCATGTCACAACTCTGTGATTCATGGTTATGACATCTTTAGACCTAAAATAGATCAAAGATTCCTTCTCATTCCTCTATAGACTTAATTGTCTTACTCTGCCCTAAAGCATCCCAGGGAAAAGAAGCAAACTTCTGAATTAATTATTATGCTACTTCAGGCGGTAGCAAGAGCCAACAGTCAGTGGTCATCAGATGAGGGCTAGGCAAATACATATTGAGTTCCTAACTGAGGGATCCAATGAAATATGTTATTCTTCATAAATCACCTCTTATTTGACAATAAACCACTGTCAACTCAACCACCAAGAGCTTGGCCAAAAATGAGGAATGTACAAAGAAAGAACTTATGCAATTAATGGAAATGCATTTGTAAGCACATTAAGAGAATTCTGTTTCAGTACAACATTAATGGGGGAAAAATGTCTGGTCTTCTGGATTTAGAGTTCCCAAATTATGTGCTGTTAACATAAATAATACATAGCTTTCAATTTTTCTCCTGATTTTATAGCCATAGGCAAAAATATTTTAAGTCTCTTTTCATATACATCTGGCCTTATACAGAGAAAGAAAGCATAAAAATTTCAGTAAGGACACTATTGATCAAATGTTGTGACAGTCTTAGAAATCTCATGATTACATACTATGTGTTTTTCTTAAGTAATACTATGTGTTTTTAATGCGTAACAACTCATTAATTTCTTTTAGCCTGAAATTGTGAATTAAGTCTAATTAGAGAGATAGCATAAATAATCTCATCTGTGAGAAATAGGCATGAAGGAATAAAGGATAAAGAATGAGAAGAATTTCCCAAAGAGATATTCTTTCTCATTTTTTAAGAGATAGCTTCTTTTCCCAAAATCATCCTCTCTAGGTTTAATCATGGGTATAACATTTCAGAAACATATTAGTAAACTATCCCAGAAGTTTCTCCATGTAAATTATCATGGTTTCATGAGAGGCCATATTCCCAAACTTTTCCCAAAGTGATTATGTTAAATAAAGTCAAATTAAAATGATTTAACCAGACTGATAAGCCAAACTGATTATATATTTACCTTTAAAAGGAAAATGCAGAAAACAAAGAAGGGCATATAGAAGTCACTTATATTATTAGGATTTCCCATATCCTGCTTGAGAGTTTAGGATGATCTCAGTTTGTTGGCTACAAACTAGGTAGAGCATCCTTGAGCTTTTATCAGAAATGTATATCTAAACTAAAGGATCCAAAGCTGTGTAACCTTAGCATACATACATTTTCAGATGAAAGGTGTATCTTAAAAAGAAGTGATGAGTGACAAATCTAAGGAGAGATGGAAGATATTATGCAGAAAACTTATCAATAGGTTAACCAGAAAAAGCAGAAGCAAAATGGTAAGTAAAGAGCTAAACAAGTCCAGAGTAAGTTTTTTAGGACAAGGCTGAGAGCAATGTGCAAGTTCAAGAGGAAGACTTTATGTAGTGTTGGCTAGATGAGTCTGGCACCGCTTAACTGTTTAAAGGAGCCATACAGTACTGAACAAGGATAACAGTATTGCTGTTGCTGTTGTTGCTATTATTACTTTATATCATAACAATTATTTTTAGACAAAGAGTACTCTTTAAAAGGATAGGAAAAGGACATGATTTTATCCCCGTTGTGCCATTTTCTTCAGTTCATTAAATGAAAGAAATTGATTTGGCAGAGCTAATTTTGTAATTAAAAAGCTTATCATGGTTTTCCGTAATGACTTAAATAAACAGTCAGTAATTCAGTTATAATATTTACATAGCTCACACCAGGGGATGTCTGCTTACTAAATTAAATAATATGGGGAGATGAGGAAGACATCATATAAAATGGGGGTGAACAGAGTATATCAAGGGTAAGAAGGAATTCAGATGTGGCAGGTCATTGCTGCATTTCTTATGTTGGTGCCAGATCAGGAGGTTAGCTATTTGCCATCTTCCTTGAGACTGAAAACACTTGTGGCCAGTGACATCATTAGAGGGTGACTCACATGAACTCCAGTACATCTCCCTTGAGAAAGAAGGTAAGTAATCTACTTGGAAAGGAGCACAATGCCTTCCCTTCGTACAGCAGGAAAACGATGAGGGAGAAATGAGGATGGGTATTGAGAAGGCAGCTGAAAGCCTATCTAGCCTCTGTGGAGGCAGACTAGAATCACTCAAATGGCAGTCTCTCAAAGACCTGATAAGTTTATTTTTGAAAAGAAAAAGTCAAAGTAACTATAAATTCTACCACTGATGAATGTTCTCTGAAAGATAAAACCCACAAAGACCCATCTCTCTGAACTAGCAAATTTGAATGCTGACTCAGAGTAAATTCAAAGAGAGACAGAGAAAGGCTGACTGCCAAAGAAGGTAACAGAAGAAAAGAGAAAGGAATAGAGTGGGAAAGGATGAGAAGGGTGGACTGAGAAAAGAAGGGTAAGAGAGGAGAGAGCAAAAGAAAAGGGAGGTGAAGGCGATGAGGTGAGGAAGGAAGAGGAGAGAATTCGTGAGAAGAGAATAGGCAAGACATAGCTTCAGTAACCCAAGACCTGGCTTTGTTTTTAGATTTGATCATTAAAGTAATAACCAGGCCCAAGTCTGCTTGCTTTAAAAAAAAAAAAAAGGCAAACTCATCACCTCAGGTAATGTGGCTGCATTGATAAGACTATTCAAAACATGCTTTGAAATGGCTGCCTTGGGATAAACCACAGGGCTCAAATTTTACACCTGAACCTTCAGCTTAGATGTTGCTGGGCTTTGAACTATAGTCTCATCTACTCTTTACCACTGCATCTATACTTATTTTGCTAAAGTCCAAGGAATTCCATTATTCAAGTGCCTTTATTACTAAAGTCAGCACAGGTCAAGGGAATTCCAGTCACTTTCCTTGGCATGCTGTTTCCATCCTCCCCAAAGCTTAAACCATTCAGGACCACAGACAGCTCCCTGTGTCCCAAAGCAAAGGTCTGCAGACCTGAGGCTTAGCTCAAGATATTTTAAATCACGCATGGGGTGTATCATGAAACAAAGCAAATATTGTCTTTGTTCAACTGAGAGGTTTTTAGCAGTGAGTGAATGGTATCACCCTCATTCTTGTGATTTAAAAGATATTTCAATACACATACTCCACATACGTTACCACACAGCTAGCTACATTTGTTCTTTCAACCTTTCTAAATGTGATGTTATCAAAGTCAATTCAAATAATCATTATGTGTCAGTGATATGCCCATTACAATATTTCTGCCTCATGATCTACACTAGAAAATGTTGGTGGAGGCAATCAGATATCAAAAGTCTCTTAGCTTTGGCACAAAGTTGACAGGGCCAAATTCTCTGAAATTCTAGAATGCATTAGTTTCTGGAGTCTGGGATTAAGAAAGATATATGAACACTTCCCAGAGTCAATATCTTATAAATATTTCCTGAAAATCTATTATGTTACCTATCACAGCTGAATAAAGCTATGTCCAAGGAAAACAAAGTTTTAAGAAATGTTCCTCTTTGCTCCTTCAAACCCAAGGTAAATTACAATGCTATTTAAAAGAGGAAAGTTAATCTCCAGTTACAGAAATTCAAGTAAATCTTTGAAAAAATAAACATATTGATAAATCTTTAGCCAGACTCATCAAGAAAATAAAAATGGGAGGTGACTCAAATCAATATAATTGGAAATGAAAAAGGAGAAGTTACAACTGACTCCACAGAAATACAAAGGACAATAAAAGACTACTGTAAGCAATTATATGACAACAAAATGAACAATCTAGAAGAAAGGAACAGATCTTTACAAAAGTATAATCTCCCAAGGCTGAACCAGGAAGAAATAGAAAATGTGAAAAAACCGATTACAAGTACTGATACTGCATCTCTGATTAAAAACTCTCAGCAAACATCCAGGACCAGATGACTTCATAGATGAATTCTACCAAACATTTACAGAAAAGTTAACACCTATCCCTATGAAACTATCCAAAAAATTGCAGTGGAAGGAACATTTCCAAACTCATTATATGAGGCTACCATCACCCTGATACCAAAATCCAGAAAAATATACCACACACACACACACAAAAAGAAAATTACAGGTCATTATCACTGAAGAACACAGATGCACAAAACCTCAAGAAAAATCCAATGATACAGTAAAAGGATCATACACCGTCATGATGAAGTGGGATGTATCCCAGGGATGCAAGGATTCTTCAATATACTCAAATCAATAAGTATGATACACCACATCAACAAATTGAAGAATAAAAACTATATGATTATCTCAATATATGCAGAAAAATTCTTTGACAAAATTCAACACACATTTTTGATAAAACCTCTCCAGAAATTGGGCATAGAGGGACACTACCTCAACATAGTAAAATCTGTATATGACAAACCCAAAGCTAAAATCATTCTCAATGGTGAAACACTGAAAGCTTTCCTGTTAAGATAAGGAACAAGACAAGGATGTCCACTCTCACCACATTTATTCAACATAGTTTTGGAAGTCCTAGCCATGGAAATCAAAGAAGAAAAATAAATAAAAGGAATCCAAATTGGAAAAGAAGTAGTACAACCATTGCTGTTCTCAAATAACATGATACTATACATAGAAAATCCTAAAGATGCTACCAGAAAACTACTAGGGCTAATCAATGAATTTGATAAAGTTGCAGGATATAAAATTGCACACAGAACTCTCTTGAATTCTGATACATAAACATTGAAAGATCAGAAATAGAAATTAAGAAACAATCCCATTTATCATTGCATCAAAAAGAATAAAATACCTAGGAATAAGCCTACCAAAAGAGGCAAAAGACCTGTACTCAGAATACTATAAGACACTGATGAAAGAAACTGAAGATAACACAAACAAATGGAAAGATATATGATGCTCTTGGATTGGAAGAATTAACACTGTTAAAATGATTATACTCCCCAAGGCAATCTATAGACTGAGTGCAATCCTTATCAAACTACCAATGACATTTTTCACAGAACTAGAACAAATTTTTTTTTTTTTTTTTGCTTTCTTTTAGGGCCATACCCATAGCATATGGAAGTTCCCAGGCTAGGGGCTGAATGAGAGCTACAGCTGCTGGTCTACACCACAGCCACAGCAATGCCAGATCCAAGCCACATCTGCAACCTATACCACAGCTCACAGCAATGCCAGATCCTTAACCCACTGAGTGAGGCCAAGGATTGAACCCACACCCTCATGGATACTAGACAGGTTCACAACCTGCTGAGCCACAATGGGAACTACTAGAATGAATATTTTCGAATTTTACAAAAGACCCCAAATAGCCAAAGTAATCTTGAGAAAGAAAAATGGAGCTGGAGAAATCAGGATCCCTGACTTCAGATTATACTACAAAGCTATAGTCATTAAAACAGTATGTTACTGGAACAAAAAACAGATAGAGATCAAGGGAACAGCATTAAAATCTCAGAAATAAACCCACATACCTATGGTCAATTAATCTACAACAAAGGAGGCAAGAATATACAATGGAGAAAAGACAACTTCTTCAATAAGTGGTACTGGGAAACCTGGACAGCTACATGCAAAATAATGAAATTAGAACACTAACCCCATGCACAAAAATAAACTCAAAATAGATCAAAGATCTAAACATAAGACCAGATACTATAAAACTGTTAGAAGAAAATGGGCAGAACACTCTTTGACAGAAGTACCTAGCATTCTTTCTTGATTCACTTCCTAGAGTAATGAAAATAAAAACAAAAATAAATAAATAGGACCTAATTAAACTTAAGAACTTTTGCACAGCAAAGGGAACCATAAACAAAATGAAAAGACAATACACAAAATGGGAGAAAATATTTGAAATGAAGTGACTGACAAGGGATTAACCTCCAAAGTGCATGAAAGACTCAAGCAGTTCAATACCAAAAAAAAAAAAAAAAAAAAAAAAAGCCAAATGGCCCAATCAAAAATTGTGCAGAAGACATTTGTTCAAAGAAGACATACAGATGCACACAAAACACATGAAAAGATGCTCAACATTGCTAATTATTAGAGAAATGCAAATCAAAAATACAATGGGGTATCACCTCGCCCCAGTCAGAATGGCCAACATCAAAAAAATCTACAAACAGTAAATGCTGGAGAGGGTATAGAGAAAAGGAAACCCTCCTATACTGTTGGTGAAAATGTAAGCTGGCACGACCACTATGGAGAACAGTATGGAGGTTCAATCAAAAACTAAAAGTAGAACTACTGTATGATCCAGCAATCCCACTCCTGGGCATACACCCAGAGAGAACCATAATTCAAAGAGACATACAATCCAATGTTCATTGTGTCATTTATTTACAATAGCCAAAACATGGAGGCAACCTAAATATCTACTGACAGAGGACTGGATAAAGAAGATGTGGTACATAGATACTGTGGAATATTACTCAGCCATAAAAAAGAATGAAATATTGCTATTTGCAGCCAGATGGATATAGCTAGAAATTATCATACTGAGTGAAGTAAGTCAGACAAAGACAAATATCATATGAGATCACTTATATGTGGAATCTAATAAAAATGATACAAAAGAACTTATAAAACATAAACAGACTAAAAGATTTTGAAACCAAATTCATGGTTACCAAAGGGGAAATGTGGTAGGAGGGATAAATAAGAGCTTGAGATTGACATATACACAATACTATACATAAAATAGGTAGGTAGCAATAACCTACTAAATAGCACAAGGAAATGTACTCAATAGTGTATAATAACATGTGGTAAAAGAATCTGAAAAGGAATGGATATATGTATAGCTGATTTACTGTGCTGCACATCTGAAACTAACACAACTTTCTAAGTCAACTCTACTCCAATAAAATTTATTTTAAAAAAAGAAATCTAGGAGTTCCAAAGAAATCTAGGAGTTCCATGGATACTAGACAAATTTGACTAGTATCCATGAGGATGCGGCTTTGTTCCCTGGCCTCGCTCAGTGGGTCAGGAATCCACCATTGCTATAAGCTGTGGTATAGGTCGCAGACATGGCTGGGATCCCATGTGGCTGTGGCTGTGGCATAGGGTGGCAGCTGTAGTTCCAATGAGACCCCTAGCCTGGGAACTTCCAAATGCCACAGGTGCGGCCCTAAAAAGACAAACAAAAACAAAAACAAAAAACCCAAAAAACAAAAACAAGAAAAGAAATCTAAGTAAATGTATTATACAAGAGGGGGAACAAGAGTCTTACACTGAGTAAGCATTCCAAGTTATATGGCTTCAAACTAACGGTTAGGATAGTCCTCTTACCAACAGACCTGAGTGAAGTCCCCCTGCATCATTACTTACAGATTCCCTCCCCAAAGACCAACTGCAAAGTATTACTGAGAACATCCATTATCTGCCTCTTTGGAGAATAAAGGAAATAATTAATTATCTCTGGTTTAAAAATGGCCACAACCTTTCCCCAAGCTCCTCCCCACCACTGTCTACTTGGATCTGCCTTCCCTTCTTGTATGGCACCAGCCTACCACCATGTGCCATCTGTCAGCGTCTGCCTGCAACACGTGAAGCTTCTTAAGAATCTGAGTATCATTTTAGATCCTATTTTTCAGGTTAAAAGCAGTAAATTGCAGATGGCAAGTTTTTTTTTTTTTTTCCCTTGAGATTACTGAAAGCTGAGGTAATTTTATCGTGAGTCACATTAAAAAAAGAACAAGTGATGTTACACAGCACCTACTCAACATGAATATGCGCAAAGAACAGCTCACCCAGTCACCCATTGAGCAAAGGAGGGAAGGCATTTGCTTTGCTTTAAGGTGACAGATTTTGGAGTGAGAGAGTGTGTGCAGCTCAATATGCCCTGTAAGCACAATCGGAAACCATGTGCGAAGATGCAGGTGAAAAAAAGCAACCAAACTGGTGGAGCACCTCCAATGTGCTGAATTACGGAAGGTGCTACAGAGAACTGACTCATTAAAAAAGCTGGGGAGGGGTGACCTAGGTCAGGGAAAGGACTAAAATCATTATGGCAAGATTTTTTTCACAGCCTATGATCAGAATTTGTGTAAAAAAAGTTTTTATTTCTCTTTGTCTATATTTGTTTCTAAATTCTGGATGTAAACATTCCAGCTTCAACTTAATTGTTGAATTTTAAGACGCCCTTGAACCACGTTTCATTGTTTGAAATGAAACCACTCTGTAAGCATCCTCAAAGGAGACCTCCTGCAGCAGAGGTTAAAGTTGATAAAGAAAAGCTTAGGCAATGCTGGAGCCCAAGAAAGGAAGAGGTTGCCTCAACTTTTAACCAGCTATGAGAATGTACTCCAAGTCATTTCACTCCACTGAACTTCAATAGGTTCTAAAGAGGCCTGAGTTGATAACAGGGATGATTCTTGGTAGGTTTATATCCTATAATCCATCTCTTTCTAAGAGATTTTATATTGAATCCTTCAGTAGATGATATTTGAAAGTTTCTGCAGCCTTGAACTCTTCAATTCACTTAAAATAACCCATGGATGGTTCCTTACTGGAGTCAACCTATATCCTCGTTTTCCACTGCAAATTTTAGAACACAGCATAGGACACTTATGACTATTTGACTAAGCTGCTATCCTCAAAGCTGGGCCCTGATGAATGATAAATCTAAGACACAGAAACAAATGATAACAGTAAAGAAAGGTAATTATGATGTAGATGAGACAAGGAAATTTCTTTCCTAATGACATTAAACCATGTGTTCCAAAGAATCCTTTCTGGGTTGCAGCAATAAAAGCCTTGATCAGCTTCAGTCATTAGGTAACAGGTGTTTGTGAGGTTCTCACTCTCTACCCTAAATTTATCCCATATTAACTAATCCATGAATCTCACTATTACCTATGCAGGGATAGTGTCTTAAAGCAAATATATCAAAGTATCAATTAGTAATAACTTCTGTGTTTTAGAAAGGTGCAAGGTACCTTATCAGAGCCTTTCCCCAGTGACTTGATTTGAACATTTTTTTCTTTGAACACTGGTTTTGATTGTAGTGAAGTAGAAAGAAATACTTCTGAGAAAGAATAAATCTAGAGGAAAGTCTGTGGGCATAAAGGAGGGGAATAAACCAATCAAGCATCTGAGTGATAGTAGAGTAAGGAGCTGACAACAGGAAGACGTGATGGAAACAGAAACGAAAATTATTATCTTTTCAATGTAACCAAAAGCACAACTTTATAAAAAAAAAGGACCTGTTTCCAAGAATGGATCTTTACTTAATTGCCATGCCCTTCTCAGCCTAGCCTTAACTGGCATAGTGGCAGCTCAGGAAAACAATATGCAAATAGGCAATTTCCAAGTGGCAATAAGTGAAAAGTGGCCCTTGCTAGGTTCCATTACAAACACCTTTCTCCTATAAAACCTTTCTCATTTGTTATGCCTTCCTTTGTATTTTCACAACCCTCGGCTCCATCATCCTTCCCAACAAAGCAGCCCCAAATTCTTATACTGGTCTGGGAATGTGAAATCTGACTCTCTTATCAAACAATGGCACATATGTCTGGGGGCTCCAAAAAGGCTTCAGGAGTGTTTCCCTAGGCAGCAATGGGGTAACTATTACAATCTAGGTGGGGAATCTATGAGTAGGGTATCTTCTGGCTCATGTAGCTACACCACATGACAAGATGAACATTTGCTGCTCTCTCTAGTTATACAAACACACACACACACACACACACACACAATGAGGCACAATACCAATCTATGCTGGTGAAAAATAAGGCCCCTGGAATGTTGGAAACCTCAGATTAGCCAAAAAGCAATCACAGCATTGTCCATTTCTTTTCTGATTTCTACAGCGATCCTAGGCCAGCTCAGGCTGATAAGGCTCCAATTTATTCCTGGAAGTCACAGTGCTTGATTAGTGCCTTCAGAAAACATCCTTCTTTGAGAAGACAGTCTGATAGAAATTTAGATTCAGTACTGAAACCAAAGTGAGAACATTTAGCTATACATATATGTCACAATGCCATTGTTTTTCTACGTTACTGCTATGTCTTGAAAATCAAGAAAGATTTTATTAAGACCTAAAGGGTTCTAAGCAGGTCCTTTTTCTAAGCAGAGAGAGAGAGAGCCATTACTAAAGGTAAAAAAGTGACAAGACCACCACCACCAGCAACAACAGCAGACACCAATTAACAGCAAAATGAGCAGAAAAGTACAATAAGCCTAGGTAATCCCTAGCCATGGTTCTTCACCAGGAACAATTTTGGAAAGTCTAATAATATTTTTGGTTGTCACAACTGGGGGCACACTACTGGCATCTGGTGGGAAAGTCCCAGGAGCACTGCTCTACATCCTACAATGCACAAGACAGCCATTTCCAACGAAGAATTATCTGGTCCACGATGTCAGCAGCACTGACGTTGAGAAACCTCTACATAAAGGAAGTGGATACAGGAAAGTGGTAATGATGAAAGGCCATGGAATGAATCACCGGTGGGCGTCTTGCTAGCAATTTTAAACAAAGTCCTCTTTATCCAGGTCCTGCAGACTTCTGGAATTTTTACTTTTCCCTGGCTTTATGAATTGCCTCAGAATCTTACTCTTAAATTTGTCTTCACAGACTTGTTTATAAAAGAGCATCATATTAAGGAATTTAAGCAAAGTAATATGCTAGGAAGAAGGAAAGCTAGGAAGTGAGGGAGGGAAGTTGGCTGAACATTCATTTGAAAACAAACAAAAAGATCAATAAAAAGTTGTTTTTGTTGTTGTACATTTATTTATTTATTTATTTATTTTAATTCCTGAACCTAAATTCAAATAGTTAAAATTGCTCTTTTAAAGGTAGAGAGATTTCAGAATGTTAATATAATTTCTGTGAGATAGACAAACTTCTTATTTTCCAAAAAATAACTTTCCATAAACTACTGCTTTTTGCCATACTTAGTAATCTTTTTTTTTTCGTCTTTATTTTTTTTTTTAATTTTAGGGCCACACCCGGGGCATATGGAGGTTCCCAGGCTAGGGGCCAAATCGGAGCTGCACCTGCCAGCCTACGCCACAGCCACAGCAACACCAGATCCAAGCCATGTCTGTGACCTATGCCACAGCTCACGGCAATGCCAGATCCTTAACACACTGAGTGGGGCCAGGGATTGAACCTAGGTCCTCATGGATGCCAGTCAGATTTGTTTCCACTGAGTCGTGATGGGTACTCTGGTAAACTTTTTTTTTTTTCTTAGCAGTAAAATTATTTAAGGAGGAGTTAAGATTATAGGCTCCAGTACCAGACTGATTTACTAGTTATGCGATCATTACAAATTAATAAATTCCATATTAGAGAATTCCGCTCATGGCTCAGTGGTAATGAATCTGACTAGTATCCATGATGACACAGGTTTGATCCCTGGCTCCATTCAGTGGGTTAAGGATCCTGAGTTGCTGTGAGCTGTGGTTCTGGATCTGGCATTGCTGTGAGCTGTGGCATAGGTCACAGACATGGCTTGGATCTGGTGTTGCTGTGGTATAGGCTGGCAGCTGCAGCTCCAACTCAACCTCTAGCCTGGGAACTTCCATATAGGGCATGGCCCTAAAAAGGGAAAAAAAAAAAGTTTTCTTTTGATCCTGATTTCCTCATAGAGAAAACTGAGCCTTAGAGGTCTTTAAGAGCTTTTAAAAACTTACCTTTCTTTTTTCCTTTCTTTTTCTTTTTCTTTCTTTCTTTCTTTCTTTCTTTCTTTCTTTCTTTCTTTCTTTCTCTCTCTCTCTCTCTCTCTCTCTCTCTCTCTCTCTCTCTCTCTCTCTCTCTCTCTCCTTCTAAGGAGCGAGTAGGACTTGGTTTTGGCAGGCTAAATATATATAGCTAATGTTTAATAATTTTTTTTCTTATAGCTTTTATATTTACCATTGTATTTTATTTATGAGAAGTGATGCCAACTTTCCATTTACTTAAAATTTTAATTTTAAAATAAAATGAGTTCCTTTTAAATAAATCAACTCAAAGACAAATAATAGCACAGGTAACAAGAGGATACGACAAAAATAGTGAAGGTAGTATTCAAATGACACAGGTATAGCAAATACTGTGTGACACTTTTTCACGGCTCATCTTTGAATGAATACCCAAATCCTGTCAGTTCCAGGGGTTTTACCTAGTCTATATTTTATCTTTCATTTTGCTTAATATTTTGCCAAAGAATATAAGAAAGACATAATATTTGAGAGCTAAATATATCTTAAGGTTCAGAAGTGTCTTGGGTTTTCCAATCTGACACACATGGTTTCAGACTTTTCAGTCCAATTTTAGGCAGATGCTCACCACAGAGGAAGCAGGGGTCAAGAGGGAAGAAGGGAAGCTCCACGTGACACCGGTCCTCTGTGATGAGGAGGAAAACGTCCAGGACTTGACAACAGAATGCCACACCCTCTTGAATGAAAGGTAACCTATGAGGCGGCCTCGTTATTTCTGCTACAGTCCCAAGAAATCCAAAGGGGAATATAAAGAGAAAATGAAAACGTGCCCAGAAAGTTAACACGCTGCAAGTTTTTTAGGCTGGCCTGCCCACTAGTAGAAAGACAAGAGGATTCATTGATAAGTCACAAGCTTTAGCTGCAGATACTAGATATTGAGGGTGACAACATTTCGATACCATCGAGATAATACTCATAACAATTAATTCCATGATAATATATTCTCATGCTGTGCTTAGTAAGCTTTACAGCCCTTTTGCCTACATCGCCTCTTTGGATCATCGGAAGGTCTCATGATATAAGCAGGGCAGGTAGGACGGCAATTTTACAGATGAGAAAACTGCAGTCGAGAGAGGTTAAATGAGGTGCAGAAAGGTTAAGCCACATATCAAAATTCCTAGGGCGGCTTGGCAGGTATCATAAATGTGTGAATAAGTTTGCCATAATAAAACACAGAGTGATGGGGCTTAAGACAAAACCTGAGCACCTATGACCCAGCAGAAACATTGCATAATTTCAAATTTTTTTAAAAAAAATCTGTTGCTAAACAGTACGTGTTTGTGGGGCAGATATCACTCCTGGGAAGCCAGTTCATTCCTTCTGATAGTCAGTAGCATTAGGGCTGGTCTCCTGTCTCTGTTCAGTTGAATATTTATTGAAAACTTTTTTTTTTTCTTTTTTATGACCATACCTTCGGCATATGGAAGTTCCAAGGCCAGGAGTCAAATTGGAGCTGCAGCTGAGACCTATGCTACAGCCACAGCAACACCAGATGTGAACCACATCTGAGACCTATGCTGCAGCTTGGGCCAGTCCTGGATCCTTAACCCACTGAGCCAGGCCAGGGATCAAACCCACATCCTCACAGAGACAATGTCAATAAGGTCCACCACTTACAACACTGGCGTTGCACAACTTCCCACCACTTCTTCTTTCTCACATACACACAATGTTGTATGTGCATTGAAATTTGAGTGTGTGCAGGGGACACACTCATCAGAAACTCCAAGCTGATTCAAAACAGACACACTGATAAAGTTTGCTGTATTTCCATTTGTTTACCAAATAAAGAAGGCGCGATTCAGAGAAGGGATTTTAAAGTATAAATAAGAACAGAATATGATCCTAGACAGCTGTAACTGATCTCCAACCAGGTGAATACAAATAAAGTTCACCAACATTCTATCTCTGCCCTCTTAGGGCTGAGCCCAGCCAATGGCTGTCTGGTGAAAGAAGGAAAAAAGGAAGAGCACATTGCCTGCAGAAAATCCCCATTCAAAATAGCAAGCGGCTCATTAATAATATGGAAAAATAAAAGTGGTTAGAGAAAAAAAATGGGGGATGAAATATGTCTAATTATTAGCATAGTTGTTTTGAGAGGATAGATGTAATTTTTTTCCCTTTATTTCCCATAAATATGATGAGAACATAGTAGTTTTATAATATGAAAAAATAACGTCATATTGTTGAAAAGAAAACAAAGTACACTGGCTTCCAAAAGTTGCAAATTTATAAAGTAATGTGGCATAAATTCATTGACAACAGACTGGAGGGACTTAGGTTGACTCTGTGAGCTCTGGGTTTTCTAAGTAACCAAGAGGCTGCTGACATGTTTGTGGTGGCTGGATCTGAAGGACCTCACAAACTGGTGAGATGCCCACCTCTCAGAGGCTGGCTTCCAAGAGGCCACTTTTGAACTTCTAATTTGAGTTGGCCATTGGCTAAGCTGGCTTCTTTTGTCTCAGCTCCTTGAACAGTGTACCTACCTCCATAACATCACCAAGTCCAAGGCTGGTGTGATCATGAAACTGGAACTCTAGGTTCACCTATGTCCTGGAACTTATCCCCAACAATGTTATTACAGAAAACTGTGAAGAGTGACAGGGCAGGAACTCAAGAAGTCTAGGAGTCTGTGAGTTGTCAAGAGCCTGAGATTTTACAAAGCCTAACCTGGATATTTATCTCACCCACCAAAGGCAAAACTGTTATCATGCATACAGGCTTAATAGTCTGGCACCTTCAGTTGAGGGTAAATCAAATACTGACATCAATCAACCAGGCTCCAGTTTATCACTATTTGATAAACATTTTAATAAATACTTCTCTTCTGTTAATTAATATTAAAGGCTTAAGATTATTTCAAAGCCTAACCATATTTTTAAATCAAAGGACTTTCAGAAGAAGAATTGTTTTTTTTCATGCACCCAGGGGACCCCTCAAAACCTAGCAATTTCATTTTGTATCTTCATGAAGCATCATGCATCACATGTGTCACAACCTGAGATCTGGGATTTCTGTTGATTCACTGGCTCAGGTACTGGCCACCACATAGCTTCTGCCTTCACTTAAGTGATTGGTGATTTCAAATTATTTTGCTTTTTAAATGAAGTTATAAATTGTATAACCGATTTAGTGTGCCTTATTGTAGTTGATCCTGCTTGTATTTAATGAAACTATAATTTCCTGTATTTATTTATTTATTTCTGTACTTGGGCTAATGGTAACTGCAAAGAAGCAGCAGTGTTTATTTTCGGCTCAGGGATGGATCTCTCCTCGCAGGTGCTGCATCTCCCAGTGGCCTGGTCAGAGGGCAACTCCTCATGGAAGCGGGGTGACTGCACTGGAGCCAGAAGTATGAAGTGGTAGCTTTGGTTAGGATGTAAGGCGCTCTTGCCCTTTCCTCTGTTCAGGAATTAGTTCAGGGATGAGGGTCACATCTTCTCTCACTCTCATTCATCCAGTGAGAAAAGAGGCTTAAGAGAAGGGCTGAGTGTTTTTTTCCAATCTTCTCGCCCTGTACCATTTTTTTTTTTTTTTAGGGCCACACGTGTAGTGTGTGAGTGTTCCCAGGCCAGGGGTGGAATTGGAGCTGCAGCTGCCAGCCACAGCCACAGCCATAGCCACACAGGATCTGAGTTGCTTCAGTGATTTACACCACAGCTCATGGCAACGGTGGATAGGTAACCCTCTGAGTGAGGCCAGGGATTGAACCTGCTTCTCCATGGATACTAGTCAGGTTTGTTACCACTGACCCACCATGGGAACTCCCTCAGCCTGTACCTTTCCAACACAGCACACTTTACGACTGCTGAGGAAGGTGATGGAGGAAGAGGGAGTGGTTGGAGAAAGATACAGGCAAGCACCAGAGGGAAAAATGCACAATTTTCATTCTTCATTACATTTCAAGCCTTGGACATGACCTTGATTGATACTGGAATTGATCTTTGCTCCTGGGCAATAGGGCCCAGGAATAAAATTAGGGAGTTATCACCAGGAGTCTCGATGAGCAAAGCAGAACCTGTGGTTTGTGAGGTGGATATGCCACAGTCATTTCAACCACATGCAAGGGCAAGATTTATAACGGTCCACACTAGGCCTGATTTTCTGTGTCTCATGGGAGAACAACTGCGCTTAAAAAAAAAAAAAAAAAAAAAAAAAGTGATGCATCATTTCAGGGCATCTGGTTTCTTCTGGAAGAGGAGTTCCAGAAATAATCACCTATGACCTAACCCATCCTCTTTCCCCAGATAAATCAGGATCCTAAGAAAGCTAGTGCTTTCTCAGACCTACCTTTTCTTCCCTTTCTGCTAACCATCACAGTACCACTTTTTAAAAAAAAATTTTTTTTTTCTTTCACTATCCAAGTTATTGACACCAACACACAGCTATAGCATGATGCTGCCAGATTGCAGGAAGGCACAGACAAGACTTGAGCTTTGCAGATTGGGAAGTACACTGACCTCTCCGAGCCCTAGCTTGTCCCTTTCTTCAGTGTTCTGCCAATTCTTGTGCTGCTCATCTCCTGAGGTTTTTGTGAGAATTACATGAAGCGATACTTACAGAAGCGCTTGTGAAATCATGGTATGTTATCGTAAAATATACATGTTGGGTTTTCACCTGCTAATGCAACAAGAGCAGGGGAAATACTAAGCAGGATGTGGGGGCTGAAAAAGAAGGCTTTAGGATTCTCATGAGTTCTTCTTAAGGTAATAACTTCTGCACTTCATGTCTTAAAGCAAAGGTGACAGGTGTGTAGCAAGGCGCCTTCCTCTCTGCGCCCTTCTCTGGTCACATCAAAAAGGACATGACCGCTGCCTGTCTTCCAAAGATGGACAGTGAGAAACATCTGACACAAAACAACAGATGCCCCTGCTTCTGAAGTCTGCCTGGCAACTGTGAAGAGATTTTTCTTCTTAATTCAGTTTGAAAGGCATTCATTAACCAAGTGATAAAAGAGGGATGATTCAGAACAATAAATCTTCACAAGAAACCAGGTTTGCAAGGTATAGAAGCTTATTTCATCCCATCTAGAACTGGGCAAAATTAAACAGGATGCTGTGGAACTAAGGCTTTTTCCAAGATCTCCCCTTCCCACTGTCCATCTCCACAACCTTCACAATTCTGTCTCTAACCCCCTGCAAGTGATGGAATGCAGTAAGTTGACTATTAAGATATTCCCCCTCTGTTAACAGAAAAGCTGCTAAATTGCTACCCAGAGCAAATTTACATAGAAATTACCAAGGATATCCAACAAACAAGAAGGGAATTATCACAGAGAGGAGCATAAGCATCTAACTTCGGGTCCCCCTGGGGTTGCTGGCTTCCGAGCACAACAGTCAGTGCCCAGTTACCAGGAATGGAGAAGAAACTGGAAAATCCATCAGTGCTCCCCTTGGCTGTTCCTGCCCTATTACACTCATTTGGACATATTTTATATTTTGCATGATAACACACTGATCCTTTCCTAAGCTTTCACTCCCTCATCCCCCTCACACATTTTTCTGCAGTTCCCCCTCCCATATAGTGGAAGAGGCTCCAGTCTTAATTAGAGTTTCACACCCATCACCAAAGGTTAATTGCTCAGTTGTCTTGGCTTCCCTCTGCTCCCCTCCATCTCAGCAGTTGCTGGGGCTCACTGGTGTTTGACTTATAGCAATGTTCAGTGAAGTGTGTTGGGAGAAAACCTCGCCCAGAGTTCCTAAGGGCTGGGAGTGCCTCTCTCCCTCCCTCAGCAAATGCCCTTTTCTGCTCTCTTCCTTGGCATCCAGATGAGCTCTGTGGGTTCAGACAGGCTCTTCGTTCCTGAGGCTTTGCCCAAGGAGATGGCTCCTGCTTTGCTGTTCTGAGTTTCTCTCTCCTTCCAGGGTTAGACTGAGGCCTCAGTCTACCTGAGCTGATGGTCTCCCCTCTGCTCAGGGTCTGCCATGCACATTTTCCTCCCCAGGCTCTTTGAAGCCTGCCCTTCAAGCCTTTCAAACCCTGTGGTTATCACCCTCCCCAGAGTCGACTCGCATCAACTCCACACTTCAGGAAAGTGAAGTCCTTCTCTTCTCATAGTATCATGTAGGATAATATTATAACTCTCTACAAGAAGAAAGTAAAATAAAACTGAACATTCATGCCATTCTCATGACTCTGGACTTGGCATTTTGTTCTCCGTAAATGGAAGACTCTCACCTTCTCCCATACCTAGCTCAAGGTCAGGATCATTCATAAGAACCACATAAATCTTCCCTTCTGTGTTGGTGTTGTCTTGCCATTTGTACTCTAGTACTGCAAGGTAGGTCCACACTTTGTAATTTGGTAATTATCTGTGTGGTTACAGATACAGGCTCTGGGGTATGATAGCCTGTGTTCAAATCCACCACTTATTAACTATGAGGCAATGGTTGAGTTACTTGATTTCTCTGAGACTCAGCTTCCACAAATATTGGGATAGTCAGTACTTATATTACAAGGCTGTGAGAAGTAAGCAAAATAATGAATGTAAGATAACTAGCATAATAAAAACTCAACAAATGTTAAGAATTGTTAACTTTGTATCACTCATGATGCCTAGTTTAATAGTGATGGAGACATGCTAGACATTGAATATTTGTTGTTGGATTCAATTCTCTCTTACACATGCACACACACATACAGGCAAGGAATTGTTCCAGACAAGACTTGTTAAATTCCCAACTCTCTTCAATCCAAAAGAATGCCTCTGTAAAATGGGATTATACCTCAAAGAGTGCTGTTGAGATCTGAATAGCTAACATAAATAAAAATATTATGAAAACCGTAAAGTAATCTAGAAATATTAGACCTGTATGTGTGAAAACAACCCATCAGTCATACCTGGTAACTCCTGCCTCACATGGGAGTTACAAAGTTTACATGAGCTGAAAGAGTTAGCTTATTGTGGAAAGAACCCAAGTTTTTCATGAAGAACTGGATTGGAAATGTGCCTCTCTTATTTATTATTTTGGGTGTCTGTACCAGTTAAATAACTATTCTGTGTCTCAATTTACTAATCTGTAACATTTGGAAAAGACCTCACCAGTTTATTGAGATTACTGGCACCCTAGAAGTATAAATAAATGTTGGCTGGCTTTCCCCATCCTCCTGCCATGTGATTTCAACAGCAAGTTTGAGAGTACAAAGCAGAATGACACTCATGAATGCTTCATTGAGAGTTAGCCTTTAAAAAAGAAGAGAATTATGGGCAGATTTAAGAAGCACCCTAGAATAACTGCAAAGGTAGATTACATTAGATTTTCCCGGTGAGGAAGATCTGCCTGGCTTCTTCTAGAATCATTTGATGCTGGTTATAAAAACAATTTAGCATGTAAATGTGTCCCTGTAGGCCTTGTAACAGCCCACTAAAAACTTCATACCACTATGCAGTCCTCACAGCATGCATAACATGCTATCACTTTGGGGGTGAAAACTAGCACCATTACCGTTTCATCTATTCTGAGTATCAACAATGGACTAGGGAATTGTACAACTAAATGGGAGATGAATTTTGGTCTCTGATGCTGAAAAGAGGCCCGAGATCTTCCTTAAAAGTTTCAGGATAAAAAGGAACAAAGAGAGGTCATTTTTAAATAGGCCAAGGAAAATTTTAAAAAGAGATCTGAAGATACAAAACAGCAGTTACCCAAATAACCATGTATGAATCAAGACTTCTTATAGATTAAGGCACAGGGTTGCCTTATGTATCTCAATGACTGTACTAAGTGTGCACGAAACACTCAGGGGAACACTAAAATCGTGCCCCTTGATGAGCAGACAGGGCTTTCAATTTAAATGATTCATCTAAAGAGTCTCCCACACAGGAAATTGCATGAGCCTTAATTCATTTACCTAAAAAGGATAAAGGACTGACTCAAGCCAAGGAGAATTCAAACATCAATTCTCTAGGCTTTATGACAGAAATTTCTAATAACCTAATTCTGAGATCCTAAGTCCATTAACTCTTGCTAAGATCATCTAAAGAAAGGAAGAAAGAAAGAGAGAGAGAAAAGGAGAAGGGAGTAGGGAGGGAAGAAAGAATGGGAGGAAGGAGGGAAGGAAGGAAGGAAAGAAGGAGAAGGGAGAGAAAGAGAGAGGGAAGAAGAAAGGAAAAGAAAAACCGAGGGAGACAATATATTCCCAGCTCAGGAGAAAAGTGAAGGCATTGGATCTAAAAGAATCAAGAACCCACTATTCTTCCAAGACTCCTCAAAAGGAGACCATTTCAGGGAATTCCCTGGTGGCTCAGTGGGGTAAGGATCTGGTGTTGTCACTGCTGTGGCTTGGGTCACAGCTGTGGCGCGGGTTCGACCCCTGGCCTGGGAACTTCTGCATGCCTTGGGCAAAGCCAAAAAAAAAAAAAAAAAGAGAGAGACACCATTTCAGAAAAAAAAGTATTATTGGTTTTGTACCTTAGCAACATCTTCATTGCCCGGAAATCAATCAAACAGTTCTACCTCAAGTCCTATTGTAGAGCAACAGCTACCTGGCTGGCAAGGGTAATGTTCAGAATGGCACAGGAGGTGGAAAATATATGGACAAACACCTTATTTTTAAGAAGCCCTGTGCCTTAGGGAGACAGGGCAGGAGTAGCCTTGACTTGAAGATGTTTACCACTTGGTCAATCCTCTCTCAGGAGTCACACATCTGACTTCATTGCAATGGAACCTACCTTCTATTAAAGCACACAGTTACTCTAAACACATTTAGCTAGACAGTCAGAGTCACCTCTTCTGGGAGCTGGGATGTTGACACACGTTGTGAACTAGGCCAGGCATTCTATGGTAGGGGTGATGGGGCCTGTGTTGAAATGCAAAGGGGGGGCCTAACCCAACGACATTGAATGTGGGCCAAAGAAACATAGAGTTTTAGGGCTATATTTTGCCCCTGGAGATATTAATTCGCAATTTTTGCAAGAGAAACTGAATCCAGCTTCTGTCAACTAGAAGGATGGGTGTCTGACCATGCAGTCATCTTTTGGGTTCCTTCTAAAGGAATAGGAAATGTTTTCTACTACAAGAAGCATCAGATATTCCATCTTTTCTGCTTCACTCCATTTTTATGAGTTCACAGAAAACACCAAATAAACAAACCAGCAAACAAAAAAACACCCCTGTGATTTTTAAGGCACTATCAGAAAATGGAAAATATCTGCTTAACCCTGATCTGGAGGAACATACACTTCAAGAGAAACACAATTGCATACAGAAGTATCTGCGTGAGTTTTCCTACTGCCATATGTAATTAATGTAAATAATCACATAGAAAAATATGACTCTTTGAAAGGTAATATAATCTTTTGTATCAAACATCTCTAAAGTTGAAGGAAATCTCCCTGTAAAAAGGGAGCAAAGTCCCCATAGCTCCTCTAGGCTTCTACATCTTAAAGCAATCAGCCAGCTAATATTTATTCTACAATATAGACAAAATCTCCCTTCTGTCAGGAGAAGAGAATGAATTGTTTTCCTATAATGGTGTTTTCTTTTCAATCAATTTCCCTTCAAGCTTGATTTAAGAAGGTACCATGTCAGAACCTTAGCCTGGTGGATGAAATCTGGGACAGTTCCCCATCAAAGGTGAAAATTATGAGAGGCAAACCTGTGGAGTTTAATCTAGAGGCTGCAAGGCCCCCTCCTCCTTCTCACTCACTCTCTTTTTCTTCTTGTAAACCAGAAGTGTTTGCAGCACTGGAAAAAGCTCATAGGTGCCAATACAAAAAGGCTGAGATAAACCAAGGGGTTGGAACAGAGAAGAAAATCCTCTAAGAATTCTTCCCATTGCTGTACCTTCAAGCTCAATCCAATTCATCAAACGTGCATTGAGTTCTACTCTGTGTCAGGCACCAAGGTGCTGAGTATTGAAAAGATGAATGACATAGACTTGGCTGTCTTTGCCCTTAAGGAGCATATAGTCTAGCTACTAATATATAGTCTTAAAGACTATGTTATACAAAATATGAGATTATTGTGACAAATATGGCAGATGAATAGGTGATATAACTAATCTGAATTTTTTTAATAAAAGGAGCTTAATATACCTCTCTATCAAGGTTATAGCAACAATTTCCATTCAACTATCTAAGCCAGTTTTCTATCTTCTCCATTTCTCTTCTATGTACTCCATCAGGTGCCAAACCCTGTTAAGTAGATCCACCTTCTTCTGACCTTGTTCCCTTGCCCTCGCCTCCATGGCCACTTCCCTAACCTCAATCCTCATTATTTCAGCCCTGAAATCGTGCACAAGTTTGACAGCAGTTTGAACCCTGGCTCTTCTTCTATCTCATTGTTGCCAGTGTTATTTTTTCAAAATCATAAATTTGGACATGGCACGTCCCAAAAAACATCAGCTGCAGTTCAGATGCTACCAAATCATTTTCAAACTCCTCAGCCTAGCATGCCAGGCACTTCACAGTCAGATGACAGCCACTGTGCCACAAACGCAGGTTGATCGTTGGATCATTCATTGTTTCTTGCTCCTTGATGCCTTTGCTCAAAGAGCCCCCTCAGTCCAAAGGATCCAGCCTACATATGCTCTTCTGCCTGATCTTCTCCATGGGACAATGTCTATCCATTGCTTAATATTGAGGTCAAACAGCACCCCCTCCCAGAAGCATTCCCTGAAATCCCGGGAAGAACTTCTTTGTTCCTCCACCTGGATGCACATAGAACTTTACCTGTGCTTTTTCATCTGGTGTCATGGGTAGTATCAACTGATGCAGATATCGGTTGCAAGTTAAGGCAAGGGAGACATTTTGCTTAAGATTGTGCTTAATAAACATACTAAACGTATATAGCTGTTTAGGACCACCTATAGAGGTCATTTATTTTTTTATTTTTTTATTTTTTATTTATTTTTTGTCTTTTTGCCATTTCTTGGGCCGCTCCTATGGCATATGGAGGTTCCCAGGCTAGGGGTCCAATCGGAGCGGTAGCCACCGGCCTACACCAGAGCCACAGCAATTCGAGATCCAAGCCGCCTGTGCGAGCTACACCAGAGCTCACGGCAATGCCAGATCCTTAACCCACTGAGCAAGGCCAGGGATTGAACCTGCAACCTCATGGTTCCTAGTCGGATTCGTTAACCACTGAGCCATGACGGGAACTCCTAGAGGTCATTTAGAACTACACTTTGGCTGTCACTTCAGGTAAAATTCATTTAAAGTTATTAAGTAAAGGCATAGCCTGTGAGAAAAGGCACGTGTTTAACATCAGGGAGAAGATACAAGAGAGATCTTGTATCTCCTCTCCTTCCTTGGGAGTGTTTCAGGGAAAAAAAAAAAAAAAGACTCACTTAAAAGTTTGGTATAGAAGAATAAGCACTGGCCTACAATATTGGAGTTCTTAGTTCAAGTACCTATAATACCATTCACTAATCCTGAGACCACAGACAAGTCAGTTAACCTCCTAACCTCCATTACTCTGTTTTCTTTTAATAAAAGAGAGATTAAATTATTTGCCCTAAAAACATCAAGAGGATGTGGAAAGGATCAAAGTGTAATAACAAGAGTAGCTTATGTTTATTGAATACCCACAAGGGGTAGGACAGAGTGCTGAGTGCATTCCACAAATAATCTTTATTAGTGACATTGAAGAAGGTTGGCAACAGTGAGATGGGAACAAAGGGATGGTGACTGACAGAAGAGGATGACAGAAAAGTAAAGGCTCTGGGGAAAAGTAGGTAAAATCTATTTCTAAATCAATACCGAGAGCTGAACTTTTGGGCCCTCCAATGGTTGTAGGATTCTACCACAGGGATGAGCTCTGTTGCCATATCATGTATTATCCACCGCTCCACACTGAGAAAAGGTGACCTCTAGAGAAGGCATCAATAATGTCAAAAATATGCCTGTTACATTTGATAAAAAGTAAGCCTTCTGCATCTTAGTTTGATAATTTTCCTCTGCTACTCAATGTTTCGCTTAGCTTAACATGTTTATATCTTTAAGTATGTGCATAAAAACAAACATACACACGTTACATAAAATATATAAATCTGTGTGTGTGTGTGTGTGTTTCTGTTTATGTGGGTTAGTATTTCATTTACGACAAACGAGAACCCACCCGCTGAAATGTTAAACACTGAAGACAAGAGAAGGCCCTCTAAAAAGGGTGTATCTCCTGAAACTGAGGTAGAGCGAAAGGAGAAAAGGGGTCAAAAATCCACTTTTCTTGCATCCCTATGTATTCCATAGAGGTGGCTCCTTCCTGTGGTACAGTGTTTTTATATAGGTGACTTGTGTTCATCCTGCTTTTTTTGACAAACCGGTACTGAAGATCATTTAACTTAATAGACACAGGCGGGCACACGCACGTGTGTACACACACACACACACACACACACGTGATCATAACAGTTGCAACACGGCGTCCTTATGGCTAAAGAAAATGATTATCCACTTATCCTCAGAAGTGATAATGGGAATGAACCAGCATTGCGAATGTTCCTAGTGTCTGTGACTGTTCTCATTACGTTAGAGGACATCCCAGCTGGGTACAGAGGCAAATAGCACACAAGGAAAAGGTCAAGTTTTCCAAACCTCTCAAACCCCATATTCCTGTTCCAAACATGCGTATGGAAGGAGATGGATTAAAACTCAAACTAGTTCAAACTAAGTTCTCCCAGTTCATGTAGGCACCATATGCCCAAACCAAACATCCAATGTTAATTTCTTGCTTCTGTTAGATGGAGTCTGCGCAGGAATTATTTTCCCACGGTGTTTTCACAGCCTGTTTCCCTTGTCTCCAATCCAAATGTGAAGAGATAGAAACTAATAGATAGTGGAAAAAATGGATTTGGTTTGAATGACAGACAATTTTACTGTCTTTTTAAAGATGACAACAAATATTGCTTCCAAATATGAATAAAAGAGTTTTTTTCCACATCATTTCCTGTGCTGCTATTGCCAATTATAAATATAAGCATATGGCATTTATATAAGCCATGCTTCCAAGAAAGCCTCTCTGAGTATGCAATCCTGACAGTATTTAATTTTAAGGTGAACTTAAATGCCAAGTATGACTTGAAATCATAGTAATATTGATTTTTTAAAATTTTGATTCTGGAGGCTTATCCTATTGACATGCATTACCGGAAATTCATTGAAATGTAATCATCAATTAAGAACTTTTTAAAAACAATGGGAAGTTTGTTACATCCTGAAATAGAGTTAGAATGTATACAGCTAACAAAGAGCTTAAATGACCCATTGGTAGCACCAGAGATTTTCTAGACATTCATTTGATATGTGTGAAGTTACAGAACAGGCATAACATTATAACCTTTTTTTTTATATTCAACATGACAAGAGAATACAATTTTATGTATAAATTTAATTGATACGAGTGAAATCTATAAGACCCATGCCTGGAATATGGATGCATTACTTATTAGGACTTCCTTTCCTTACAATAGAAAATATAAATTATGTCAAATAACAGGATACATGCACACAGATAGGCCTAGAGACCCAGGTCCCTGTTGATTTACTGACAAAGGAAACTCCTAAAATCTTCTGTGACAAGACGGTCCTCCTCCCAGAAAGGGAAAATGAAAATAAGTCTTTTATTTTGGAAAAGCATTTGATGACCCCATGTGTGAAGATCAATAGTCACACATTCACCACTCAAACTCGATCCACGAGTAGAGGTTATTAGACAAATATCTTAAAATTCTTTAAGGTTCTCATTTTAATTATGCCATGTCTCAGTCAAAGGTACAATTCAGGCAGCATTGGCCAAGCCACTGGCCCTGAAAGTAAGAAAGAAACATACAGCTGTAGAGTTAGAAAGAACTTTGAGAAGAAAGGTGCTCTATCTGCAGAGCCGCCATTAAGTCACCCCTCACAATCCTTTGCCCTCTCCTACGGAAATTCGCCCCCGGATGGCTGGTCTCGTCTCTTCCGCTCTGGGGCCAGCTCAATGACTTTGTTCATTCTCACCAAATTTTGCATACTATTTTCCAGAAAAAAAAAAAAAAAAAAAACAACTCAGTAATGCTTTGTGCTTGAGTTGTTGTTTTGGAATATCAATTTTGCTTCATTCTTCAGACCATGATCATATACCTAAAACTATTTTTATCCTGATGTTTCAAAAGAGTTCTAATGTCAATCATTGCTTTCTGTCTCTTTTAAGATCCCTAGTGATTTTAACAAGATATGCAGTCATTTACTCTCTGTCCAACACTCTGATAATTTACAACTTTGATAGGGACTTGGCCTATAAATTCCAACTAGGTCACGGTTTGGTGATTCAGCCTCCAAAAGTTCACACTTATGCCACATCCAAAACTTCAAGAATCACTTTACTTTACTGCATCGTATTTTCAATAACCCTAGTACCTTCCAGAATATAGGCGTCATGAAACCCAGAAAACAATGCAATATGCCCAAGCTTTATTCTCATTCCTATGTTTTACTCAGATTGTTTAATCTAAAATATCTTTGAAAGAATCATTTATTAATGTTTTCTAGATATTTTAATGCTTAGCAAAGCAATTGGCTTCTGAGAAATGTTACCTGTTTCCTACATGAGGATCCAAGGGACATTTTCTGGAACAAGTTATGCCACAGAGACAGTCCACCCTTATCCAGTGACAATGAAAGGCCAAAGTGAACCTCTAAGGGAGATACTTTCATGGTACCTTTATGAGCTAATTTTTGAGTAACTTTTAGGTATTGCTTGTCCTGGCCTATACTCTGGTATCAGAGGAAAAATATGTATCTCACAATAGGGAAAGCAAGAGAAAACAATATAATATAAAATATGAATTTAATAGTTTTACCACTTTCTAGGCTATGATACCCTGGGCAAAACTCCTGAGCCTGGCGTTCTTTGTCTAAGAAATGGGTAATGAATAAACATCTTACAAGGTCTTTGTAGAAGGATAGGAGAAAAAAAAATATGAAAGCACTATTGAAAAACTATAAAGTACCATAGAAATGTGAATTATTTTATTAGAACTGGTTTATATAACCCTAAGTTTCTGTTAGTATTCACTCTTCCCAAGTGGCTGCATTTTAATATTATTTGAAGTGTTTTGTGTGAGTGTTCACAATTCAGGACATTTCTGTTATGTCTCAGGTTTCCAGGTGGAGAGAGTGTGTGTGTGTGTGTGTGTGTGTGTGTAGGGGTGGTGTGCATCACTTTTCATAATTGATTCGCATCAAAATGCTAGCTTTCAAGAGGCAGAGCAATGTATGTAGGCAGTAACTGTTTCGACAGTACACAGTAACTCTGATGACAAGCAAATTTTCTGCAGGAACAGAATGCTTTCCTGTCACCTTCCTCCAGATGAAGGCCAAAATACTCCAGAAATAACAGATGGAGACAAAGTTGGGACCTAATTGAAGATCTACCTATTGAGACAGAAGCAAATGCCTGAGAACTTCAGGGTTAGACTTTCCTCTCCAGCCAGGCAGCATGCAGAGACCGTGACAAAGAGAACAAAAGAGACTTACTTCTCACCGGGTTGGAAGAATATTTTCCACCCACGTGGTCCCCAGCCTGCCCTAAGGGGCACGTGCAGATTAAGGAATAGTGATGAGAACACAGCCTGGCCCAAGTTTGCCAGCATCAGAATCCTTCTGGGATTCTCAGATGGTTCCTGCAATCTCTGAGATCTTTTCTACATCCCAATTCCTGGTATTTCGGACAGTGTTGGTGGCCAAGTGTGGGGAGCAGGACTCTACCGCTGTTTTAATTGTTCTGAGTTTATGTTTTACAGTGTTCATGTTTGCCTTTATAGACTTGAGAATTCCTTTATCAAATTATTACATTGGATATTTTAATACCTTATAATTTTGTCAATTACACTTGAGGAAAGCTGGAAATAATTTTTTTTTTAATATTGCTAAATAAAGCACTGGTGGTCCTTGGGGAACATGGTTCAGTCAGCTCTCCATATCTGAGGGTTCCACATCCACAGATTCAAACAATTATGTATCAAAAATGGTGTGGTTTTTTTTTTTTTTAAATGCTAGAAAGTTCCCCAAATCAAAACTTCAATTTGCTACACACCAACAACTACTTACATAGCACTTACATTGAATTAGGTATTATAAGTAACCTACAGATGATTAAAATTACACAAGAGGATGTACACAGGTTATATGCAAATACTATGTCATCTTACATAAAGGAGCATTAGTAGATTTAGATATCCATTGGGGCCCTAGAACCAATCCTCTGAAAATATGGAGGGGCAGCTGTATTAAATCTACAGTTTATATTTATGAAGCTTATTTTCTCCTTTCATCTGCTCTTATCAAGTGCTCTGTGCTGCGGCAAGCTCCCTGACCCCATGGTGAAAGGTGCAAGCCTGGACTCAGCAACTGTAACAGCTGTGAAGGTAATATATTTATTTGTGATTCACTGAGTCCCCTTCTCCAAATCCTATTATCTTTTAATCCATTCAGCTTCTTATGGATTTCCCCTTCTAACTTACAAATTACCATGGGAAGCTGAGGAGTCTGGAAGAACAAACCCTATCACTTATTCATTTTAAGTGCTTGTAAAGTTGGTCCATAAAGAGGAAAATGGAAACAGGAGACACTACAGATTTTTTTTCAAGCTTAGTAGCAACATGGTCTGCAGAGGACAGTTTATATATGGGCCGACAGACTTGGATCTATGTCTCATCCTGTTTGGTTGAAGGTTTCTAGGAAAGGCAAGCACAGCCTATTCCAGGGAATGTGAACACATGTGTCCAGGGGGCTGTGGAATAAATTACACCTTTAGGAAGGATCACAAAGGCCAGTGAAATAACCTCGGCCACCACCCTTCAGTGATGTCATATGGGAGATTACTAATTCCTAGAATTTATGCCTCTCGAACTCAGCCCACTGGTTTGGAAACAAAGACTTTTATCCCATTTTGTGGTTATAAATTCAACTCTAGACAGGAGTTGGGGAATGAACCCTTGGAGGGAAAAAAGACAAAGACAATCAGATACTACATGATAAAGGGAGTAAAAGGAGAAGGAGGAGGAGGGAGAGGAGAAGCAGGCACAGTTGTGCTGGATAATTACAAGGAGGCAGGATAGTACTGCATGCTGGAAATAGCTCTAGCTTTGAATATAGCTCTGGATTCATGCTGAGTCTAGTCAGTGATGAGCTGTGTGATCTTAGGGAATTGACTTGACATCTCTGAACCTGTTTCCTCATCCATAAAACATCTACCTCACAGAAAATAAATGAAATAGTTTATGTAGGTCAAATGTACAATGAGAGTATCTACAAATGAAAGCTACTATTTATTTAGCCCTTCTATCCTTGAATTTAACAACCACTTATTTAGGTTAAGAATCTGAATGCAGAGTCACCAATTATCTTTTTGATATTAAAAAAGGTTTATTTTTTATAGGAGGAGGGGGTATACTATGGGTTGCCAGAAAACCCTTCTTGGTCTTCTGTGTTACTCCTATATTTTAAAGATCTGGACTTTCACATCAAAGTCAGCCTGAAAGTTACCTTAGGAAATTGTTTTAGCAAGCCCCTAGAGGACGTGGGCAATAATACCTCTTTTCATTTATAATGTGCCATCTTTCTTAATATCTATGACTTTATCTTCCAAATCTCCCTGGAGGAAATCAATAGGATTTATCAGAGTAATTATTACACACACACACACACACACACACCCTGGAAAGGAAGGGTTTTGTGACTTTGCCAAAGTCAAAAAAGTGCAAGAAGTGAGACTAAAAGCCACAACTCTTTCCCCCAGATTGTTTATCTTTTCACAGGGCTATATATACACATCATGCCACATATAAATAAATAAAGCTTTGGTAGCCATGACTGGGGACAAATTTATTCTAAATTCTCCCAGAGCTGAAAACAGTTTCCCCAAGATGTGCCTCATTCCATAGCATGGACCTTCTGTATTCATTTCTACTGCATTTCAATACTTGTGCACATACAAGATGGAATGAAAATTATCAGGCATCTTAGCCTGAGTGGCAGAAGATACCCAGTAGGCATTCTGAAGGAAACATTTTTAAACCATTTCTAACCTTGGTCAGCAGTGCAAGGCAGGGATTCAATAAATGCCACTGAAATAAATGAAATTTCAAATTTCTCATAGACACACAACATATTTGATATTTTATTGGCAGTCAAAGAGAAGCTAGAAGAGAGAATGAGTCTGAGGAAGGGAGAAAGCAAGATTTTGTTCTCATTTCTGCTAATGGAGAACTTGAAGCAGACAACAAACCTCATTGGAACTCAGCTTAATTATCTCTAAAATGAAAATGATGATTCCTTTCTATTTCCCTCAAAAAGATAATTTGAAGACGGGAGAAGATGATAAAGTGCCTGAAATTTTCTGGACATAAGCAACACAGAATTGAAGTTATGGCTGTTTCTCTAAAGCCATGAAGCAGCTGCAGTTTCTCTGTGGGAATGAGGAA
Organism: Sus scrofa; assembly: GCF_054392235.1. Taxonomy (NCBI): domain Eukaryota; kingdom Metazoa; phylum Chordata; class Mammalia; order Artiodactyla; family Suidae; genus Sus; species Sus scrofa. The sequence continues at coordinate 113,164,221 of NC_139389.1, read as the reverse complement.
GACAGCATTATATAATACCACATCTGCCCTGATGGTCCATTTCTAAAAAGAGCCCCACTGAAGGACCCGGCTAGCCTCATTCCAAATATTGGCAGGACTTTGTTCTTCCTTTTAACTGAAATTAAATTGCTGCCTGAAGAACGAAGGATATGTTTAGAAGACAGACTCTTCCCCCCCCCCCGCTTTTTTTTTTGTCTTTTTAAATGTTTCCTAATTGAGAATCATATTCCATAAAATTACACTGCAGTGTAAAGAATTGAGGAAACAGGCAGGAAGACCACAGGGAAAACTCTTAATATCTCTGATCTTTTCCCTATTTTTTTCCTCCGTAACAAATACATAGCTGACCTTTTCTGTTTGCTGACAGTATATGCCTCCCATTCCATTCAGATAGTCCCTTTCAAATCCATTATAAGTAACCCTTAGAATCGATTCATTAAATCATTTTTAATGTCAAAGACATGCAAGACAACTCGGAATTTTATACCCACATTTCCAACAAAGGGTTAATGAAAGCTCCTGATTTTTTCTTTCTTTACTGCTGAAAGGTAAGGTGGAAATAATCATGGCTATATGATGGCACTGAAGCATTCACTGAGGATCTAGGTATAGAATAAGGACGCTGCTGGTTGTCACACACATTTATTCTTTCAGTTTATAATTTATTTGTTTAGTTCATAATGTAAACCAGTATTTGAACAAGGCTTTAGGGAAGTAATATGTATATGGTCCCCATCTTCAAGGAGATAACTAACAAGTAACAATGAGAGAGAAAAATAAAAGTTTCTTGCCTTGTAAACTTTCACGGAAAAGAATAAAGTTGGGCCAATGTTGCCTGCAACCAACAGAGGGCATTAAATGTGGTTCCTGATCATGGCTGGGCTCAAGCCAGTCTGGTTTAAGCTTAAAAAGCAATACAAACATCTAGAGGGGCCAGGCAGATAATGAAACAGGAGCTAAGCCAGAGACAAGTCAAGAGGGAGAGAGATAATCAATGAGAAACACACAATCCATACCATGGCCTAAGAAGACAGAGCTTGCTTTAGCTATGAATTGGCATTAGTCATGCATCTTGTTAAGAAAGACAATAATCTAGAGTTTTCATGTGAAAATTTTAATTAAAAATGTCAAGATGATGGACACATAGATGTGCTGCCCAATCCTCCATGCAACTAAGGATTTGTTTCCCAAGCTGCTGAGAATGCTGCCCACAGAGAACCCCCAGCTGTTAGCCCCTTCAGGGTCAGCCTCAGGTAGAGAGAGCCACTTTGCCCTAGATCATGCTCTTCCCTGGATGATCCACCTTAGTGACTGACTGATGCAAGGGTATAAAGGCCTGGCCATCTTGGCCCAACTCAGGACAATATGAAAGGCCATTTCAGCTCCAGAGCTCCTCATGGGGTTGGATGAGGCTGCTGTTATGCCTGCATCACAGCTCAGCTCCTCCCTCTGCACTGTTTTACTTTGGTCCCCTCTCTTTCCTGGGTGGTAACCCCCAGAGATCCCCTACAAACCAAGTGGCACATTCAAGTTGATCTCAGAGTCTGCCCCTGGGGAACCCAACCTGTGACTTCTAGCAACTGATGATTTCTTATTTTGTTTTATTATTAACATGATGGAAATCAAACAAAACCAACATCAATTTAAATTATCTGGCTTAAGCCAATAAAGAGTCTAGGCCAGGGCTATCTTAGAGGCATAGAATGCAAAGCAAATACATAATTTTTAATTGTCTAGCAGCCACATTAAAAAATAACAAGCAAAAAAGAAAAAAATTAATCATGTTTTATTTAACACAAGAGAGTCAAAATATTATCATTTAAAATGTAAGTAAAATTTAAAAATATTAATGAGATATTTTACATTCTACTTTTTATGTTAAGTTCTTCAAAATCTAATGTGTATTTTATGCTTAAAGTGCATCTCAATTCAGAAACTAAATTTTAATATTAGAAATATGTAATCTGCATAGGAATCTCATTAAATTTACAATTGGTAAAGTGGATGCATTCATGTACCCAAGTTGTTCTATGAACACTTAAACATTTTCCAATAACTGAATTGAACACTAATTTTTATAGTTAATTTACATTAATTAAAGTTAAATTGAATTAAAAATCCAGTTCCTCAGTTGCACTAGCCAAATTTCAAGTGCCACCCATGGCTAGTGGCATTCTGTGTTGGACAGGGTACATATAGGCTGGGCTCCATTTTAAGGTACTTCAATGGATATTCTGAATGCTCTGGCATCCAAACAATGTAAAGTAGTGAGTAAGATCATTGCAAGAAGAGTTATGTTAATAATGAAAACAAAAGTACAAAATATGTTTTTAATGAAAGTGGTTGTACGGTTTCCAAGCATATGAAATCACTCGTTTTACAATAAGAAAAATTCTGAATGACAAGGTATAAATCATGCAGTGCATAAAATGCTGCTGTGTCTTTGCAGTTGGCAAGCTTCAGAAAAGATGGACAAGAGCCTCACATGATCCAAAGATTAACATCAGCATGGCATGCTACTAGATGGAGGTTAATTCAGGAAAAGCCTAGGAATAACGGACACAGAGGTCAAGAAGAGTGAAAGGAATGCTGATGAAAATCTGGTTGCAAGACGTTGAGTTCCTCTCAAGGAGACCATATTTAACCACATGGAGGTTACACAGCATCAACTTGCTAGGGAAGTGGTGAGGGCAGGAACTGGAGCTGCTAAGAAGATGCTATCTATTCACAAAAATCATGAAGGGAGGGAAATGATGACTGCAAAAGATGTTCCAAAAAGACAAAGGCATGGTCTACATTCTATTGGTACATCTAATAAGCAAATGTGTATTGAATATCTACCATATCCCAGAAGTTCTGGCGATATACTGTTGAACAAGACAGGTGGAACTACTGCTCTCAATCATTTTACATCCTAGTAGGAAAAGCAAACAATTAATTATTTGAAAAATAAACAAGATAATCTCATACACCAATAAGTGCTGAGAAAATGACATAAGAGCAATGTGGTAAAGTGTGACAGAAGTCGATGAGTCACTTTAGCTATGGTGGCCAGGAAAGGGTGCATTGCAATGAGATCTACAGGATAAAAAGGGGCAGCCAGGGGAAGAGCTGGGGGGGGAGTATACCAAGCAGTGCTTCAACTGCAATGGTTTAAGTACTTAATATGAAAATTTAAAATGTCCCTGTACATGTATGTTTTAGTCTGAAATGCAATGTTTTATTGAATAAAATCACCGCAGTGGCTTTCTAAAACCGCATACAATTCTGATGCTCCTGTGGTGATACTGTGCATGGAAAGGACAGTTATCCCTGTAATTTTAAGGAATTATTGCTCAAATTTAAAGCTTTCCCAAACTTACACACTTATGGACTGAATCAGTGACTAATTCTCTGAAGCCTTAGCCTACTTAGCATGCCTGAATGATCCATGTATTATTTGTACTGCTTCTTGGAAATTTCCCTTCAGACAGCACAAACGGTAAGATAATCTTATACCCCTTAAGAGTCTCTGTTCGCCTCTGGATGCCCCACTGGTATGCTGGTGTGATTATTAACAGTATCCTCTTTTACCCTCCAAGGGGTCCTAGTTTGGAAATAAGCTGTAAATGGTCATTCTGAATGGCACCCCACTGATGACACTGAGAGGTAGAGGTTAGTTCTAGTAGATCTCTGTGGCAAGCAGGCACACATCGGGGCGTTCTCTACCCTGGCGTGCTTCCAGCCAGTTCCCATCTGCCAGAGATGAAAGGTAAATAATGACGACAATAAGGAAGTGCTGTGATTTATACTAAGCACCACAACTTGCTCTCATGCAGGGCAACACACTGTCATATCCTCCCTCATCCCCCTCCCTGACCTTACCAGCAAAGAGAGCTTCTTTGATTTGATGATGCCTGACAGCAGGCACTGAAGACTTTCGCTTTTTTGATTCTATATCTACCTCTTCATTTCATTTAGTTTTGCTTTACTTTTTGTTCCTCACCTAGGCAATCAGCATGACCCTTTGAGCCTTGTGTTTAGAGCCGAAGCAATCAATACGGGTTTTATGTAGCATGGAAAAGTCTCCAGACCTACACTATAGCTGAAAGAAGGACATTTGCTTGGAGCCAGATGCTGTGTCTTTTAGAGAAAAAATGGGTTGCTCATACAGCAGTGTGGCATGGCGGTGGGAAGGTGAGGGCTCTAGAGGAGTTCCCATCACACAGATTAGATCCCTAGAGCACAATGTAGAAATAGGTAAAAACTAAGAGAGAAGGGCGTTCCCGTGGTCACTCAGCACTAGCAAACCCGACTAGCATCCATGAGGATGCAGATTCAATCCATGGCCTCGCTCAGTGGTTTAAGGATCTGGTGTTGCCATGAGCTGTGGTGTAGGTCACAGATGCGGCTTGCATCTGGCATTGCTGTAGTGTAGGTCAGCAGCTGCAGCTCTGAATCGACCCCTAGCCTGGGAACTTCCATAAGCCATGGGTGATGCCCTAAAAAGAAAAACAAAAACTAAAACTAAGAGAGCAGTTAGCAGAGGGTGCTAAGGATGAGAAAAATAAATCTTTCAAAGGAGCAAAAAAGAAGAAGAGGAAGAAAAAGAAAAACAGTTTGCTGGCTGGAATGCACTTTTCTCCCTCCACAATTTTGCTTACCTGGCCTATTGGCCTGTTCTGCTTATTCATTTTTTATATGCCCTCTTTAAGCATAGTCTCCCCTGAAACACCTTCCCTGAGTTATACTCCAGCCTCCGAGAAAGACGTGACTCTCCCTGTCCACTTCTGCAGCCCCAAGGACATTCTATTTGAAATTACACCAAACATTTTCAATTTTATATTTATCCATCTCTCTCTCTCTAGATTTTAAGCTCCTTGAGAGGGGACCATTTCTTATCCATCGCAATAGTTTCAGTCTAGCAGCTTGCATGCAGTAGCACTCAATACTGTCTTCTGAATTTAATTGAAACCCACATATACTGATGCATTTTAGGTCCTTTGCTGAGGGAAGGAATGAATAACTAGGTGAATTATAGCAGTGTTATATGGCTGTTTTATTATCTACTTATTTCCTAGCAGACAGACCAGCTCTAAACTCTACATGAGAGATTCAATTTAGGGGAAACAATGGAAAATTGGAAAACCCATCTTGACAGTAAACATTGAGATGAATAACGGACAAAGATGAGAGCTCTTCTTTTCTAGGCATGCGCATGCATGTGTGCATGGACACACATGCACAGCCATACAAAATCATTTAGTTATAGCCCCATCTGAAGGGAGAGGAGCAGACCAGAGGGCTTTTCCCATGACGAGTCTACCCTCTAACTGGCATCCTAAATAAAAGTGAATCATTGCATTCATTATTTCTGTACTTGGTGGGTGATGACATAAGCTGAAGATAAATTGAAAAATACTCTCTTCTTGGTTATGAACTTTATCACTGAAAATTATATTTTCATTACTTCCATGAAATTATGTTATCCTCACTCCTGGCTTTCAAAGAAAAACAGGAAAAAAATAAGTGTTTTCATACTACAGAGCTGCCTTTTGAACCAGGGGTGCATGTGTGTGTGTATGTGTGTGTGTGTGTGTGTGTGAGAGAGAGAGAGAGAGAGAGAGAGAGTGTGTGTGTGTCTGTGTATGTGCATGCAAATAGCTTTCAGAAGTCTAAGAATCTCACAGATGAGAAATGTAGAGAAGTAAAGTGATTTGACCCTGGCAGAATAAAACCTGGTGTGGTGCCTGGCACATAATAGGCACATTATGTAAATGCGTTGTTAAGAAAATAAATTAATGAATAAATGAATAATTAAACACAGCTAACTGGCAGGGCCATGAGTTAAACCTAAAGACTACATATTCTAAGTAAGGCTATTTCCATTGTACATACTCAGAATAACACTGGGTCTAAGCATCTTAACAAAGATATTCACTTTGTTGAATTTACAAAGAATACAAAATCCCTTTTCAAAAAGTTGTTCTCAATTCTTTTACTTACCTGTCCCATTTAGTATCTGGAAATGGGAATGCTAACTGAATTAGCACTACACAGGACCATTATAGCATAGTCCCAGCGGGGGTTAAATCCCAATATTTGTACATTGTTAATAATGCTGCCATTCTATCCAAGTTATCCAAAGTCAGAACATGCCTCTGGCCAGTTTCTTGCAGCCAAGATTCCCTCAGGCTGCAGCGATATGTAAGGGTACTCCTCCAAAGGTCAGAGAACTCCATCAATCCCTGTCTGCTATTCATTATTCTGTTTCTTCCATCAGCACCCCAAAGCCTTGGGAAACCTTCATGTTAACAACCAAAGCAAAATTTCATTTTTGCTTCTTTGCATGACCACCTGCACGTATTTGACAGCTATTGTGGGTCAAAACTTTTCACTAGAGCTCAGAACACATTGCAGGACAAAAAGCCACAGTGGGATAAATGGGCTAACAGAGATGAAAATGAAGAGTAGTTGTCTTAGAACACACCAACCTAAGTGGTATAAGGCTCTAAGTTTGTGGCAGCATATGCTGAAGCTACAAAGTGAAAAATACTAAATACACATATGCACAGAGGTAGTCTCTATTTTGCAGAGTTCTGATAGGTACAAATTTCAGGTAATAACTTCAGTATCCAAACAAAAAAAATCTGATTTTCAGTTATGGGTATGGTTCAGAGACATTATAGGTTCAGTTCTAGACTGCCACAATAAAGCTAATATCACAATAAAGTGGGTCACACAACTTTTTTGGTTTCCCAATGCATATAAATTTTATGCTTATACTATACTACAGTCTATTAAATGTGCAACAGCATCACATCTAAAAAATTATATGTATCTAAATAAAAATAATTAATTGTTAGAAAAATGCTAAACATCCATCTGACAACACAGGATTGTCACAAACTTTCAATCTGTAAAAATCATAGACTCTGCGAAGCATTATGGAAGGAAGTGCAATAAAACAAGATGTGCCTGTGCTGTGCTAGACTAACGGTGAGTAATTGCAGAAAGCATAAACTTTGCTTTTTTAGTCCATAATGACAATATAAACCACAGATGTAATATCATGATCCATGACCAGTCATGTCAGTTCTTTCGAAGTCTGACAGGTCACTAAGCGTATTTACTCAGTTCATGCACAAACAGCAAAACATGCAGGCTATTGCCTCTTTGTCTCCCAGTGATGCGTCCATGTGACATTTTATAAAACTGGATAATCGAAATAGAGAATCGGTCAACAAAGAAAATATGAAAGTGCTGAAAGTGAAATTTAAGTGGGATGTCGATGAAATTATAGAAGAAATAGCCGACAGTGTGAACATGCTGAAACTGTCACCACCCAAGAGAAGTTTCAAGGTCTGCATAGAATCAGAAAGCTCTTCCTCCAAAATCCAAACTTGATTCTTCACTTGTAAGTGAGCACTCACAATTCTATCCTTTACACAGAGATGTGTATCATTGCTGATTTATATTGCACCAGTGGGCTCATGAACCCACACTTATGACACCTATCAAGGTGGCCAAAGGAGACCTGAGAACAGATTCTCTGTTGCCATGAAAAGCCACTCAGAAAACAGCCCTCTTCTTCACTTCTGGATTCAATGCTCTTACAACGATGACTCTAAAGCAGTTAAAAGCATCACTTGCTATAGCAATCATGAGAAAGCTTTTCTTTTAACGTTATTCTGAAAGATCTATGAGTCTATATTCCCCTGGAATTGCATTTCCTCTTTGCTGCCTTCCACCTATAATGCCTACAGAAGTGAGGTCATGAATAGAACTCAAGTGACAAGTCTTTTGCTGTTAATTTTCCCCCCAGAGAGCAACGCTGTGAAGTAGAAATATGATACAATAAGATTACCTAGAAACCTCCTCATTCTAAAAAGAAAGCATGGACACAAAAAGCAAAATAGCACCTAGTTATAACAAGTAAGCAATTTTTGACATTTTACAAATATGCCGTATATACAAGAAACATTGATGAAAAATACATAGAACTACTTTCTGCTGGAAATTGTTCTTTCATTATTTAAAAAGATATTATTTTTGCATTCTCATTATAAAAAATAAAATATGCTCAAAAAAGAAAAGTTGGGTAATATAAAAAAATTGTAAAAGCACTGTGAAGAGGATAAATCAAATTTAGAGTAGATTCCCTCAGGCTTTTCTTCAGGGACTTGTATGCACACTTAGTGAATACAGTCTCACCCTCTACCTGCTTTTCCATAGTTTGGTTTTTCTATTAGCACCCATTGTGAACATTCCCTAATATTTATAGTGTCCTGATCATCTGGATGAAAATCATAAACTGTAATCAGCAACCAGTTGGAGAGAAATTGCCAAAAGTCATGCCCTTATCTGGAAAAAAAACTTAAGACCTTAGGAAGAAATACACATGTAAGCTTTGTTATTACTTGGAGTACTAAGAACAGAGGCACACATGCCCACCATCCACACTTATGAGCAAGACTCTCTGCAGTTCTGGTGCTTTCGTGCCTTGGGGCAAGAAATAATTTGCATGAGTCTGGAACTACTATTGTTGCCAAAACACAAGTATGTGCACAGAAATACCAAAGAAAATGCTGAAAGGTGAAAGAGTCCACTTAAAGGAGATCCTACTAGCTAGTTGGTGATGTCTGAACACTAAATAAAATTAATAACAACAAATTACTCATTGTTTCTGTTGACTAAAACAAGCTAAATCTATGAAAGTTAATAGTGATGCTCAAAAAAGGTTAATATAAACCATATTACAGGTAGTTGTGATATAAAACTATGAAAAAATAAAATATATTTAATTGTTATTGATTTCAATAGGTAACGGAGTGCTAAAATATATGTGCACATATGTTTTACTGTAGTTTTTACTTAGGAGCCTGTCTCTAAAGTATGAGTGAGGGCATGTTACTATTGGATGACTAGAGAATGGTGAATAAAAGTAACAGGAAATATACCTCAGTCTTGAAAAAACAAAGGAGGAGGCTTATCACAAGCAGATGAGGCTGGTCAGCTCTTGGCTTCACACCTAATAAGCCGGTAGAAAAGAACTCACCAGAGCATTCTAGGATGACATACTAACGTAACAAGCTAGAGAGAAAGGACTACTCAGATTCACCTTCATCTCTTGGGTGATGAAACTGCTAGACGGTCCTCAACTTTTAAAAAACGTTGTTTATAAGAATATGTGTTTTTAATAATGCTAAATAAAGGACACTGTCTAATAATGGTTCATATAATGTAGCCAAGTATAACTTTAAGTATTTATTATTTGGGGGGGGAGAGAACAAGTTGCAAGAAAAATTTAGACTTTTGTGAAAGCCGTTATACCTTGAAACAAAAGATGAATTTAAGGTTTAAAAAAATAATCTCAGCCTGTTGACCAGCTGCTGAGAATCGATTCAGCTTGATAAGAAACTACTACTTAATATAATAGCTAGGCATTCATCTATAATCCTAGAAAACATAAAAATGTGTCCAGAAATAATGATAAAACTCATGATTTGTTATAGATTTAAGTTTAAGAGTAGAAGTTTAAGGTTTAAAGGTATGTATTTTGAGGTATCTATAATATTCTAAAAAAAAATCAGCCATGCAAAATACAGAATTCGTATTTAAAGTTTTAAGAGGAATTACCTTATAAAGAAAATATATTTTTTAAAAGTTTGAATTTTCAGATCCATGATTTAAATAAATGGAGCATTAAACAAAACACAGAGAATGATTGCTCCTCTCCATGTGCAAAAGACCCTCAGGTACTAAAGCATCCATCGACATAGCATTTATATTTTGTCATAGTGCTAAGCATTACACTTCTCAAGGTGCCCTTAAGTCAACTGGAACTAAAATAAACAAAATATTTTTAAAGAAATTGTATCCCACTTATAGGGCTGTAGGTATAATGGGGTGGTAATTTGGGTTATGAGAAGAGGATTATAACATTACATGAACTCTTTGCCACTATTCATTAAGAAAAATGTCTGTCTTACATTTACATTTAACCAAATGTGTCTATTAAAACAGGCCAAGTTATGCTCCTGAAACAAACAAGCCCAAAATCCCAATGGCTTAACATAAAGGTTAAATAAAGGTCTATTTTTTATTTACTGTAGGTAGACAGGAGGCTTTGCTGTATACTGTCCTAGTTCTTACTCCAGGGGCCAAGTGGATGGAATAGCTACTATGTGAAGATTGCTAGTAGCCTTGGAGAAGGGGAAAGAGAGCTGTGGTGGGTTTTATATCAACCCCTAAATGCTTGGTTCAGAAAGGACACAGGTCACTCTCCTTTACAAGACACTGGCCTAAAATGATCACATGGGGCTACTCAATATAGGACATTTCAGGATGTGTAGGCTTACTATGTGCCCAAAATGTGCAAAGCCAGAAATACGTGATGAACTGTTTTTCACTGGAATTTTCATGAGCAAAATAAGGCTGTCAAAACTACCCGTGATCTCTGAAAAGTTGACGTCAACTTCACAGATAAGGGCATGGTTTTGTTAAGAAAAGAGTCATTTTATCTTTTCCCCTGCTGAGGTCTCAGAATGATTTGTGCTCCTCACTTGGATGGGATTCCCCATTTCTCTGCTGAATTGCCACCAGTCTCATCACCAGTCAGCCCCACCTTCTTTCACTACAGCATGTGCCCTGCATCTTAGAACTGGTTTTCATCTTTACTCAAGCAGATTTGCAGAGAGTGCTTTCTTTATTCACTGCTATCACTCCCTCCACATTCCTGCCCCACCACATACAATCTCTTAGGCTCTAAGCACACACTTGGGTATTAGTATCATTTCTTCTCCAAGCATAGCCCAGACCCTGGTGGGATCATTTCTCTGTCAACTCCAGCAATGACGTTTTCCTTATTTTCCTTTTCTTAAGGGCTCACCTTGAGAGCAAGTGTCTCCTTCAATCTGTCTGATGCTGACAGGTTAATAACTGGAATCTGACAAATGCTGGAAGAGACAGAAGTGCTGTCTAAGACCTGATACATTTTGTTTTTACTGGGGGGTGCCTAGCCCTTTCCTTTTCTCACCCGCCAGCTTCCTCTGTCCCTTCACATCTGTCTATATAGCTTTAACAACAGTCTTACAGATTTATTGCTGCACACACTTTTGGGGTATACACTTCAAAAAAGAAAGTCCATGATTTCAGGAAACATAATAAAATCCTTTAGGGACAGCTAATAATATTTTTTCTTTTTAAGTATCTAGGACCCAGATCACATTTGCATATCCATGGTCCACTTTAACAGCTTAGTAGTGAAATATAAATATGTTCTAATAGCCAATATCATTCCTGCTTTTGCAATTACACTAAAAGGAAAGGTGCTCTATTCCCTTCTATATTTATCTTATTTCCATCTGAGACCTTCCCTTCATGTAGATTATCACAGGCAACAAGAACAGCAACATATATATATACATGCACTTTATAAAATATCTGTAATAGTGAAGCAAAATGTAGGGTAGAGAATATTTGAGAAACTTATAAATGAGATATGAGATATTATATAAAGATATATGTGTTATATTTTGTATAATAAATGCATTAAGTATAATTATAAAATGCATATATTAAATATATATGTGTATATATATATAAAAGGGCAACATCAATGGATGAATAAAAAAAGGTGTGGAACATAGACACAAGGGAATATTATTCAGCCATGAGAAAAGAGGATATTCTCCCAATTGTGACATGGATAGACCTTGAACACATTATGCTAAATGAGATAAATTAGACAAAGTACGACAAGTGCCATATGATATCACTTATATGTAGACTCTAAGAAAGTCAAACCTATGAAAAACAGAGTAAAATAGCAGTTATCAAGTGATGGTGGAAGGAGGGATAAGAGTGAGGTGTGTAAGGTACAAACTTGTGAAGACTAGTAAATAAGCCATAGAGATCTGGAATGAATAAAGATAAAAATATTGTACTATAATTATGAAAAGTAATACATATAGCTACGTTGACATATTAAATATATAAATGTATCGAAGTAACATACCGTACACTTGAAACTTACCTGTTACATATCAAATTTACTCAATATTTTTTTAAATAAAGACAACTTTTTAGAAATACATGTGGCTACTTTCTGACTAATATGCTAGAATGTAACATATCTACAGTGCTTAGGAAGGTGCCTAGAACAGAGCAAACACAATATTTTTTGACTGAATGAATATCAGAATCTCCAGTAAATAAAAGTATATAAATTACTACCCAGACTTGTTCATTTTTCCAGTAATGATTACTGTCATATGCAGTGGGATGAGGGTTGCAGAAATCTTTGAAAAGGCCTGGAGAAGAAAGAGGAAGGAGGACTGAAGATGATAAAGACTATCATTTTTCCATCCTGATATGTCTTTTTTTGTTTCTTAACAAAAATTACCAATACAAGGGGATTTGGGGTGAAAAATAAGTCTCCCAAAACTTCTGTAATTATTGCATTTGAAATTATGGTTTGCTGTTATCTCTGATCCAGCATTCATTTAGAGAACTTTCACACTCCAGACATTAATAAGGGAGACAGAAGTAGGGCTTACTCTATGATTTTGATCAGCATCAGTGATCAAAATAATAGCCAACTATGAGGCAGAATGAGGCAGTTTTCCTTGTTTTTGAAATGAGGCACCCTCTCTGGAAATGTGGCCCGGCCTCACACATCCCTGCTCATAGGAACCTTGAACATGCAAACAGTAACTAAGCCAGAACTTTACAACTGTGGTGTATGTAACAAGGTTCAGCCTGGCAGAACAAAATGCTGCAGTAATTTTACATCCATTACAGCCCAGAAATGAACGCTGTGAGAGAGAAAGGAAAGAGGGAGAAGTCTGCAGATATCCCTATAGTTAACTCCCACAAAGAAAAACTCTGCTCTGTGTTTCTGTCCATTCATCAGCTGCACTGCCCCTCTCACTAATGGGGAACCACCTCCACCATTCCCTGGAGGGACAAGGGTTGAACCCGATGGCCTCTCCTTTTGCACCCAGGTCTTAGATTCTGAGGAGGATGGATCTGATAATTCACAAAGACCAGGTTCTAAGAACCACATTCTACAGCAACTGAATTTTTTGCTGTTGAAGAGGGATCAGTTTGGTTGTTGGGCAGCCTGTCTTCAAATGCGAATTCTATCTGTTACAATATAGGTGACCTTGAGTATATGGAGTATATTCTTTATTCTCTTTAATCTTTAGTTTCCATAGGTACATAATGGCTGCAATAATAGAATCTACATATAAGATGGCATACAAAAAATACTTATTCTGATGCTTAGAAAGTGCTCAAAGATGATGGCTATTGTTAGTGTTACTAATAGTACTGATAACAAGGACAATATACACAACATTTGATCAAGAGATAAAATATATGGTGGCTTCCTCTAAAGCAAACCAAATGACAAGACTCATAGGGTTTGTGAAAAGGCAGTATCCTCATCCTATTTCTTTGTTTGAAGCACAACATCAGATTAGCATTTTCTTCAAGCAGTACTGGACTGAGTTCTAGGCAGGCATATAACTTTGCCTTTCCTGGGATTAATGGGGCATATTTTTCCCAGGGCAATCAAAAACTAGATAACCCTAGATAGGGGATGGTGAGTTTCTCTTCCTGAATATCAGTGAATTCCTTGCATTGTTGCCAAAGTGATATTTCTGAACTGTACATATGACTTTATACTTCTCTTCTTGAAAGAATCATCTTTTGGCATTTATACAAGTTATGAAGGTTTAAATGGGTAGATACACATCAACAATGTACACCTAATTGGCTATAAAGGGAAGAGAGAAAGATGAGGAAGAGATAATGCCACATAGTTTCCCCATAGTGAATTGTCAAATGATGATTACCACAATGGAAATAAGTCTCTTACAATTAAGGTAACTTTAGTTTGGTCATATTATACTTAAGATGATGGTGATTCATCCAGTTGATATTCACCAGGAAGTTGGAAATCTAGGTGAGGACTCAAAAGTAACACCAGATTCGGAGTTCCTGCCGTGGTTAATGAAACTGACTGGTATCCATGAAGATGCGGTTTGATCCCTGGTATAGCTCAGTGGGTTAAGGATCCAGCATTGCCATGAGCTATGGTGTAGGCCACAGATGTGGCTCGGATCCAGTGTTGCTGTGGCTGTCGTACAGACCAGCAGATGTAGTTCTGATGTGACCCTTAGCCTGGGAGCCTCCATGTGCCTCGGGTGCAGCCCTAAAAAGACAAAACAAAAACAAAAAATGTAACACCAGATTTAAAGATACACCTTTGGGAGTCATTTCCAAAGAGGTTTGAGTTGAAGCTCTCAGAATGTCTGAGATTGACAAGGAGAGTCTGAGAAGATAATGAGGTCATTCTTGGAGAATGCCTGAATTCATAGCAGTGTTTCTCAATCTTGGCACTATTCTAGTTTTGAGATGCATATTTTCTCTGTCGTGGGAAGCTTGTTTTGTAGAATGTTTAGCAGCATCCCTGGCCTCTAAACTTTCTGCCTCCCCTCCTCCAGCCCCATTATCTGTGATAACCAAAAATGTCTTCAGACATTGCTAAATGTCCTCCTGGGTGCAAAATCGCCCCCACTGACAACTTAGGAACTAGGAACTGTGACCCAAAATGTCCATGGGAATCAGTAACAGGAAACTATGATCCTGAAAGCCAAATTGAAGCACCCAAGAATAATTACAACATGGCTTTTGAATTTTGATCTCCAGACCAGCAGCATATACATCACTTAGGAGCTTGTGAGACATATAAATTCTCAGGCCCAGAGGCTACTGAGCATGGAGCCCAGAAATCTGGGTTTCAACAAGCTCTTCAGTGATTCTGACACACAATAACCTTGATCAAGAATATCAACAATTGTATGGAAGTCTCAATGTTCTGTAATAACATATATGGGAACAAAAGAATGTATCTATTTATAACCGATTCACTATGCTATAAACCTGAAGCTAATACAACAATGTAAATTAACTATACCCCCATAAATTTTTTGTTTTAAGTTGCATGGAAGTAAAAAAAAAAAAAAAGATGAATTCAGGAAAAGTTCAACTAAAGTGATCACTGAAATGCTGAATTGCAGCCTTTGGGGAGATCACTTTTAGTAGTGTTATAAGAAAAAATGGCAAATTGGGATGTGTTCCAGAAAGTGGGCAGTGAGGAGGTGGAGGCAGGCACTGAGGAGTACTTTTCTAAGAAGTTAGTCGTGATGTGAAGAGAGAAAATATAGTAATTTTAAACCTTTGCATTATTAAGTGACATTTTGGTTTGCTCTAGGATAAAGGAGACAATCCATTTCATGGTTAGGGGAAAGAAGTCAGTGAAGAGTGAGAGACAGAAGATAATAAAGGGTAGGGGGGGTAATTAACTGAGGGAGGAACGCTGTTCTGCTGGACAGTTGGCTACTCCGTTTACTTACTCTTGGTCCACATGAGGACTAGTGAACAATGAGGTCCTCCACGTTAGATGCCCTACCATGCTACTTATGGATTTGGTTCAGAGGGCACTTTTTACAAGAGGACAGAATTTCCCTCTGGTCAGTATGGGCCACACCAATAGCTCTAAACCAGGGATGCTTTCTTCTTCCTCTAGAATCCCTCGGGGGACATTTGGCAAAGTCTTGATTTTCAAAAGTGTAGGGGAAGTACTACTGGCATCTCCTGGGCACAGGCCAAAGATTCTGTTAAACATCCTGCAGTGCACAGGACAGAGTGTCACAGCAAATAATTATTTGACCCAAAATGTCAAGGATGCTGAGGTTAAGAAACCCTCCTCTAATGGGAACAACTCATTTTATCACTGAGTTATCCTACATGAATTTTAGGTAACGATGCCTAGCCTCTCCAGGTAGGAAATGTGTGTCTCCATTCTGTTTTTTGCTTTATCTTTATTTTTTATTATTATTTTTTTAATGGCTGCACTGCAGTATATAGAAGTTCCCGGGTCAGGGATTGAATACGAGCCATAGCTATGACCTACACCACAGTCGTGGCAATATGGGATCCTTTAACCCACTGTTCTGGGCCAGATACTAAACCTGCATTTCCAGAGTGATCAGAGTCACTGCAGTTGGATCCATAACCTATTGTGCCAAGCAGAAACTCACAGCCTTATCTTTTTCATCATTGCTATTCTACACAAAGAGGGCCCTTCTAGTTTGGCTGTAAATTCTATGATATTTCAGCTCAAGAAATTTACTTTGAATTCTATTGCTGTGTATTCTGGTCTATATTTGGTCCACAAGCTAACAGATGTGCAATGCTACATGCAGTTGCTCATATTTTATTCACTTGTAGCCAATGGGATACCTTTGTTCAGAAAGTAAACTTTAAAGTATCCAGAGGCTAGCCTGGCTTTTTCTCAGGTTCTGCATTTCACACTGTTTAAACTCTAAAATCCCAGACACGTGCAGACAACACTTCTGAAAGTGCTTATTTTACCTTTTTTTTTATGTACACAGTCTGCTGAATAAGTCAACAAAGATGCCAATTTTTTATATTAATATCGTGTCCTAGTTTATTCATCCAAAGTTTCAAGAATACAGACACACAACCGAGAACACTGCCAAAAATTACAGAAGGAAGGAACAGACAACGTTTTGTTTGTTTTGAGAGATCCATTGTCCACAACACTACTGCCAGCCAGGCTTTAAGGCTGATGTACAACTGAATGCAAAATGTACCTTCTGCCTTCCCCAACCAGTCCACTCCTACATGCTGGAATACTTAGAACTGCAAGGTGACAAGTAAGATAAAATAAAAGAAAGAAAATAAGAATTGGAAAGAAGAGGATCCTACAGCTCCAGAAAGAAATACTAGTTCTGCAAAGGGTTACTTTTTAAACATCTTCTCTTAGAACTTTTAAGATTAATGGTTATGTGTAGGAAGAAAGAATCTGTTGATATTTTAGTCACTTTATGTACACTCAGCGTATTTTTTAAATAAAATGATAAGATACCATAATTAAATGATTACTCATAAGTGGACTATATTAGGTTTTGTGGGTATTGCTTAAAATGGACTGTAACTTTTTGGGGATTCTGGTTTTGAAAGTTTTGAGTACATAACTTAGTCATGCACTAGACTCCTTCTCCATTTTGGGGAACAGGTTGTTGGGAACACTGAGATTAGATGAACTTGTAAGGATTTGTTCTCTTTACAAAATCATTCTAATGAGTGATTCTAACCATATCTTTCTCTCAAATACTCTTTTTTTTTCTCATGTTCTTTTAAGCCTTCTGAATATATAAGAAATGACACGGTTAAGTCTTAACAGTTGCTAATTCAAGTTTAAGCAGGGAGAGTAGATCTAGAACTTGGTGCTCTAAGTGCCTAGGATCAACAACTATCAGGAGAGCAGGTAAAAGCAGTAAACATAAAAGGCAACAACTGATCAAATTTCATGGTGGATGGGGAGTACTTGAGACTTCAACCCAAGACGTTCTTATGGTTTCAAGAAGTTAGACAGTAGCCAAATTCTAATGAGCCCTTCAGAGTCAAATTGCTTGCATTTGCATCAGTTATTTCTTGCCCCTTTATCCATGCTTGTCTACTTAGTGCATTGCTCCAGAGTGGTTCTCATCCTTTTATACCCTTATCCCTTTTTCCTCCTCCTCCTTTCTCAATTCCTTTTTTTTAAACATAATTGTTTAAGATAATTTCTGATTCATGGACAAGTTGTGAAAATAATACAATAGCATGGAGCTCCCAGATACCCTTCGTTCACCTTCCCCTCATGTTAACATCTTACATGATCATAGAACAATGATCAAAACCAGGAAGTTGACCATAATGCAGTGTTACTTACTAACCCACCACTTGTCATCAAAATAAGAAGTGTCTAATACATTCATCCATTTAGCAAATATTGATAAGGTTCCTACTATGTGTTATGCACCATTCTACACATCTGGAACAAATAAATGAATAAAGAAGGTAAAATCTAAATTGGAACAAGTCAGTGAATGATGACGGCAAATATGACAATGGTGCCCTCATGGAAGTTACATTCCAGCTGGTGGAAGAGAGTTCAGTTCATTCTGAAGGCAGTATTACTGACTGTCACTTTAGACCATTTGAGAATGGACCCAGAGGTTACAGAGGACAATCCTAGTTGAAACTTGGCCCACACGAAAGTTATCCCTCACACGCTCTTTGCAATTCCATATTTGCATTCTTTCAACTCTCTTGGAAGTTTCAAATAGCTTCCTTGTACATGTTTGTGTTATGAAAATAGCTGTTGTCATGATATTTATTGTTATTTTTCTTGAATTTATTTTCCAGTTGCAACAAAGCTGGGTAAATTAAAATAACATAACATTATACAAATAATTGTTTACCATAAGCGCAACATTATTTGAATCTACCCATACGTATAATACCAAAGGAAAGGATAAGATTTTTTTTATTTTATACATCTTATTAGCCATGCTGCCTGATTTTCAAGTCTTTCATATCTTCTTTTTAACAGAAAACTATAGACTCAGATTTGGCCTAGTATGCCTTTTTTGGTAAGCACTATGAATACAGGCCTATGCTTATCTTCAAGGTCAAGTTAACTCATACAACCAATTGATTTTGCAAACACATCTAATAATTTCTTTAAATTTCCTTTATAAGAAACTGAGGCTTGATGGTTTAATATTGAAAATATTGGGTATAATTGTTAAAATGGTCATCTGAAAAATACTTACCATGGAAAAGAGAGAGAGATCAACGGAGAAATTCTTAACAATTCTTAACAAATCTAGAAGATCTCTAAAGCTGGCAAGATCTTAGCATGGATAGAGCAAGGAGCGGCCAAACCCCCAGAAACTTGGGGGAAATCTATTCAAATGATCATTTCTTTCATGCATGACATTAAAAGAAGACTCTGCCAAATATTCTGATCCTGACTTTCTCCTTGTCAAGTGTCTAAACCTTCCTGTTTTTGCTAAAGACATTTCCTTGATTCCCCCAGGCTTTTGAAGAAAATTACGCTCAAACCTTTGCTTACAGAACATACATAAAGAAATGCATCAGAAAGAGACACAATTATCTAGTTTTTGCGAATCTGATTAATGAATCATTATCTCTGGGTAAATTGATAACGTTAATTTTTCTACAGCTACCAATCTCATGGCAACCACAAATCAAGTTTAAAAGTGTCAGTGGACATAAACTCCACAAGGCTCAGGGCAAGTCCATGCTTATGAACACACAATAGAAAGAGACTGAGAAGTAAGCCACCAACAGAGAAAAAAATCAATTAAAATCAATGTAACACTCACTGAGTATCTATTATGTAAGGGAATATGTCTTTGGACATTGAAACAATATGGTTTACCAGTAGAAAAATTGTCATATTGTCCATCCTAGTCAGTAGCTTATTTTTGAGAATGATTATAAGAGAAATAAAGGTGCTTCAATCACACTAATCTCAGACTTAGAGGTTTTTGTTGCTGTTGTTGTTGTTTTTGGCCACCCTGCTGCATATGGAGATATGGAATTCCAGGGCCAAGAATCAGATCCAAGCTTCAGTTGTAACCTATGCTACAGCTGTGGCAATGCCAGATCCTAAGACCACCAATCCCACTGTGCCACAAAGGGAACTCCTAGAGTTTTTATTTACCCTAATAATTATGTCTCTGCATGAGTTCTCCCCAAATTCTCTCCCAATTTTCTCCCAGCAGGATAAAGAATTTAATGGCCTCATTTTAATTCTCTCATTTCTTCTCCCTCTGTCATCTACCACAAAGTACCTCTCCTTCCCCAAAGTAGAAAATAAAAGGTTTTTTCCCCCCTTTAAATGATTTTGGAATACACATTCATTACTGTGCTGTTTTAAGCTAGAAGCAGAGAACTGATTTGTTTTAAGGAAAATTGTATCCCTTTTGGTGCCATTGAGAAAATATGGTGTGTTGCAATGTGATTCTCATGGGTGTGGACAGTTTAAGCTTGCCATTTATTAGTTTTGATTTCAAGTTTCAAGTTTCAGACAGACATTCATAATGTTTAGAACTATAAAAGCAACTATACCCTTCATAGCTGTTACATAAACTTTCAGTTTGATGTCTTACATATCTGGCTAATGTGTGATTCTCTGTATATATCAGGTACCAAAAGTTGAGACCAATGAAAATGAATATATACTTGAACTTCCCCAAATATCTACTGAGGATGAATGCATAACTATTTTCATTCTAGGCAAAAGAGAATTAGTCTGCCTGTAAGACTATGAATATTCATACAAAGTACTATTCTTGAAAGCAGTTTGGAAAGAAAAATGATTAAGGTTTTCTAAAGATCAACTGCAAAATACCTTAAATTACCACTTAGTTCAAGGACATCCACTTTTGTAAGCCCACAGTGATATCTTGTCCTCACACATTGCCATACACACACACACACACCACTCACAATACAGTGACACACACGCATTATCAATTCCACATTCACAAATTCTACCAACTCACATTCCCTCCCCAAGATGGCCTTCAACCTTTCAGCCACTGTGAAAATTAATGACTGTTTTGTTTGTGATATAGCGAGAAGATATTATCCATATTTCATGATTTCCTTTGGCACATTCATATTGGTCCTGACCAAAATAAAATATATTTGGCTCTAGGTGAGACTTAATCTTTTTTGATTTGGATTAGACTACCCAAGTCAAATAAAATATAAGTGCTAATCTAATAAAATATATTTCTGTTTCTACCCAAGTCTTCCCATCTCAGTAAATACTGCCATAGTGCACTCAGCTTCTCAAGTCACAAAGAGTAGGTGTTGTCATTTTTCCTTTGCCATAATCCTCTCCCACCACTATATCCACGAGTCATCAGCAAATTTTGCTATCACTACCTCCAAAAATACACTCCCAACACATCCACTCTTCACACTCCCCACTAAAAGCCGCCTGAGTAATTTCTCTCTTTCTTTCTCTCCTCATTTCCTATAATCCATTTTCTATAAAGCAATGAGAGTGACCCTTCAAAATATGAATCAGATTACGTCATTATCTCAATTAAAACTCACCAGTGTTCTCATTGCTTTTAGAATTACATCTTTTCTTATTAAAACTTCAGATGATTAGTTTATATATACATAATAACCTATGAGAAAAAGATTCTAAAAAAGAATATTATATATATAGTTAAATATATAACAAAATATTGAGTATAGTTCCATGTGCTATACAGTAATATGTATCTAATTGCTTACCACAGCCTTCAATCCTCTGCAGAATCTGGCCAACTGCCTCAATTTGGGGGGGCCACACCCACAGGATGTATAAGTTCCTGAGCCAGGGATAAAACCTTGCCACAGCAGCAACTCAAGCTGCAACAGTGACAATGCCAGGTCCTTAACCCAATGCACCACAAGGGAACTCGCATACCTCATTAATTTTGCTTTCACCCTTCTTGCTCACTGTGCTCCAGTACCAGTCCCTTACTCTTTACCAAGCATTAATTCCCCTTGAGCCTGAGTACTGACCATATGACTAGCCACTGCTTAGCCCTCACATCTTAACTTCATGATCCAAAGGAGGCTACCCTACATCCTTCTCCTCCAAGTCAATTATCACTATCACGCATCACTCTATTTCTTTTTCTTTCTTTTTTTTTTTTTTTTTGTCTTTTTGTCTTTTTCTAGGGGCTGCACCCGCAGCATATGGAGGTTCCCAGGCTAGGGGTTGAATCAGAGCTGTAGCCACCGGCCTACACCAGAGCCACAGCAACACCAGGCATGTCTGCGACCGACACCACAGCTCATGGCAACACTGGATCCTTAACCCACTGAATGAGGCCAGGGATCGAACCTGCAACCTCGTGGTTCCTAGTCAGATTCGTTAACCACTGAGCCACGACGGGAACTCCACTCTACCTATTTCTAATGTAGGGCTGGTAACAGTCCATAACTATATTATTTGAATATCTGTGTACTTAAGGATTTTCACCCACTACCACAAGACTTTATGTTCCTTGATATCAGGAACTTTGTTGGTTGTTCACCTCCGTATCCTCAATGCCTAACACAGTGCCTGTACTAAAATAACGCCCTCAATAACATGCTGGTTAATGAAAAGAATATGAGTTGAAAGGATGAATGGCATCCCCCTCTTGGTCTGCTGGCCTTGGGAATCACCTTCACACTAGCTTTAGAAAATGGGTGTTCTCTGTTCCCTGCTCACTAAGGCACTTAGCGCCCTCATCAGTAAAATAAGACAGTTGTATTTAATAATCTTATTTTTTAAATTTTGAAATTTTTTTTGTTTCCCCAATACATTATTTTTTTTCTACTGTACAGCATGGTGACCCAGTTACACATACATACATACACTCTTTTTTCTCACATTATCATGGTCCATCATAAGTGACCAGACATAGTTCCCAGTGCTACACAGCAGGATCTCATTGCTACAGTGTCTATTAGCTGAGGAGACCTGTTAACTCAAGTTAGGAAAATTACATAAGCTATAAGAAGCAGAGTCAGTCATGGAATACAAAGCTCATCATTCTCTTTATTTATTCATTAGTTAGTATGCTTATATTTCATTTCCTAAATCTGCAAAGGGAAATAATCTCTTTATGTATGTATTATGTATGCATCTGTCTCTATCTGAGCTATTTCTGTCTCTACTTATCTACCTAACCATCTATAATTTTTATCACAAGAGAAATAGTTAAATCTTAGAATTTAAAACTCATTTTTATTTGAGAAAAGATATAAAAATATATTCATTAACTAATTACATTTGCTGATAAGAACTCATTCCAAATCCCTTTTACTGAATCCCCTGGATATTATGTATAAAGATTCTATTTGGTGAATTTTACAAGTCTTTCATTTGTTCTTACTTTAAAAATCGCTCTTTAAGGTAAATTACTAAATAGGCTCAATTACGATTAAATTTCATATAATACTCCTAAATTTAATGGAAAATTTCCAAGATATTAAGTGCTTTAAAGTTTCTTTGTTTAAATTGCTGTATGTGCTCAGAGGTGTGGGGGTGAAGAAAATCATGTGGCAATATCAAATGAAAATGTACTTTTTTATTAGTTTGATTTTCTCTTTTTTGTTCATGTTTCTTTGGGGGTATGTTTTGGTTTTTTTTCCTTATGTACTTTTCCTTTCTTAAAATGCAAATCCTATCTTGTATCTTCCTAAGGAAATCAAAGAAGAGAAAACAAATCTGGGCGTTGGTATAAGAAGTTCTTCTGGCTTATTCTTTTTCATTCCATTAAAAGGAGGAAATATTCCCAAGATAATAGCTACACTCACCAAACAGGTTTCAAGTCCTAAGTTAGGTTTCAACCCAATTCATCTCTCTTTTCTCCACTATGTGCAGTTGTCCAGGGCCACTGTTTTGAAAGATTATGAACTATGGTATCATATTATCTCTGGTGCCCATACAGAGATGACAGACCTAAAATTTACCAATCTTGAGGACACAGGAAAAGAAAGCCCATTGGGCCATATTGACGGAGAAGAAAGGAGGACCGAGGCCAGAAAATGGAGAAACTCATTCAGAGTGATTAAAACTATACAGAGAGCTGTTCTGTATCTACAGATTTATTTAGTACTTACTATGTGCAATTACTGGGTATATAGCGGTGATCAAGATAGAACTTATATCTGTCTTCAAGGGACTTAAAATCCAGTAAAGGAAAAGAAAAGACAGGAAAATAACAACAATAATAGTAATAGAAGAAGAAAAACTACTAGAGCAAAAAAAAAAAAAATGAGTGCACACGTTATCATCAGAAGAAAAGGATATATTTTAAATTCCTTATTTTCTACATTGTAGGAATCTACCCAGGCCTTTGATTTTTTTTTTTTTTTTTTTTTTTTGGTGCCAGTTCTAACTGGGAACTTATGTTCCCCCACTGTTTACCTGATGCAGCTTTTTTTCTTTTAACTCCTAAAATAGTTTTAGTCCTTTAGCAATCTCTTTCTTAATTGCTCTCCATTGAGAGAAGGTTCAGTTTGCCCAGGTCTTCCTGACACTGGGTAAGGATCTGGCAGTAGGGGAGGCATGGGGAAGTACTTGGGAGAGAGGATGGAAACTAAAGGAGCCCATTCTCAACAACTTTATCAATCGTGTGGAATTCAGAGAAGCCAGGAGAGTGAAATGATCACTCTGAAGCTCCAACAAGAGAAGTGCATTAATGTGCATTGGGAGACTTCTCTAGAGTATAAAAGGATGGCGGTTCTCATTCCAGTCATGTGTATTGATTTCATGTACTTTCTTTAACACAGAAATGACATGTAAAATAAAAAAGTAATAAAAAGCTATTGGAAAAATCCTACTCTTTTGTTTGGAAAGCTTTCTACAAGATATTTCTATGGAAAGGTAGATAGCCCATTTGTTTCTAAACAAGTTCTTTGGCTGGAGATGTTTTGTACAGACAATATTTGTGCATGTGACATTAAAATGATGTTCATAAATGCAGTGATGCTATGGATCTGACTGTGGATTATTTTTTGTGATGGTGGCATATCTGTGCCATGATCAAGGCGCTTTTTTCATTCAGTTTCCCTTATAATTAAAAGCACATTGCTAAGAAGTAGCTGCCCGAGACGAAATGAATGATCCTAGGATCACAGGCAAAATCACATTACTTAAATAAGAACTGAACTTCTATTTGGTCTCAATGTGTTCTGACCAAATTAACAACTGAACTGCACCTACCTATAAAAATACTATGAAACTGTTGAAGTGTTTGTCCCATGCAAGGAATGAGCCCTGGCAAAATAAAATCTTAATGAAAAGTTACCTCACTTCACTAATACATGCCTTTGAAATTCTGAATGAATCAATTGTAAAGGCTTACCCAAGAAAAAAGTTAAACCCTATCATAAGATCAAAGATTTTACAAAACCCAGAAAAACTAGGATGTCATAACAAGAGGGAAGGTGAATTTCCTTTAAGTGATAAATAGGAAAGTGATAATAAATTAAACGTTTTGAACTCCATGCCAGCAATAAAAGGGAAAAATACCATCTAATGAGAAGTCTTAATGAGAAGTTGATTACTCCAACACTAGTGTCAACTAATGAGATAGTTTAGACACTAATTGAAAGGACTGCCTAGTTTTCCTTTTGCATTTTTCATACAAACTGACCCATGGCATAAATGGAAAAACTGTACCTTCTTAGAGGTCAAGAAGTTTGAAAGAAAAGACTTCAAAGTTTACCAAAGCAGGATTCCTTATTCGAAAAGAGAGTAAGGGGTTGGAAGTTCATTGTGAAGTAGGGAGGATACTCTGAGTCCTGCTATTTTTCCCTGACATGTTCACTCTATACATCTCATTGATACTCAGCCTCATTTATTCATCCATCCATCCATCCATCCATCCATCCACTTATTCATGTATGCCCATAATCTATAAATTGCACTGCCCATTCATGATAGGTGCTGTAATTGGAGGCTAAAGAAATAGCTAGATAGTTGCTGCTGACATAGTAATTCCATTCTAATAGGAAAGAAAACATGAGAGCACAAATTATTCAACCCAACTCAATAACTGTCACAGCATAAAAAGGAAAGAAAACCTGTTCTAGTATGAAGTCATGGATAAAAAAGATGTTTCCCTGATAAAAAATGCATCAGCCGAGCACTTGTGGAGCTAGTCAGAACTGACTAGATGAAAGGTATGCATGTATATGTAAGCATGCATGTGCCTATGTGCATATGTATGCATGTGCGTGGAGGAGGCATCTATGTGTTTCATAGTGAGTACATATGATTCTCTCACATATGTCTGAGAACTGAAATCCAGAGCTTAAGCTTGAGGGAGAATGTACCTCAGGATAAGGCTGGAGACATAGGCAGCGCCAGATTACAGTGTCTTGCCAGTCCTGTTCAAGGATGTAGGTCTTTTCCCTAAGAGCTCCAAGTAATTGCTGAAGGGACTTGGGCCAGAGAATGACAGAAATGCAAAATACGTTTGAAAAAAGGTCACTCTGACTGTACTACTGTGTTGAAGAATCACAAGTGGATCTCTAGCCCTGACTTTCTGCCTGAACTCCAAACCAAAATGTGTAATTGTCTGCTGGATATCTTCCATCAGGCACTTAAAACACATAGCAGCCAAAAACAAAACCATGATTTCTGTCAAGAATCTGTTGTTCCTCTCTCCAATTCACCTTGAAGCATGGCACTAGCCTCAAACCGTTATTTAAACCAAGAACCTTAGAGCCAATATTCTTCTTTGTCATTTCTTTCAATCATCAATTGATAATCAAATTTGGGCACACAGGTCCCCTTTTTTTTCCCACAAGGATTCCTCTTTTCTAATCTCCACAGCCATACTGCATCTAGTCTATGAAGTCCAATGAATCTTCTACCCAAGCTGCACACCTTCTACTCTTTCTCCAGAGCTTCCAAGCATCCCCATTTCTCTTTGCAGCACAGTGTAGTGAGCAAAACAGAGGCTGGAGATTTGGGCCTGGTTTGAGCTCTGGCCTCAATTGCCTACCATCTGAATTTGTCAAACTGGTTACCTCTATATATTAATTTTTAAAAGTATCCATTATATAATGCCAATGATTACCTTTCAGATTTGACAATGTATTGAAAACAATTAGCAAGGACCTCGGCCACAGAAAGCCCTCCCTGATATTTTACAATCTGACCTCAATCCACCCTTTCCTCCTCTGCTACCATTCTTTTCATTCACCCTATGATTTAATTATGCATGCTAATTTCCTCTTTTCAAAGTTACCATGTCATTTCCCATAATATTCCCATGTCCAAGATTGTCCTTTCCTAACCTTCCTGACAAAATCCTGCTCATCCTTGAAGATGCAGCTCAAAGGTGACTTCTAAGAAAAGACTTTTATGGTTCCTATCCATTCCTCACAAAAATTATACCTTCTCTGAGCTCCTATAACACTTTAGAAATATGTCTGTGTAACTCTGTTTCCCTCTAGTTTGCTGGGTCATTGAAGACTAAGACTCCTCATTGCCTTGCACATGGGAGGTGCTCAGTAAATATTTGCTGAAAAAAATGCTGTAAGTCAAAGTGTAAGAGATACTCTTTGGGAAGAGCATGCCAGAGTGAACAGTCAGGATATTAAGAGGTTTGACCTTGGGAACTGTTAATAACCTCTTGCTTCTTGTATCTTTTCCCCCAAAACCTATCTTCTAAAAGTGTAAGTGTAACAGGGTGAAATATCAAGAAAAACACTGAAGTGCACTAGCACTTCCCTTCTCCTCTTCAAGCCCAGGGAGGGTGGCCAGCATTCTGCTTCTAAATGCTCACTGGAGGGGAGATAAAGAGGAAGGGACTTGGGTGGGAAACATAAGGGTCTGAACCAAGGAAGGGAAAGGGACTGTATTATTTCTCTGTAAGGTTGCTATTACAATAAGAGAAGTTTATTTTTTGACTGTTCTGGAGACCAGAAGTCCAAAACCAAGGCCTAGGTAGGGCCATATTCCCCCAAAAGCTCTAGGGCAGAACCTGTCCCCTGCCTTCTCCTAGCTCCTGGTGTTGCTGGCAGTCCTTGTGTTCTTTGGCATGTAGACATATTCCAATCTCTGTCTCCCTCATCACATAGTGTTTTTCCTCTGTGTTCTGTGTCTTCTCATGGTCTTCTCTTCTCTGTATGTGTCTGCCTCTGTGTCCCTTCTTTTTTATAAGAACACCAGCCATATTGAATTATGGACCCACCGTGCTCCAGTATGACTCCAGCTTAACTTCCATCTTAATCACATCTGTAAAAACCCTATTTTTGAATAAGGTCACAGTCAGAGGTATCAGGGATTAGAACTTCAGTGTATGTTTTGGGGGGATTCCATTCAACCCGTGACCAGGATCGAGATAAGAAAGACTAGTGCCCTGCTTCCATGAAACACCAGAATAGATATTTACCAGAAGCTGGCTGGTGGCCAGTGGGAACACAACTTATCACATATCACTGAGCTCACATGGACTAACAGTGTTTGAGACAGAGAACACAGCCCAAAGCACCCAGAGACAAGAGAACAGAAATAAAGATGACCCTACAGTGAATGTAAATTGGTGCAACCACTATGCAAAATAGTATAGAGGTTCCCCAGAAAACTAAATATAAACCCATCACATGCTCCAGCAATCCGATTCCTGGGCATATATCCAGACCAAACTACAATTCAAAAAAGTATATGCACCTGTATGTTCACAGCAGCACTATTCGCAATAGACAAGACATGGAAACAACCTAAATGTCCATCGACAGACAAATGGATTGGATTAAGATGATGTGGTACATATACACAACGGAATACTAGTCAGCCATAAAAAGAACTAACTAATGCCATTTGCAGCAACATGGATACAATCAGAGATTCTCATACCAAGTGAAGTCAGAAATAGACACGGTTACACATACATGTATACATGATGTACAGTAGAAAAAAATAATGTATTGGGGAAATAAAAGATAAAAATAAAAAGTCTAATAAAAAAAGAAATAGAAAGACAAATACTATTTGATATCGCTTATATGTGGAATCTAAAATATGGCATAATGAACCTATCTATAGAACAGAAACCGACTCACACACGTAGATAATAGACTTGTGGTTGTCAAGGGGGAGGGGGAGGGAGTGGGATGAACGGAGAGTAGATGCAAACTATTACATTTAGAATGACAAGAAATGAGATCCTACTGTACAGCATAGGGAACTATATCCAGTCTCTTGGGAAGCAACATGATGTAAGATAATATGAGAAAAAGAATGTATGTATGACTGGGTCCCTTTGCTGTGTAGCAGAAATTGGCACAACATTGTACATTGACTATAATTTAAAAAATTGAAAAAGAAAGGCAGAGAAAAAAGAAGACCCTATAGTAAATGAAAAACTATTCTTTTTCTCAGGCTTTCCTGTAATTACTAGCTAGAGTGTCATATACAACTTCATTATTAAAAAAAGCAAATCTTTGAATTTCCTGCCAATCCATAAGGTGGGGAACTCTGGGATGATTTAAGGTTGGATTGGAGAAATAAAAAGAGTAATTATTACATATAAATGGTATGGCTAAACTTCAATCTCATTCCACAAGTATGACTGTGTGACACTCACTGTAAGGACACTGCCCCTGAATCTCCCCCTTACGTTGATATATGGCTGCTGGCTCTATGCCACAAGTAAGGAATGGGAAACAGCCAGTTCTTCCAGCATGTGGGTTTTAGGGAGTTGATCTATCCTCTTTTATCTGAGTATTAAGTGTGCTCTGTATCCATTTTCTGACTTACCCCTTCACATTAGGGGAACAAATGTGAAGGTCAGAGAGAGAACTAATTCTGGACTGCTGAGATATTTTAGCAGTAGCGCTGATGTTCCAACAATCACATGAATCTACCAAATCCACCTATTTCTCTGCAGTTTTGGACCAAACAGAATGCTCCCTGGAAGCAGCAAACAACTGTAGGTTATGAGCCCAGATACTGGAACGTGACATGATTTAACACCTTTGATTGTCCCCAAAGATGAGGGGTTTCTTGTTCCCATGCTGGGGTGTTGAGCTCTGTGATAGGGTATTTCATACCTGGTTTGCCATCTAAAAGACAATACTGTCATCATGGCCCAGGGGGTGACCTATTCCTTCTGACCTATTCCAGACTGAATGTAACCCACAGATTAGCAGCTTTACAGACCAAGAAATGGCCCCTGTCCAAACCAATAGCAGTTTGCTCAGAAATATGAGGTTTCTATGAAGTTCTTGACAGAAACATGGTGTTTTTAATCTACTTATTTCTAAGATCCAAGATCTAATCTCTAAAACCAGAAATCAAAGCAACATGTTAATATCAATCACAATTCCTTAGATTATTTAATAAAGGACACACTAGACCAATAAGAAAAAGCAAGAAACTGAATTCTATTCTTAAGAAGCTGGAAGAAGGACTGAAGGTTACAAACGCAGGGAAGTACAGGTCTCTTTACTATTCATGAAAGTTTTACATTCATATTTAGCTGAAACTGCATGGAAGAGAGGGATGATTTGGGGCTTTCAAAATAGCTCCTCTTACTTCCTCAATAGCAACATTCAATTTTGAAAACACCTTCCCTAGATATATGTTTAGCTTTCTTTTTGCACCTCTCATTCTTTCAGATACCTACAGACTGCCAGCCGCCGTCACTCAAACAGATTCAGTGGTCTGTGTCAATAAAAAGACATTCCTTTGTCATGACTGACAGAGAACACTCTGTGAGCACAGGAGCAAAATGCAAAACTAAACTACATATGGGAAAGAAAGTACCCTAGCATATTTTCTGTGAGGGAAAAACCACTGGCTTTCTCCTTCCCTTAGCAAGATCATTCACATGTTTCATTCATGCTTGAATACATTTTGTCTGTAGGACATTCTTCTTCTGTTTTGGTTATTCCCTCCCACAAAGCTGTTTTTCAGGCTTCCATCAGCAGCCAAGAGAAAAAAGACCCTAAGTATAAAAATATCAGAGATAGCTAAGCCTTTGGTAGGTTAGAAAAAATTAGAGGAACACTTGGTGCTGACATGGAATAAAATAAAATATAAACATTTATAGTTTTCCAGCAAAATTTTATATAGGCTAATATTTCCCCCAGATTCATCCTAGAAGATCTACAAGTTCTAGCAGATAAAAAAGTAATTAGACCTTTTATAATTATTTTACTTTTTTTCTTTCCTTTTTTTTTTTCCTCCTTTTTATGGCTGTACTTGTGGCATATGGAAGTTTCCAGGCCAGGGGTTGAATCGGAGCTATAGCTATAGCCTATACCACAGCCACAGCAACACCAGATCTGACCCATATCTGCAACCTGCTCTAGAGCTTAAGGCAATGCTATATCCTTAACCCGCTGAGCAAGGCCAGGGACCAAACCTACATCCTCACAGAGCCAACATCAGGTCCTTGAACCCACTGAGCCACAATAGGATAGTTTTACTTTCTAATGCCTCATAAGATTTTGGGGACTTAAACAAAATTAAACATAAAGTTTGCATACAGATTTGGAATTTCTTACGACTTTAAATAAATATGTTGTTTTTCCCACCTAAGAAAAATTTTTTATAAACTTTAGTTTTTCCCTACCATTTTACAAATAGACTCACTCATGTAGACCTGGGCTGAATATACATTTTAGTTTGCATAGGATGAATTACATCTGCTGATTTGGTAGAATCATTCATCACACCCCCTTTGACTCTTAAAACTGCCTTTATTTAAATTATAAACTATTTTCTCACTCATAAGGAGTTTTTTTGAACACCCCTTTGTTTATGTTTTACCCAGGATCCCCTATGTTCTCTCATGCCTTTCCATCTGCTTGCAGTATAAGAATCAGGATCCAGGGTAAAATCTAACACAGAAAATATCTGCAATGCAATAGAAAATTCTGGTTAGCCCCTCACAAATGGCATACAAAATACCAAGAAACCCATTCCTGATCCATCCAGTGGCAAACACAAGTGTGTGGTCACCCACTCTACATCTATTCTACTCTACCTGTTAATTGATTTTGATTTGGCTCAGGCAGTGGGTAACACTGTGCCTAGGAAGGTGGGAACAGTCCAGGAGATACATCATGACAAAGCTCTACTAATCATGGAAATCCTACTTTCCCTTGCTGGTGGTTGACTCAGGGGTGACCACCCAGGCCCAATTTTGACCAATCAGATGTAGGGGAAGCTCTGCTGGGGGTTGGGTGGGGAGACTTTTGGGAAAAGTTTTCTTCCCTGGTTAAAAAGTAAGACACAAGAGAAAATCCATTTTCCCTTTGAATATCAGTGGGTGAAGATATCTGTAGCCACAACAATCATCTTGTCTCACAAGTGGTCAGGACTCCCAGTTACTTGCTGCCCAAAGCTCTCTGAGGTGCTTCCTATTCCAGGCACCACTGTGGCATCCAGAAATCTCAATAAGGAGCATTTCTCTGAGCTCTTACACTGAACAGCTTTGTTAGCATAAGCATCAGACATTCTCAATGTGAGTCAAGTGAAATAAACTAAGCAATGAGACCCTGCTGTATAGCACAGGGAACTATATCTAATCACTTGTGATGGAACATGATGGAAGATAATGTGAGAAAAAGTAAAGTTATATAGGTATAACTGGGTCACTTTGCTGTACAGCAGAAACTGACTAAACATTGTAAATCAACTAAAATGAAAATTTTTAAAAAAGAAAAAGGATCTACATTAGCTAGACTCAGCAACATTACAGGGAATGTGTGGTGAGGTGAGAATATGTGGGAAGAAAAGAGGCATACCCGGAACCTAAGTGATGCCATGGGCTTCTTTCCCAGGAAACTATCCAATGAGGAAAAAAAATACCTTATTGCCAAGAGATGATGCATATATCTATATATCTACTAATTAGAGAAGAAAATGCAATGAGGCTACAAACAAAAAGGAACTGCAAAGTAAACAGTTTTTTTTAAAAAAAACATATGAATACTGTGTGTGCTTTCTAGGGGGTGGGGGTAAAGTTTAAAATGGGGGAGTATGTTTTCACACAGCAAATCAGTTTAATTGAGATTTTTTTTTTTTTTTTTGGCTTTTGTCTTTTTAGTGCCACACCTATGGCATATGGAGGTTCCCAGCCTAGGAGTCAAATTGGAGCTACAGTTGCTGACCTACACCACAACCACAGCCACAGCAACTTGGGATCTGAGCCGAATCTCTGACCCACACCACAGCTAATGGAAACATCAGATCCTTAAGCCACTGAACAAGGCCAGGGATTGAACCCGTGACCTCATGGATCCTAGTTGGGTTCTTTAACCACTGAGCCACAATGGGAACTCCTGAGATAGTTTTTGTACTGTAAATCTGGGCCCTGCTAAGACAGAGTGCATCCAGAGAAGGATGATTGGGATGTTTTAATTCCGAAATAATAAAGCATTTTAAATGCAGATAAAGCGAGCATCATGGGCCATCCTCTTCCCAGGTGACTTTGTCAAGGCCTCATTACTCCAGGTTGCTCTGCAATGTGGGTTTAGATAGCAGCCCAGAGGAGTTCCCAAAGATAGGAGGCATTAACAAGTGCTTTGCAGAGGGATCCCTTTCTGATAGGCCACGGCAGGAGAGTAATATAACCTCCACCAACCTGCTAAGCCCTTGGTAAGAACCTGTACGTGTCTCCTTTATTTGATCTTTAGGACAGGCTTTGCAGCCAACTGTTGGGATGTTGTACAGCATTTCTGACATGGAGCACAAACTGTGAGCCCGCCCTGCACTAGCACCATGATATTCACTGCATTGAGTAGCAGGGAGCCACTGCATTAACATGACATATATACGCAAGGTTCCCCTTCTACAGTGTTAAGGGATATGCTGAAATAAATGATAAGGGGGTTATTCATTCTCAGCACATCCATTGAAGGCAATGAGGAAAATAAGAGGAGGGAGAAATATACCAGAGTCACAGATTCTAGTTAGGAAGTAATATCTGGTCACTATTTTCAGCCACAGATTACTCATTCAGTGATGTTTTCCCCTCTTGCTCTGGATGCATCAATTCAGCCTACAGAGTCAGAAACCCTCTCCTAAAGCTCTCAGTAAATGCACTCCCTAGTTTTTGCTGGATGATGCTTTATGATGCACACCAAGATACTCAGTTGGCACGCCTACCTTTGGGAAGCAGGCAGAAAATGACTATTTCTCTTCCTTTTACCAAGCTACACAGAGCCAGGGCTTTTTTAGATATTGGCAGCAGCAAAACTCCCAGGGTTACAGCAAACATGACAAAACTGTGGTGCAGGAGGAAATCTGCTTCCAGTGCTTTCTCTTCTCCTGCTCTCCAGCCTCAGGCTACACTCTGTTTTGGCAAGACTTTGATCTCAGCTTAGCCCATCTCAGGCATCAACTGATGATGATTTCAGGGGCTAATGTGGAGGACTGGAAGTTGAAGTCTATAAGCCTTTAAAAAGCCAAGGAATGAGTCCATAGTGAAGAAATTCCAAGCATCAAGACAGAGGGTAGGAAAGGACATTTTGACCAGGGAGCCACACTGGCTGAACACCTAGAGGCTGCTTTAAAGTTGAGTTTATCATTACTATACATCAAAATTATCTCAAAAGCTAAATTTCCCAGAAGCACACTGACTTATTCTCAAACTGGACTTCTCGTGGAAGAACAGGGTCAACATAAGAGATCAAGACTTACCAGGAAAGGATTTAAATATGCCAGTTATGGAAAACCACACAGAACACTGCATAAAATGTTCAAGCACCAAAGGGGACTCAATACCTCTTGGAGGGGGAAGATGTGGGTAGAAGCAATGGCAGCATCAGGAGTCCAGAGCAGGCAGGAAGGATGCAGAAAGATTCATAAGGAAGATTTGGGACTAGTATTTTTATTTTTCATATAATATCTCAGTCTTCACACAAAGTATTGCATGATTCTACAGGTAAGGAGATATGGCTCAGAGGAGTTAACAAATATCTGAAGTTATAAGCAGTGAAACCAGTAAGAGATAAAAGGAAAACCATTCCTTATGTGCTGAATGACACAGTTTATGATGGCTCTTTCTTGCATGATGAAGCATAGATTTTCCAGAGAAAGAGAGAGAGAGAAAGGAAGAACTTAAGAAAGAAATAGAAAAAGAGACAGAAATAAATCAACCACCTGGGAATAGTGCAACTGGGAGAGTTGGTAAGAAAATATGAAAAATTTCCAGAATCTAAAATCCAGAACAGGTAGTGACTTTTGCTTGTCTAAATTCATACAATTTTTACAACAACGTTTTCATATACAGGTTTCCAGTTATTATTTCCATATTCCAAAGCAATAAATAAGAAAATATTTTTCCCAGGACATCGGAGGGAAGGTACTAAACTATCACTCCACTAAAGGCAAAAAACAACTCCTTGAAATCCAGAGTGCAGACAAAAAATAATAAAAATAAAAATTTGCAGCAGTTTCCTTTGGAGCTGTCTAGGTAATTGAGGAGAAGAAACATACTGAGATTATCAGTATGAAGACGTATTTTTCCACAAATTTGGCTAGTATTTTCTAGACATTCTTGGTAACATGTCTTCCCATAATGCACTTGTTCACTGTTTTATCTCCAATGCTTAAAACATTGCCTGGTACAAAGGAGATGTTCAGTAAGTACGTCAATGAATTAAATGATTTAATGAATTGTAAATGAACACGTAAATGAATTAAATTACCTGTCTGTCTTACAGGGGTTACAAATGTCTAGCATCCAAAAAAGTTTAGCTTACTTTAATGACAGATTTGGATTTAAAAGAACTAAGAATCATAGCTAACTCAGACCTAAGTCTATACCTGTATTTTACAGTACATGAAGGAAAGAAATAAATTGTAGATTCAAGTGCTAAATAAGAATAATAATTTATAATGGCCTGGGGTGGCAGCCAGTTAAATTGGTAAGAGCTGACTGTAGATACCCAGGCTTCTACCACAACCATTAGAGGGAAAATTAAGCAGGAGTAAAGTGGCTGCCTCAGCAGAAGCAGACAACACAGGACGGCCACATTAGCATAAAACATGGCAGCCAGAAATTATGACTGCTCCTAATCTCTGAATGCTCAGGAGCTTGGTTACATTCAATAAAATGACCTGTCCATTTTGATACATTGGTTTTTCTCCCCATTTCAAACACACACACACACACACACACACACACACACACACACACACACACACACACACTCCAACATCTTTTTGAAGCCAAAATGTAGGGGTTAGGATTGAAAAAAAAAAAGCCTCATTTTTAACTGTTTCTATATCTGCAATCCTCTCTATTGCCTTCAACTCCAGCCTAGTACTTTTCCCCTCAATATTTGATGGCCAGAAGTTTCTTGAGTTCAAGAGAAAGCAGACCATCCTGGCACATATTTCTATAGCTTGCTAATGGTTATTAACTGACATTAAAAATAATCTCAGAATTCTCTTAAACATTGAGAGGCATAAATTCCTTTAAGGGTGAAGAATACATATATAGTGGTAGGATTATTTTGTCCAAAGATCCTAATCCCTTAGAACTGTATCCATGAACTGGATGAAGTTCAAGTTTTCTAAAATCTAGAAAGAGAACACATTTTTTTTGCAGAATAGAGGGACTGCCTTCTGAAGAAGTATTATGTATTTCATTGTGATACAATTTCCTCTACTTTCTGCAATCCACTTATCCTTACAAAGGATTTAAAAGACACACACACACACCCCTTCAGTCCACACTTCTTTTCTGCCTTAATAAGGATGGATGTTTAAGCTTTGGAATCTTTGTCTTTGGAGCAACTGGCACTAAGAATAAAGGAAGCTAAAACGGAAGAAATAGGTGAAAGCAAATCCAAGAATTTGGGAGCAATGGCAGATTTGGGAAGCAATTTAGAGCTTAGCTGTATCCCACTGCTCAGGACACTGGTTGGTCATTTCACATCTCTGCTATGCCCCCTTCTCACCATTCCCTCCAGCAGAGAGCAAGACACTCCAAGCCTGGGCTGCTTATTTACATCCCCTTCCCCGCTGCCTGACCTCATTCCACCCTCGACTTCTCTATCTCAGCTCTGAGCAACAAGAGGACAACAGAGCTAGACTCACAGGGCTCCTGATAATTGCATATTTGGGTTGAGTTGCCCTGATGTTGCCTCATCACAATCTCAATTTCACCCCTCCCCCTTTATTTGAGAGGGGGGAGGAAAAAACAGAAAAAAAAATCAATCAGAATGATATATGACTCGTCAGTTCTGAAGTAAAGTCCAGTCATGTAGAAAATAAACCAGGCATTGTACTCTGAAGCCTACAGATAGGGTGAGCAAGCTCCAGCCTTGGGTGCAATTATCTCTTGAAAACAAAGCAAAATAAAAAATGCACTCATGTATATATTTATCTAATCTCTGCACCATATGCATTCAGCTTTTCCATGTTAGAGTTAACTGCTTTGCCTGTCGCTTATGCAGTTTCTCAAAATTGCCACATTCAACTAGCACTTATGTAACTGCACAGGATGCAAGAAATGCCTCCCCTAACTTGGCACATTTCTCCAGCCCCATGGCCACCACCACCTCCTACCCTCACATCTGCAAGAGTATGCTAAGGGCCTCCCTGCCCCTTTCCATCTATTCTTCATTGTATAAGCCTCATAAATCACACCCTGATGCCTCTTAAAATTCTTCTCTTTAGTTGTTCCCCATGACTCTCAGAATAAGGTTCCAACGCCTCTAGGAGGCCTTTAAGGTCAAAGAGATCTACACTGCTTCCCTGTCCTGGGTGTCACATGAGCCACCTGCCAGTCCCTATCAGGCACACTTGGACCTTTGACATGTGGCCTCCTCTTTCTCCAACACTCCTTTCCTCCACAGCTCTGTTCACCCAGCTAAGTTCTCACCATTGCTCAGTACTCGGATCGGATGTCTTGTCCAGGAAGCCTCTCCTCATACCCTCAAGTTGGCTTGGAAGCTTCTAGATACTGCACTGTTCAATGCACAACTCATGTTTTGTGGTAACAGTCTGTCTTCTTGTCTGTGTCCCTCACTGATCTGCAATGTCCTTTAGCAAAGAATGGGCCGGGTCTGTTTCACATTTCTATCTCTAGCCCTCTGAGCAGGGTCTCTGCCACACCGTAATGAATGAATGACCATGTGAATGAGGGAAGCCAGAAGACAGACACACTCTAGTTGTCTCAAGGCACCATCACCCTCAGCCCCAGGCCCTGAAAGCCCAGCGCCAGCAGAGTTAGATACCTCAGAAGGTAACAGGGGCGGGGATCCGCTGAACAGAGCCCTTAGGAAAAATGATTCTTTTCTTCTTTTAATACTGAGAAGAAGGAAGACCCAAAGGTCTGTCCCTGCACAACAAGCTCTCAGAAAAAGGCAGTAGGGTGGGAGCTGGCTGCACTTGCTCCTTCTGGGCTCAAGTATCCACAGAACCAAGCTGTCATGCTACGGCAGATGCTGGCTGGCTCACTGCAGTCACATGGTGTCCACTCCAAACGGAGGGCACGTATTCAGGAGGAAGCTCCAGTAAACCTCCAAATATTAGGGCATTTCAATTTTCAATAGAATTTACACACTCATACACGCACCAAGAGGGGAAGACATCCACATGGAGACTAAATGATATTTGGGGGCAAGTGTGTATGTGTATGCATGTTCTATTCCTTAAAGGTTTGAAAGTCAACTGTGATTCATACCAGAGGGAAGAGGAGGGTTGGGGATGCTCAGAGGGGACTTTTATTTTTCCTTATATTCTTCAGTATATTCTGAAATATTTTCAATAGCATGTATTAATCACATAGTTAAAAATAAGGGCCACAACGGAAAAGAATTTCCATTATGGAAATCAGTTATATATACATATATGTATTATAAATGAATCATTTTGCTGTACAGAACTTAACACACTGTAAACCAACTATACTTCAATAAAAATGTCAAAAATAACAATAAAAAAAAAGGAGAGGAAATAGAGTCTCTGATGTGCTTTTTAGGGATGGTCCTAATTCAACCTAGATCCAGTTTCAAAAGGAGTCCCTGCATATTAAGGACTGCATACTGCATAGTGGCCACAACAGCGACACAAACCATCAGCCTTCTGGAACTTTAATCACATCTCAAGTTTGACGTACATTTATGTTTTATAGATAACATTAACATGGAAAAAAAGAAATGAAAGTAAAATCCAGCTAATATACTTTCCTTTTCATTTTCTTTTTGAAAATAACTATTTGTTGCTTTTATTCAAGTTATCCGAGGAAACCGTGATTGATTTGCGTAGATTTGATTTTGTTTCATCTTAAGTGAATACAGAAGCCCCCAAATATAAACATAACAAAAAGGGACACATTAGAAAAGATTAACCTGGAGTGATTTTTTTTTCCCCCAAAGCATTGGAGGAACACACTGTCCCCCTCTTAATCATTCACTTTTGTTCCTGTTTGGTGAGTGGTGCCACCTCAGTTGAGAATGCGTAACTGCAACGGTATGGAAGGCAGCCCTGGCTCCAGGTCTCCTGGGGCACTAACTAGGTCTTTAAGATCACACATCACCTGGATATAACCGCCCTGACACCATCACCCACTGGCTCAAACAATTACCTCTACAGTAATACCCTCAGCAGGCAAGGAGCGCCTGATTATATAAGCTACAAGCAGGAACACCTGGGACAAAGTGCCCTGCGGGGAACCTCTAAGATAAGCTACTTGATTTCTTAATCCTTCTGTCCTTCTGTCAGATCAGCTGGAAAGCAGGAATGGGGGGAGGGGTGCGCAAAAAACCTCCTGAGGAATCAGAGGCTGAACGTGAACCAGAGGCAGCCTACATTTCTGTTACAAAATGCTGTTACTACTATTCCTTGCTGTTCACACACAGGTGAAAAGGAACATGGAATGTGGAGGAATATGGATGGAGCATTCCACTACCTATTATATTAGTGGAAATGTCGTATCCTGACATCCAAGGCCTTATGCACCGTGTCCTTATTGTTCTTTAGCACTTTCCATGGCCAAAATTTTTCTGGTAACAACTAACCATATGCAGGACATTAAGAATGCTTTTGCAACATGGAGTACACCCAAATGCAAAAATGGTGTGGATGGAATTTTGTTAGCGGTCAAAGAAGGGAGGATGTGTATTTCATTCTGTTTGTTTGGGGTCACTTTCCTTACTGAGATAGGAGGCTGTTTTCCACCAAAAAGTCATCTGGGCCAAACCTTATTAACATAGGGACTCCTTGTGGGTTCCATATTCTTGGTGACATGGCCTATGTGCTTTGGGGTTTTGATTTTTTTTTTTTTCTCCTAGACCCTTCATCTTTAAATCATGGGATTTATGTCTCTGCTAAAAAATTGGAGGCTTTGAGGAATTTATCTGGGAAATTATCAGTCAACCTCTACAAAAGGCTTTGTTTTCTTCTAGTAACATGTAAGTCTGGGAAATGCTAGGGGCTTGCTTCATTCATGTCCTGTGAATCTCTACAATGTGTCATGCGGGACGGTGGACAAAGTCTACTTCCTAAAGAGGCTACAGAGTTTGGACTTTCCTCTTTTGACAAGAGGCGAAGGGTTGGGAATGAAGATCTCTGAAAAGCAGATGGAATGATAAGAGGCCACAGGGAGCCAAGAGACACTGGGGCTGCAGGGAGTGTCAGATATGAGACCATGGTGATCTGAGAAGCTGACAGGGAGAGTGACAATTAGGAAAGCCCTGCTTGTGGGGTAAAATGAGTTGAGATGCATGATGCTCTATCTACTTGATAAGTCAACTAAGGAGAAACTTACAGTTACCAAAAGGGACAGGTGGAGAGGGATGGACTGGTGGTTTGGGATTGGCATAGGCACACTGTGGTATACGGAATGACTGGTCTTCGGGGGCCTGCTATACAGCACTGGGAACTCTACTCAGTATTCTGTGATCGTCTATGTAGGAAAAGAATCTGAAAGAGATTGGATGTGATGTGTGTATATGTGCAAGTGAATCACTGTGTTATACAGCAGAAATGATCACACCATTGTAAATCTTCAATAAAACTTTTAAAAAATGAAAGAAAAAAAAAAGAGGAAAATGAGATAGAAGACGACAAAAGCCAGAATTGGAATGTAATTGGAAGACGGGATTCCGTGGGGGGAAAGGAGTACGTCTAATTGGGACTATCCTCTCCTCTAAAAGGGAAGGCAAGGAGTTCTAGTGCCTGGATACCTGTATTTTGATGCTGGGCATGCAGAGACACAGTCAGAGACCTTAATAATCACTATTCTATATTTATCGGGAAACAATTAGATGCACTAAAAATAGTGTTTCTGCATAAGGGGATGAATATTATTCTATCCAATCTAGAATTAAGAGGGACTTAAGTAAGTTCTTAGCCCAAAATTCTTGTTATTTAAAAGGGAAAATGTTTCTGGAGTTGTAGTGTAGTCAGTCCTCCATAAAATTGATAATCTAGCTAGATACTCTTTGATATATCAAAGGGAAGCTGGCTTCATCATCACACAGCAAGCCAAAATGTGTTAGCTGAGAGGCTTGGTCCAAGAAAGGACTGAGGTATGATTTTTGTGATTATTTCAAAACTAGAAAAACAATGCAAAATTTCCTTATGCTTCAAATTGAGAAGTAAAAAGTCACTCTCTTAATTCAGGTCAAAAAAGTGTTCTTGGAAAGGTCAACAGGTATGATGAGGTTAAGTGGTCCCTCTAGGGGGTCTTCTGTGTCCCTTGCAAGTCCTGTAAATGGTGACAAAATGTGCAGAAGGAGAGATCTTGGCTGTTTTCTGTACGAGTTTGAGGATGTGAATAAAAAGTTCTGTAGTCATCATCTCCATGGGAGAAAATCTCATTTTAGTAACGTCTTGCCATGCACATGAGTTATTTTCTGAAAAAGTTCTTAAGCTTGTCAAAATATTCCTAGGTGAGAGTTTAATAGTTCATAAAAAAAATATGAAGAGGCACAAAGCAAAAGGCAAGCCCTGTGATTACATCTGGCCTTTTTCATTCATGTATGAAATAACTGTCAGTTAAGGAAGAGAGACAAAATTCTTTATCCATAGAGAGTTGTGCTCACATGCTTTTGTTTATGGTACTGTTCTCATCTGTAGGGATTTTATGCCTCCTCTCTGATTATTTGGATTACTGTCATTGATGGAAGCTCAAGTCAAATAACCTTCTTACCAAAACAACTTCCTTGTCTGCTGTCCATAAACTTTCTTGGAAACTAAAAGCAGTAATTTTTTACTGTACTCATTTAGTAATAAGTTGTTAATATATTGTTGGACATTCAGACCATAATTTTCCTATATGTTTATTAATACCTTGAGGTCAGGTGTATCTACCTTGCTGCATCCTCCACATGGCTTTGCCTGTGGCAGTCACTCAGTTGAGCTTCCACTAGCTGAGTCCTTCTGAAGCACAATAGATAAGGAGTATTTTAAAAGATATCTGAATTTTTCAGCTCCTTGCCTGCCACCAATACCACATCTCAAAAAAAAAAAAAAATACTGATAGAGATACTCAAATCATAAAACCATGGCATTTTTGTCTTATATTGCTTTCATTTAGTTGTTTTCACATATCATCAATAAAAAATTTCATCAGTGCAGAATATTTTTGCTGTAAGTTTCACTGAAATATCCTACATGTCTGGGACAATAATTGAACTAGATTAGAAGACATATCTCTTAAAATTAAACAGCTGCACCATGAGTTAAGCTGCCTTATTTCTAAATAATCGGCCTTTATCGAGAAGGTGCCTTTTCAACATGACATACAAAAAAAGAGCTAATGTGACAAAGAGAAATTGAGGACTATGAGAGCCAATACAATAAAAAATATTTGCATTTAAATGACTAGCTTATCTTCTTTCTTGTATAAACGTTGATGATATTCTCACTTAACCTTTCCCTTCCACAGGTACTACATCTGAACAACTATTAAAGAACTTCTTGACTTAAGACCAAGTCATAGGGACAATATGAGAAATACATTTTCTTCAAAGCATATAATTATTTACAATATAATGAAATATTCAAGAATACATTGTACACATATACATGAATATATTAAAACTTCAGGGGAAAGGAGAGGATCTTGAAAGTGCTCAAACCTTTGTTTATTATCATTCTCCATCCACACGGAATTTGGGATGCAGTTGCTAACTGGGATAGGCTGAGGCAGAGCACAGGCAATCACCACCTTTAGCAGGAGGCAGTAAAGGCTCCTACTTCATCCAGGTTTATGGGCTGCTGGTCTTCAGGAAGAAGGGGAAGAAGGCAAACAGAGTGAGAGAGGTCCGAATGATTATTTTTTTTCTTATTAAGTGGAAAGAGAGACACTTCAAACTTCAGAGGGTTAAAGTGATTTATCTGAAATATCACAACAGACTTTGACAGAGGTTTGTAAGGATCTACCTGTTTCTCTTCTCTCTGACCTATCATATGCCACTTCTCTCCATGTAATAAAGGAGAACCTTTGTTCTGGAGGAAATTCACCAAACTCACTTCAAGTGCAGTTGGCCATGGGTAATTTCTAATTATCCTGAGATTACTCCAACTCCCCTGAATACCACTATTGCTTTAACTAGAGATTGGTTAACTATTATTTCTCAGACACACAGGTGTTCTAGCAACCCATTTTCTTCCCAAGTGCAGCTGAAGCATCTTCTGTCTGGAAATGTTCTCAGAAATAAAAGTTTTAGGAGTTCCATTGTGGCACAGCGGGTTAAGGATCTGGTTATATTAACTGCTGTGGCTCAAGTTGCTGCTATGATGCAGGTTCGATCCCTGGCCCAGGAACTTTCACATGCCACAGGGGTGGTCAAAAAAAGTGTTTTAGTTAAGATGGGAACAGTCACCTGATATTCTTGTTTAAGAAGCTCAGGATATGTTTCTTTAAAAGGATGTGGTAAAGATGTGAACATCAGTTGCAACTGGGT
Organism: Sus scrofa; assembly: GCF_054392235.1. Classification (NCBI taxonomy): domain Eukaryota; kingdom Metazoa; phylum Chordata; class Mammalia; order Artiodactyla; family Suidae; genus Sus; species Sus scrofa. Next base: position 113,120,892 of record NC_139389.1, on the reverse strand, counting down.
GGGACGGTATTGAATAAGAAATACCTTTGCCTACGGCTTGATAAATGCCTTCTCATTTCCATGGAGAACACCTAATATTTTGTAGAGTTACAGAGAGACTACTAACCTTTTCTATAAGGAGTCCAAACTTGTTTCAGTATTTTTATTTTACAGTAAAATTTAACTATTTTATTTTAAAAAATCAATAAAAAAATATGGAAAATAAATTACCTCTATGGCCCTTGACAGTGGAAGTAAACATTCAAATTACACACCTTTCCTTACATGTTGACAGAGCTCAAGAACATGTGCTGATTCTGCAATGTCCACAAGATCAAGTCCGAGGCGGTTCACTGAGCAACAGAATTTCTATGTTTCCTAGGCAAACGTGCATCTCTGCAGTAGCTACCCTTAATTTAAAACTGGACACAATATTCAAGGGTGGATGTTACTTGATGTTATTCTTTTCACCTTCCCAGGCATATAGTTCCTAGCATAGACAGAGGGAAAGTTAAAAAAGCCACTTCTCAAGCCTTACAAAGAGGGCATAAGATTCCAAGTTATAAAAGGGAATGATGGGGAGGAAAATGAACTGAGAATGGGAAGATTTGGGTTTCCTTTTTGTGTCTACCCCTGACCAGATGTGTAACCTTGAGCAAACCAGTTTGCCTCCAGAGTTTCCTACTCTATGCAATAAAGGCTAAGTGACCTGCAGGATTTCATTTGGTCTAAGAGGCTGCAATTTAATTTGGCTTGTCTCTGTCTGTCTTCCTTGTAGCTCAAAATTCTGCATACCCTACATCCTATTTCCTATTAACAGAACACAAACTTCCTGCCCCTGATATCAAGCAATCCAACATTTACAGAGCAAGAATCATAAGAAATGACTTTTAGAATAGAGAAAGAAAATCATCATGGAAAAATTTAGAAACTCTGCAGCTCTTACCACAGCTTCTCCATGATCTTAATTAGGCATCAATCAACCCCAGCTCAAATGGGAGATGAGAAAACGGGGCTCTTTTCTGCTGATCTCAAAGGACAAGCTTAAGAAGCAAGATCATCAGAATCATTATAGCTGAACAGGTAGTTTTATCCACCCAGAGGGAAACAATTCAAATTTTCGAATCATTTTCACTCAACCTATTCAGAGGTTTCTAGAAAACTCCAACATAAGTCCACTCCAGAAAACTGTCTTACTCATTTATTTAAGTAATCTTATACTCAAATGATTTTTCTCCCTCCCCCTCAATTTTCCTCTCCCCCTTGTTTCCCTTATCATTCCCACTTTTTTCTGTTCTTCCTTGCATTTTGCAGAACAGCTATGGCACATAAAACCCATTCTATAAGCCCAAGCCATTGCATTACCTGATAGAAGCTAGAAATGAATTTTTTTTTTTTTTTTTTTTGCTTTTTGTGTGTATGCGTGTGTGCCTTTTAGGGCCGTACACGTGGCATATGGAGGTTCCCAGGCCAGGAATCTAATCGGAGCTGCACCTGCTGGCCTACACCACAGCCACAGCAAAGCAGGATCTGGGCCGTGTCTACAACTTACACTACAACTCAGGGCAATGCCAGATCCTTAACCCACTGAGCAAGGATAGGGATCGAACCCGCAACCTCATGGTTCCTAGTCGGATTCGTTTCCGTTGCACCACGATGGGAACTCCTAGAAATGAATGTTTTTGATTTATATCTAGTAGCTAAATTTTATTTTCCCTTTTGAAGAAGACCATTTTCCTATGAACCATAAAGATATGTTACTTGAATTTCTACTCAGATAATATAAAGTGTTAAAAATAAAATGGGTACATTCAAATTTCTCTGTTTTATTGTGAGATCACCAGAAAATTACAATATAATTCAAATAGCTTTGAGGGTGATTTTAATACCAGGTCATACATTTCATAAATTATTTTTATGCTGTTTGACATTGATAGCCCTAAAAGATAGTGTTTAATATTTCAATACTTGAGACAACAAATTTCATCAAATGGCCACTTAGCAGTAGGTTATCATAAATGATAAGTCGCCATATAAATGTGTTTAATTTAAACACTTTGAAACTCCCCAAACCCCCCAACATAACTCCTAATTTTTATTGCTTAATCTAGTTATTTAAAAAATAAATGTGTTTAGGATTCCATCCCAGCAAATGAATAGCAGCAGATAAAAGGGTAAAGCCAGGCAAGAACCCAGGCATAATCCCAAAGGCAGAATGCAAATAAAATGTCTCCTCAGCTCTTAAACCTTAATGCATTTTACCTTAAACATTTACATTAACAGATGGTCCCCGGCAGTGCTATAAACTTACTTCTGAGTTCATTTCTGTGTCACTCTCAACCCCATTTATCACTAACTATGTAGTAGAAAAGGCCACAAGGGGTTTAAATCAGAACAGTAAGGAGCAGGGACAAACTCTGAAGCAATTGGTGTCACCTACAAACATGTGCGTGACCTTTGTTTAAAAAAAAAATCAATAGGAGAATTGATGACCAATGCATGGAGAAAGACAAGGATGAGAACCAACCAAAGTCACCACATTTGACCTGACAGAAGGAAGGAAGATGAAAAGAGAGACATTTACCTATCATCCTAAATCCTTAAAGGCCTTTTTTTTTTCCTCCTGATTTTCCAAACAGCACAAAGGCGTAGGCAATGTAATAGCCATGGGTTATTACAGATGTCATGAAAAAATTTTAAGAAGTAGATACAGGAGTTCCCATCGTGGTGCAATGGAAATGAATCCAACTAGGAACCATGAGGTTGAGGGTTCGATCCCAGGCCTTTCTCAACAGGTTAAGCATCTGGTGTTGCCATGAGCTGTGGTGTAGGTTGCAGATCTGGCTCAGATCTGATGTGGCTGTGGCCGTGCAGTAGATACAGCTCTGATTTGACCTCTCGCCTGGGAACCTCCACATGCTGCGAGTAAAGCCCTAAAAAGCAAAAAAAAAAAAAAAAAAAAAAAAAAAAGGAGAAGTAGATGCAAAGATCGTAATTTTATCTTGTGTAAAGTATGATGATACTTTTTTTAATTTTTAATTAGGCTTTAATAGTTGACAATATTAAATAATATCATTTTTGTTAGACACTAGCCAACATATCATTGGCTTAGAGTTGACAACTTTTTATTGAAATGTTTTTACATTTTATTTTAAAAATCATCATGAAGTAATATGAAGTATCTTTCCTCTTTCGGTGTATAGTTCTATGAATTTTAACACATGTATTGGTTCACGTAACTTCCACCACCACAATCAGGATAAAGAATCTTTCCAAAACTCCCCCATGCTATTCTTTAGGAGTCACTATACTTAATGTGAAATAAAACTTAGCTCTTATGGTTTTAACTCCTCATTCTAGGGAGTTTTTTAATAAAAAAAAAAAAAAAAACTACTTCATATAAAACCCCAATGACTTTTCCTATATGTTTCTATACTTTTACTACTTTTGTCTTCAAGACTCTAGAAATTTTCCAGTCACAAAATATTCTGCTGGGATCTTAAAGAAAAATCTCTTAATAGCTGATGGCATATTATCCTATTTTTTATATATAGGAAAAAACAACAACAAGAAAAAATTTTTTACAATGTTTGTACACATATTGTACACACACACACACACACACACACACACACACCCCTCAACTGATAATAAAGAAGAAAAAAAAAAAAGGAGAGCTAAAACGAGTCACTGTTACAAGCATAGGATGTAAGCCTAAGCTGAATGGCTAGAATACTGAGTGAGCTCAATGAAATTTCCCTTCATCCTTTGCTTCATTTCTAAGGCTCTGTTTTCAATCCAGTGTTTTTACCTGACCTTTGTTTTTGAGAATGCGCAAAATCCAATGCTTCAGGCAGGCAGTGCTTCCCCTTGTGTGGTTCCATCCAGATTTACAGATCAGAGTTTCAGACTAATAGCTTTAGTGAAATCAGATAAGTCTTCTTCTATCTGCCAATACTCCTGACAGAGTGACTGGCAATGGAATTGTTATTTTTATGGGCGTTCCACATTGCTGTAAGAATAAACCTTCAGGGCCTCAGAAGCACCAAGCTTAGACTTAGTAAAACATCTCGCACAGTGCCACGGATGGGAAATAAATGGGAATTTGTCATCTTTTGTTTGGAGATGCTGCTGTGAAGCATGTCACCGTCCACTTAAAAATGAAGGAGGCAGAAAAAAATGTTCCATCAATGTCTCCCTACCCTCCTGTGTTATGAATGCAAATAGCAACTGAGTAGTGTAAGAATCCTTGCCCCCCCTCCAAAAAAGCCACAAAAATCTCATTTGCTTGGGGCGGCAGATATACAACAGAATCCATGTTAAAGTGTAGCTGGGCTTTATTGGGGCTTTCTGTAAAATTAAGAAATTAATTTAGCTGAATCCAAATTCCTAAATGAATTTGGCAGAAGTAAGTATGCCTTTCCTTTAAGTTTTGGATGACCTATATACCCTACTTATTCAGGCTGAACTTCTCTCCAATTGGCTGCATGAGACAGATTCCAGTATTTCCTCCTGAGGCAAAAGGCATGGTGAGGTAGAAAGAGGCTTTATTTGGAAGCCTTTGGAATTCTAAGTATGGTCCCATATTTTGCTCCTTCTTTCAAGCCAGTTAATTCGCTTGGCCTTAGTTCTCATGTGTAGTAATAAAGACTTGGACTAGAGGCAACCTGCAACAGCTTACCTAGTTCTAATTTCAATGATGCCTTTACTATAACTCTTGATTACTGCAACCATTTTAAGTCTTCTTCTAAGATAGAATAAAGTCAATGCCCCCATTAACTTTATATATAATATAAAGGTATTATATAGAGAGGTATCTATAATAGATCGGGGTACTCTGTTGAATCAATTTTATTAAACATCAGATTTTTTTTTTGGCTTTTTTTTTTTTAGGGCCACAACCATGGCATATGGATATTCCCGGGCTAGGGGTCAAATTGGAGCTGCAGCTGCTGGACTACACCACAGCCACAGCAATGCAGGATCCAAACCAAGTCTGCAGCCTACACCACAGTTCACGGCAATGCTGGATCCTTAACCCACTAACCAAGGCCAAGGATGGAACCTGCATCCTCATGGATACTAGTCAGATTCCTTTATGCTGAGCCACAATGGGGCCTCCTAAACACCTGAATTTTAATGGGCCTTAAGAAGCTAGCAGAAGATAGCTTCTTGAAATGTGTGATGTCATATGCACATATCTATGTGTATATATATGTGTAGATATTTATGTTTTATATGTATACATGGATATATTTATGTATGTATATATATTTGTGTATATGCATATATATATGTGTGTGTGTGAATAATAAATTATTTATATTTCCTCTTGAGTATTAAATCCAAATTCAGGGAATTATTTTGATCCATCAGCAGAGGTGGCAGACCGTTCTGTCCTCAGATCTTTTCAAACTTTTTTTCCCCAATCTATGATACCATTCATATTATATGATTTACAATATCAAATAATATATTCTGTTGGTTTCTCTAAATAGCCTTTTCTTCACAGACGATCAGTTCTTTCCATAACACACTTATATGACCCTTCCAGTTATTATTTTGCAGTGGAGAAAAGGATAGTTTTAAAGGTAGATATTTTACTATGAAATGGACTTCAAATCAGTCTATAGTTTTATAAACAAAGTGATTTGTTTCCCCAAATTCTCCTTACCAGCTGGTTTTGCATTGATAGCATTTATTCAGGAATTTAGCTCAAGAGTCTTTCTTCAGCTAAAGGCATCCCCCACAAGAAGGGGACCACAGAACTGAGGAGAGTTACCAGGAGTCAGGCAGTGCTGGGATGAGAACAGATCTTCAGCAGCACAGCTGCCTCCACAGAAGCAGAGGAATACAGGCTTGTTTTCGTCATTAGAAGTTGCAGTGTTGACTCAAGGACAAACATACAATGACATGAATCATAAGGGCTGGTGACAGAAAAGAAGCTAGGTGCTCTCTCTTTTATCATCTCCCAGTATCCCTACATAAGAATCATGGACTAATAGGACATTAGAGCTGAAAGGGTTCTTATAGATCATCCAGGGTGATGTCCTGCCTTTATATGGCAGTGGGGCCCAAAGAAAGGAAGGCATTTACTTAACTTGCAGTAGTGCCACAAAAACAACACAAGACTCTTTACTTGTAAAGATTGCCAGAAACCGCCATTCTTCTCTCAGAAAAATATATGTAGGTGTAAATAAAATTATATCCAAGGGGGTTTTTAATCTGACAAAACTATATGTTACATAGCAGGAACAAGCATTTAACAATCAGGACCAAGTTGTTAATACATTCAATGAACTGAATAATACCTATTTTATTTTATCTCCTCTTGCTTTCCTACCCATTTAGAAAATGTATGTATTCAAACAAGCTTCATCTTATTCAGTCTCCTCATGCATGGACTAGTTAAAATGAAACAGCTGAGGTATCACTTTGCATTAGGGCTCTGGAAGGTATACAGAGCAAGCTGGGGTGGATGTTTATGACATAGCATCACTGGGTAGTATTTGTAGTGGAAGTGGGCCTCTGCCACTCATTTCCAATGGAGCAGTGAAAAACATAGTCTCTACTCCCACATTCCAGCAGCCAAAAGACTAACCTCCCACTGGTCAGCACACTTGTGCTTTTTATCTCCCTTGGAAGCTACTTTGACCACTGGAGTAGCTTAAGCGTCATAAGTTTAACAAAAAGAACTTTACGGCTCAATGAACTCAATGACCTCTAAAGTTTGATTCAACCCTGAGATTCTAATAGCAGCAACAGACATCCTGGGCATATTTCAAGTGTCATTCTGAACAAAGCACATCAGAAGGGAAAAATCTTTTAGATTTATTATCTTGTCATTCCAACCAATATAAAAAACAGGTTCATTTTCTAAAAGCTTTATTGGAATGTCTACATAAGTCTGCACACATTTCTAAATATCTCCCTCAAGCAAGCATCTTTATTATAAAAAACTCAAATACACCCTATGTAGGTAACCCTGATCAAATAGGCTACAAGCTCCCTGATGGATGTTTTCATTCCCTTGCCTGAATAAAATGTAAATGGAACAGAACCCTGACATATAATATAGCACTATATCACAGACTGGACTCTAAGTACAGTTGTCAAATTTGATGCCTTATGTAGTAGTTACATGCAATTTGTCTCAAGCCATATCACCAATTACAAGGGGCTGATCTGATTACAATGGATAGGTCTAGTACTACAATGCATTTCATTTCAGTTATTGTTTAATTTTCAATTTTACACCTGGGTCACTGTTAGCTCTTTTCATAATCACCCAAAAGATCAGGAACCACATGAAATGTAAAGTGTTTTTCAAACTTACCCTTGTGGAAGTAGAAATCTAATAAATATATTTGACAATGGGATTGAAGAAGATAATAATGTCTCTTCTTCTGTAAGAGAAATCAAGGATTTAACTACAGAAAGAATTCAGAAGGAATAGTAAAAAAAAAAAAAAGTGTTCTCTTGATTTACAAAGGGCTCTGTAAGACTGTCTGCTCAGTGCTTAAGGCCATGTAGTTAAGATTACGCATACACTGGGCTTTGTTTTCTAGTTACTGAACTTCCAGGTGATACCAGATTAGCAGAGAGAACATTTTCTAGGTCATGAAGGAATTTAATTCTTATCATCTGCTGTGGAAGATTGGCAGCATCATCCCTGACCTAAAGAATAAACTCCTACTTATGGTTAAAAAGATAATTCAAGCAAGGCCACTCTAGACCAGCTTTAGTCACTCCTTATTTTTGAATGATTAAGTTCAGATTTAAATCTATTCTCTTGACTGGAAAAATGAAACACAGGAAGCAACTTGTCTATAAAGAATAACATCCAAAATTAATCTCCTTGTAATAAAGAGATTCTCATCTTTTTTCATAAAATAGAATTTCATAAGCATGTTGGTACCTGAGTGCCCATTATGCACCAGGCAATGTGCTGGGGTGATGGTGAGTAGGATGTAATGTACCCCACTCTATGACAGGCACTGTGACAACACTTCATACATGCCACCTCAGTGAACCTTGCAAGGTAGGCATTCAGATTCTCATGTCTTACCTATTTACACCTGTTGGAAGCAGTCTATACCATGATCCTCAATGATCCCCACTTCCTGGTATCCATGCCTCAATATTATCCCCCCCCTTTAAATATGCCCAGGAATTATCACTTTTAAGGGATGGAGAGAGTTCAGCAGGAGTGATGGAATCACATTCAAGATCAGACTGAAAAAGGCAGTGGCTTCTAGCTTGGTTACCCACTCTTTCTCATTTATTCTAAGGGAAGATTATTATGTTGTAAACTGTCCTATAGAGTAGTCTATGTGTCAAGGAACTGATGTCTTTGACCAACAGTCTGCAAGGACCTAAGGCCTACCAACTGCCATAGAAATGAGCTTAGAAGATCCCACCCAAGTTGAGCATTAAGACTGAAGCTCTGGCTGACATCAACTGAGCTAGAGTCCCAGATATGCGACACCTGGATTTCTGAGCCATAGAAACTGTGATGCATTCTTATCCTTTGAAAGTGCTAAGTTTTTGAGTAATTTATTTTGTGGCAATAGAAAACTAATACAACTCTATTTCCTCCTCACTAGTCACCATGATCTAAGAAGCAATCCCATGAAAGTTAAGTAACCATGAGTTGGGAATCAATAGTCAAGTGATGGATTAGACAATCACATGACTGCCAGCATCTCTCTTCCACAATCTATTCTTCTTCCCTAAAATAAGACTCTAACCCACGAGGATGTCTCTTACTGCAGAGTTGCAGGAGGACCTTGGCTAGTATGGCAGTATAGGTAAGAGGGACCTGCAGACCAAGTCTTACCTATTGATCATGTCTCAGTTAACACTGCTACAGCTCCATCTGGTAAAGGACCAGGGGCTTCTGACTGTCTGCTTTCCACTTCCATCACAAATTAGTTAATACCTAGGAAGGACATCTACCTTATTTTCCTCTCCTGGCTCCCTCTCTGCCATATGCATTGAGGGCCAAAAATTTCTCTTTGTAAAACTACATGAAATATACTTGATCTTAGCCAGAAGGCCAGGAAGCAATTAAAAAACAATGCGACACAAAACAAACAAACAAACAAAAAACTACCTGAAATAAATGCCACTGCCCCAGTCCTCTTTGCAAGCAAATCTGGATAGAATGTAATCAAATAGCATGCATTTGGCATCAACTTATGTTTGAGCATTGCAGGAAGAAAAATAAAAAAATATATATGTTTAGCAGAGAGTTAGACAAAAAGGAGAACTTAATTAAAGATCTGAAACATACACCATTGGAACCAATTAAGAATCATCAAGGAATCAGAAAAGGGAGGACAGTACTAATAATACTCTGCAAAGTCCAAATTTTAAGTGAGAGACATAGAATCCCATCCACACTCTTCTGAACCAGTAGATTGGTAAAAAGTGGTTACTTTATATCCTTCTAACTAATATTTACTCATTATTAATGGCCTATTGCTGTCAAGAAGTTTACGGTCTCACTGGGAAATCATGACATCTAAACCATGATTATATTCAAAAAGTGCAATAAAAACATGTGCCTCAAAATACAAACTCAAGCCAGGGTATGACTGTGAGTGGAGTGCTTCAGCTTCCATACAGCAGCCCATGTGGACAATTACATAGTCTCTCTTCAACAAGAAAATCTTTTTATTCTGTAAAAATCTGGTGGTCAACTGAAATGAAGCAATTTATAGGTGGGGAACCTAAGTCAAAGAGTTGAATAATAAAACGCATAAAGATCACACAACAAATTAAGAGATTTTAAGCTCTGACATTACTTGACTTTCAAATTCTCTACCATTAAATCCATCAAAAAATAGTAGCGGCAGCTTATAAAGTCAAAATATAGAAGTAAGTGTGTTAAGGCAGGAGAACACCCAACCCTTCCTTCAGTGATTTTGCAAATTTGAGTCACATGATCAAATGGCAGCAGTCAGAGCATGCCCAAGCAGGACCTGCTCTTACCCAAGCTGTTTCAGTCCAAGTAGAAATCAATGCAGGCTTTTCTGCCACCTGCGTATTTTGTATTTGGTTTCCACTCAAGCAAAACAGGGGGCTTATCTCCCTCAAAGATCAGCATATGAGATATGCCTCAGATATGTTTGCTTGTCAGACTCATAAACACAACAAGATATGCCAGCAGCAATGGAAGAGGAGCCTTGCTTCGGATCATGGATTACAGACTGCAACATCCATCAGCATAAAAACAAACAGCTCCAAACCACTGTCCTTGGAACACAGCCTAACAGTGTGGAAAGATGTGATAAAGGAAGATTAAAACTCCCAAAGTTTGCTAAGGTTCTCTTTCATAACAAGATGTAGCCAAGTATAGACAAGAAGACTGGTAAGCTGATGAAAGCCTCCTTCTTGACTGAGATGGGGGACCTTGAAACACTTTTACTTTTTTTTTTTTTTTTGGCTTTTTAGGGCTGCACCCACAGCATATGGAGGTTCCCAGGCTAGGGAACCAATCAGAGTTGCAACTCCCGGCCTGCACCGCAGCCACAGCAATGCAGGATCTGGGCCGCGTCTACAACTTATACCACAACTCAGGGCAACGCCAGATCCCTAACCCACTGAGAGAGGCCAGGGATTGAACCCACAACCTCATAGTTTCTAGTTGGATTCATTACCGCTGCACCACAACAGGAACCCTAGAAACACTTTTTCTATAGTTCCAAGAATTGATACCGGCTTCCAGTTTTAGATCATGGTGCTCATGAGGGCTGCCAGCCTCTCGATCAGGTATGCCAGCCAAAGCATACTTAACTCAGCAAAGTTCCCCCTGAAACTGATTCAGTAATTTGACAAATATAAACATTATAACACCTCACATGTATATATAAATTCATTAAAATTACATTATCCCTTGGATAATCATGATTATCCTTTGAAATATGCTGGATATTATTTCTATTTTACAAATGAGAAGACCTCTCCAAAGAAGTTTAAATTGGATGTGCGAGATCACACAGCTATTTAGTGGAAAGATGGAATATGTCCTCTGCCCCACTCTAACTGATTGACATATTTAGTCACCAAATATTTATCACATACCTACTGTATGGAAGGTAATATACTAGACAATGTGAGTAGTGCAAGTAATTCACTAAGCTTTATTTCATGTAACAAAACTTATGGTGCTACCTGTCTACCAGGTACTTTTCTAATCACTTTACAGATACTAACTCATTTTATCTTCCTAACAGGCTCCCTGTGAAGTGGATACTAAGACACATAGAGGTTAAAGAACTTGCCCAAGGCCACACAGCAAATAAGTGGTAGAGCTGGAGTGTGAACACAGGCAGCCTGGTTGTAGAAAACATTACCTTACCACTTTACAAAGCTACCTTACAAAGACTAGTGCTTGATAGGACCAAAGAGGGAATGAATGTCAATAGCAACGGGGCAGATAGGAAGGAATGGAATGGAAATAGAGTCCTTCAATACATCCTTGCTGAGCTTTTAAAGAAAAGTTGGTAATAGTTGCAAAAGGACAAGAAAAAAGGCTGCACTTAATGCTGTCTGTATTGCAAAGAGTTTTCTGGTTTCTTTAAGGATCTAAGCCACCAAACATCGAGGTCTGGAAACCTCTATCACACAGATTAACTAGGACTCCCATTTCAGAAATGGATCTAATTCACACTCAGCAGGAGGAAAATGTTGATTTAATCTGCAATTTTCTTACATAGTCCAACGTGCTGTCTGTAAGAATGAATGCCAATTTGTCTCTAAGATATACATCTGCAACAGGTTCCTATGGGAAATAGTTAAGGGCATGTCATATTCTCTCTGCATTCTGAAATCTATCTGCAGAATTAATAGAGATTCCTAAAGGTTTTTTTCAATAGTCCAGAGTCTCTCCAGAAGAGGGGAGGAGTGGAAATCTGTTGACTGTAGAGAACGTGACTTCCAGATTAGAAAACATCATATATGTAGGCTCGTGATGGGATGTTAACCAATACTGACTGCATTGGAAGAAAGAGTATAAGGGATGATCATTTCAGTCATATGGCCATTGAATAGGATCACTAGAGTGAACTCTTCAACCCAGCCACAACAATACAAATACCTGGTAGTCCCTGGGAGTAATTACGCACCTGCACTCGCTTTGTCTCAGTTGGTTCTCACAACCATCCTGTGAAAGGCTAATTATCAGCTAGGTCAGACCAGTTGACCCATTCAAGCCTGCAAGTGATTCTTTTAGAAGAGAGACGTGTTTCTGTATTTTCAAACCACAACTATTGTATTCTTTCTATCATACTACACTATGGTATTACACTTTGATTCCAGCACAAATCCCTCAATATTTACTTAGGCTTGGAGATTTATGACCTGCCTAGTGACTTAAAAATAAACAAAACGATATCTGCAGTCAGTGCCCTCTACTCAGCAGCCAAAACCTATAAAGTTCTGGAGGAGATCAGGACACCACTGATAACCACCTTAACAGGAGGGCAAACGCAAGCTGCCTAGTTTCTTCCTCAACAGAATGTTTGGGACTGGCAGTCTATGCAGATTGCCTTGTAGCAGCATATTCTGTTAGGTTTGCTATAGATGTTTATAAGCTTCACAGACCTTCAGAAAAATCCAAGAAACATTTTCCCCCTACTATCCTGCATTGGGCCTATGTGATAAAAAGAAAAAAAAAAAAATCAGGAACCACCAGTCACTCAAGAATGGCACTAACTCACTTCCCATGCAACAGTTAGAGTGCATCTATGATAACTGATGATCCAGGGCCCTGCCAACATCTTTCTGAAATCAGAAAATAAATTAGAAGATAGTCTCTTTATTACCTGTCTACACATCCATTCATAAACTCACCCATCCATTCATCCATCCATCCTTCCACATTTGATTTCCTTACTATTTCAATGGTTGGGCCAATGGCTAATGACCATGCATGGAAAAAGAAGTGAGTTTCATTTCTCTGCAATTTTTAAAATGCATTTCTCCCACTGAATTGGAAAAGTGTTGAATTGGAACAGTGTTGAAATTTGGTATTGGCTAGCACATCTGAGAAGCCACCAAAGAAACATACTCAGAGATATTTCACGGGGTTTTCAAGGAATCCACTTTCCAAGCTCTTTCAAAGAAGAATAAAGAAGCTGTAGGGCCAATAGGTCAGCTTTGAATGTTAATTAGCACTAATTGTTCCAGGGCAAAAGGATTTCCTATGTCCGGGCCTGATACAGTGCTGTTAGACCATTAAATTGATTCCTACTACGTGTTTTTCGCTCTGTCCCTGAGACTTCCTAACATATCTACATACCTTCAAGAAGGATAACGAAAATCTGTATAAATGACTATGATTTATTTTTTTCCAAGATTTATTTTTTTCCAGGACCCAAATTAGCCCATAATAAATGCATTTGTGGTAACAGCTATAATACTATAACGCTTGCTCTTACTAGGACAATTTCTTCAAAACTGGATCAGTTTTGCTATTGCTGTTGTTTTTCATTGGCAGTTTGTTTAACTCATTTGCCTTGTCAGAAAACAGGAAGACAAAAAAAAAAAAAAAAAAAGAGAGAGAGAGGGAGAAGACCTGAGTTACTCTACTCAGGTCTAGAGTAACAGCAGGGAAAGATCAAATTTTAAAATTACAACTGTCTGGTTACATGCAAATGTCTCTAAAAGGGAAAATAATAAAGAAACACAGGAAGGGAGAAAATGTGGAAAGAGGAAGCCCTGACTATGGCTGGAGCATTGTTCAAAGTTCTCCAGAAGATACTGAATGATCCTTAGTTACTCAAGGCTACCAAACATCATAAAGCTGTGACTTGTTTCTCTCTACACATGCAGCTGATAAAGCGGGGCAAGAGGGGTGACTTCCAGCACAGTGTTGAGAATGCTCTTAAATTTTCCATTTTCTTGTTGTTCTCCCTCCCATCTTGAGGAGTAGGGAGGAACCCCACCCCTTCCTTTTACCATACAATCTGAAGATCAGTGCTTCAGGGTAGAACAGAGTTTTGTTTGCTCTACTGTCTAGGGCACTATGGAAACTGACAGTCCAATTACCATTTACAGGATGTCTGGTGTTATCCAGAACAAGCACAGGAGGTTTGTGTACAGTGCGATGGCCAAGCAGAGGGTCATCCCAGTCTGTGTTGTTGTGACAGTGGTTTGCCAAATGAATGAAATCCAACACGAATAACACCAAGTCCAGAGCAAAGGAAAAGAGGATGAGACGGAATAAAACATACAGAAAAAAAGTGGATTATCAGACCCTGCTTATCCTAAACAACTCTCTTACAAATTATCACTTTGTTTTCTTCAATGACAATTCCAGACACAGGCACAGAAGAGGCTTTGAAGTTATATGTCCTGTAATCCTTGTCTTACGTTATAAATCTATCATACTCTGGAAATAAAATGCCCTCCTACCTGTATACTATAATAATTTTTTAAAATGACCATAATGTGTCATAATTTAATTGCCAGGGTCCAGATATTGGTATGCAATGTCATTTTCAGGGAAAGTTCCTAGAGGTTTCAATGGCCACAGAATAAACATGAAAAAGTAACTGGGTCACAGCTTTCTAATTCACCAGAAAACAACATCTTCTCTGACCATTATTTATACTATTTTCACCTCCCAATTTCTACCCCTTTCCCCTGCTTTATTTCCCTTTGTAGAACTTGGCACCATCTAATAAGTTATATAACTTACTTATCTTGTTAACCACTCACAACATCCTTCCCCCCAAAAAAAGAAAATTCCACAGAGATAGGGAATTTTGTCTGTTTTGTTCCGCTCAGCAAATAGTTATTGAATTAATTAATGACTGTCTTTACCACACAACTAAGTGTGGGTTTATAGTGCTAAACACATTTGGGCAAAGGAAATGGATAGGGACAGATATGAGCAATAAAGAAGCTATAATTAGGTCGGGGATAGAAAAGAGTTGGTCAGGCACACAAACTGCTCACGGATTTCCAGTCCGTGCCCTACATTTTCCGCTACTGTTTTCTTGATGCCATTTCTTCTCACAGTCTAACACTTTCATATTTAGCCAACAGTCTGAGGAGAAGGAGTTCTGTGCCCTGGAGGGAAATTAAGTGTAGGCTGCCATTCATCCTCCCCTACCGGTGGGGACCACATCACAGAAAATTATGCCATGTTAGAGTCCGCAGAATGTAACACAGTAACTTTCCTGCTATTATTCACATGCTAATTAATCCATTTACAGGGTTTGGGAACCACACCCCATAAGGCTATTCCTCCTGTCTTCTTCCCTGCCCTTTCCCTGAAATCTCCTGTCAACTTGAATAGCATAACAGAGAATCCAGCAGAAAATAGGCAACATTGAATAATTTTCCATTGCAGTATGTTTCCTTGGACTTATACTCACTGTGCCTATGTATTCTGAATATTATTAAACTACATCTTTATTGGTATGCACCATTCTTTCCTCTTTGTTGGGTTTCATTTTAAACAACCCAACAGCTATAACACAAATAAAACAAACACACAAAATAAAACATCTGGTACCCCCAGGAAATTAAATGCTAAAATACTATGTTAATTCAACCAAGAAGTAGAGACTTTAAATGTGAAGAAGTCAAGAAAAATCAAATTTATGCTTCCCACTGTCCCCATAACAGCTAGACTGAATATGCACATGTTATTAAGACATAAATATAAGGTAGCAGACATGACCTAGAGAATTAAGTAGGCAACTTAGAAAGCAGTTCTGCCTTTGATTCAGCATGTGACCAGGACCAAATGTTATCAGTGTTGATGGTCTCAGTCCTTCCTTCACCTCCATCTTTTTTTTCAGGAAGACATTTACCTAAGTAATTATGGAAGTTATAAACTCTTTTGTCCAACAGGTTTACAGTTAAAGTGTTTTTATGATAAAATTTCCTGTGTGATTAAATGACATGGACATTCTAAAGTAAGTGTGCCTTGTACAATGAAAAACCTATATTTGAAAGTAAAGAAAAAGAACTAGGGACAGATGAAAGAGAAACTGTTATACTTCCAGAAATCTATAGATATTTTTCCAAGTGTCTGCTCTCCTTTTCTTTCGTTGTTGTTTATTTTTGGTTGTGGTTGTTTTGTTTTATTTTTTAAGGAAAAGTTAGATATCTAGAGAGGGTAAGGATTTCCAGAGGGTTGGATCATAGCTGAGTGACCTATGATCCCTTCAGTATGTTCAGAGCCTCATCTTTGTTCTCCCACCATCATTTCTCTCTATGTTAGCCTACACTGAACAGAATTATCATCTGTAAGAAATATTTTTTTGTTGCTTCATGTCATTGAAGTGAACTGTGTTCCCCATAATTTATATGTTGAGTTCCTAAGCCCCAGGACCTCAGAATGTGACCTTATTTGTATTCTTTGTGTGTGTCTGTGTGTGTCTTTTTTTTTTTTTTTTTTAGGTCCACACCCATGGCATATGGAGGTTCACAGGCTAGGGGTCAAATTGGAGCTCTAGCTGCTGGCCTACACCACAACTGCGGCAACACCAGATCCGAGCTGCATCTGAGACCTACACCACAATTCACAGCAATGCTGGATCTTTAACCTACCAAGCAAGAACAGGGATTGAACTCTGTTCCTCATGGAAACAAGTCAGATTCATTTCTGCTGAGCCACTCCCTTATTAGTATTCTTTATAGAGGTAATCAAGTTAAAATGAGGTCTTCAGGCTGGGCTCTAAACCAAAACGACCAATGTCCTTATTAGAAGTAGAAACTGGGGCACAGCACACACACACACATGGAGAATGTCATGGGAATACTGAGGCAGAAATCAGAGTGATGCAATGGTCAAGTCATGGCTTTACAAGATAAAGAATGACAAAGATTTCCAACAAAGAACCAGAGGAGGAGAGAGCACGGATCAGATTCTTCTTTACCATCCTCAGAAGGAACAGATGCTGCCAATGCCTTGATCTCTGACTTCTAGCCTCCAGGACAATATGCTCCTGTTGTTGAAGCTACCCAATCTGTGGTACTTCGTCTCAGCAGCCCTCAAAACTAACACACCTCACCTTCACTTACAACATCCCTCGGCTCTTAGTAAAAATTCAAACTCTCTGGCCTAGGCTATATAGTCTCCATATCTGGATTTACTTAATCTTCTAGATGAGACGCCCTTCCCCCAAATTCCGGCAATCTTGATTTTCCACAGTCTACCTCATGCCCTTAAAAAAGTCAGTGCCAATGCCCATAATATTGCTCTACCTGTCCCTTTCCTTTCTTGACCAGGCACGATCTTATCCATCTCTCAGGATTCAAATCAAATGCTCCCCCTGTGAAGACTATCTAGTCTATCAGGAACTTAGACATCAAAAAAAAAAAATGGTGTTATTTGTCAACTTAACTGGGTTACGGTTGCCCCATAATTTGGGTAAACACTATTCTGCGTGTGTCTGTGACGGTGTTTCTGCATGAGATTCACATCTGAATTGGTAGACTGAATAAAACAGATTGCTCTCCCCAATGAGAGTGGGTCTCATGCAATCAGGTGAGGGGCTAAGTAGAACAAAAGTCTGAGCAAGAGAGAATTTACTGTCACTGCCTGACAGTCTTGGGCTGGGCACTGGTCTCCTCCTGCCTTCAGACTCAGATTGGAACGTGCACCTTTGACTCTGCTGGTTCTCAGGCCTTCAGACTCCAATTCTTGAGATTTCTCAGCATCCATAATCACTCAAGCCAAGTCTTGACAATAAATTCCCAAATATAGATATATATATATAAAGATATATCTCCTATATGTTTTGTTTCTCTGATGAACCTTGAATAATATATCCACCAAACTCAAAATAGTGATTTATTTGGGAATTTGGGAGGATAGGATCTGGGTGAGGGGGATGCACATGAGGAGAGTTTAACTTCATTTTTTTTAGAGAAGAAAAATATAAATACATGCTGGTTTTATAATTAATAAAAGACTGAGGAAAGGATGACAAACTGTTAACAGTGGTTGATTCTGGGTAATGGAATATATAAAAAAAAACTACTATCCCCTTTTTACTTTTGCAAATTCTTTTTTTTTTTAAAGTGGAATAGTAAGTCCTGTCCTTGAAGCTAGAGGAAGAGAAGAATGGCTGTTTAATATTAAAAAATAAGACAACAAGCTCAAGATGGAGTCACTTATGCTAAGCCCCATGTCACCAAACAGAGACTTAGATTATAGGCTTGGCTCTCCCAGAAATGGAATCTTGAAACAGTCAATTGGGAATCACCTGATAAGCACTAGTTAGGTCATCTGCCTAATAGACCCCAACCACCTCTAAGAGAACATAACTCTGCAATAACCCATCTTTTGCCTGTATAACTTCCTTGTTTCTGCTCCTTGCTGCCTATTAGCCTTTCATTGTATACAGATCCTGGAAGCTCCTTTCTATCTACTAGATTGGATGCCACCTAATTCAAGTTGATTTCTGTTTATATAAACTCTTAAAATTTTTAATATGCTTCCATTTATCTTTCAACATTAGAAAGCCAGCTGGAGACCAAGAAATAACTTCAGGGATTCGATCATCCAAAGACACCCTCTTTTACCTACAATCTCAATGGTCCCCCTCCTGTGCATTTTCTTGGGACTCTTCATGAAAGGATAAATGGAATCTATTTCATCCCCAGGAAGACTGCAGTAACTGCCTGAATTCCTGTATCTCTTACAGTCCATTAACAACATTGAAAAGAAATGTTGTGCCTTCTTAAACCTGGTTTTTATCAAGACTTTACTTTCATTTCCAGGACGGCATTGTGGTGCTGCTAGGAAAGAAGCTACCACATGTTCTACTCATGGCTGTGCCACTATCTCCGCCTTTAACTCTGTGATTTTCTCCCAGATGAAAACCACCGATGACAAGCTGATTAAGTACCTTAAGATGCCTCATAAGCTTATATAAACACAGGCAATTTACCTTTTAATTCATTAGGAATTTATCTTATCTTGCTTTAATTTTATAGAAATGATCAGAATATTTATGTCTTGTATACTTCTTACTTCTTCACGCACATAGATTTTTATGAATATGTGGATTCACAAAAGCAAGGAAACATGTATACAGGCCAAGATAAATAATAGGAATACACACACACACACACACACACACACACATATATATATATATATAAACACAGAGTGGATTTAAATGAAAGGAATTTTAGTAATATCATTCCTGTATCCATATCCTCATTTTTAAAATATAAAAAGGAAGGATCTACTATTCCAAGATGTTAAACTGTTTATGTGGTTCTTTTTTTCTTTTCTTTTTTTTCTTTTTTTTTTTTTTTCAGGGGCCACACCCTCAGCATATGGAGGTTACCAGGCTAGGGGTCAAATCAGAGCTACAGCTGCTGGCCTACACCACAGCCACAGCAATGAGAGATTCAGGCTGTGTCTGTGACCTACACCACAGCTCACGGCAACTCTCGATCCCTGACCCACTGAGAGAGGCCAGGGATTGAACCCACATCGGTACAGATACTAGTTGGATTTGTTTCCGCTGTGCCACAGCGGGAACTGCTATGTGGTTCTTTAATGGTAATATTTTAGGAGTCACTTTATCTTGAGCAAACATAAATAGGTTGTGAAAACCTAAAATAGTTTCTTGTTCTTGACTTTTTCTTTTCCCATCAGCTTATACTCTAAGATGACACAATCTTGCTCATGACACATCACTTTATCACCATGGAAATGCCTATGATGTTGTGGCAATATATCTTTCAAACAAGATTTCCTATGGGTTCTGAACTGCAAGAAGTAGGTTTTGTTAATATAAAAGATAGAGTAATTGTCAATTCATTGTTTGCCTAACCTCCTTACCTTTAAAGGATAACTGCATTTGGGCCCCTTACCTTTCAAGAATGTGTAAATTCTCAACAAAAGAATTCAGTGTTTGGAAGCCTGGAGTTTAATTTGATATTCAAACCAGAATCTATTCAACAGAAACAAAACCAAATGCAAACGTGCATCCTTAGTTGAATATACCAACAGTTTGCTTCCCCATTTATCACAAAATATAAGGGTAAATTGTGTTAAAATTCACCTAAATTGTCACCTAGTCCTCCTCCCTTTCTCAAAATATGTACTACACAAATTATTGCCTTTAAGGTAGTAATTTCAGGTTGTTCACCTCAGAATTATTGCTGCCAATTGCCATTATGGTAAAACCTATTTTCCCTGTAAGAATTCACAAAACTCAGAGACTCAGGGGTTTTTGTTTTGAATTTTATATTTTTCTCTTGCATGGAAAAAAAATTGAATAGAGACAGAGAAACAAAACACAAGAGTATTACAAAACCTTTGATTACTATAATTACACTAAAAGGAAAACAAGACCTTTCTCTCAGTACCAGAAGTATGAATAATTAATGGACAGGAAGAAGATAGAAAAGCTATAAACCATTGTTAACTGATCTGCAGGGCCACCAGAGAAGGTGTTGTGCCCTGAAAAAAGTGACTCCTTATTGCAATTTCTTCCCAACCCCAGAAGAGCAAGCCTCCTCCTCTCTCTTTTGCCCCCAGCCTTACAACTCATTGTGGAGTTGTTTTCAAATGTATTAATATCCTTCTGGGGGGCCTGAAAGACATTCCTGGAAACTTTGTCATTGTGCTGTATTTGGAAAAAGAGTGAATTGTGAATGTTCTTCCTCTTAAGGGCAGGCAGAGAAAACTGGAGCTTTGTAAATGTTTTAATTACAATTTCCCTCACTGAATTGAACCCATTGAGCATAATGAAAGAAAGAAAGGATGTAGGTGTGGAGGGAGGGACAAGCATGGGAGAGGAATTGGCAGGAGATTTCAGCCTGGCCCCTGCAGGAACCAGCTGCTTGCTGCTCCAAGCAATGAAAATCTTCGCATGTAATTAATTCCAGCGATCAAAAGCCTGCCTTGTTTTTCCAGGTAATGGGGAAGCACTGCTCCTGATGGGACCCCTTGAAGATACCAAGAAGCCAGTGGCTAAATCAAGCAATTTAAAAATTATAGGCATTTTGCTAAATAAATGAGCATGCTCCAGTGGTGACAAAGAGGATTTCCAAACAGCCCTCTACTTATTTATTTGCTTGTGTGTTTCACCTCAGGACAGAGAACGCTCAGGGAGCAGAGCTGGGGTCTCTGGGTGAGGTGTGATAGATTAGCTCAAGCAAACTGAAACAACAGCTATTACTCTTCTGCCCACTCTGGCACCAGGCTTGCTGTCCTGTTACATGGACATGGGCGATGGAGCCAGGATGGGGAGGGCTCTCTTCATCCCTCTCTTAAGGTAATAAAGTGAGTTGGGATAAGGATGTGGGCAACTCATGATGAATCCAATTTGGTTAGCAAAAGGAAAAGGGGGTGATTCTTGATGACACAGATCTCATCATCATGGAGGGTAGAGGCAGGCTGGGTCCACTTCTGGATTGCCAGATCATTCTTCTGATGGTATCCTCATTGTACTGCTTCCTACTGCATTCTGAGTAAAAACCAAACTCCTGCGCAGGGTCTCCTCCTGGCTCTCCCAGCAAATCTTACCTTAAACCTTGCCTCCTGCGGTCCAGCCATGCTGGCTTCATCTCACATTCTCATGGCATTCCTTCATGCTACGGGTGCTTTACACATGCCATTTCTATGACTAGGTGGCACTTTCCTCCCTTTCCTGGTTAACTCTACCCATCCTTCAGATCGCTGTCCATAGTTACTTCCTCAGACAAACTTCTTCTGACCTTCTTGATTCCAACAAATCTCTGAATTGAGCAGCACCAAGTTCAATCACCTTGTGGCCCTCATCACCACCACAAACATACTTTTGTTTGTGAGGTTACTTGATTAATGTGTGTCTCCCCGTCTAGAACGTATGCCCCACATGAACAACGATGGTGCCTCTCCTTATACACCATTATGTTCTCAGTGCTTAGCATATGGGGTATGCAT
Source organism: Sus scrofa (assembly GCF_054392235.1). Taxonomy (NCBI): domain Eukaryota; kingdom Metazoa; phylum Chordata; class Mammalia; order Artiodactyla; family Suidae; genus Sus; species Sus scrofa. The sequence continues at coordinate 113,098,997 of NC_139389.1, read as the reverse complement.
AATAAGTTCTTATTGAATAAATAAATTAGGGAGCACCTCTCATTGCAGATCATTTCTAATTTTCTGGTTTCTAAAAAAAAGGAAAGTCATGTAGGCCATTGAGTAAATGACTGTCCAGCCTGAATTATTACACTCCTATGGTGGACAATGGCACAGAGAGACCAACAAAGCCAGGGCATGTCACACAGTATCTCAGGTAATCACTGATGCACAGTGAACACAGACTTTGCCCCTGGTCTTCTGTAAGCTGGGACAGCCACAGTCTTGGCCCATAATCTAGTAAAAGAGTTATAGCAGAAGCTATACAATAACACTCATAGAGATATGGGGAAAGTATTGGGAGAGGTTGGGGGGACAAAAACAGGAGGAAATTGCATCCTATTGCAAATCTAAAAGAGTGATCTCATAATTCTACTATTATAGGTAACTGAAGTACAGAGAAGTTAACAACATACCCTCACAAAATTTATATGCTACAGAGTAAGATCTCGAAATTGGATATTTCAAATTCTCCAAACCCAATTCTTTCCATCACAGCACATGGGGCTCCTTTCCCTGGCTTTTAACACTGTAAAGAACCTAAAGTTTAATAGCCAGGACATGGAAACAACCCAAATGTCCATCGACAGATGATTGGATTCGGAAGAGGTGGTATATATACACAATGGAATACTACTCAGCCATAAAAAAGGATGACATAATGCCATTTGCAGCAACATGGATGGAACTAGAGAATCTCATACTGAGTGAAATGAGCCAGAAAGACAAAGACAAATACCATATGATATCACTTATAACTGGAATTTAATATCCAGCACAAATGAACATCTCCTCAGAAAAGAAAATCATGGACTTGGAGAAGAGACTTGTGGATGACTGATGGGAGGGGGAGGGAGTGGGAGGGATCGGGAGCTTGGGCTTATCAGACACAGCTTAGAATAGATTTACAAGGAGATCCTGCTGAATAGCATTGAGAACTATGTCTAGATACTCATGTTGCACAGAAGAAAGGGTGGGGGAAAAAATGTAATTGTAATGTATACATGTAAGGATAACCTGACCCCCTTGCTGTACAGTGGGAAAATAAAAAATATATATATTAAAAAAAAAAAGAACCTAAAGTTTTTGGCTATATACACAAAGAAAAAGAAGTCACATTACTCTTCCTAAACCACTGGAACAGAGAGGGAGACTGGCATCCTGACATGTGGCAAACATCCACACATGTTTAAGGAGCATGGACCATGTGGCTGGGTCTGTGCTAAACTGAAGACGGAGTCAGAGAAGACACAGCACTTATCCTCAAGAAGTGTTCAGGGAAAGATGGCCCATTAGAGAAAGAAGCTTAAATGCAATGAAATCAAATTCCTGCAGACAGCTCATGCTATTGAATCTTTTGTTTTCATTTCAAGGCTATTTTCACTTTTGAGATCCCACTAAAGATTTTCTCCTCCAACAGAACTCATGTGGAACTTTGATCTACCTCAGAAGGACACCAAGAGGCTCTCAAGCCCTGGCAAGGATTCATACCCCCTGGTTCCACAGAGTCTGGGGCATATTTCAAAGCTGTTGCTTAGTGCATTTAGCTGTCTCAACAGCAAGGGAACTGGTCCCCAGAGTGAAATATGTGGGTTCACTGAAGGAATAACCCATGTTTGACCTCTGTGTTTCCCCGAACCTGAAAACCAAGGACAGAGCCAGGTGAAATAGGTTTACAGGTACTTGTATGAAAACTGGGAAGTACACAAAAGTGTTGTCCAACTCAAGAGATGGGATTCGGAATAGGAAATCCCTTGGTATAGAATCTCACCTCTGTTCATCTCAACTCCAGGAGGCTAATCCCTCCATTCTTTTACTTCCCTTCCTCTTCCCATTACCTACTGTCCAGTAGAAGTTACAAGAACAGATAAGAACACAAGACTAAAAAGGTGACTTGAGAGTGAAGCTCCTTGTAGCTGCAATGAAATGAAAATAAATAACTAGACACCACATCTGGACACACAGAGAAGCAGAGCAAGTATCTCCCTGGAGGCTTCGGTATGAGTAGGAGACCCAAGGACAGCCTTTCAATCATAGAGCAATGGCCTCATTGGCTTGATCCACTAGGGATATGATGAGCAAAAGGAAGATGACACTACAGAAGGAGACAAGAAGCACAATTAAGAAATACCATATAAAATAGAAATTTACATTTTTCTGGAGGGCATTCCTGAGAGAGACACCTTGGTGTACCCCCAGCTTTTCAGGGCATTACGTGACCATTATGATAAAAGCACAGGAACTGACCATGACTTCTCATGTCTAGAATGAAAGAACTGTGGAATTAGAAGGAAACTTAAAGGTCACCCAGATCAAATTCTCACTCAGTGCAGGAATCCCTCATTCTAATATCCACAAAAAAATAGTTATTTCAGAGACTCTCTTTTCTCTCAGCAAACACATCCTCTCCTGACTCCTTTTATTTCCCTCCCAAGCCTGTCTTCCACTGGCCATTTCTTCACCTGCCCCTTCATCCAGGGCTTAACTTTTCATCCCTTTGATCTGCTGAATCTGGCTGGTCATTCTTCAACCCCGGACCAAAACATATCCTCCTTTCTTTGCTTCCTGTTCCTGGGCTCCCTGATGCTGTTGCAGAAATGTTCACAGCTGCGCTGATCATTACTGCTTAATGGTTTCCAACCTCAGTCTGAACTTCTATAATCGTTTTGTTTACCCCTGTTAAATTCCCTATAGTGGCTTTTCTAAACTCGTTTCTCTCTCTCTCTTTTTTTTTTTTTTTCCAGCCCACATCTCTCTACAAGCCCTTTTCCTTCATATTCTACCTCAGAGAAAATGTGGAGTCATCAGGCATTAGCTCCCTCAATTTTCCTCTCTGCTACCTCCAAAGATTCATAGTTTCACCTGTCTGAAAGGAAGAACATTCTCAATTGCTCTAATTCTGATCTCTCCATTTTATGCCTCATTCCATACCTTGCTTCATCAATGATCACTCTCCTCATCTCAGTATATTATCAATTCTACTACATTTTTTTGAAAGTAAAATCTGTTTTAACCTTGCTTCCTCCTTGGAACATGACTGCCTCTCCCCTTCCTTTTGCTGTCAAACTTACCCAAAGAGCGATCCCTCCATTCACTGACCTCTCTCACTGCCCAGGGAACAGCAATTGGGAATCTTGACTACTCCTCTCCTTAGAGTACCCTCGCAGAGGCTATCAGAAGCCTCGACCTCTCAGAACCAAGAGCCTTACCATTTTTTGTCTGCATAATGTTTTAAAATAGACCTCCATTCTTAAAGCTCTCTCCCCTCTGGACTCGCCCTGGAGCCTCCCTTTCCCAGTCGTCCCTCTCATGCAACCCTAATATTGTCACTCACTAGTCCGTCTTTGGTCCCTGTTCTCTGTAATGATTCTTAAACCATTTTGTTTTCAGTACCATCTTTGGTGCTAGGATATGAAGTGGCACATTGGTAGGGGTTAAATTCACATTGATTACAACACAAGCACTATGTCAGGAAAGCAACATTTTCTGATGTCTAAAACCACAGCCATTGCTATCACCTTATGTGTTTCACTACTCTTTGTAAACAATCAAATCTTCATTGGGCTGTAGGTTATCAGCACATTTTCATCTCTGGCTTTTGTATTTGCTTTATAATGTACCACATCACCTCTTCAGACATCACTATGGCATCTGAATCCTCAGTTACAGAAAAAGGAAAGGTTGAATATCAAATAAGATTTGAGGAGTTCCCATAATGGCTCAGCAGAAGTGAATCTGACTAGTAACCATGAGGACACAGGTTCAATCCCTGGCCTCGCTCAGTGGGTTAAGGATCGGCATTGCCATGAGCTATGGTGTAGGTCGCAGATGCAGCCTGGATCCCACGTTGCTGTGACTGTGGCTGTGGCTGGCAGCTGCAGCTCTGATTTGACCACTAGCCTGGGAACCTCCATATGCTGTAGGTGTGGCCCTAAAAAGACCAAAAAAAAAAAAAAAAAAGATTTGAATACCCACTTGAGAAGGATTATCATTGTATACAGACCAGTGCTTGACTCACTTGGGAAAATTCATATTCATAGCTATCACAACAATAACTTTATAACATATAAGACAATATGACAGTCTTTGGACTATAATTGGGCCAGATATATACACTATGGAAAAAAAAAAACCTCAAAACATAAATATCCAAGTTTTTGTTTTCATTTAGAAAGTGTGGAGATCTGGCAACACAGGCTAACCTTCCCATTCATTAACGATCTATTAGAGATGAGCAGCAGCAGTGTCTTTTGGAAAAGTCATTTGATTTCCATTTTTCCACAGTCCTCAGTATTCCTTATTGTCTTAGGTCTTATCTACTTCACTTATTTATAGTACCTGCCAACCTTCTGAGGACTTTTGCTTTGATGATCCTTGCTTGTACTAAAAACCCCAAATATATTCTTCCAGCCCTGATTATTTTCTAAGCTCTAGGTTCTTATCTCCAACTGTTTCTTGGGCAACTCCATGTAGATGTCCTCCAGATTCTACACAAATTTTCCCTCCAACCAACTCCTCAGCTAGTTTCTATCATCTCAGCTAATGATTCCTCCTGACCCTAGATGGAATGAATTTCATAGTTCTTTGTTCATATAAATAATATGTATTTTTCTGATTTTAATTAGTTGATAATTATCTCAGGATCTCAGTCTCCGTAAATGTGGGCTCAGTGTCTTGTGCATTGTTACCCAATCTACAGCACACACAAAGCATTTAAAAACTTCTTGAATTAAAATGCTTAGATGCCATTGAGTAATATAAAAATTTAAATAAATAAATAATTAAATAAAATGCCTAAACACATTCAGCAATGGATGGTAAACTTAGGCTTTCAACTTTTGGACCACCCCTATTGTATGGAAGTTATAACATATTTCTCCCTTTAATCCTTATGATGTCATCTATAAAGAAATGGAATAAATTATTTCCCTCTTCTAAATGAATGCCCTCTAAATACTTTCCAAACTCTTAGATATCCTTATATACCCTTGTTTCCAGGTGTCTGCCTGATTAAAATCTTTCACGCCTCTGTCCTTATACTTATTCCCACTGTCATGACGTTAAGACCGCTATCATTTCTCACCTAGATTACTGCAAAAACCTCCAACTTCTTCCCATAAATCCATACTTACTCTCCATATTGAAATGAAATGAAATCATACCACACCCCTGCTCTAATGCCTCACTTCTCCAGAGCCCTTAGATAAGGTACAAACTCCTGAACATGTCAGGACCCTTCATGATCCATCTCCTCTCACCTCTGTAGCCTTGTGTCTCTACACTCCCAAACTTGAGCACTATGTCCCAGTCACCCTAAATGGTCTCAAGTCCCCAAGCTTGCCTTCTCCATCTGAGTTCTTATACATGTTGTGTACTTTGCCTAGAATGCACCCAATGTCAGCCTACCATTCTCTACATAAAACCTATTTATTCAGGGCCTTGTTCATTTCCTGGGCTAGGTATGATGGTCCTTCCATCTGTTCCCACAGCATCCCTTTTATTCTCCTACTGAGGTAAGAATGTTAACATACTAATATTGCTTGAGCTCCTCCAATGAGCTGCATGATTTTTCAGGCCTGTCATATGGTGCATGAGAAATATATACAGATTTAATTAAATCTTCTTGGATGTTTTCCCCAACCTGTCTTCATTTGCCAGTGTTTCCCTTAGAATGTATTATTCGGATTCTAACACAATCCCCCTCATGTGGTTAGACCTCTCTTGGGTACAATGAGGATACTACATCACTTGTTTCAATCACTATCAAGCCAAGATTGCTTCTATTTCTTATCTGTACAGTAGGGGTATTACCTTCCCTTAAAGCTCAAAGACTGAGGATTAAATAAAGTGATAAATACAGCAACTGACCCAACCCCAATCCTGGTAAACAGTAGGTAATCAATGAATAACAACTATTGTTAATATGGAATAGAGCATTACCATGATCAACCCGTCTTGGAATCCTATTAGAAAAGTCTACTTCTGAATGAGAAAGAAGGGGAAAGGATCACACAGTTCTGTTTCGGAGCAACGGAAACACGGCGGCCATTAGCACTAAGCTGTCGCTACGTGTCCTGAAGGAACAGAAACAGAAGAGGCCCCGAGAAGTCACAGCGGTGGGCAGAAGGTAGTGGGATCCCACAGTTGGTGCAACATGGTGCATTTGGGGACGGCTGTTAGAGACATCTGCAGCTTGCATGCCACCACTGTATTTACATAAAACATCCACTTCAACTGATCCCTGCAGCTCACAAAAAGTATAAAGGAGCATCTGTTTCCATTTCCAGCAAGTACTATATTTTGTCCTCTACTTCAATATCCTTCAGCTCATAGGTAACACCTTCAAAAAAAGATCATTATTGTTTTCGTACCATCCCAGACTGTTGCTATCAGCTATCTATGGATAAGGCAATGAAGGAGAAAAAAACTATTAATAAAAAAGTTCAGGGTATCCAAAAGAAAATTTGTACGTAGCCTTGGTCCTGGTTCCAAGAGTTCAGTAAAATTACAGAACCCTAAGTTGTCCTTTCTACTGGGGTTCACCCAGTCAAGGCCTCAATTCTGATTACCAAAGGTATATTCTGTCCAGGAAGACTGCTGGAGTAGGATTCCTTGCACAGAGGGTGAATCCTCAAGTGTGACAAATTTGTGTGACAAGTTTTTGCTTAAGTCAAAAATCCTCTTGTAGGGTACGGAAACTCCAAGTGCAATGACGACAGAGATTGTCATCAAGGAAGCTCTGTAACTGCAGACCACACACAGAGTCAATCATCAAAGGCTAAGCCTCCCTTCATCTCTCGCCTTGGACGACAGTAAGAGCCACAGATTCTTGTGTCCTGAGAGCAAAAGTGATTCTTCAAAACATCTTGACTGAATTAGGTAACTTCTTTTGTCTAAGATATTTTAATGGCTCTACATTCCAAATTTGTATATAAGACCCTGCAGTTCCACCCCTGCACCCATACCATATATTTCACCTTCTGCCATAAGCTTTCAGCCACTGGCCTTTCCATTTGAACTGTCCAAGCCTCCATCTCTCTCTTCTCACTCTCAGTCTCTTTCTCCTTAAGACCATCATGCATGCTGCTTCCTCTGCCAGGAACACTGTTAAGTTCCTGCTCTACTCCAAATACGATATATACAAACACACACACACACACTCATACACACATGACACTCACATAAAAACCATACAGACATACTACTTCATCTGCAAGACTTTTTAATCTTTTCAGCTTCAGCATTAATGACCTTTCTTTTGAGAGTCACTTCATGACCATCCAATATAAAGTAGATTAACCTCACTATTCAATGCCTTATAGATAGGATCATGGCTAAAATCATGAACTCTGGAGCCAGACAGCCTAGGTGCAAACCCCAAATCTGTCACTTCCTAGTTTTGTGAGCTTGGTCTAGTTACCTAAAGTCTCTGCTCCTTAGTATCCTCTTCTGTAGAAGGAGGTCACAGTAGCATATGCTTATAGGCTTATTGGAAGAGTAAACACGTTAATACATAAAGTCTTAAAACTCAGCTGGCATGTATCAGGTGATAGGTAGATGTCAGCTCTTATTCTCAGGCTTAGCTGCTTCAATTTCATATCCACAGCTAGATGCAATTCACAGCATCCTTTTTTGTTCCTTCAACAGCACAGGAAAAGGCACATGGTGACAGCAATTTAGCTAGCGAATGAATGAATGGATTTAATTAACACTGATATGTGAAACATGAAAGAAAAAAAACCAGAATCTTCGTATTTTCTAAAAGAATATGATTCATCATATCCTACTCCTTTTTTTTTTTTTTTTCCAGTACATGGGACTCAAAGGCCAACTGCACTTGGCATCCCTGTTAGGTAAGCACAAAGTGCATATTCAAGAAATGAGATTGGGGTAGGGGAGCCAATGCAAGGAAGGAAGTCCAGAAAACACTGCAAATGTGGGCTCTAAACAGGTAGCCTCTGTTCCCTAATGGGCAAGAGAGATGAATTTTACCTTATGCAATGGATTTTTGCATCTTGATTGAAGGAGTGACATCCATTTGGGATAATTACTCATAAGATAATAGTCTAAGAGACAAGACTATGGGAGAACAGTCCTTTTTGTGTCTAAAAGCTAGGAAAGCCGAGTGCCATCTGGCAGTGAGAAAGCTCTCTTACAAGGAGAAATAGTTCATCTCTGAGACCCAGGACTCAGAGGTTCATGCAGAGTTTTCTGTCTCATCTTTTAGGATATAGACTTATGCTGAATGCAGCCTACTCTTTAAAAGTCAAAAATCAGTCCAGGGTAACTATGAGAGAGGATAGAGTTTGTAAATGAGAATTCACAAGTCTCAGGTGTTCCAGGGAGCTGGTATTCTGAAAAATCAGCCTTAGTTCTTTGTAACAACATGAACTGTGAGTTTCTTAGCCTAAGGCGTATCTGAGTTTTATCCCAGAAATAATTTTCTCCTCATACCGAGAGCCTAGATTCCCTAGAAAGACTTACCATGATTTTGAAGTTTCAACAAACGTACATAATTCACTTTGGATAAGTAGAATCCAACAACTTTTTCAAAATGCCGTAGAGAAACCACTAAGACTCATTTTTAATATGTCCACACCAGGTGTAGGGATATAGCAGCTTCTCTCTCTCTCTCTCTCTCTCTCTCTCTCTCTCTCTCTCTCTCTCTCAGCTGCACCCATGGCATATGGAAGTTCCTAGGGCAGGGATCAAACCCATGCCACAGCAGGAACTCAAGCTGCTGAAGTGACAACACTGAATCCTTAACCCACTGCATCACAAGGGAACTCCAGCTACTCCTATCTCTGTTTCAACCAGTTTTCTTCAAATTTAAGAAGCGTGTACCTCAGAATATCCCCACACTCTCTTACAAAGCATTAAAAAATAAATAACTTAAAAATTGCGACAACACAAATCAAAACCAAAACAACTTTAGAAAAATAATTTTTTTTTTTAATTCCAATCACAAGATACCAATGTGAGTGCAGAGTCTGCTTGCTTGACACAAAATTTTCTATCCTAGCTAGGGGAGATGAAAGAACAAGTCCTAGGTCAAGCTCAAAATTAGTCCCCCAGCTCTGCTTTGTTTCTGGAACAAGCATGCCCCCCACTAGCTCCCTGCTGCCTTCCAGATGTTGACATCTCCCCCAGAAGGGCACTGCTATCCCTCCCAATGTCACCTTTCCTTGAGAATTATCTGTTTAAACCACCGAAATTGTCAGGTCACACTGACCAAGGAGATCTTGGAGAAAAGCCAGTTCTTCCCAAAATCTGTTTGATGCCAGCCCCATAAAAATGAAGGCAGCCTATGTCAAACTAGAGACTTTCCAGCTCAAAAATAGCTAAGTGTAAATGTTTCCCCAGCAAAATTTTATTTAGTGCATTCCCTGTTTAGCATCTCATCAGTTAGAGCTGGGCTGAACAAATGCCGTTTTCTGACAATATCCCTGCAGTCCTCCAGCAAAAGCAGCCGCTGGAGCCAGCCTGTCTAGCACTCACACATTTTCCAACTCTGTGCCCATGAGCATGCCTCAGTTTCTCCACAAGTAAAAAAGGGGGTGCAAAAAATAACACATTTTCATGGAGTTGTGAAAAGTCAAATTAAACCACTTTGCACAATAACAACTGCCATTTCATATCAGCTGTTATCACGCACATGCTTTTGGGCCCTCCTAGGTTCATGCCGTTAAGACGGTAGTTCTTTTTTCAGAGGAAATGAATCTCCTCTACCTCCTCTCCTGCAGAGGAAGCAGGTCTGAGAGGAGTGGCTTCTAGAAATAACATTCTGCATCTCCAGTCTGGTTCTCTGGCTTACAAACTGCATTTGGGTCAGGTTGTTTTTAACCTCCCTCTGCTTCAGCTTTCTGCAACTGTAAAATGGGTGGTAACAATAGCATCCCCAATAGTATAGCAACAGCAGGATATTGTGAGAATTAAATGCATTCATGCATGTAAGACATTCGAAAGAGTGCCAGGCACAGAGAGCTTACTCCTCAACTGCTGGTTACTGTTAGGTCACTACTAGACTCTTCGAAGTGTAATAGAATGTTTGTATTTTTATGTAATACCCCATGCTTAAATGAAGCAATGCATCTAAATGCTTCTTAAAGGTTGTAACTCAAAGAGAGTCCGAGGAAGTAGGAATTCTCTTCTGTGATCTGGAATGCATGAACACTGCAGTGGCACCGGCTCAGGGCTTGCTGTCAGTGGGATCTAGAAGGGAGCAAGCTATGTGACCTTGGGCTTCATTGATCTGGGTTTCAATTAAATCGACAAGAAAATGATTGCGCTGCAACCCTGACCTGAAATTCTATAAATGAATGCATGTATATTCTTTTGTAGATGTCCTTACGGCTATTTCAAGACAAAGGGTATGTAATGTTTATCAGAGTCTCGTCTAGTCCAGATCCATTTCTTCTCTTGCCTTGTCTCTGCTCTCAGCAGATCCATGTGCCAAGCACAGCACATTCTGTAAATGTGCACCGGGGTTTCACTTCTGTTTCAGCCACCGTGCTGCTATCAATCTGGCAGAGGAATAGGGATGCACCAATTCTTGGTTCAAGTGTTTGCGCTGACATTGATTTGAAGTGCGACTACAAGAAGATTATTTTAATTGGTGCCATCGCCTCTCTTTTTCACAGGACATTACCATTTTATGATGATGTTAATGAATCAGAGTTTATAATGTGCTTGGAAAAATCTGAATGAAGAGTCTAAGTGAAGTGGAAAGGGCCATCAATTCTAGTCCACAGCAGATAATCCAGGATGAGACAGGAACAGGAAGGCCAAAGAGCAGAAGTCTGGAAATAGAGGGCGATTGTAAGAGATTCCCCCTGGAAAGGCTTCCCAATGGCATAACTTATCTAGAGAGGAAGGTAAAGGCTTTTGAGAGATGCACATAATTAATTAAGGGACTTTAGTTTACTGTTGCGATATTCCCATTTCTCTGTTCTCTAGGTGACAGTAAGTCCCAGAGCAGATGTTCCGATGGAGGAAAAGACTATAACAGATAATCTGGGCTTGGAGAGACTCTCCTAGAATCGTGTGTGTGTGCGTGTGCGTGTGTCTGTCTATCTGTCTGTCTGTGTATTTATGGTACAATTACACAGAATAAAACACATTATTTTAAGTAAACAATTGGGTGAGTTTTAACAAATGTATCCATTAAACCAACCATCCCATCAGGATATAGAATATTTCTACCACCCCAGAAAGCTTTCCCATGGCCTTTCTTGTCAATACTCACCCCTCCTAGTCAATTAATGCTACGATTTCTAATGAAGATTGGTTTTGTCTGTTCTTCAACTTAATATAGATGCATTTATACAAAACATATTCTTGTATTTTTTTCTCCCATACGATATTCTGTGTTTGAGATACATGTATGTTACATTTATCTGTAGTTCATTCCTTTTTATTGATTATTAGTATTCCATCATATGAATAGACCCTATTCTGTTTATCCACTCTCTTGCTGGTGGGCACCTGTCCACTTTCCACTTTGCGGCTATTATGAAGCTAAATGTTTGTCCGTGGTATTTTTGTGAATATATGTCTTCACTCCTTCTGGATAAATAACTAAAAGTGAACATTCTGGGTCTTAGTTTCGGTATGCTATGTTTCATTGTAGTAGAAACTGTCAAACAACTTTCCAAAGTGATGGTACCATTTTTTTCATTTCTACTTGCTCTGTATGAGAATTCTAGTACTCCCAGTGCTCACCAATATTTGGTGTCATTCTTTTTAATATGAATCATTTTCATGAGTATGAAATGATACCTCGCTGTGATTTTAATTTCCCCGGGGGTGGAGTATCATTCCATAGGCCTATTAGCCATTTACATATCACCTTTTATTTTGCCAAATTTTTACTGTCTTTTTATTAGAGAGCTGTAGGAAACAGTCATATATTCTGAAGACAAGTTGTCTTTAGATAAATATCTTGGAAAATATTTTCTCCTAGTCCACAGTTCACCCTTTAATTTTCTTACAGGTATTTTTTGAATAGCAGAAAATTTTAATTTTGATCAATACCAATCTACTTCTTACTGCTTTTGTATTCTCTCCAAGAAATTTCTGTCTACCTTAAGGTTGAAAAGATATTTCCCTATATTTTTTTCTAGAAGCTTTATAATTTTATCTATGCCTTTAGGTTTATGACCCATCCCAAATTAATTTTTCTCAAAGCTATAACTCAAAACATTTAATTTCTGCCAGGTCTGAACAGCTCCAAAGTAGTTCCAGAGAATAGTTTTTTTAGATAGTGTACCAAAACTAAAAGTAAGTGGTTGTTGATGGTGTTTTGTTGTTGTTGATTGGTTGGTTTTGAGTTTTGTTTGTTTGCTTTTGTGGTGGGGGGAGGGCAGAAAGGGTGGATGCTGGCTTGGTTTTGCTTGCCACTCTCTAAGTACATCTAGAAGAAATAAAATCTATATCATAATATCAGGAACATTTATTATGTGCCAGAGACTCTTCTAAGTGTTTTACATGTATTAGCTTATTTAATCTTCAAAATCCAGCAAAATGAGACATAGATAAATTAAACATATCAATGGTCATATAGTAAAGAAGCACTTGAGCCAGTTTTCAAGCCCAGACAGGTGGACACCAGAACCCCCAGAAGTAGTCACCATAGATTTATGCTTAATTCTGCCAAATTTAATATTAACAACCTATTTCAAGGTAGAATGGAGTTAAACTTTATTGAGTGTCTACTGTGCCAGGTGTTATGTTAGGCCTTTCTATTTCATCACATATAATCTTCAAAAATGTCCCCATAATTCCCTGTGATCAGGTTTTTCCAGAGGAGTAAATTTAGGCTAGAGCGAGGCTGCACTATCAATGATGGATCTAAGAGTTGAGTCCAGGTGATCAGACTCAAACCCCATGCTTGTTCCACTAAAAGACCCTGTGTCTCCAGAGATCCAAGTGACATATTGTTGGAAGAAGCATGTAGGGGAGGGTTTGATAGTGAAAGCAAAGTTGAATTAGGTCTATAGCATTTTTCATTTAAGCTAACAGATCATGGGAATATTTTCTGTCTGAGAGTATGTCTTAAGATTAAATCCTTGAGCCACAAGCATACTTATTGTTTGCCAATGTCAGTTTATAGGCCTTACTCATAGAAGAAAATGACCCCTTCTAGAAATCATGCACATATGCAAATTATCAGGCTTTCCCTGCCTCTTGCTTCTTCCACTCATAGCCTTTTCACAGGGACCATAATAGATCCCAATTGCCTCTCACACTCAAAGAATAGACCACAGCTACTACTGTCAGATCTGGAAGGGAAAGGAAAGTTTCCAGAACTATAGAAAGGAGAAAAATAGGTTTTGTGTTTATCTGTTGCCTAAACCCAGATCAAAGGATGGAAGCATATTCTGACATGCCACAAGCATCCTGTTATACTTGGAGCTGAACAACAAAAGAACTATGTGTTCTCTGAAGTGCTGGGTTGAAACCCCTTGTTTGCAGCAGTGAAGAACCTGATAAGAAGAACCTGGAAGGCCACTTATCAGGAGAATTTTTTTTAAATCATATTAAGGAAAGGAAATTCAACTCAGTAAAAACTATATGCCTATAGTTCTCAGAGTTTCTAATATGTCATAAACACAGGGGAAGTCGTTTTGCCCAAAACCAACTGGGGAGATGCCTACTGCTTCCTGTAAAAGCTAGCAAGCACCACTCCAAAAGAAACAATTCTGGGTCAGAGAAAAGATGTAGGTGGAAAAGAAAGCCCTGAAACACTCTAAGGTCTCACCCCTCCAAAGGTAGTTGAGGGACTAGCAGCATCAGCCTCACCTGGTGGTTTGTAAACATGCAGATTCTCAGGCCCTACCCAGCTCAGTGGAATCAGAAACTGATCACCCTAGTGATCCCACATATACACACTAAGAGGCAACTAAAGGAGGGGGAAGCTATCTGTGAAAGGTATGTGCTTGTTTCCCAAATGTTTCCTGTAGGAGTGTTGCTCCAAAGGTCCCTCTGTCATTCTCTGAGCATGAGTAAAGCTGGAGTGGCCTCTCCCATTTCACAGAGATCCCTTAAAAAGCTTGCTTCCTGTGGATCTGTGAGTCGGTGAGGTCTGTTAGTTGTGAGCTTCCTTGGATGTGTCAGCCACATCATGAAGAGGACATTCTCAGGGGCCCCCTGCTCCAGGCACCCAGGGAAGCCCTGCCCCAGGGCCCTGAGTCTCCTGTGCTCACCGCAGCAGGGCTGCTCCTCACTCTCTAAGGGCATGATTCACGGGGTGAGTGGGGATGCAGGCTCATTCTTTACGGTCCCATCAAGCTCCAGCAAACAGGAAGGTGCAGCGCCTGGGATTAGGACTGGCCTTCTCTGTTTATGGCCTGTTCTTGGTCATAAATTTGGAGCAGGAAGGCCGAGTGACTGCCGATAGTTTCGGGCTGAAAGGGGAGCAGGAGAAGGTAAAGGAGGGGTGTGGGCAATGCCATGAAAAGCTAACTTGGAGCCAGGGCTCCCTCAAGGTCACTTTGCATCTGCAGAAGAAAAAAAAAAAGATTTTTCTCATTTCTTATATTTCTGTGTCATTACAGACACAGATTTGATAAATTCTGACCAAAAGAAAGCTGATGTTTTTGTTTTTTGGGGTTTTTTTCTTAAGATGCCATGTGTTTATGAGAAGGCCTAAGCAATGAAGCATAAAATCAAAAGCCACTAGAGGAGTTTTCTCATTGGTGCAAGGGCTACAAATCAAGGAGATGATTTGTGCTTGGTTTAATGATGGTTCCAGAAAGAAAGAATGAAAAGGAAAAACTGGGAACGGTGAGAGAAAAAGCAGAAAAAAAACAGGATCAGAATGTCCAGGATTTGTTGACAGATAGTGTCTAGAACCAGAGAACTAATCAGCCTGTGTGCACACACACACTTGTGAGTCTAATTTCAGACACTGAAAAATGTGAAAAGTATTTGGTGAAGGAAGAAATCAACATTGATTTAGTAACAACAAGCCAGCTAATTTTTCCAAAATTTTATCAGCCGTATTAAGAATTACAGAAAATATTTATCAAGCACTCAACATGCGCCAGGTAATATATGTTACTTTGTCTCATTTAATCATCACAACAGGATGAAAAAGGTACAGCTATCATTCCCCTTACCACGCAGATACAGAAAGTCACTTGGCCACGGTCACATAGCTAGTTGGTAGGAAAGCATTAACTCAAACTCAGGGGATTTGGGCTCAAAAATATGTGCATATAACTAGTGCCTTCTTCCACTTCCTATTTCACATTTGGGGACAATCAGCCACTAAAGATTAAAATGCAATATGTTTTCTCAAAAAGAATCAGAGATTTATGTTGGAAGTCTGTCTCAAAAGAAGGCTTTGCCTTAGTGAGCATAATTAGGAAGAAAAGGAAATCAGTGGTCTTATTTCAAAGGGCACAAAATCTAAGGCAGTGGTTTTCAGCCAGGAGGAATTTCGTCCCACAGGGAACACTTGGTAATGTCTAAAAATAATTTCTGTTGTCATAACCAGGGGAGGGCACTACTGGCATCTAGTGGGTAGAGTCCAAAGACAATGCTAAAGATCCTACAACACACAGGACAGCTCCACAACAAAGTATCACCCAGTCCAAAATGCCAATAATGCTGAGCCTAAGGAATCCCATAGCCACGCTATAATCAGAAAAGGTCCTTCACATAGTAGCTTTAAATTTCTCTCAGTGAAAATGAGTATCTCTCAATCCCACAGTGTCATGCTATCAGAGACAAAAAAAGACCTTTTCACGGCGCTTTATAGAACTGGAATCTGCAGGTGAGGCAGTCAAGGCACATTCACAAAGAGACCTGGCGTGCTCTGCTGCCTCTGTGGATAGCAGTCATCCATAGCCTGCTGCAGCCTCCCCTGCCATCAGCCTGCCCAGGAGCAGCAAAGCAGAGGCCATCCCAGACCACAGGTCAAAGGATGCGAGGACCAAAGAGCTCTAGGACCTGGTACTCCTCAGAAATAAAGGATTTGGGGAAATTGGATGAGTGTGTAATTTCAAACCCTTTCATTGTTTTTCTAGCAGGAATCCTGGCCAGACCTAATATGATGGGGGGGTGGGGAGCTCATAGTGCAAAATGGCTTCATTTACTCCAGCAAGCAATCACCTACTGAAATCTTTGATCCTAATCAACCCACATCCTTCCCAACTTGACTTCTGGCTCATGCCACAGTCCTGCTTTGTTCCCAAGTTTACAGGCCTTTCCCAGTATCTAAAATGGATATCTGTCAAGGATTCTAGACAAGTTGTATTGAGGGGAGCAAACTGAAGAATCATAAAGATGCCAGTAAAGAGAGAGTCCAGAGGGAAATCAATTTTAGGGGCTTCATAACCAGGTCACTTGGTAGGGCTTTTGACAGAATTTAATATTTTTATGATAATTCCCACCATTTCCTTTAATTCCTATTTCACTGCCTGGCTGCCTGATTTAACACGGGATTATTCTAAAAAAATAAATTCTCAATTAACTTTCTTAAGAGGTAGGAAAAAATGAAATGGCATTTGTTTGTACTGTATGTTCTGAAGCTTTATTGGGCTGCTCACTGAGTGGAAATAAAAGATTTCTGACTTTGGCCAGCCATTCTACTGCAGTGATAATTAAACAAAATCTCACACACACACACACACACAAAATCCCTTAGCTGCATTTTGAATCCTTTCCTCTGCACTAGTTGCTCCCTTTCCAAGACAGCAGGACAAACCATACCAATTTAGGAGAAGCTGCAATAACCCAGATGGCAGAACTTTATTGTTAAAATGAGCAATTTTAACTACTCTTAGCACAAAGGCACACTTACCCTATCTTTCCTATTCTAATTTTCAAACATTAAGGAGAGAAAGAAAGAAAAGGATACTCTCTCCAAAGATAATCTTATATTTCAAAATTAGCCCTTGCACCTTCCTGTGTAAGCTCAGTGTTCTAGAGAGAAGTGTTCTTCACTTTCCTTACTGAAAGCTTCAGAAAGAGGTTAGGTTCACATCCAAGTGTTTTCATAATAATAATTTTAAGGACAAGGATACTGAGACACTCTGAATTGAATGGTTTTTAGAGTCCCCTAGAACCCAAGGTTATACTTAGAACCTATCTCCCCTAACCCCAGTCCAATGCTCTCTGAATAAACTGCATTTATTCACAGTATAGTCCCTTCTCCTCAAATATGATTATCCATTCTAAGCATGGCATTATAATAGATCTGCTCTTCGACTTTAAATAACCCTTTCCCAAATTTAGCGGGTCACCAAAGCTCAGTTACAATCTCCATGGATGAAAGACCTGGTAAAAAACAGATTCTCTGACACATGCTATGTCATTTACAATTCTGGACCATAGATTTATTATCCTCAGTCAGCAACCAAGGGAACTGAGATTCAAAGAGAAAAGGTGACAGTCATGTGCCTGGAATTTAGAAGGCTCTCAAAAAATGTTTAGTAAACATATGATCCAAAATAACAGCTGTTAAGAGGAAAAGTCAGGTTTGGAACTCAGGTCTTCTTACTGTTACGGCAAGGTTTACTCCACACAGTGTGTGTGCCTGTACATATTGCTCCCAGAATGCTCTCCGTACCATCTTTGAATACTGAAACCCCACCCAACCTCCAGACTCAGCTCATATATTCCTCCAAGAATATCCTAACAGTCCCTGTAATTCATTCATCCTTCCTCACCCATCCTTATCTCTGTAACCACAGCATTTTGCGTAAATCCTTGTTAGACTATTTAACAAATATTTCCCTAGAATTATAATTATTGTTTATATTTCTGTCTCTCCAGGAACATTTATTCATTCGGGTACTGACCTATTTAGGAGACCGCTTTTGGGGCTTACTCTATGTGGGGCACTGAGAGGTATGAGATAAACAGGCTAGGCAGGATTCTTGTTCTCATGGAGTTTTCATGGTGGGGGGGGTGCAGGCAAAAGATCATTATAAAATATGATCTGCTGTAAAGGAAACCATTGGGGTGAGGAGACAGGGTACTAGGGAAAGCCATTTAGATTAACAGAACACTCCTAGGGAGTGCCATATGATCTGAGGCTGAAGAAAGGGAATGAGAGACTATGAGAAGATCATGAGGAAGGTACTACAGGCCTGGACCTGGGCAACTCCTGGACTAGTGAGGCTGGTCAGAGTGCCCAGAGAACTCGGAGCAAGAGGGCCCACACTTGAGCTTGGAGGGGGCAGGACAACGTTCATTGCCCCCGCAGCAACAGGCAAAAGTATGTGTTTTGCACTCAGCCACAGCTGGGTCCAAAAACTGTCTTGTCCCTTACAAGCTGTGTAAACTTGGACAAATCTCTCAATCTCTCTGATTCTCCATATCCTCAAATGAAGGGAAACTGAAGAGAATCAATAAAAATGTACTGAGTGGAACCTGTGTTGCCCCAGTTCTACTCAGAAACCCATGAAAGTATGAGGCCCATAAAATAGTTATGGGTTAGCTATGAGTCCTGCAAACACTAACAAAGGGAAATTACCTAAAATTAGGCTCAAGTGCATAGATTTTTCTAAGTATGTCCCTTGCAGCCAGTTGAGGCTGAGGAGTAGGCAGGCACATACAGGCATGGTTAAAGAAAATTTTTTAAATCAACATAATATTTCTAATTGAATGAAAAACATCAAAATTCATACATAAGTAAATGAGAAAAAGAAATGTTCCTTCTTTTTGCTATTTCTTTGGGCCGCTCCCGTGGCACATGGAGGTTCCCAGGCTAGGGGTCTAATCGGAGCTATAGCCACCAGCCTACGCCAGAGCCACAGCAACGCGGGATCCGAGCCGCGTCTGCAACCTACACCACAGCTCACGGCAATGCCGGATCGTTAACCCACTGAGCAAGGGCAGGGACCGAACCCGCAACCTCATGGTTCCTAGTCGGATTCGTTAACCACTGTGCCACGACGGGAACTCCCAAGAAATGTTCCTTCTTACCGTGGATTGTTAAAAAATGTAGAGAGAATGATGGAGTTAAAATATCATCTAAGTCTAAAGGAGATTAAAGAAACATATGACAAATAAATTTAATGCATACTCATGGATTATACTCTGGATCAGAAAAAAGTTATAAATGATATTAATTAACATGATAAAATGTCTCCTGTGTTAGATAATAATGTTGTATCAGTGTTAAATTTTCCAATTTTGATTTAAAAAGCAAAGACTGAGCATTAAAATACACCAAATGTTTTCCAAGAAAGAATATCTATATATGTATATACTTATATACATATATAGATATTTAGATATGGACATGGTTTACCTAAGGACCAGCTCTGAGACAGAGGCACTACCTTGGCGGAGAAGGTTTCAAGGTTTGCCGTCTTGCTGGGCCCTCTCCTCAGAATGGAGAGCCAGATTTGGGCACTGTCACTCGACACTGCATTGACAAATGAGCCCAACGCTCTCAAATGCTGACTCTATTTTTTGAGCTCTAAAAGTAGAAGCTATTTGACAATAGGTTTCATTCTTTCCTAAACCCAATTTACCATCCTCCTCGCACCCATGGTACTCTGGGTCTCTCAGCCACCTGCTGAAATGAATAAAGCATCATTTATGCCAAATAAAGATGGAGAATTTGTCCAAAGATCAAGACAGAATCGGGAAAGAGAAGGCCATGGAGCAGCAGCCCTGTTCGCCTGTGGCTCTGCTGACCAGTGGGCATCAGGGGCAGCCTCTCCTTGGAATCCATTCTGATGTAAGGAGAGCTCTGTGCTGCAAAGGAAAAATGGAGAGCCCAAAGAAAGAGCTGGGATGTCGTAACACTCTGGGAAGACGAACACGCTCAGTCACTCTTGCCCAAAAATCAAATGAAAATATAATCAGTCAACAACAATTACCTGGAGGTAGGAACAGTAAGGAAAGCATGCCCACCGCTGGACATACACTCAGAAATTTAAAATCGACTTTAAATGGAAAAACAGAAACCTGCTAGAAATTTTAGTCCTACAAAGAGAATCTAAATCTATTGTTTTTAACTGAATAGCCACACTCAAACATAAGGTAACACCATTTTTCTTCATAATTGAAAAAGAGACTCTTATCCTGAGTGAAGGAAGTCAGAAAGAGAAAGACAAATACCATATGATATCACTTATATCTGAAATCTAATATACATCACAAAGGAACCTTTCCAAAGAAAAGAAAATCATGGACTTGGAGAATAGACTTGTGGTTGCCAAGGGGGAAGGGGAGGGAGTGGGAGAGACTGGGAGCTTGGGGTAAATAGGTGCAGAATGTAGCCTTCGGAATGGATTAGCAATGAGATCCTGCTGTGTAGCACTGGGAACTCTGTCTAGTCACTTTTGATGGAACACATAATGTGAGAAAAAAGAATGTACACATGTATGTGTACACATGCTGTACAGTAGAAAAAAAAATATATATATATGATAAAAAAAGAAAAAAAAAAAGAAAAAGCAATCTATTTATTTAATCTGCAGTTTAGCAGCCTAACACAACTGCATTTCCACACAAAGCAATAGCCCTCTCTCTATCTAGTAGGTTATTAAATGTAAGTCTACTAAATTGTACCAGCAGAGTACAACTCTTATCAGTTCTCTGTCTTTTCATTACACATTTTTATGCCTCTAGGTCTCTATTTCTTGACTCTAGGACGTGGAGAAAGAAATAATATTCTCAACAGTTTTTGCCAGATAAATACTCTATAAATTGCAAGTAATGTTTCTTATATTCAATAGAGATTCAATATATTAGAGAGAACGGGTCTGGATTTTTACATGGTGGTATTTACTGACATTAATAATTATATGGATTTATAAATATCCATGCACACCCCCTTCATAGAGTACCTTAATTAACTTGTCCAGGATTTGGAATCCCGACAGTCTACAAAGTCAGCAGGATCATTAAACCCAATCATATTTTCAGTCTAACCTGATATTTCACTAGAGCCATTCAAATCAATTTACCCAACAGAGACATTTGTCCCTGGCCTGTCACCACAGCCCGTACCAAGCGTCCTACACTTCTTTATCTTTTGGCAGGGCCATCATAAGCGAGCGACACAGAGAGTGATGTATGAGAACTCAAATAAGTCATAAATCCCGCAGCCCTTCATCTCCCTTCAGGCGGACTGAATTTACGTCCACTGGCCTTGGCAGCGGCTCTGAGCTTAGCTCGGAGAAAGTCAACTTAAAATGACACACTCTTTTGGAGTGAATCTCCTCTTGATGTGGCACCTGGGAGAAGGAAACCAGAGAGGAGACGGAAGAAAGCGGAGCTGTCCAGGACACATTGCTCCATCACAAGGGTAGAGGCCGCTGACCTCTTTTCCCACTGGAATTAAAGTACTTTCGCAGAAAAACTCTCCGCCTTGTTTCACTCCCATTTGAAAATGACCAGAAGAAAGCATCCATCTTATTTTGCACTCTCACTGGTGTGAGGGGCACAGAATTAAGAAGGTAGGAAGTAGTACTCAGAGGATGGGTGGCTATCATAGACCACAACAACAAAGACCTGCCTAAGGGACTGGGGGAAACATGCAGCTTAAGTGCACCATAAATAACTGAAATAGGTCCTGTAGACGTGAGAGCTGGTTGCCGAGGGCACATTCTGCGTGCACACATATGTATGTGTGCTTTGCACTAGGGCTTTAGTTAGAAGAAAAGCATTCAGACTGGGAGATCTGTCAAGCCCCTAGCACCCCCCTCTTTAGGGGAAATTGCCCCAATAGTTCATGGAACCTCTTGGGAACAGGATTTTGCATAGGAGCTGTCTGTTTCTGGATGAAGAAATTATAGCACACCTTTCCTGCCTCCTCCTCTAAAAAGAAAAAATGTTATTTGTAACCTAAGTAAATAGAAACGAATGAGACGTCACCTAACAAGAAATTAGGAATTTAGAGTGAATCAAAGATACCGAAGTTAGAGAAATGGATGGAAACAGTTGCCAGCAATTGTTTGAGACACTTTAATATGTTTTTATCCTTCATGATGCATATGAAAATTAACCCAAGCAACTCCACTTGGCCCTCTCTTCCCTTCCACTAGTTCTGATAGGCATTAGTACCATAAAGCTAGCAAGCAAGCGTGCTTTCTCCACACAGCTCATTTTCTACCCTTCTTGGTATACATCTTGAATAGTGCCGTTCCTTCAATGTCACCAAGAAGGCCAAGTCCCTTCAGGATCGTCATTATCATAAACCACAATCTGCTGGTAATGCATATGTCCTTAGTGGCTCCTTGTTGTAACTTCCTTTAAAAACCAAACCAAAACAACAAAACAATGACAAGGTAGTTTGAGTCCTGGTTTCCAATCAGTCTGATGACTTTTCCAGCTTTGCTTTTATTTTGCTTTTGTCAAGGTATTTACCTATTATTCATCCAGGGCATAGAACGAGGGGTAGGTGGAGAATACACCTTCTCCTCCCATCCCCCATCCACCTGCACACTCCTACCACCATCGTGAAGTGTCTGGCATCTCCTCATTTTACTTCCGGAAACTATTTTTTCTTGTGTTCAGAAAAAATAGAACACGGTCGTTTTAAATCTAAAACAATCCATCAGTCATGGTGTTAAACAAGGAATACTCTTCGGTAATTTGGAATTTTGTTATTAAAGGTTGAAAGCGAGAGGAGAATCTTGTCAAATCTTATGTATATAACTTACCGGTTTCTGAATTCAGACATTATACAGTGATACTCCTCTTGTCCCAAAACAGTTAGCAGTGCTGAGGAAAATACAACTGTCCATCATGGAAATACTAAGTAAAAACTTTACAAAACTTTTCATATTTCAAAGAGAATTGATGATATCAAGACGAACAATAGCACAGGTGATTAATTTTCCTTCCCAGAAAGATTTTAATTCAGGTCAATGAAGGTATCGACCAGCTGCTAAAATTCCATATCAGCAAAGTAAAAATTCTCCCTCCGTGCTTCCCTCCCCTCTCTTTCTCTTTCCCCATCCCCCTCTGCTTATAAAATAGCAGAGGAATGATTAGCTTCATCTACCTCCTCAAAAAAAAAATCTAGAAGGACAAATTTTATTTCAAAATAAAAGTAGTCATACCTAGACATGTAGCTAGAGAGAGAAAATAGTACAGCAAAACTTATTCAAGATTAATTTGGGGTTTATCCTTCCTGGACTGGTGATCTTTTTTCCTGTATTTCTGTTCCTCAGTATAGAAAATGGAAATCATATAATTTAGATTGAGTTGAATTTGGAATTTAGAACCCTTAACCATATGTGTTATTTGACACTGAAAAAGGGGATAGGATACAGTTATATTAATTGAAACGCTTTGAATTTCTTGGATTAAGATGCTCTATAAGCATAAAGTATATTTTACTAAAAATCTATGATTTCTATGAACACGTACATGTAAGCGGTGGACAGAAATAGGACATGTTCTTTTCACATGAATGGCTGTTAAAGAAGAATATCAGATCCGTTTTCATGAAAAGGCCAAATATGGCATGTTTTATGTAATGAACAGAATACATTAAAATACTCATAAAAGTGAAAAATGAGACAAGACTGGAAAGTGAGGCCTATTAAAAGGACAGTACTCATTCAAATAATTTATCTCAACATCTTCGTCCTTAACTACTGTACATAAATAAAACTTTGATTTGACCAATTTTCTGTCAAATTTTTTTGTCTGCTAATCTTTTTCAATGCACTTTTGATAGAGTAAACTTATATTTGCTACCATTTTTAAAAAGTTTACATTTACATGAGAAAAAGGAACTTTTCTTTAAAAAGTGAATTTCCCCCATTTATTTTAATGTGCTATGCAAAACTGGGGTGAAAGTCTGAGACGTGACATGATTGATAATCTTACTTCCACTGCATCAGAAAAAGGGCTAATTCCACAAATGAATGTTCTATTTTTTTTCAATAGTATTTTCTTGAAACATGGAATCATTTAGAAGAGTTTAGCATAATAATTTGTAATATTTAACTATTGTTGGAATCAAAGTGAATGCTTTATAAAAATCCTCTTCTACGCAATCCCAAAGGTTTCCCTTGTTTTTAACAATCATGTTCAATTTTTAATAAAACTGAGTATTTTTTGTTCTAAACTCTCAGTGATCAAAATGTACTCTTAAACTGTATAGAACAGTAAGCCAAACTAGGTTACTTAGAAAAATATTATTATGTGTAACAAGACTACCATCTCACCAAATTTGCATATATATATCATAATACCTTATTTTTCATAGCACTTGATACTTCACACAGGTTTTTGTCTTTCTTGTTTAATCCTTTCTGCCCCACATGCAGAGGAAGGTCTGATGGCACCAGTGATTATGGCACCAGCTTAGATAGTTAAGTGACTTGTTCAATAATCTTTCTTCTCACAAAATAAAATACCTAAGTCCTTATAAATTTTAATATACATATCATATATATATATATGAAATAAAGACCACATTGATAATGATAATTACACATGTAGTAATTTTATGACTTAACCTAAATGACTTTGTAAACCTTGGACCCATTAAAAAGTTTCCATTTTCTTTCTTTTTTTTTTTTGTCTTTTTTTTTTTTTAGGGCCACACCCATTGCTTATGGAAGTTCCTGAGCTAAGGGTCAAATCAGAGTTGTAGTTGCCAGCCTACACCACAGCCATAACAACATCAGATCCTAGCCACATCTGAAACCTACACCACAGCTCAAGCAATGCCACCAGATCCTTAACCCACTGAGTGAGGCCAGGGATCAATCCTACATCCTCATGGATACTAGTTGGGTTCGTTACCACTGAGCCACCATGGTAACTCCCAAGTTTTCATTTTAAAGTGGCTTCTACTCAGGGTCAAATGAGAACCACAGTTCTCAAACATTCTTAAACATGTAGAAACGTAAGAATCATAGAACACCTTGATACAAATATGAGGAATTAGTCCTCCATCCACTGACAGTTATAATTAAGTCCAAGTTGAGGCCTCAGGAGTCAGCATTTTAAATAAGTGATCCATGTATATGTAACTGGATCACCATGTTGTACAGTAGAAAAATTGTATTGAGTAAATAAGTGATCCAGGGGCTTTGATGCAGTTGATAGGAAATCCTAAAAACTCACATCTATAAACCAGAATGCCCAGAAACCCTGAAATTCTGAGTCTTGCCTTTTTAAAACTGCTATGCCTCAAGTACTTTGTTCAGAGAATATCTCTGGAGGAAGAAGTAGAAACATTAGCTGAAGCCAAATTGTAATAGCTAGAGCAATTCTCCGTCTCAGAATGGCTTTGACTTTCCCAATAGAGTGCCTATTCAAGAGTCCACGTCAAAATAGTCTCTACCTAGAGCTGAAGGCCTCACTGGATCTCTTTCAATATCCCGAAATGGTTCCAGGACCAGAGGGAAAGAGAGAGGTCTTGATTACAACAGCTCTTATCAGCTCTGACTTCTGGTTCCCAAACTGTGTTCCTTAGGGCACTATGTTTAGGTTTCACAATATATTAATAAAGGTGGGTTCCATAATCTGCACTCTTTGGGAAACTATAGGTTTCAATGAAATTAGAACTATGGTAATCAAAAGGGCAATTATTTGGAGAGACCTACCCCAACTCCCTATCTCACTGGACCATGAACTCATCATTCCATATGTACCTATGAATGTCCGAAGAAGACCAGTGTTCCATGGAGACATCTGACTGTTCTTAAATACAGATGCCTTTAGCATTCCAACATTTTGTAATTAACCTATATTAAGTTACACTTTTTATGGGATTCTCACCCTAGGTTTGCCCACTCAGTGGAGTCAGAGGAATCCTCAGCACATCCTATGAAGGGGGCCATAGCCACAAGACGAACAAGGCAGAGTTTCTGCCCTCAAGATGCATGTATTGTGGGAGGAAGAACAGAGAACTAAACAAGTAAATACAAGGTGCCAAATGTTATGGCAGAGGGAAACTCAGCACATAAGATGGGTACCCATCAGGTAGTGTGAGAAAGTGGTAGAAACGATACTTGGCAAAGTCCAAAGTCTGAGTCCTGGAGGTCAACCAGGAGCAAATCGAATGAAGGGGACAACAGGAATAGCGTGCATGGGTCCCAGGAACTCAAAACCGCCCAATGGAGAATGAGATATATGTGAAGGGATATGTCTACAGATGTGGCAAAAATAATAGCAGTTGACAATATTGATGGTCACCATTTCTCTACGCATCACCTCACTGGCACGAATGCATTTCCACCAATAGCAATCCTTTGGAGTATGTGGCATCATTATCCCACTTCCCAGATGAAGTAACTGAGCCCATAAGTAAGGTAAAAGGACTTGTTCAGGGACACAAGGATAGATAAGGAAATATAAGACTCAAACCCAAGCTCCAGGGCTTGATTTCCTCCCACTTCTTTCTTCCATATGACTTCTCAAGAAAAGTATCAAGCAGGACAAAAAAAAAAAAAAAAAAAAAAAGCAAAACTTTCAAATATCATGAACTTAGCATGGATTTTATCCTGAAAGAAGTGAAAAGCCATTTAACCACTGCATAGTTACTTAAGCTCGCTAAATAAAGGAAAGGGGTAACCATTGTATAGAGAAGGCATTTAAATGGAAGAGGAGCGAACGCATGGAAACTAGTTGTGGTGTTGCTCAATCCTAGTGAGTGTGTAGATTTAAGAAATATCAAGTGGTAGTTCTATGTATAGTTTTCTAAGGTACCTCCACACTGTTCTCCATAATGGTTTTATCAGCTTATACTCCCACCAACCACTATGGAGAACAGTATGGAGGTACCTTAGAAAACTATACATAGAACTTTTCTCCACACCCCCTCTAGCATTTGTTATTTGTGGACTTATTAATGATGGCCATTCTGACAGGTGTGAGGTGGTATCTCATGGTAGTTTTGATTTGCATTTCTCACTGGGAATTATGTCTAGTCACTTATGATGGAGCATGATAATGTGAGAAAAAACAATGTACACATGTATATGTAACTGGGTCACCATGCTTACAGTAGAAAAAAAAATTGTATTAGGGAAATAACAATAAAAAAGTTAAAAAAAGAAAAGAAATATCAAATAGAATTGACAGACAAGGAGACTGGCAGATGCCACCCTCCTCTCTCAGGCATCTTCAGGTTAGAACATAGGCCATATTACATACTCACATATTTTTTGCTACTTCAGTTTATGGTAGAAACATTAGCTGAGGCAGTGATGTTTGACAATAATCAGCTGAGAGCTCAGTAAACATGGAGTTTTCAGTGATGTCCTGCTCGCCGACCCAAGCACAATGACCATGGAATGAAATACCTAATAACTGCTGGAGGCACAGAATTTGAGCTGAACTGAACTTAATTACGAGAAATTTCAGGAAGCTTCAAGGTTGTGAAGGTATGTGTGATTTTTTTTTTCAGAGAAAACAAATGTCCCATCCAAAATACCAAGCACCTTCCAAATGCCCATTGCCTAGAGTTGATTTTTTAATGATCTATTATTATAGTAATAAGAAAAATGAGGTCCAGAGTAGGGTACTGAAGAAATTTATCCTAAACTAGAAAGAAAAGAAATATTTCTTCCCCTTAGTTACTGTTTTCCCCATTAAATTCAAATTTCCATCCCAGTTTTCTTGGGATTTTTTGGTTTTTTGTTTCAGAAACCTTAGCAACTCTCTTCACACAGCCCTGCCATTGTCAGCAGCCATTACTTTTCCCTGGACCACAATTAAACAAACAATGACAAGAACAACAAAAATTCTTAGAGATGTAACTTGATTAATTTACATATGGTCCAATTAAGATGCATGCATGTTTTTAACATGTTTATACTATAGAATAAATTTTACTGAGTTTACAATTCCCTCTTGTTTTGATGAACTGAAATGATTACACATTTTAATTGATTAATTCTTAATACTGGTTTTGATTTTAGATTCACCATATAAACAATCGTTAAAGGAGGATTAATTTGGCTACACCAGATGGATTCCAATCTGTTGTGCAAGTTTATTACGATTTTCATTTTCTTACAAAAATGAGAGGATTGAATAGTTTTGACTGTCCTTATGAACCTCATAGGGCCCTTATTCTTTGTTTAGACATTCATTTTGTTGTTGTTGTTCTTTTTTTTCTTTTTCAACGATGCCCACGGCATGCTTACAGAGCCAGGGATCGAACCTGTAGCACATCAGTGACTCAAGCCTGAGCAGTGACAATGCCAGATCCTTGACCCACTGAGCCACCAGGGAATTCGGTTTAAAGATTCTTTAGAAATCAAGGGAAAAATTTGGTACTTTATAAATAGCCAAATTCTAATCTCTAAGTTTTGTGTGTGTGTGTGTGTGTCTTTTTTGCCATTTCTTGGGCCACTCCTACGGCATATGGAAGTTCCTGAGCTAGAGGTCAAATCGGAGCTGTAGACGCCGGCCTATGCCAGAGCCACAGCAACACGGGATCCGAGCTGCATCTGCAACCTACACCACAGCAACGCCAGATCCTTAACCCACTGAGCAACGCCAGGGATTGAACCCGCAACCTCATGGTTCCTAGTCGGATCCGTTAACCACTGAGCCACGACGGGAACTCCACTAATCTCTAAATTTATTCCTAAACTTTATATAAACCATCTTATGCATCTCTAAAAATCATTGATTTTTTTCACTGAGCTTTAGAAAAAGTGTTAATCTCAAGAATTAATGACCTATTAGTTTTCTAATATTCTCATAAGATAATTGCCAATAGTGGAGAATTACTTAAAATATATATTTTATGATACGAATTTTATGAAAAGTTAAAGATTTAATCTTTTCTGGACTTAAGAGACTAAATATCTATTTTATAAAAATTCAATTCAATTTCCAATACATGCCTGAAGAACTTCCTATCCAGAGAAAGCGATTTTCTTAGGAGCTTAGTACAGATGGGTCATTTCCAAAGAAAGGCAGGAATGGGGATGGGGTGTCAATAAATAGAGAAAAAGATAATCACAAACAAAAACGTCATGTAAACACACCAACATCCTTCAAAAGTGGGAGAGGGTCATCATGAAAAATAGCTGGAGAGATACAAGCAGGGAAAGGGAGACTAAAAGACAACTGCCACCCAAAAATTCAAGGAAGAGCCCAGAAACAGCGTCATTGAAAAAGTGTTACAGGCTGGGGAGATAAATACCAAAAGGCTAAACCTTAAAATGAACTAGAGATGTAGGTTCAGAGACAGATGTTGAAACAGGCAGAAAAAGCCTCCACACCAAAAAGGTATCAAGAAGACACACAGAGAGACACAAAAAGCAATATAAACAGAAAGGAAAAACAAAAAGTGAAAAACCTTTCAATGAAAAGTTTAAAAAACTAACAAAAGTTAAGTAGAGAAATAGACAAAGGGCATTTACCTCTGTAGTTGAGGTACTAGACATCAGTAAGTGTCTTTTGAAAATGAAAAAGTACAAGGATACTTTTAAAATATTGAATTGGGAAGAGGCTGCAGATTAATATTCCGCCCTTGCAGAAGGATAGAAGAGGTCCATGAGCAGGTGCCCAGGCATGGCTCTTGGTTCATCAGGATTCCAGGCTGCTGTCAGTTCAGTATTTCTCTGGGACTCTGAATCAGTGCGTAAAACAGCAGCAGGCTGTCTTAAAGCAGTGATTCTTAAACAAAGATGATTTTGCCACTTTCCAGGGGATGTCCGGTAATGTCTGGAGATATTTTTAATTGGGATGACTGGTTGTGTGTGTGTGTGTGTGTGTGTGTGTGTGTGTGTGTGTGTGTTTGAGGAAGCATCTAGGGGGTAGAGGCCAGAGAATGGCTAAAGATCCTACAATGTGCAACACAGTCCTCCAAAACAAAAAAATCATTTGGTCCAAAATGTCAATAGTGTAGCTATTGAGGAGCCCTGTCCTACAGTATATTCTCACAAGGAAAAAATCCTTCCCATCCATCTGTAAATGAGAATTTGTCATCCCTGAGACAGAATCAAGAATTTGTGTGTCTCAGAGATACTATTTAAAAAAAAAACAAAACAACTAGCATTTAAGAGAGAGGGGGAAAAATGAGATAGGGATAAGGGATTAAGGGATATAAACTACTATGTATAAAATACATAAGCCAAATGAATATTTGCATAGCACAGGAACTATATATAGCCATTATCTTATAATAACTCTTAATGGCATATATCTGTAAAAGTACTGAATCACTATACTGCTCACCTGAAATATATATTATATTATAATAATTATAATATAATATTGTAAATCAACCTCATTTCAATTTTAAAAAAGCATTTGCATGTCACAGTCTCATAAATCATCCCTTTCCATCCCCCTGACTTTTGGGTACAGAAGTTAGTGCTGAAAGAGACCAGGGGCAGCCCACTAGGAGACTTGGTTCCTGCTACTATTAATCAGCTGAGCAGTTTTGTCCACTTCACTGCCCCTGTTTGGATTTCCTTTTGTCACCTGTGAAGTGGAAGGCCAGACTAGAACCGTTGTTCCCAACCCTTCTGAGTTTAAGGGTTCCTTTTAAGAGTTTAAATAAAAAGACACAATCACTTGAAAGCAATCATACTTTTAGTACTTGAGTGTCCATTAATGGAGACAATACAGACTTTTAAAATTTAGGGAGATGCAAATATGCATTTTATTCATAATTTGGAATATTTTGGCTTTCCAACAAGTACATACACTTATACAAAACTGATAATTTATTACTAATAGGATGTACAAGTAATCCTTGGATTGCATATGGACTTAGAGATTGCTTACAATAATCCTGACACCCCTTCGCCCCTGACTCAAATGGAACTACATTTATGATCCCCTCACTCATGTCTCTTTCTAAAATAGACCATACAGGAGTTCCTGTAGTGGCTCAGTGGTTAACGAATCCGAGTAGGAACCATGAGGCTGCAGATTCAATCCCTGCAACCTCATGGCCTTGCTCAGTGGGTTAGGCATCTGGTGTTGCCGTGAGCTGTGGTGTAGATTGCAGACGCGGCTCAGATCCCGTGTTGCTGTGGCTGTGGTGTAGGCCAGCAGCTACAGCTCCGATTCGACCCCTAGCTTGGGAACCTCCATGTGCCACGGGAGCGGCCCAAGAAATGGCGAAAAGACAAAAAAATTAAAAAATAAAATAAAATAAAATAGACCATACAATGGGAATGGGGAAGCAAGAGGGACTGGAAACCTCCTGGGCCATGCAGGTAACAGAGGTGAGGAAATAAGTTTAGGAAGTAATAGAATCAAAGAACTGTTCCCTTAAAAGACAGCAAACGCCACTCAGTTCCAGCAAAGGAGTGCCTGCCTGGGGAAACCTGCTCTTAATTCCAAATCTTACCATTTCTCAAAAGAATTCAGACATCTGGGTTTTTCAATGCTGGCTCACGATTTAAAATATTGTGAGTCATAACAGCTTGTATGTAGACTGAATTTGGCCCCCAAAAGGGACATGCTGTGATCTCTAAGTAATTATAATTTCTAATTTAAAATGACTGCCTCCAATTCTAATGAGAAAAGCCCATGAAATAACTAAAACCAAGCACCTAACTTAAAGGATGACATTTTTTAAAAAACACAAGGACACATAAGCTCTCACATCTAATTCATAACCATATTCTATCAGGTCTTCCATTAAAATACACCCCCAATCCAAAAGAATATCATCTTAGTCCAAGTCACCAGCATTTCTACTCTGACAATTCTATGACCCTTCAAACTGGTCTCCCAACTTTTAGCCCCATCCCCACCATCTGTTCTCTACCCGGCAGCCAGAGCCATATTTTAAAACAAATATCCCATTATTTGACTGCCTTTTTGAAACATTATAATAACTTACTATCCTGAAAGGTTTTACACTGCCTGGCTCCCACCCACTTCTCTGCCTTCATTGCCTATTCTCCCATCTGCTTCCTTCTCTCTGGACACACTAGTCTCCTTAACATCCCTCTAACGTATCGCTATTACCCCAGGGCCTTTGCACTTGCTATTCCTTTCAGATGGAACACTCTTCCCTGGATATCTACATAGGCTGACCATTCCTTTTATTTTGGCCTTTGCTCAAAATTCACCTCTTCAAAGATGCCTGTTTAAACATCTCATTTAAATTAGCAGATATGCTTCGCCATCCTATCACGCTCTATCCCTGCGCAATGATTTAGTTGCCTTCACATCATCTATCATCACTGTTTGTCTGATATGACATCACAGATATAGTTTGTTCTCTCCAATGTATATTTTGAGTTCCATGAGGGCAGATATTTTTTTCTGCCCACTTGTGTATCCCATGCACCCAGAATTGGCACAAAATAAATGTTCCATTAATATTTGTTGGAAAAATGAATAAATGCATGAACATAAAACCTCTGACAAAACAGAAGGTAAATACAAGTTACAATGGTGTTATGTTTGCAAACATTGTCTGACAGCCTGCCTTATACCATCATTGTCATAATCTTATTACTGAAACTAAGCAAATGGATGCTAGATGTTTACAAAAGTTTTGGGTTAGTTGGAGGCTTCTTATGATCCCTTGGGGCAAGTCAGACCATCAACAAATTCACTCAACTCAAATATTTCAGATGTAGATTAATTGACATGTTGGATTCCCTCTGTCCCTTCTTTTACCCTCTTTCCTTTCTCCTTCCACTTTTCTTGCTTTCCTGCTTGCAATTTTTGCTTTCTTGTCTTCTTTCAACCACTTGTATTATTTTTTATTCCTGTGTCATCTTCTGCTAGGGAACTCCCAGCTTGACTGAGCATAGCCCCACGCTTACTGCCCTCCCCCTCTCTCTGGAGACTGCTGCACTTGGACTAGAGTTACATCTGGAGCGGATGAGGCAGTGAGAAAAAGAGCAAGAAAACTGGACCCCTTCACAGTACCTTCCATATATGGCCCAAAAGCTTTGGGTCAGTGGATTAATTGAAAAGTCTTCTTCATGCACTTTCAGTCCCAAGAAACTCCCGTCAATGACTCCCCGCTGCCAATCAACATCCCATTCAACCATGACTCTCCTTCACTATAGAAACCTGGAAATCATTTATGTCTGTACTTGTGCTCTCTCTCATCTGTCATTTCCCAAACACCAGTCATTTATACTGCAGTAAACAGTACATTAGCCACCAGACAGTTCCTAATCTGTCATCCCTTTTGTTAGATCCACTCTATCTATTCAACAGAGGGGCTGCTCAAAAAGACTTCCCCTCACTAATGAAGCGTCAGACTTCTAACCTTGCTCACAGTTTGTTCTTGAGCAAGGTGGGTGGAGGATGCTAAAAGCCAAAGTCTGACCTCCTTGCTCTTTGTGATTTTCCTTTTCAAACTCTGATTTAGATAAGATGCTCAAAAATATTGAAGGAGAGTTCTCAAATTAAATAGACATTTTGGCCATGCAATAGTAGAACTAATCATTTGATTTCAGTATCTTATTCTATACGCCTAGCCCTGCCAAAAGATGAAATAATGGACAAGAAGAGAGATACGGTCGTCATGTGTTCCAGTGGCTAAATAATGAATTGAGTATAAGGATTCTGGTGCTGTTTCTGCTGTTAATCTTCCTTGGGTGAATCTCAACATTCCTGAGGCTCAGTACTTATGATGATGATGAGGAGGAGAAGAAGGAGGATAGCTAACACTTAACATGATATATGTTATCATAAAATTTTTACATATATGACCTCAAACTTTCTTCATTACAACTCTATGCTACAGTAATATTGTCTTTATTGTATAAATTAGAAAAAATAAGTTTATACAAGTGACCTGCCCAAGTTCACACAGCTCATAAGCAGTAAGGCAAAAACTTAATTTCAATTCCACCAAGTCCAAAGACAAGGTCTAAATAACTTGGATGAGGAGGGATTGAAGGCTGGTGGATCAACACCTTCCTTTGGATATGATAAAAGCTATGCATTATTTTTCCTTAGAATATAGGGCAAAGAAATAACACATACAACTTTAGGGAGTTCACAGACTCTGGACATGTCAGCAATGTTCTTTCCAGTTCTTAAGTTCTATGACCCTCACACCTGACCTCTTGGCTACATAGTTAAGCTGGTGGCATCATAGTCTAGAAACACAGATACAGACTGTACTATATATGTCATGGTCATGTTTCAGGTAAGTGACAGTTAACTGCTCTCACACAGCAGTAACTTTCAATTCATATTAACCTGAACTAGATTTCAACCAGCAACTGGAGGTAACAGATTCTTCATTCTAGATCCAATTCTACATCCCCAAGCCATCCAGTCCCCCAGCTGTTCCCTTTTCTGTTTTGCTTTATTTCATAAAGATAGTCATTTAACTTCCCGTCATCTTCAGCTCCTAATTGCTACAACCAGATGGGATAACTCACTGCTGGGTGAATCTGAGACTATTTTATTCTGTGACATTGACCGAGAGAGTCCATGTCCCCACAGGAGAATTCTGATTGAATCACTTGGTACCATTCCTTCCAACAGCTGGCAGGGGTTTGCTTTGCCTTTGATCAAAAGAAAAAGAAAACTCTACGGATTTCCAACACAGACAGACAGACAGATTAATTTAAAATGCACGCATACAGGTTTCTATGCCATAAACTTTTAAAGTTCATTTTGAACTTCAATAAGTACATGGGAAATGCTGTTCTGTTTTTGTGGGGAGTGAGGTTGAAGGTTTAAGCATGTGTTCTGTCATATAAATATAATATACAAACATGCACACTTTTTTTTTCTAGGATCTCGCAGGACTTATGCACGTGCCTCTTTTGCAAATCTTGCTAATTGGATATCACTTTGTCATTCCCTCCCACCAAGTGTCACTTTTCAGAAGCAGGGTTCCAGTGTGTGATTTCAGGTGATGGGACTGTACAGCTGATGGGCCCACAAATTGTTATTGATCCTCATTAGACACCTGAGATGTGTGAGTTATCTTCACATACCTCAAAATGCACAGATCAACACCTTCATAATCATTCAGAGATTTCCTTTCTTCTCTTAATTACAAGATATGCGAATCTCCAATACTTCTATGGTTCTGTTACTGAGGCAATACTTTTCCCTAGAGAAGGGTTTATGCGGACTAGCTGGTAGGAGCTATTATCTTCTTTGATTCAATGCTTGCTTTATTGTTTTAATTGTTTTGGGGACTTTTCTCTACACTAACCAGGGCCTCAAATTGGAAGGGAGAAAAGGAAAATATATTACCCAGCGCCTTCTATGTGCCACATAATAGGCTCTAGGCTTTACCTCTTTTAGTCATTGCAAAAACTCAAGCAAGCATTATTATTAATCCAGTTGTTGAGATGAGGAAATCTATCTTAAGGCCATGTGGCCACCAGGCCATGTATTTGATAACAAACTAATCTAACTATTCACATTTCTTTTTTTTTTTTAACTCCAATATTTTCTCATTGAAAAAGAAGACAACATCATTTGCATTAAGCTTTGCTATGACTGATCTACAGGCTGGTTCACTGAAGGCCAAATCTTGGCCACATTTTTCCAGCCCTGCCTCCTCTATAGAAGCTTAAAAGCCCAAAACACAATTTCCCATCTACCGTTACCACCAGAGATGGGATGGTATATAATTCTATCCTTGCTGACCAATGATTATACCTGGATTTCTGCTATTCCATTCCTCCTGCCTGGACATACAGCACCTGTACTAAGACTAAGGGCAACAAACAGAAGGCTGAAAGCCAAAACATAGAGAATGTCAAAGCAGAGAGAGTGCGGGTCCCAGATGGCATAATTGAACAGCTGTACCACCCTGGGCTACACTCTACGGATTTTTTGTTACATACGATTTTCAACCTCTCACTGGTGAAGCCATTGTCAGCTGTGTTTTCTGCTGGTTGAAGTTGAACACAGTTACCCATCCATGAAGAAAAGAATTCTTCCTCAGTAAGGTGCATCTTCAGTAAGATAAGCAGTTTCTATTCAAGGTTAATTTAAAACAGGACCATTTTATAGACCTATGGATTTAGAGAAAGTGTTCAAGAAGGGAGAATCCAGGAAAAGGGAGGATGATTTTTTATGGAAGAGACACATATTGAGCTGGATCTTTCAGAGAGTCTGGGAAAGGAGGCTGCCCCTTAACTGTGACAAACAGGGTCAGCAAAGTTATCAAGGGAAGAACATAGCTGGCATATTCCAGGGATCTTGTAAACTCAGCCGTGTGGCTGAAATATGGCCGGATAAATAGGTGGAGTAGATCATGCAGAGCCTGTTAGGCCACTGAGAACAGTGGAGCACCCTGAACAATTGTGAGGTGGGTAGCAATGTGGCAAAGTGGCTCTTAAGGTAGTAAATCTGACTGCAGTGCATAAAATTGGTTGGTGTGGCAAACAACTTGAGGCTGAAAGGCAGAAAAGTACAATAGTCTAGATGTAAAAGGGTAAAGGCTTTGTGAGAAGAAATGGGTAGGGCTGTAAACAAATGGATAGATTATAAAGAATCCTCTAAGAAGGATTCCACAGGCCTGACAGAGGGAGGGATGGGAATAACAGAGAACGATCACAAAGCCCCAAAGGGAGAAGAATGTTGGGATGCTTTGGGAGGTAACTGATTGAGAGAGAGGAGGACTGTCTCTGCAGCAGTCAGATTCTTGGGAGTCGGGGTGGATGGGAGGGAATCCAAGCCTCCCGTGTACACTGTGGGGCCCTATACCTCTGAGTCTCAATGTCTTTATCAGTAAAGTAGAGGGAACTAGGTGCTATGCGTGGTTGTATTAGAGGTGATATATTTAATAGTTGCTTAGTAGATACTTTCTATTGTTATAGTTATTAGTAAGTGGAGAAAGAGAAATTTCGCTCATGAGTGTGATTTTTAAGAAAGTGACAAAATTGGAGTTCCCTTTGTGGCTCAGCGGTTAACGAATCCGACTAGGAACCATGAGGTTGTGGGTTTGATCCCTGGCCTTGCTCAGTGGGTTAAAGATCCAGCGTTGCAGTGAACTGTGGTAGAGGTTGCAGACACGGCTCTGATCCCACGTTGCTGTGGCTCTGGTGTAGACCGGCAGCTACAGCTCCGATTAGACCCCTAGCCTGGGAATCTCCATATGCCGCAGGAGCAGACCTAGAAAAGGCAAAAAGACAAAAAAAAAAGAAAAGAAACTGATAGAATAATGATATAAGGACTTTAAATATTATAGGGATGGCTTTATAGATAGTAATAGAATGATGCAGATTACAGTGCATACCTACCCCCAAAAAGGCATCCTTACCACATCTGTCTCTACTAGTAAGAACCAATAGTCCCCTGTAAAAACGGCACTCTAATTTGGCCTGGTGCTATAAAAACCTCAGGGGCACACAACACTCATCCTTTTCTATTTCACCCCACTCCAGCACCTAACTGGTATGGCTTTCACCATTGCGTGTGATTGTGTGTGTGATTGTGTGTGTGCGTGTGTGTGTGTGTGTTGTGTGTGTGTGTGGACTGGGGCATGGAATAAATGGTTGTGGTATTACATTATCACAGAGAGTAATCAGTCATTTACTCCACAATCCATGAGGTTACATTTCATTCATTTTAAAAATCTGCATTTGAGGCACTCCTGTTTTAGGAGACAGGGGAGAAGAGTCAGGGAAGGAAGGAGGGAGAAGAAGAAAGGAAAGAAAGGGAGGGCAGAGGTAGAAAAGAGAAAGGAAGGGAGGAGGGGGAGGGAAGATGCTTCCAGTGGTTTGCCTAGAGTTGCAGGATGTGGCATTCAGAGAGCAGACGCATGGCGGTGTGTGAGAATTCATCTTAAGTCACTTCTTCAAGTTCCAAACAGAGAGGGAGATGCTCATATTTTTTTTGAACACCAATGATGTACTAGACACCATACTGTAGACTTACTTATTCCAGGTCCATTAGCATTACTTGTGCACCTGAATGATTCCTGATAGGTGCTAAGGTTAAAAGAAAATGAACACAGACCACTGGCTGTCCTCTCTGCCTAGAAGGCCCAAGGCAAATTGGCCCTCTCACTTCACACAGGCGCCCTCACTTCACTTACTGTCCACTTGGATGTCTCTTCCTCAGAGAATCCTCCCTGACCACCACCTGTCCCAGTCTTTCTCTCCTTACTCAATTTACTTTTCTTCAGAGCACTTTGTTCACTTCCAGCATCTGTCTCTTTGCTTGTTATCTGTCTCTCCCACTCAGTGAGAGCTTCGGCTAAGTCTGTTGTGCTCTCCACTTAGCCCCAGTTTTCTGAATAATACTGCGCCTGAAGTTAAGTTTCTAAACTCCTATTTAAAGAAATATACCTTTTAATTCCCGAAGATACTAAGAATCTGTCCTCAACTGTTAGAAAATAGCATTTCCTAAACAGTTCCAATCTCTGAACAGTGTCATCCAGGAAGCAAAGCAATGACAAGAGGCAGCTGCTGGCGTCCACACTGATGTGTCTGCCCACTGCCCTCCATTGACTGGAGGGCTTAGCAAAGCGGTGCCTGGGACCACACACCCGCTTTCCCATGAATTCTTGGCAATCGGGGCTCTACTACTTCCCCTTTCCAAGTGGACTTCATGCAGCTGACACTTGTTCCAAAGGCCTCTACCCTCTGCTTTATAACAAATAACCAATTACCTAATCTGAGGTAATGTGGATGCTGATCAAGGCTAATGAAGATATGGGGGCCGGAATCCTGTTTGCAGCACACGGTACCATTAGGGAAGATTAATCACCTTCTAACCAACACTTCTGTATTCTGGCTCCAAACAGCCGGAGAGGAGAGAGCAGCATCCATCACTGCATCCAAGCAACACCAAATGTGGCTGCAGCCAATCCATCAGGGAGGCACTGACCGACTGCAGGGGGAGCGTGCCAAGCCAACTGCAAGGATGTTTGGATTACAATGGAGACAAACATCCATGGGGAAACAGAGAGTATTGCACAGTGCTGAGAAAGTTGGAGAACAATGGCTCCTGCAGTCGGATTTGTATTCCCAATAATATGGCAGTGGATGTCTGACTTCCAATCTACAGAAGGGCCAACACCCCCCCCCCTCAGTTGTTCTGTTTAGATAGAAACTCTTAGAAGACAGAAGTAATGTTGATTTTAGCTATGCATTTAAGAAATGACTGTGACAGTGCCTAACATATATAAAGGACCAATAAGTGAAGAATCAGGAAGCATTTATTAAATTCCTACTTGTACACAGTACATTATACTACCTCATGTTTTTGGTTTTGTTTCCCTTCTTCCAAAAGTTTTCAGTAAACCTGGAAAGAATTGTAGTGTAGTGTCTACTACCCTCCTTTTAAATCCCTAAGAAAAATGAATGTATTACAAGATTGTTTACCCAGAATACGCAGGACTTGACCTATTCCAGACTCATGGTATTTCTGGAGTTCAGATTCCTTAACTCTAAAAAAGTATGCTAAAAGAAAAAACTTAAGACCAACAACTTTAGGAGTTACCTGATGGCTTTAGCCATTAAGGACTCAGCATTGTCACTGCTGTGGCTTGGGTTCAATCCTTAGCCCAGAAACTTTTGCATGCCATGGGTGCAGCAGCCACAAACAAACAAACAAAAAACCCACAAAACTTTATATAATACCTATCTTTGGACACTTGCAGTTCAATGTCTTGAATCGCTATTGTCTACCAAAACACACCAAGGACCAAGAACAGAGGCAGGCCACGTGACACCAAGGAAAGTGCTGCACCCTTACCTTCTTGACCCTGAGTTTGTTTTTTTGTTTTTTGTTTTTTGTTTTTTTGTCTTTTTGCCATTTCTTGGGCCACTCCCGCGGCATATGGAGGTTCCCAGGCTAGGGGTCCAATCGGAGCTGTAGCTTCGGGTCTACGCCACAGCCACAGCAACGAGGATCCGAGCCGCATCTGTGACCTACACCACAGGTCATGGCAACGCCGGATCGTCAACCCACTGAGCAAGGGCAGGGATCGAACCTGCAACCTCATGGTTCTTAGTCGGATTCGTTAACCACTGCGCCATGATGGGAACTCCCTTGACCCTGAGTTTTGAATCATCTTCCTCTACAACACACACTGGGCTGCCATTGCAAATGATGTCACCGCTACCATCTATACATTTCTTCACTTATTCCATGGTCTGGATTCAAACCAGTGGATAATCATGTCATGCATAAGACAAAGACTCTAAAAGAGCTCTACTGTGTGACAACTTTAGTGTTTAGGCGCTACCTGGACAATTTTCTAATTATTCACATAGCCTTATATTTCTGAATTAAGAACTATTGTTTGTGCCACCTCTTAGGGTGCTTATCACATTCAATCTAGTATTAGGGTAAATTACACACTCCCATCCTCTCCACTAGATTGTAAACTCTTGAAGCATCGGCTGAATCACACTCATCTGTAGATGCCCTGAAGTGCTTGGCGCTTTCCAAGTGAATAGAGGCACTTAATAAACATCAGCAGAATTGGATTTTTTCAAGAGACCATACATCAAAAGAAGTAAAATGAAATTAATTTAATTGAAGCTTATTAAAATGCACTTTCTCTTCTCCCTTCACTGCACAGGAAATTCCAGCCAGCATGAGCTGAAGAGCATCTTCAGCATCAAAACAAAAGACTACTGTTATTTATTGTTCTTCAGCCTGTCACTGTAACCAGGTGACAGGGTGGTGGTTAGAGTCAGGAAGATCTGTATTTGAAAACTGAAAAATGTTCTTTAACAAGCTGAGTGACACTGAGCAAATTCCTTAATAATCATTGAGCGTCAGTTTCCCCATCTGTCAGTTCACAGTGTGGTAGGAGGGACTGTAAATGGGATAACTATAAACCAAGCATCCAGCACAATCCCCAGGTCACAATGAGCACAGGTCTAAGTTAACAACCACATTTTGTGGCTAGAATTAGGCTCCACTGTGATATGACCTGAATCTAAATGTTACACTATGAAATAGCACAACATAGGTATAAAAAAGACTCTAGGACTCCAGAATTAAGTTAAAGAATATCCACCATTATATTCAATTGGTTATGAGTTGACAGGGAGATAGAGAAGGGTGTGTCTGTGTCCATGTGTGTGAGTGTGTGTGTGTAGGCAGAGAGCATTTTTTAAGGAGAGTTTGGTTCATTGATGTGTTTATGCAGAACCCTGCAATTTGGATAATGTGCTTAGAGGTTGTATCCATGGTGACACCCTTGTATACTAAAAGATTAAATGGTTTACTTCACCTAAGATTTAAAAAACAAAAACAAAACAAAAACAAAACGAACAAAAAACCCCCACTGAACTTCGTTTTTAAATATTCCCTGATGAGTTTCCTCCCCTACTTGACCTAAGCCTCCTACTCCTCTACTGAGGCTTGCTGCTTAGCACCCTCAATAAATTTCATTTCAATTTCAAGGAAACGTGAAGCCATCTCTAGCCTTATCCATAGCCAATCTTGCTCTCTTGGCTCCACATGTGGCATTGCTCCTCAGACCAAATTGTCCACCCCTATCTTTCCTTTCATCAGCTCCTACCTCCTTCAAGACCATGTTCTATCAGTCATCATCTCCCTTCTCAAGTTTCAAGTATCTCTTTTCCCACTGCCCAGATTCATAAAAGAATCTTTCAGGTTAAACTCTAACCTTCTCTGAGACAGAGTTCACCTTCTGGCTGCTGCCCCGTCTTGTCTCCCCTCTCCACTGAACTTCAGGGCATCCTCTTCACTCTTGCTCTTCTCCCTGCCTCCACTGATTCTGGTCTCACCTTCTTACTAAGTCATCACCCACTTACCAAGCCCAGGAGGCATTCTCAGCAGTTCTCTTCCTAGACCTCTCAGAAAGACAGACACTCAGGATTTTACTTCCCTCCTTGTAAAACTCTACTCTACTGGCCTCTGTGTCACAGAGATGCTCTTGCTGACCTTCCTTCCCTGTATCCATCAAGGGCATTGCTCCCTCTCAAGCACAAGCCTGGTGGTGTCCTTCACTTCATCTGATCTTCAGTCAAATGTCCTTTCCTCACAGGTCTTCCTCCCAGGAGTTACCCCTGGCCCTGTTCATTCCCTCCTTACCTTGCTTTGTCTTCTTAGCGCCTTCACTATCTTCATTATATTATGCACACTTATTTATTTTCTAAAATCAAGTGAGACATTAGGTTATCAAAAAAGATGTGTAACCCTCCAACTTCCAAATGAAAAAGTGAGATGACATATGTGCAAATAATAAGACCAGTTGCCTTTAACTGAGCTCTCACTAAGTTCCAGGTGTCAGAAAAGGTGTCTTATATACAGGCCCCCATATCACACTTGAGACTAGACATCCTATTACAAAGGTTTACTGTCACTGTGAAGGAACTCAGGGTCAAGGGAGGTAACTGACCATCACTGAGTGGCAAAGGTGGGACTTGAACCAGAGCACTCTCTCCAAAATGCTTCTCTATATCACCATGCTAAATGAATGAGAACAGCAGTTTGTTGTAAAAGAGATCAGAAAAGAGAAATCATTTTCCGGCTCTGGTAGATAAAGACTTTACTGAGTGAGGAGTTAAAACTTTAATCTTGAAGGAAGAATAGGATTTTTTTTTTCTTTTGTCTTTTGTTTTTTTAAGGGCCGCACCCACAGCACATGGAGGTTCCCAGGCTAGGCATCTAATCGGAGCTACAGCTGCCAGCCTACACCACAGCCACAGCCACACCAGATCCGAGCCTCCTCTGTGACCAACACCACAATTCACGGCAACACCAGAACCTTAACCCACTAAGCAAGGCCAGGGATCAAGTTGGCAACCTCATGGTTCCTTGTTGGATTCGTTTCTGCTGCACCATGATGGGAACTTCAAAGAATAGGATTTTAATAGGTGGGGAAAAGATGGGGAGAAAGACGCTTGATTGGTCTAAAATTCCTGAGATCCAGGCAGGGGTGCTCAGTAGCCTGGAAGCTCCTGGATATTTTAGTCACACTTGATTTGGAGAAAGATCATTTTTATTCTGAAATAATTTATCCTTTGGAGGCAAAGAGTGAGGCACTAGCGATGGGTTCATTAGATTACTTTAAAAATCTAGGTCAGGGAAGAGAAAAAGGATCAGAGAAGTCAGAATGGCTATATCTACTACCTATCCATCTGTCGATTCACTTAATCATTCTACCTTTTATTTATCAGTGGCCTACTCTCTATAAAGAATTGTGATAGATGGGAATATGAATAAAATACTGTCCATAAGAAACCCACAATCCTACAGGAATTAAATAGTAAACTGATATAAAATGAACATAGTTGTAGAATCATTATCTGAGACATCCCAAATGAAGCTCCCTAGACCTCAGAATGTGAAGAAATCACATCTGACATGCATAGAAGAGGCAGTGCTCCGATGGGGTGAGGGGCGGGTGCGGCGTTAGAGAAAAACATGTTTCTCCCACAAAAGCTTCTTTGTGTGTTTTTCTTATATATATGTATTTTTTTTACCATTAACTTTCTATTAACAAACACCTGTGTTATAAGAAGTGCCCAAAAGATTCCCTTTGATGGTAAGAACTCCCAATTGCTTTCAAGACTCCTTATCAGAGAAGTTGATTTGCTGGGTGTGGCAGCAAGCTAGCTTCACCAGATACTGAGATGGCCTTCCAGGTGCTTCTGCAGAGAGAGGTTTCAGTCCCTTATATCCTTGTCCTATAGTCCATCATTTAATTCCCAAAGCCACAGCCCACTGTGAGCAGAAACTATTCCATGCCAACTGTTTCCCTCAATCTTCTCATGATATAGAGAGCAGTAAGTCTGGCTGCAGAGACCAAATATATGGAACAATGTGTGTAGAAAGTCTAGGCTACCCCCATACTGGGATAACTTACTTCAGTAAGCTTTGGAATATTGTGGCTGACCTGAGTCCTAGATGGGACCTGAACATTTCTTGCCAGAGTGACTTTTTCTACCTCCCCTCTAAGCCACCTGGATAACTTCCCTAACTCCAATGCCACAGGCAGGATTAGTGGAGTCAGAGCCCTACAATGGAACATAACATATAAAGTAGATAACTCAGTATGAGAGTCTCTAGTTCCATCCATGTTGCTGCAAATGGTATGATTTTGTTCTTTTTATGGCTGAGTAGTATTCCTTTGTGTACATACACCATATCTTCTTAATCCATTCATCTGTTGATGGACATTCAGGCTGAAGTAAGTCAGAAAGAAAAAGACAAATACCCTATGATATCACTCATATCTAGAATCTAATATATGGCACAAATGAACCTTTCCACAGAAAAGAAACTTATGGACTTG
Source organism: Sus scrofa (assembly GCF_054392235.1). NCBI lineage: Eukaryota > Metazoa > Chordata > Mammalia > Artiodactyla > Suidae > Sus > Sus scrofa. The sequence continues at coordinate 113,054,869 of NC_139389.1, read as the reverse complement.
GAGAACAGACTTGTGGTTGCCAAGGGGGAGGGGGAGGGAGTGGGATGGACTATGAATCTGGGGTTAAAAGATGCAAACCATTGCATTTGGAGTGGATATACAGTGGAGATCCTGATGTATAGCATAGGGAACTATATCTAGTCACTTGTGATGGAACATGCTGGAGGATAATATGAAAAAAAGAATACATATATATATATATATGTGTGTGTATGTTTGTGCAACTGGGTCACTTTGCTGTATAGTAGAAGATTGACAGAACACTGTACATCAACTATAACGGAAAAAAATTAAATCATTAAATTAAAAAAAAATAAAGAAGGTAGCTCAGGAAGGGGGAGGTTAGAGGAGATGAAATGGAAAACCATAAGTGAGGGATGGACACACAGGTTGACTTTCATCTGAGTCTCTCTAAGTGGATGCAGCTGTCTCACATTTTGTTGTGGGTCCATGGCATCATCACGGGACCAGATACTTGTTGGGGCTGGAGAACTAGAGTTCTTATAGAAAGGGTGGATGAACACAACCTGGTGGTCCATGGAGTGTTCCACCCTAGGGAGGCAGTGGTTACCTGATCTACCCACTGATGTACTCCACTGATGGAGGCATCATTTCCTTCCTCTGTTCCCAAAACGGCTCCACCCTAACTTTAAGAGTCAGGCATAGACAGTGATAGTGGTCAGCCCTCTGTTCATTCTATGAATATTTGAGGGTCACTGTGCTAAGTACCAGACTTAGAGTAATAAACAAGACAGATGGAATGTCTATCATGGAGGTTACCGTCTGCCCTCTATGGGCAGAAAGGTTACAAGTCTTTTCTCCATTCCCCACTTGATGCTCTGGAGTTAATTCTATGGCTCCTCTGTCCTTTGTTCCATATGTTTGCTCCCTACAGCCAAGCTTATTGCTGTTGCCAGCAATTTCCCCTGTCATTACAGCTCATAGACTTGGGAGCCTTGGCTAGAGCAGGGAGGGCTTGAGAAAGAGGAAGTAAAAAGAACTGCTCTTAATTACAGAAAGCTGAAACAGTTTGCTCAGAGTCATTAAATCAGACAGTGGTAGAGTTAAACAAAACATCCTCAAATCCCCCAGATTAGGTTAAACCCTCCCACTGTTTGCATCTGTAGTACCTTGAATCTTGCCTTTTGTAACATTCAACACTCATGTAGCTCTTTATTTAATGTCTGTGTTCTCCAGCCAATTTCAGGCTCTACTAGAGCTGACACCATGCCTATTATTTTCACTGTGCTAGCCTCTGCATCTGTACACTCTTGGTGTAAAGTAGGTGGACAAAAATATTTGTTGAATGTACTTTAAATTTGCAGGCACCCACATAGCTGTCTATTAAAAGTAGTTTCCCACATCTAAAAATATTTCCCTTACACAAAATTTTTGAGTGTGGAGATCTTGGCAAAAGGGCCTGGGACCCAAGGTAGATTTTAGGGAGATAAGACTCTAAACCAAAACAAGAATGGATGAGCCATAAGTGTGGATAAAGATGTTCCCAGTGTGTAATACAGATGTGAACTGGTGTGGGCTAGGAGGTCTTGGGTGTATCGTAGTACCACAAAGATTTCCTCCCCATTGCACAAAGTTGCTTATATTCAGCCCCTGTCACTTGTGGCTGCTGCATAAGCCAGGCTTCAGAAAGCAAAGAAAGACCACTAGGGGACATGGGTGAGGTGAGAGGAGAAAGACGAGAAAGATGTTTGCTTTAGAAAATCACTGGCTGCCAAGGATGACTTCCTTTCAAGCATGGTCTGAGACACTGAGCAGCCAGTTGAGGGTACCCTTTAATAGGGAGGAGTAGGAAACAATGAGGTTTTGAGGAAAGACCAACTATTCACACAAGAGAAACTGGAAATCCCGACGCTGGAGAGAATTCACATCCCCTAGCATCTCTTGGAGCCCAAGAGAGCCGTAATGAAATGGCCATCTTGCTGTAGGATGCCATTTACCATTGTTGGGCCACTGTGCCTAAAAGTGCTTCTGCAGTTGGCCGTACATGGTCAGGGCCACACCCCTTTGGATAGAACACAGAGCCTCTCCGCCAGATCATGAGTCCAAGTGCCAATCATCTTGGGATAAACTAGACTTTGACTGAGAAATTAAAGACCAAGGAGATCAGCCTTGGAACGAAGAGAGGGACGTTTTTCTCAAGGTTCTCTTTGCTTTGGGCTCAGAATTCTAGTCTTACTTAAGGATCTTAAAACCAAGGTCACCTCTGACTGGGAGGAAGCCCTGGAGGGACCCCCATGAGGGGCGACCAAGGCCTATGTCCTCTCTGAGCATCCACAGCTAGGAGGCATTGGGTCTCCCCATCTTTGATTCCAGAGGAGTCAAATACTGCGGCCTGTCCCAGTTGTGGTTTACAGAATCTAGGAAAAGAGTGCTGCCTGCACCTGGAGCAGAGCAGGAGCAGGGCAGTATTTCTCACAGCTGAGACAGTGGTGGCACTGGAGAAAGGGATTCTCAGGACCAAGGAGAGATCCACAGCCCCCTTCCATATGAGCTGAGACTTCTCAGCTCCCTGTAGAGGATGATGGTGCCAACACCCTTAATTCTGACCAAATGGATTTTCATGCCAGGTTTTGGAAAAGAACTTGTGATTCAATAAACTATGAGTAGTGTGGGTGCTGCAAACTCCATAAGGGCAAAGAAGATTTTTTTGTCTTCCTTTCCATTTTATCTCCAGTGTCAGATACAGTATCTAATACACTGTAGGAAATTTATTACTATGGATGAACAAATGGATGAATGAATCTTACATTTTGCTTTGTACACCAGTAAAAACAATATTTATGAAGGGGTGAATGCATTAAAATGAACATCCACTTTAGAAATATAAAAGTCAGATGAGGTGGTTACTTAGAGATTTTCACTTAGATAGTTGGAAATATTGGTAAACTCTCTAAATACTAAATTATGAAGGGGGAAGCAGAATTAACTTAATGAAGACCCTGACTTAGCATTTCATAGCCAACAAGGTAGTTGGCCAACTCTAACATGAATAGGAATGTATTCAGCATCTCAAGAACAAAAGCTTCTTTAGAAGAAGTGAATAATCCCCTGGAGAGCACTGTCTACCCACAGAAAGTGAAGTGGGCCATTACGGGAATTTTGTTTTTGTTTTAGCAGGTACGGAATACCAACATTGTGTAAGTAGCTTTGGTACACACAGAATTAGGCAAAAACTGGTCTGGAGTAAATCCTGCCACTCCAACAGAGCAAAGAAAACCAGCGGATAGATACATCAAGAGTAGTATAAATGTACAATGGTGAAATCCAAGGAGGTTTTAGTAAGCCGGTATCACACTCATGCAGTAAGGAGATATTTTTTGTTTTTTTAACCTCCTTTAAGATACATTGTCACTTGGTAAGAAAGCACTGGTGGACTTTCAAACATTTTAGGAACCCTTACTGACTTGCTGGAAATTTGACTCTATGCATTCTTATTAGGTGAATTTTATACAGGCAAAGCCGAAAAGTTCCTGAGCTAAATCTTTACCACCACAGCCACCCCTCCTCCTCCCCCGCCAAACACACACACACACACACACACACACACACACACACTGTATTGCCCCACCACCTTCAAATACAGCCAGTCAGGCAGAGAATGCAGGGCCAGACTCACTGTCAGAAACATCACTGTGAATTTCTGCTTGACAATGCTAAAGGACATATGCTTACCAAAGGTTAAATGAGTATGATCACAGTCAAACCATTCCAAGGCCTTTCTGTCTACAGTTTGAGGAAAAATAAAACGTTGAAAACAGCAAGCAATCTTTAAATAATTAAGCCAAGGAGCTCATCTGCTCTCGCATAATCAATTCTTCAGCAGCCTGGAAGGCTTGAGAAGGACAGTCAGGATCTAAATTCCCATGAAGGAAAGAGCATGACAGAGGGTCGGTGTGCGCAGACTCTGCATCTGGGCGGTCCCCTGAGGCAATGCACTTGCTCTCTGGAATCCTCTTGTGCCTTCCGTAAAATGCGGGTAAAAGATCCACCCTTTTTACAGGGTAATGTGGGGAGCACAACATCTTCAAAGGCTCTCCTATAGCTTTTAGAACACTAGCTCACACTCAGCTTAGTACTCAAAGCCTCCCTAATTCTGGCCCCCACCCATGTCCTCAGTGAATCTCACTGTGCTCCAGGCTACCAAACTCTCCTAATTCATCAAACTCGATAAGGGGCTTAAGTTTTTTTATTTACTTTTTCCTCCTTTCTTCTCTTGAGAGTCTAGTCATCCTTCTAGATGCAGCCTGCATGTGTCTTATTAGCCATGCCATCTTAACAAGACAGCCCCGCAGTGTTCTCCCAGGCCATCTGACTTCCTGCCAGTAACCTGTGCATAAGGCCACCACACTGAACAGACTACTGCTCTGCTGTCTCTTGACCTTTCCCACTAGACTTTAGGATCCTTAAGGGGTTGAGCCTTATTTCAGGATCCTCAGCGCCTGGCTTCTTGCTTGGTACATAGCAGACATACAGACGTGAGTAGATAACTAAACATGACTTCATAGTCAACCCATTTAAGGAACTTTTCTGTTTATTCCACCAACTACTATCTCATATTCTGGTCTTATCCCAGAAAATTACTCCCTGATAGCAGGAATGCTTCATTTGCTGACACGTCAACAAATAAAATCCTTGCATGGTATGGAAATGAGTGAATTCAGGGTCTATAGGTAGCATGATGGATGAGCTTTGTTGGATTTGGACTCATGCTATTTATTTCCCCATTCAGTTGCTTCCTTTCCACCCCAGTCCAATTTGATGTCAATTTGTTTGAATTATCATCCACTCCCCTTTTTGTCTCTGCTGATATTGAAATGCAAAGAAGAAAAATCACGTGCTGGACTGTATATATGTTCCACAGCAAGGTTGGCAGGGCAGCCAGTGTGCTAAACTCTTGAGCACAATTTCAGTCACTTAGCATGACTTGCTCCACTTTGGAGGAAGAAAGACTCATTATAAGTGCAACCTGTTGAGATAATATGCTGATGAGATAACTGAGTTAGTTCCACCTATTGATGTTCCTTCCCAAAGGAATAATGACAATGTATTGCAAAAAAAAAAAAAAAAGTGGAAAAGGAGTATCTAAAATTTTCAAGTAGGTTTAATTATCTTGGTTATAAATAGCGATGATGATGGAGAAAACCCAAATTGAACAGACCTAACAGGCACAGCCATAGACTTGTATTGGGCTTTTTCCTGGACCAACATCTAGGAGGAAAAGAAAAAAAAAAAAAAAAAAAAAAAAAAAAAAAAAAAAGGCAAGCAAGCAAGCCTAAATTTGACCTATAAGACCAAAGCACCACCTAGTGGGAAAAATTAAAAACAACCGCTTTTGCACATGATCTTTTTAAACCCAACAGACGAATGTTTTCTTGGATGGCCGGTCTCTCAGTGTCTAGTGAATTTACAAATTCTTCTCTTTTAAATTTATGCTAAAAATTAATTGCAGACTTGTAAAGAAAGAACAAACAACAACTTCTTTTATTATCTCCCAAACCTGTTAACACAAACACTTGGGGCCTCTACGTAAATAGAGATGTGTGGGCTGTACACCATCTGTGTGCAATGCTGTTTGCCAAGTATCTTCTTATAGCAACCGGCATCGCCACAGCCAGCATTCCTGGCCATCTCTATCTTCTCTGGACTTTGTCTGATCCCTCTCTGGGAAAGTGCTGAGGTCAAAATTCTATTTTGTGCCACAGCATATGGAAAGACAAGATAGAGCATGAGCTCCTAAGAGACAAACCTGGATTTGATTCCCAACTTCCTACTTCCTAGCTCTGTGGCTTGTGGACCAGACATCTCAATTCTTACACCTCTTTGCTGTTATAACTGGGAGCAATAATAACATCTACATGCTGGGGTAATAATATTTAATTGGAAGACTGTTATAAAAATCAACCATGAGAATATAAATAACCTAGGGCTGTTTCCAAAATTAGGAAATATTTCACAAATATTTTTCAAAAGTTTTATCATTCTATTTATTAGCTTATTCTAATCTTTACCTAATGGTTTCAAGGATGCAAAACAAAATCCATGAAGTGGAATTTCACTAAGGTGAATATGCTATCCCTTTCTGGACTTTGTAATTCTTTAGAGTAGTCAGTTGATATATTTCAACAACATTTAGGATTTTGTTATCAATCAAGGGATGAATTATACTCCAATGGGTGCCAGATAAGCTCCTGCAGACATCATGTGTGATATGCAGACATGACCCAAATGTTGGTTGGTTGGGTGGTTGATTGGTTTTATGGCCCAAAAAAAACCACCTCTGAACCCAGCCAGAAAGAGGACAACAGTATTGCCAAGTCATTGTGCACAAATCCACAGCCAGTATGCTTCCTACATTTCTTTTTCCTCAACTGGATTTAGAGACTGCCTTGAACCAGTCAAGCACTCTACTATAACACAGGCTACAAATGAAATATTTAAATAGATCTAGCTAGATAAAGAATAGAAATAAAAGATACGATCAGTTCTAATGCCCCCTCCCTTTGTGTTTTCCAAATTGGCCAATACTGACAATACCTTTTTTTTCAATGTTTGTGTCAGAGCCTTTAAGGAATCTGTATATTTGAGTTGGAGGAAAAAAAGAGTCACTTCTAATATTCCTCAGAAGAAAAAGTGACAACTCAGGAATATCTTAAGGGTCTCCTTTTATTTGCTGGCTTTTTCATTCTCTTGCAAAAGAAGACTTCGTTTAACTTCAAGGGGGTGAACCAACCACAGGCATTTATAACAAAGAGACAGATGGTTGAACTGGTCACCTATCTGCAGAAATAATTCATGGAGAGGAAAAAAAAAAGCAGCAGAGAACAAATAATTCTTATGTGTATGTGTATGGTTTCTAATAACCTCAAGCTATCCTTTCTATTTAAAAGATGAAGCTGAATCAGTGTAGTAAAAAAATGGGGAAAAAGAGAATTGTTACCAATATCCTCACTGGAGATGGATGACATGAAATACTCCCATTTGATTATGATGGATGATCCTCGCTCTTTACTCTGGAAAATGAGTAACCTCCCCCACAAAGCACCTCCCTCTAGCCTCCTGGAGGAAAAGGAGGGTTCTCTCCTGTCCAAAGCTGACAAGGGATTTAACCATGCATGGGAGTAAGGAGTCCCTAGGGTTTAGCATCACGTTGACTCAGAAGCAGCAAATGAATTCAGCTTGGTCCCTGGACTCTCAGTAAAGACAACCAATAAATAAATAAATAAATAAGAATCTGTTCTTTTTCAGTATTCCTTTGGTTATGTTTTCAATTCAGATCTGCATGTGATTACCATTTTTTTTCCTAGAATCCCTTTTTTTTTTTTTTTTTTTTTTTTTTTGGTACATGTGGATCTCAAAACCACCATCACTAAGAATGGTGCCATTTCATATACCGATGACTTTCCCCTCAGTCTTATAAAGAACTAGTATAAACCAATGCTTGATAAGCACCTAAAACATTCATACTTAATACATATTTTAGCATTAGAGAAGAGTACTTTCCTAGGAACAAGCTGAGAGGACCCATGAGCGAGCAGAAGAGACCCAAGCAGAACAGGACAGAATAATTAGGTCCTCAAATCTCTTTCTAGGAAACATCATTTCCATATCACCTAATTTGAAGAGCAATAGGAAAATGTGCAGATTCAATGCAGACATCAGAATCTAAATCCTAGAGTTTCCTTTTGTACCTAATTTTGTGTGTGTGGGGGGAAATAGGGAAGAAGCCTGAACTGGTAAACTCACACTAATTTGTGACTTTTTTTTTTTAAAACAAAGAATCTATAATTCTTAAATTGGGTGGTAGGTGCATGAGCATTTATTTTATTATTTTTGTATTTTACATGCATCAACATGTTATAAAGGTTATTTCCATGTGTTCAGCATTTAAGACAAATATGAAAAATATTTTTTAAAAATGAAAAACAAATTACTGTCTTCAACAATGACAGTAAAAATCTCACATTTTAAAATAAAGATTGTGGGTATAAGAGTATTGTACCTTGTATTTTCTGCATTTTCCATACGCTTTAAATGTTTCATAATTTTTTTTTACTTTTTTAAAAAAATTTCATTTTATTGGAGTATGATTAGAGTTAACATAACATTGTAAATCAACCATACTCCAATAAAATGTTTCATAATTTTAAAATTAAATTGGGCTTTTAAAAAAATCACATACTGCTTTTCACCTAAATTAGTGTTAGGTGATAAGGTAGAACAGTGTTGATTCTGACGAATGATTTTCTATTTTCTCAAAGGGAAACAGTTTCCATCTTGAGCCCCCCAAGTACTGAATAACCCTTTCTTCTGTGGATATCTAAAAAATTTATAAAACAGTGGTAGGGTTTATTTCTCAAAAGTAAAACAAAATTACAGAGAATATGAGTAACCTTGGGTTGTCCTGCTTTAGCTATTTGACAGAGCCTAAACTTTTTAAGTCAAAGAACCAGAAAATCATAGGATTAAGACAGAGGCAAATAGTAGCTGACCTTGCATCCATCTTCTCAGGGGTGGTATATGACCATGATTTATCAGTTTCTCCCACCTAATCCTATCATCAACACAATTGTTTTGTTTTGTTTTGTTTTTTGTCCTTAAAAAATAAGATAAAATCCAAGGCTTCTTTTGGAAAGACAATCCCAGGCATGTAGCATGGCTGAATTTTACCCAACGTTACACTTTGAAGATTCTCTTCAGCAGTTACAGTTGACAGGAAAAAAAAAAAAAAAAAAAAAAAAAAAAATCAACTGGAAGCAATAAACCAAGCAACTATGAAGCAAAGAAATGGGAGTTCCATGTTTCAATGTTCATGGCCTGAATACGATTGTTAGAATACAGTGCATCTGTAGGCATGACAAATGTCTTGATAATTCTCATACCAAATGGTACAAAGAGGGGGACGGGACATAAAACATCTGAATTACCTCATGCCCTTGCTACAAGGTTTTTTTTTAAATCAGAATTTGGTAAGATTTTTTGTAAATGTACCAAAAGATTTTCCTGTTGCAGGGGCGGTTTCTCTATGCACTCTCAAGGTTCAGAAAGTATTCTTCTTGAAAAGGAAAACTTGCACCCATTTCAAATTGAGGCAGGAGATAAGCTTTGAATGCTTCCAGCATTTCAGTTCAGTGATAGAGAGTGGGAAGGATTCTGAGGAGTAAAGAGTCAGAGCCCTCCTGTATTTCTATCAGTGAGAAGCCTGAAGCCTGAGCACAGTAGTAGAACATAACTGACCACAATTCTGCCTGCAACAGGGGAAAAATGAACTTGGGATGAACTTGTTCCTAGCCATATACAGCCAAGGGTATTAAGATTATAATTTAATCAGAGGGGCCATAAAAATTCATTCCATTAGAAATCACGCAATAAATAAGATCTAGTAGTTTTTAAACCAATGTACCCCTGAAATACTGTGCACTATCTGTGTAACAAAGAAAGAGGTTTTAAAATGAGAAGTAAATTCTTTTTAACTTTTAAAACAGCTTTAGTTGTAAATAACAAAAACAAAGTTAAAGCTTAAAGGAATAATAATAATTAAAGCTTTTAAGATTACAAATGCAGTAGATGCCTTAAATCTTTGCTGCTTAACCAATGCTTTGAATATTACAATTGGTTGCTCCTGCTTCCATGTAGCTTTTAAATTGAGGCTAACCCTAAAGTTCTCACTACCAACACTAGCTCACACCATTTTCCCATTTACCCCAGCTATTACAAGAGCCTCCTAATGGCATTTTTGCCTTCACTAGCTCTTCCAAAAATATTCATTGAATCCCCACTGTGTATCAGACACCGCTCGAAGGTCTGATTTTAGAGGTAAACAAATGGATGTGGTATCTTACATGGGCCTTGCTACCTTCTTTTAACTCACCTCTCACCCTCTGCCAGGGAGCACTTTCTAAGACAGAGCTCTTCCCATATCATATTTACTCTAAAACTCCCACTGGTTCTCTTCCTCCCCACTGGTCCTCCTCCCTTCCTCTTCCTCCTTCCTCTTTCCTCCAAAATCTTCTGCCTCCAGGACCGGTGGTCAGACCTCACCCAGGCCACTTCTCACCACCCTTCACCCTCCCTCTACTCCAACCAAACTTTCTTCACCCCAAGTGATCCCTGACTTTGCCCGCCCCCTGCCTTTGCTCACTTTGTTCTATGTAACACTGAGCATGAGCAGAACTGGGCTTGTATTCTAACAAAAGAGAAAGGAATACATTAGACTTCTCTACCAATGGTACACCTAGATACCCTGGTTAAGCAGGCTGCCTTGAAATGGGTCTAGGTTTTAGTGAAGTTTAGAAAAAAAGGATAGAGGAAATACTTAAAATACAAAGTCACCTCCAAGAATAAAACTATGTTCTTGCAAAGGACAGGGAGTAACTTAGCACACATGTTAAGATGCCTTTACTCCTTAGGATACAATGCAGTAATTTCTGCACAGGCTCATATACTTGTCTAAGTACACAAACTTTCTTCTAACTTGCCCCTTCTTTATACCATGGAGACGGATTATGTCTGCCCTCTATTCCCTGGCCTTTTACTCCAGTCTAGTCAATATATGTGAAGGAGGGAGTTCCCATCATGGCTTGGTATTAACAAATCCGACTAGGATCCATGAGGATGCAGGTTTGATCCCTGGCCTCGCTCAGTGGGTTAAGGATCTGGCGTTGTTGTGAGCTGTGGTGTAGCGTTGTTGTGAGCTATAGTGTAGGTCGCAGACATGGCTTGGATCCTGTGTTGCTGTAGCTGGGAATTTCCATATGCCGCAGGTGCAACCCTAAAAAGCACCCCCCCCAAAAAAAATGTGAAGGAGAATATGAACTAGTGGGACATGATATTGTACAAAACACTATTTAGAAAATATTAACTTAGGATCACTGGCTAGTGAACCAATAGTCAAGAGTTCTGGTTCTTGCACTCTGCTACTCATTACCTGTGTGATCCTGGAAAAGTCAATACTTCCTTTTGAATCTTATTTTTTTATAAGTAAAACAAGAAATAAATGAGATATTTATTTATAAATGAACAATTATAAATTATTCATCAACTGATTGTAATGAAGAGATTTTATAAATTAATGGTTTTGTGCTTTGCATGGCCCATTATAACTCACATTTTTTACTTCCAAAGTGAGCTTTCAGTTGTCATCATTACCCTGAATTGGTATCAAATGTTTCCTCTACTCATCAAAAATTTACTGAAAATCTATAATCTGCCAGGTTTCTCCTAAAATACTCAGAATATAAATAAGGCATTGTATCTACTCTACAGAATTCAGTTAACGGTGATCAGAAAAATTAGCAAATACTTCAGTGAGAAAATCACTCTTTTTCAATGGCTGCCACTGTGGCTGCCGCTATGCTTAGCAATGTGCTAGGAAAGATAATCACATAGTCCTGATCCAAATTAGAAGGAAAAAAATATGCAAAAGTAAGCATGTTGTGTAAACATGGAAATTCTGCAAAAATATTCATACCGTACAAGGCCCCCCAATCAACATATATAGATGAACAAAGTAGGGAGGGTGAGCCGAATAGATAAGGATTGTTTAGGGCACATTTGGAGAAGAGAGTTTTCCCACTGGTGCTTAGGTTTATGAAAGTGAGACCTAGAAGATGTGAAATGGAAAATTATGTTTGAAGAAAAACCCTGGAAGGTTTTAATTGCCATGCCACAGAAATTTGAGGTGTTTAAACATAAACAGCAAAGCTTATGAAGAAATAGGAAGAAAGACACATCACTCCTACTAAGTGAATACTCACTAGCAAAGTAGAGAACAGGACATCACTCTAGAGAAGATAGAATGCTCAGAATTTAGGGTCAAAGCTGGGGTGTTCACAAAAAGGACTGCATTGAGGGCATGGAGGCATGGAGAGCTTGGAGGATATGAGTTTGGGACCAACTGCCAAATGCCTGGCTTTCCCCAGCCATAATGCAGCAGCTACGAAACCCAGCAGAGGAAGGTACTCAAAATTCAGGTAGTGTGGCCAGGTCACAAGGAAAGTATTGGCAGGAGTGTCATTTATATTCCTAACTAGGAACTCCAGACAGTATACAAAGGCAACTGAAACTTTGAGACTACAGGGAGTAGAAGGTAGAGTCAGGTGGCAAAGTTTGGGAGAGAGGTGAAACCTTAGGAAGCGATTAAGAGCAAAAGAAACTCTCTTTGATGGCTGGCCAGGCTTTTGAGGAAGTCAGGTTATTAGGGAAATCATACATGAAAACTGAAGTCACCAAGGTTAATGCAAAGGATGGAGTGAGAGGAAGGCTATGAACAAGGAACTCAGTTCAGGCTGTTCTTCACATCCCGAAGGTCAGGAGATGCTGATGATGAGGATGGGAGAAGATAGCAATAAAGGAAGGTGGACCTTAAAAGAAGAGATTATTATGGAACAATGACTGTGATCTGTGTTCTTATTCCAGGAATAAAAGGACTGAGAAAAAATTAGCCTTCACCTAAGGAGACTTCAAAGGATGTTATCAATGCAGAATATCCAGATTTTAGTCAAGGCATAGGTGTCGAAACTGTTAATTTGTTCACATTAGGTAAATATGCACGAAGCAATGGTGTATCCATGTGGTGGCAATTACTTAATCATTTGTGGTCTACTACTTACATGGCATGAAATATTTGTCATTAGAAATAAACACTATTTATATAAACACATTTCTACAACACCAAGGCACAGAAGTAAATAAATCACAGTTCCCTAAAATTAATAGACTAAATATAAAGAGAAAAATCATACCCATGTGAATATACTTCAAAAAGAATTTAAATCTCCATCATCTAAATATTCTAACCAAATTCTTAAAACCATGTTCCCAGGAGCAACCAGAATCTGGAAAGTGCAGATTCTCTGCATAATAATTCTCATTAGCGCCAGTTCTTAAGATGACGGAAATCTATCTTTTGGACACCCTCTCCCCCATTTTTCCTTTCAGACACTAAGCAGTCACACTTTTACCCTTCGTTTCCTCAGATACTATCAGCTTCATAGGTTCCAAAGAGCTAAGGACGTTCTGCTCCTTGGAACTGATTATCAACATCACCATGACTGAGACTGTGGTCTGATCCTCCAGGATTTGCAGCTGAGTTCATTATGGAGGACTCCTGGCTAACCAGGTTAATAGAATAATGTTACTGAGCTATGGCTTCTCATTCAGTTAAGCGCCACTGGAGATCAATAGGCAGCCATCTTCCCACGGCGGGCAATAATTAGCTCATTAGGCCACTCAGATAATAAACTTGGACTCCAAAATTCCCTGTTTTATTGTGTCAAGAGGGAGCCAGGAATAAGACGTTAGCTCTGGGTCTTCCACTACCCAACCTTGTGTTCAAAGTTAAAGCAGATCAGTGTCAAACCTGGCCTGGCCTGATCTTAGAGCGTCAGGCTCAAAGAGTTTTGAATTGGGAAGAGATGACTGTAAAGTCATCTATTGTAAGAATCCACTGTGAAAGCTACATGAGGTTATAGTTTACTACTATAAATGAGCGGGTTTAAAAATGGGATAACATCTACAAAGTTATGGTTGTGGAGTGAGATTCTGATGATAGCAGAGGCTGCAAAGATTGTGGTATTATTCCCTCAGAACCTAAGATTATTGGCCCTGGCTAGTAACTCTTCCCTATTGTAGGAAAGAACCAAAAATAGGACTTGAATTGCTGAAGATAAGCAATGAGACCCTACTGTACAGCTCAGGGAACTCTATCAAAACTCTTGGGATAGAACTTGATGGAAGATAATATGAGAAACAGAATGTGTGTGTGTGTGTGTGTGTGTGTGTGTGTGTGTGTATGACTGGGTCGCTCTGCTCTACGGAAGAAATTGATGCAGCATTGTAAATCAACTATACTTTAATAAAGAGAGGGGGAGGGAGGAAGAGAGAGAGACTGAAGGTGCCAGAATCCTTCAGCATGTTCTTGGGAGTCAGCTCTAGCACTGCATTTAAAAGTTGGGATATTTACAGGAAAGGTAGGAGGTTCTCTGAAACTTACTTAGATTTTTGGTTGAATTACATAAGCCCCTTTTCAGGGATACTGTTGAAATTTACAATTGGAATAGATGGATCATCACTATTATTTGAATCATCTAATCCTAGTAACCCTTCCTCCCACATCCACTCAGCACATAGGTACTATCTACTCTAGATGAAATGACCGTCACCTCAGTATAGCAAAGCTGGTTCTCTAGGGAATAGGATGAACTCACAACAGAAGTGGTCCTTAATGTACTCAAAATTCTACTTGTACTTATTTGTGACATTTCACTTTCATGAAAGAGTTACCCCTTTTTCCTTTTTCTTTTTTTCTTTTTTTTTCTTTTTAGGGCAGCACCTGTGGCATATGGAAGTCCCCAGGCTAGGGGTCCAATCAGAGCTGTAGCTGCTGGCCTATGCAACAGCCACAGCAACAGGGGATCTGAGCCGAGTCTGCGATCTACACCACAGCTAACAGCAACACCAGATCCTTAACCCATTGATTGAGGCCAGGGATTGAACCTGCATCCTCATGGATACTAGTCTAATTTGTCTCCGCTGAACCACGATGGGAACTCCAAAAGGTTTATGTTTTTAACTTAAGCTGCTACCTTTATGAAAACTATTTCCTAAGTCCATCACTCTGTTTTAAATCTATTATTTCTAACCCTATTGATGTAACTGGGAATGCTGCAAGGTATATCTTGTGAAACTGTTGCATTAATAGCCAAAAGCTACTCAGGAAGGGAAGGAGCAGGATCTGAATCCATCACTCATTCTTAATGCCATATGAATCTCCTTTATGTGAGGAGTCATGCTGCCTCTCAGTTGTGAATATAAACGCAGTGGGATTTTGGAGACGTGATCAACATGGGCTAAAGTGGTCAAAGAAAATGCAAAGGAATGTAAAACCAAAGAAAAGACATGGACTGGGCCCTAAAAATTGTGCAGGACTTGAAAAGCCAGTCAAGAGGACGGAAGTTCCCCAAAGGGGATGAGTTAGAGGGGCAAGTGCAAAATGACCACAGAATATTCTAGTGACAGTGAGCATATTGGCCTTATGAGAGGGCATAAAAAGCCATGGATAGGAAGGGGAAACTGGTTCAAGAGACAGGTTTTACCACACACCTATGGTCAATTAATCTTCAACAGAGGAGGCAAGAATAGAAAATGCGAAAAAAAAGTCTTTTCAGTAAGTGGTGCTGGAAAAACAGGACAGTTGCATGTAAATCAATGAAACTGGAACACACCCTCACACTACGCACAAAAATAAACTTAAAATGGCTTAAAGACTTAAATGTAAGACAACACACCATCAAATTCCTAGAAGAGAACATAGGCAAAACATTCTCTGACATCAACCATACAAATGTTTTCTCATGTCAGTCTCCCAAAGCAACAGAAATAAAAGCAAAAATAAACCAATGGGATCTAATCAAACTGATGAGCTTTTGCACAGCAAAGGGAACCATTAAAAAAAAAAAGACAACCTATAGAATGGGAAAAAATAGTTTCAAATGATGCAACTGACAAGGGCTCAATCTCTAAAATATACAAAAAACTTATATAATTTAACAGCAAAAAAAAAAAAACAACCCAATTGAAAAATGGGCAAAAGACCTGAATAGACATATCTCCAAAAAAGATATACAGATGACTAACAGTCACATGAAAAAATGCTCAACATCACTAATTATTACAGAAATGCAAAACAAAACTACTATGAGGTACCACCTCACACCAGTCAGAATGGCCATCATTAATAAGTCCACAAATAACAAATGCTGGAGAGGATGTGGGGAAAAGGGAACCCTCCTACACTGTTGGTAGGAATGTAAATTGGTACAACCACTATGGAAAACAGTATGGAGGCACCTCAGAAAACTAAATATAGAACTACCATATGACCCAAGAATCCCAAATCCTGGGTGCATATCCAAACAAAACTTTCCTTGAAAAAAATACATGCACCCACATGTTCACTGCAGCACTATTCACAATAGCCAAGACATGGAAAAAGCCTAAATGTCCATCGACAGATGAATGGATTAAGAAGATGTAGTATATATATATAATGGAATACTACTTGGCCATAAAAGAAAAAAATAATGCCATTGCAACAACATGGATAGAACTAGAGACTCATATTAAGTAAGTCAGAAAGAGAAAGATAAATGCCACATGATATCACTCATATCTGGAATCTAATATATGGCACAAATGAGCCTTTCCACAGAAAAGAAACTCATGGACTTGGAGAACAGACTTGTGGTTGCCAAGGAGGAGGGGGAGGGAGAGGGATGGACTAGGAGTCTGGAGTTAGTAGATGCAAACTATTGCATTTGGAGTGGATGGGCAATGAGATCCTGCTGTATACCACTGGGAACTATTACCTAGTCGTGGAACATGACAGAGAATAACGTAAGAAATATACATATGTGTGTGTGTGTGTGTGTGTGTGTGTGTGTGTGTGTGTGTGTGCGCGCGCGCATGTGTGACCGGGTCGCTTTGCTGTACAGTAGAAAATTGACAGAACATTGTAAACCATCTATAATGGAAAAAAATAAAAATCATTTTTTAAAAAAGGGAGAGAGACAGGTTTTAAAAAGCAGATCATTGAAGACCTTGAAACCCAAGTGTAGGGTCTTGACTACACAGTGGGGGTGAGGGGTGTCCTACAGAGGGTTCGTGAGCAGAGGAGGGATAGGACAACAACAGTGTTCTAGGAAGATAAATCTGGAACTGGTACAGAATAGATTTCAGAAACAAAAGCAGGGAGGCCCATAATGGGGAACTCAGAGCCTGTTGAGGGAAGAGCTAGGGGTGTCATTTTTAACACTCCATGTTACTCAGGTGACTTTCACTACTATGGCTTCAAAACAATTTCCATGTAACACTCCTCCCTGCCTTGTTCCATGTCTGAAGAATGTGCCACCCAAATATTCTATGTGACAAGCCATGCAGCTTTAGGAAATATAGCCACAATCAGAAATTACCTAGGAAACCAAATATAACTACATACAAAATGTTACCCCACACTGGGAAGTAGCTGTGAGATTTGGTTATTGCTGTGTTTATTGTTCATTAAACTTTATATAATAGGAAAATGTGCTAAATTAATCCAAATGCAAATTAAATAAGTTAGAGGTTGGAAAGACATGTGGTGTGTTGTGGGGATTGGAATAAAGCCTCTACCAACACAGTTTGGCTAAATTCACTTGTTTTAATACTTTCTTTTCCATGTTTTCTGTTCTCATGATTTTTCATGAGTCAGAGACAACAGGCATGTGTGATGATTTGAGTGTTAAATGGCCGGCCTTTTTCCAGAGGCCCCTTAGTGCCAGGTCACTGATGTGAGCTTTAACCAGATGATACACTTGAGCACTAGCGTGAGGGGCCATATGGGAGTCTCAGGTAGGGAGAGGAGAAAAAAAGATCATTCTTAAGGAAAAATAAATCCCAGATGATGTTTCTCTGCCTAAATACTTTTTCAGAGATAAAATTATACCCCAAATATTAAGTATGCAGGTGGACTTTCTGCCAAATATCATCAAAGGCAGTCAGAAACCTGATCGGTGGCCTAGGTAGACACATCACCTTTACAGCTGCAGATATAAGCACCTTGTAATTGACTGAGATGCAACCAGAAGTTGATATATGACTCCGTAAAACATAGAGATAAACATATTTGGGAAAACATCCTAAGAGAAATTTGTATACGTAATAGTTATATATGTACGGGTACTTATTTTCATTTCTATAAGCATAAATTTGGCTTTACTTATATAGAGACATATGGGTAAAACTGCACTTTAATATTTAGTTGAGGGCTGATTACAAAAAGCATCCAGTAAATTTATTAGGAAATGATGTCCAGAGTCAGATGCTACTGTTTCCTATCAACATTCCTGAGACGAGTTGACTAGGTTTGGCTGAATTCTTCTGCAGAGATATATAATCTTTGAAAGCCAGGGTGTACAAAAATCAAGAAATGTTCACATTTTACATTTTTCAGTATACATTGCATCTAAGTTCTTCAATCATATGTTATGTACTAGTTTAGCTCAACATAAAACCCAGCAGAAACTGATGAAAGGCATCAAAGCAGAAGAGCTCTTCTGTCTCACTAAACCTCTAGAATACTAGACTGTTATGAGAAATCTCATCTTGTGAAATAAACCACAACATATCTCTGGCACCCAAGAGGCTCCTTCTCCATCTGAATTATAAGGGCTTTCTCCCCTCCAACTACAATCCACTGCAAAATGATTCTACTTCTATGTAGATGCATCTAGGTATAACTGCTCAGAAACTGCAAGGCTTTCTGTAAGAAGGGATATAGGCAAGAGAGAAAAGAAATAAAGACATCTTGACATTTCTATTTTTCATCTGAGGAAGAAAATTGCATATTTGGGATGCTCATTATAATCCCTGCATGCCTAAAAGCATTCCTTCTGGCAAGAAAACACCTAGCCCTGGTAGAAATGCTAGTCATCACAAGAAAAGAGCACTAGGACTTTTGCACAACTCAGACTCTGAAAATATGCAGGCTCACTCAACAAATGTAGTTTGAACATCTATTATGTCCTTGACACCATGCATAGTCTGACACAAGGTCATATAAATAATGGTAAAATTACGCATGTGTTTTTCTTGTACTTCTATTGCATTTTCCAGATTTAGAAGATTATATAATCTTAAGCATTAAAAAAAAAACCTCAGTTAAAAGTAAAAAGCATCAGCAATGCAAGGTCCACCTTTTTTTTCCCCTTCTTGTAGACATGCATCAAAAACAAGCCACACAAGAATCTAAAGATCAAAATAAGGACAGTCAACAGCCAAAACACTCCCTGGCACAGAAACATCTCCACTTTCCAGAAGTCTCCAAAGGTTTTGTTGGAAAACACTTCTTAATTTCATTTGGCAGAGACATGGATCAGGAGGCAAAGATCCATAGGACAAAGGTAGGTAAGAAAACAAACTACAATTCTCAGTAAAGAAAATAAGCCTGGCTAACTGCAAGAGCCAAATCAATCCCTGCTCCCACTGAGCTTAATCAAGTGTTATCAGAGGGGCTGGAGGGAAAAAGCAAGGGGGGAACCTTACAAACGAAACTCAGATGAAGAAACACTTGATGCAGACACATTTTCAGGTATTTCACTAGCTTGGTGCAGCTTCTTTGGTTGCAGAAGGCTCTCTGACTGCAGAAGGCCTACAAATGGAGTCAAAGGATATCCACCCTTCCCTCCTCAACCCCCCCCCCAAAAAACAGGTCCTAAAATACTCTACACTACAGAGGCAATTCCAGGGCTAAAGCAAAGCCTCAAATCATCCCTAGAGGTTGTGGACTAAATCACAGCACATTGTATGTGCATCCTTTCCTCTCCTCCTCTCCAGTCTCAGGGTATAAAGGCAAAGTCAAGAAAAAAGAAATAGGTTGACACTCACTTCCAACCTAGATAGAGTAAAAGGAATTGGATCTACAATAGACCTGAAACAACCATAAAAGGACAATGAATGTGAAACAATGGCTTGCAAGATCCTAGACATCAGGCAAGAGACAGGGGTTCCTAAAAAGGAGAAGACAACGTGAGCCGAGCAGTAAGGCTGCCCTAGTTTCTGGCCTTGGGAGAATGTCTGCACCAAGGAGCAAGGAGAGAACCAGGTGCAGCCCAGCAGACTCCTCCAGGTGAGGAGATAGAGCTGAGAGTCAGGAGAGAGCAAGGCAGCCAGAACGCACTGGGACACAGATGCATCTTAAAAAACGTCCCATGAAGCTAGAGGAGGCAGAAACAACCATTCCCATACTAGATGATCCCCTTTATACATATTCTAGAACAGACAAAACCCCTGTATGCTGACATAAACCCAAGCAGTAGTGGTCTTACAGAGAAGGACTGACTAGAAGAGGCGCCTCACCCCAGGAAGAAGAAAATGCCCTTTACCTTAACTGGCGATAAACTTTTATCATAATGCATTTTTCTGAATGTAAATTTTCCCTCAGTCATAAAATGCCCCCCCCAAAATAAGAATAGGGAAACCACATTATATCTACTAGCGCTGTTTTATAGGAGAAGATAAAGCCATCTGCATCTCCTTTGCCTTTACATGGAAATGGAAATAAATGGAAATGGAAATAAATGCAGGAAATTATAAGTCTATATTGAAAAATACATTAAAATTGCACCTGCATGTGACTAACAAGGTAATATAAAATTATCCTCCGTGAACCAATAGGCTCTCCATGGATTACTGCCATCACCATCAATAAGTAACGAGCCAAGCACACCAGAAATAAATGGGCTATAATTAAACATAAACAATAAAAATGGTCTACAAATACAGCATGCTGAAGATGGCTGAAATGAAATTAGTAAGGCCACAGACTGAAACAATTCACAATAATCCCTGACAAGCCAGAGGTCCCTGAATCATGGGGACTATTTCTCCTTGAACCACAGGTCCAAGTATCAACAAATGCTTTACCTCTAAGTCCCAGCATGCTTCATGGAGAGGTGTGCCAAACAAAAGCTGAAAGCAGTCCCAACTCTTACTGAATCTGTTAGATATCATGTGTGTATTAATATCAGCAGTACTGCAGATTTTAGGTATAAAATAGTCCCTTCCTGATATCAGGGGCATTTACAAGCAAGAGTGAGTCCCACGGGCAACAAGCTAGCTACAATCTGCATCTACAAAACTGTTCCCAAGAGTATGAGTACCTTCCTCCTTGCTCTAGGACTCTAGGGTTTAACTGTCATCCTCTGACCTCCTTTAAGCCACACTGGATATCTGTGGGCCCAGGAATTAAACACAGATGCTACGAAATAACTTAAGGCATTACTTGAGGTGCTTCCCAATCTCACTCATTAATGCATCTTCTGTCTCTGTCTTACTTTTTGGATCTTGCCAACTATGGTACCAGGCAGCTCCTCCCAGCTTTCTTGACTTCTCTCAACTCATCCTCTGCCTGCCTAGAACTACCAAGTCTGCAAAATGACACCTGTTTGATAGGATGTCTGATGTTGTTATATGAGAAAATCAATTTTAATGATGTTCCCCATCCAATATACACTAGAAAATATGGTATAATTGATGCAATAAAAGTAGTAAATTCCAGTGGCAAACGTTAATCTGAATCTCTACATGTTTGTGTGCTTATTAAAAATACTTCTTGAAGCATTCAGGACACATTGGTAGTCAAGAGATCTCAGGCTATGTAGTCAAAAGTTACTGAGTCTTTGACCCCTACCTAATAGTGTTGTGACCATTTGCAAAGCACTTGACTTCTCCATGGCTCGGCTTCCTCATCTGTGAAACAGGGACCATAAGAATATCCATTTTCTTGGGTTGTGTAAATGGGAAGATGGCATAACAAATGCAGACTAGTGACTCTATCTTTAAGTGGTTAAAAAAATAAAAGGTAATGGTATGAGAGAGATATTGAAGGTGAAAAAGGATTTAAAATTGAATATATAAATATTCGATTTATAATTGAATATATAAATATTCGATTTATAATTGAATATATAAATATAATGTTAATTAAAATTATCAAAAACTTAGAAAAAAAGCTAAGAGAGATACATGTGTCCTTTCAATATCATATAAAGACATTGGTTATCACATCTATACAAAAAATATTTAATTCTATGGGAAAATTTACCTTGTTTGACATAGGTACTTTCTATTAGTTGGGGCTGAGTCTGTGAGATGATACATTAACCTGTAAATTTTGTTCAGTGGAGATATAATGTTGAGTAGAAAAGAAAACATCAAATGTTAAGAGCTTTTCACCCTGTGTGACATTTACCAGTTTTATATTTAACCTAAAACTGTATTTTGATATTGTAATACCTATAAATATCTAGTTCTTCAAATATTCTTTTTCTATCTCTTTGTTTACACTTTAACCACATTGTTCTTCCCTTGGTTTAGGAGTTAAATAAATTTGGCACACATTCATTCTATATTTATATGTTATATTTTAACTTTATGAAAACTATATTTGTATGAGTCATGCTTTTAACTTTTTGAAAATTACACTAAAGAGTAGCTAATAGTTCAGTGGGGCTATTGCATGCCACGGCCTTAACTTCACAATTATGAATTCAATTTATCTTTACAATACTCTTATGAGACAGGACCTATAAATATCCACATTTTAGAGACACAGAGGAACTAATTAATTCTTAACTCCAAGGTAACACAGCTATTAAATGACAGAGTCAAGATTTCAACTGAAGCCATCCACTCCCTATCAACTGTATCATCTACTATGCTACCTGACATATAGTTAAGTTGCAGTAATGTTTAAAAAAAAAAAAAAAGAAAATCATAAGATAGTCAACAGAAAATGAAAATATAAATTTGTGGGGCTATGGGAGATATACTGATTCTAAATCTCTAACACCTAAAGATGTTCTAACTAAATGGCCTCATCTGAGTATTAAGACAGAAACAACTGAAGTGTTCAGAAAACCAAGAACACAGCCATTCTCTTTTCCAACCCTGCCTTCTAACGTAATTTTATTTTCAGAGAAGACTTGCATGCCGCCCCCCGGAATTTTAAGCACTCTAATCTAGTAATTAGCATAGGTGTTCAACTGATATTATTTCTAATAATGTCCAATTAGCAGCAAATCTAATAAGAAAGCGAGCTTTTATGTAAAACAAACCTGGGTTCAAGTCCTGACTTTCTGTGAGACCTCAGTTTTTCATTGTTAAAATCAGGGCAACAATGTATAGTATTTCTTAGGGACTTTGGGATGATTAAAGGATAAGATCTTTATAAAGGTCATAGTAGTAGGTCAGGAACATAATAAGGACTTGACAGATGTTAAATACTATTAGTTATAATAAAAACTATCACTATTCCTATTTATTAAGTGCCATTCACATTCCTTATGCTGTTACAAAAGAGGCTAAGTGACTAATTCAATTTCATGGTGTTAGACTTAGAATTGACATTTAAAGCAATTGTACTCTAAAGCTAATTAACATAATGACTATGTTATGAAGTCTTTCATAATATAATAAATTATATACATCACAAATCAACCTTTAAAGTATATGGTTTATTACAATTAAATTTCCAAGATGAAATGTCTACCAATGGTTTGGTGAAATAAGATTTGGACCCTATTAGGCCTACATCCAGGATCCAGCAATAGAGCCAACAAGGGGATTCTTCCCCAATGAACTGGACACTATTCCACAAAAGGAAAGTCGAAAATCTAATGGTTTTTATATTTTGAAAATGCATATCATACAATTGAGAGCACAAATATTAAAGAGTGTAATTTTAACTATATAAATGTTTAGAATAAAGACTGGAAGGAACTCTGGTAATTGGAACAGCAATTTCTGAACAGGTAGGGGTAGAGCTAAATCCATACAATACCAGAATACTGTATTCTGATTTGGTGCTAGAATAGTCAGGAACTGAAAATCAGATTCTCTGGGAAAAGGTAAAATAAAATCAGAGCATTTCTTTAGCATGGGAGCCCTAAGACCTATGGCAGGAGTGACAGAGACCCCAAAGAAGCCAGGGACCCCAAGGATAATTCAGTCACTCTCTATCCACTCAACAAGCATTGACTGTTGCAAGCTTTGTGCTGTCCCACTGAAAGAGAGAGAAGGAGCCAGACACCAAATCTTCAGAACCTTAAAGGGCCTAACAACCCTTGGAACCACTGAAGAAGGGACATCCATGTCCCATACCTGAATCAGGTGGCTTCCAGAACCTCCCCTGGCTCAAAGAAGATGCCTGCCCTACTCAGCCCCACTCTACTCCCCATTAAGAGAAGAGTTTTCCAAAGCTCTTCTGATCTCTGACAGGGACAGGTGTTAGTAGACATATTTTTTTCACAGGTACAATACCTGGGCAAGAGGATGCCCAAGCAACTTGCAAAAGGTTGGCAAAACAAAAACAAAAACTGGGAGAAAATAGCCAGAACATTAACATTGGCTGTAGGGTATTTCTCTCTGCTTGCTAGGATGTTGCCTTTCCTTTCCAACCCTATTTCACACAATATTTGCTTAGAAAGTTCTTATAAATATTTCAAGATTAATTTATCAATGGAAACTTTTCAAAAAGCCATAGTTCTTCTTCATGGAGTCTCAACCCAAGGCAGAGTGGATGGCACTCTACAACTTCTCACTACATACTGTCTGTACTTTTTAAAAAGCACTTTCATATGTGCCTTCCCCCATTAGACTGTAATGCCTGTCTTTAATAACAGGACTATACCTTATTCATGACCATATCTGCAAATAATAAATGTCTGGGGAGTGAATGAGTAACTTATAAAATGTGTTCTAAGAAGATAATAGACATCTTAGTAGTAAACTTCTCCAAACATGGCCTATTTACTGGACAGGCAAAGCCTGAAAACAGAGGTAGGAAACAGGCACATAAGCAAAAACATGGACACCCTGTAGTTTGACATCCTTGGAAATGACTGCTCTACATATAACAACATAGGCTCATATCATTAGGCTAGGGTACCTAGATGAACCCAAGAGACAGAATTAGTATACACCCATCTGCCCCCTTGTTTGTGCCCTAAGTAATGCGTATATTGCTTATTTTTTCTGAAGCCTGAATGGGAAATGTGTTTTTAACAGATTTAATCAATACACAAAACGACATTAAAAAAGAAATAAACCCTCACAATAAATAAAAAGCAAAAGGCCAATCAATAGCTAGCAGTACAGCTTAACAGCCACTCCAGCAGAAAACGGTCTGAAAAGGTGCTTCACACTCCACTGTCTGCACGATCCACAGCTGCTTGCTATTGATTTCTTGCAAGCAAAGAACATTTATTATCACATGCCAGTGTGAACCTAGCAAGTTCTCCAACAAGCAGCCCACAGTGTGCATCTAGCAATGCAGTGCAGGTAGCTGGCTGCTGAAGGTAGGCTGGGAAGCACATGTATTTGCTTCTCTTCACCCCACAAGGCCATGATAAACATCCGATGTATAAATCTAAGAACTTGATGTGTGTTAAGGACTCATGTCCCACATGTACTTCCTTGGGGCCCAAAGCAATAAGGGGGTTCCAAAATTGTATACAACTCAAAACAGTGGTCATGAACAAGCTAATGGGTAACCCCAGTAGTGAAGATAGACAGAGGTGTTTAAAATCACTGTTTTCAAAAAGTCCTTCCCAAAGTTGACTTTTTTGCATATGTGTTAGAATGTGCAGGTGAGCTAGGTTTTGTGCAACATTTTATGGTCTTATGAAGGAAAGAGGAGGAACTCAGCAACAGGTTGCCAATGGGAGTGGCACTGCCACACAATCCAGGAAAGAGATTCTGGATTCACCTGATGGTGCAATGGCTACAACATACTGAAACTGCCCTGTCCTGATTTGAAATGCCAGTAAGAACCCAATGTCCAAAAGGAATATTCTTGCAAAGACACTTTGAAGGTTTCGTTCCTTTTGTGGCTCTTAAATATTGCCCCAGCGATGTGTCATTAAGTTGGCACACAGATGGTGCTCACCTCAGGGAGATCAGCCACCTCTGTTTCAGATTTTTCAGAATTGAATACATTCTTTGGGGAATGTTAGGTCTTAACAGATCCTACATGAACTCAAAATTATTTCTGGGATGAGTTTGCCTGTCATAGTTTTTAAAATAGCTGGAAACATCATCTAAATGAAACTCCTATGATTTTACCATTACATGAAACAGTGGAAAGTCATGTCTTAAAACTGGATAAGATGGTTAATAAATCAATTATACTTGAGTTTCCAATCAGATGATTTTTATTTTCTACCCAATACAAGGGAATCACTGCCATACAAGGTAATCAGTAATCTATCATACTTTCACAATCACTTACATTGGTTTTCAACTATCTTTCTAAGAATGAACCTGAAGATGTACCCCACTGTCTCTATTGACTCATCATCCTTTCACAAAGAATGATGGAATAAAATTCAAACCATGCTGGCTTGGTCTACGCATACTAAATGATACGGCTTTTAAACAGAGGTGATGGCTATATAACAGAACCTCAAGCAAATACCAAATTTGGCAAATAGGCAAGGAAAAACAAAGGTTATAGGTGACAGAACCATTGCTAGAAGAAGTACAGGAAACTCTAAAATGCAGACATTTCTTTAGAAGCTTGCAAGTCATGTCCAGTTTCTATTCTTAGGCATGCAAGAATAAATGGAGATATTTCATTTCCATTAAAGATCAACCTGCTGTCCTGAGAAACTACTCATGGAAATGAAATGAAAGTATTCAAATAGTTTTCCCCTAAACAAACAAACAAACAAACAACTTTTGCCATGATTGAATCCCTAATCAATTCATATGGTCTTATGACAGTATTTTAAGAACTATAATTTATTTTAGACATATGCAACATTCTAGAAAATACACTATTCCCAAGAATTAGGTAAAAGCTAGATTTCCTTGATGACACTCTATTTACAATGTATGCCCCATTTCTGTTATTTAGGTCAAAGGCAGGCTACCTACGGCACGCACGTTAGCAAAACAATTATTAACTGCCTCCAAGAGAAGACGCAATGCCTGCTTTTCTCTATATGCCTCTCCTTCATCCTTCTTCCCTTATAGTCACTATTTTATTCCTTCTTCTTTCTTTGCCATTTCACCATGACTTTTACCAATGATAAGCATGAGCTCTGTGCAAATCTGCTGGCAACATTATGGGTAAATGTTCAACTCCTCATGCAAACTAAACTAATGAGAATTTGCCAACAGAGGCAGGTGCACATAGAATATCAGATAGGTAACATCATTCTGAAGATGTTTGTAGAGTAGAAAATTACAACTCTCAGGATCAAAGTTGATATAGAAGATAATAATCTATGATGTCAGGAGCTGAGCTGATTTTCTTAAGTGGAACAAACTGGTTCTGCTGCTAGTTCCAAAAGAGAAGTTAGCCCAAATACTTACTGTGCTGATAACTGGATACAGAGACATCCATTCTAACAATTTTAAGCAACATACCATTTTGATATATTTGGTTGGGCTTCATTAAGAGCTTATATCCAAACTTAATAGTTACATCCTATACCCTGAATTCTATGTATTCCCCACAGTCTGCTATTAAAATGTTCTTGCTCACATTTCCAGATAACCATCCAATCACAGAAATCCTGGTCCACTCTCCAGGAGAATCAGCAAGTAGATTATTTTAATGATTTGGGCTCAGAAGTCTTCTACAATCAAAAATTTAACTACATCGTTTACAGAATAAAATTCAAAATACATTACCCTAAGTCTGGATGTCTTAGAAACATTGTTGAAGGGTGAGACGCTCTTATGGCAAAAGAAAGCTGACCTTTCCCAATCCATTACATATGGACAAACTGTTCAAATCAGGTAATGCAAGAGCCCTCATCCCAGACTTAGGTATAATCTGCTCTTCACAAAGACAGAAATAATCACAGAAAATTGGAAGGAATCCTGGTTGATTTTTGGCAGAAAACAGTGTCAAGCCTGGTTAGCAGAAAGGAATGCGTCAGTGAGAAAAGAACACATACATACCTTCTGAAGATGGAGCCCAATCGCTGCAGGTAGAGCAACTTACCTTTCTGCCCTTTCTGTGTGCAGTGTCTTCCTGACCACGTTCAGCTGGAGTGGTGTGTATGTGTGATATGGAATAAACGTGTGAGGATAAAGACGTATATGCCCCCACTTAGAGAAAAAAAGCCTCCCACGCAGGCAAATTGGAGAGGAAAGACAGAGCAGACAGTACAATTCCTCAGGTACCCTGGATGGGTCCATAACCCCCTGTTTCAGAAATCTTCTACAGAGAGTGTGTCCTTTGCATTATAAATATAAAGGCATATGCTTACACCTAGATCAAAGAGTTTCAAAGAATTTTCTTTCTACATTACCAGATTCCCCATTTGTTTCTCCTTAGTGCATCTTAAGAAACTGAGAGGGCACATAAAGAAAAAAAGCTGTGAAAAAGGTAGAAAACAGGAAAAGAGGTAGCTACATACCTAATAAAAGTTGAGAAATAAGGAATCAAGGAAAACCAAATAGACATGATAGAGATAGCATTGTAATTGGCACTTGCTTCTACTTGTACAAACTGTCATATAACTTTGGTATTTACTCAGATAACATTATGCATCTTTTTTGCAAAACCAACTGACAACTGAGTTCAGAGTATAAAATCAACTCCCACCATGAAGGCTGCATTTAGAAAATCAGAAGGTCAACAGGACCCACTAAGTCAGGTCTTTGCAGCAAATTTCTTTGCAATAAGTCAGAAATTTCAAGTGTTTGCTCATCATTGAAAGTGTTCACATTAGGAAAATAACATGAGAAGGAACTGGAGACACAGGTTATAGATTCCCATGGAACAGACGTATCTCCACCATTGGTGCTAGAATCAACTTCATGAAATCAGTCTTTTCCTAGAATTGAATCAGCTGATTCACCTAAAGCATCACTAGTGGACAAAAATAGCAATTGTCTTTCTTCCAATATAAAGCGAATACACAGATACATACATATATATATATATATTCACAAAACATAAATGTACATATAAACAGAACAACTCTATATATACATGTGTATATATATATATACACATGTATATACATATAAACAAAGTAAGTATAAATAAATTCAGCCAGAAGGAATCTCTACCTACATTTGAAACACACTTGAGAATGCCTTAAACATTTCTAGTTGGAAAAATTAATAAGCTCTTAATGTCTTCATCATTCAGAAAGCCTAAGAAATTCTGTAAACCCAGATTTTTTTGGAAAATAGTTACATTCCTTAAATATCCTCTAAGTTCTAAACAATGAAAATGGGGAATCTCAAAACTGTTATCCAGGTGATTTAATTACTGTACAACTGAGTCCCTTAGAACAAAAATATTGTCTACATTGTTTTGTTTTTCAGTCAAATGTAATGAAATCTAAAGAAAAAAAGGAAGTAAATGGAAAAATATCTAGTATTGTTGAATGAGAAATATCTCTTTCCTAGAATTAAATCAGCTGATTTACCTAAAGCATTCACCGTGCTCCTCCCATAAGAATATAAGTCCTTTATTTTCCAAGTTTCTGGATGAGAACACTGCTAATGAATCTTTCA
The DNA here is from genome assembly GCF_054392235.1 of Sus scrofa. Taxonomy (NCBI): domain Eukaryota; kingdom Metazoa; phylum Chordata; class Mammalia; order Artiodactyla; family Suidae; genus Sus; species Sus scrofa. The sequence goes on along the minus strand of NC_139389.1, from coordinate 113,025,772 downwards.
GCAGAGCCATCCTTATACATAATGACCTTTAAGCTTTCTCTAAAACTCTGAACTTTGAAAAAAGAAAATTCTGGAAAAGTGCCAAGTATGAAAAGGTTGTACTTACGATCATTGCACTGGTTTCCAGAATATGAGGTCATAGAACAGTCACAGGTGAAGCCTTCCCACTGCTGCATACAGACCCCCTGGTTGGCGCATGAATCCTCCTGGCAGGTGGTACTTGGTCCTAGTAATTCACAAGAGAGTGAAAGAAGAAAAAAGGAGAAAGTGTTAAAAATTAATCAAATTCAAAGCAGTGACTTGCATTTACTATTCTCATGCCCCCAAACATTCAAAGACACAACCACCAAAAATGTCAATGCTATATCATGCAAGAAGAACTCACTACATACAAAAGACGACAGAAACACACACTTAGCCACAGACTATCAATAGTTACACACAGAAGGGAGAGGGCTGAACACACTGTTCTCTTTTGGGCAGACTTTGTGAAAGATCTTCATTTCCACTATTCAACTAGAAAGAGATCTCATTTGGAGCATGGTCTTTCTCAATGCATAATGCTAAAGCAGAAAAATGCATTCCCCTGATTCTTGTGAATTAAGGCACAAAAGTTCTCATAGTCTTCTTTGTAACACTAAAAAGATGTTTGATGATAATGAGGAGAAGGAGGAGGAGGATATAGAAGCCAATATGTATGGATGTTTTGTAGGTGATAAGCACTGGGTACTAAGTATTTTACCTACATTATCCCATAAAGCTCACCAGTGACCTTAAAAGGTAAGTAATTATGGTTACCTTCATATCACAGATTTAAAAACTAAGCTCCCAGAAGTAAAGTAATTTACCCAAGGTCACACATTGGATAATTAAAGGATCTGGATGTACAACGTAGGTCAACTAACTCTGAAACTACCTCAATGGTTCTTAACGCATAGTTCTCAGACCAGTATTACCTGGGAAGTTGCTAGGAATTACTAAGCCACACACCAGATTGACTAAATTGGAAACTTTGGGCAGAGGCAGAAATCTGGGTTTTTGCAAGCTTTCAGGATGTTACGATGTAGCCTAAAGTTTGAGAACCAATGCACTGTACCACAATGCTGCTATAGGTTTATAGAAGAATGTATTCAGAGATTGCATACACCAGAGGGTGCAAAAGAGGTATAGAAAGAAAATATTGGAAATAATATTCATTTACTTTATTTCAATATTTCATGTCTTTCACATGCACGTAATAAATAATGGTGCATGTATATAGGAAGACCTATCTTGAGGACACTCTCAAAATTGTTTGCGGATATGAGTGGGCAACTGAAAAGTTTGGCAATCTCTACCTTTCAGATTGCCATCTCTTCAGATCACCATGAGGCCTCTGTCCAACCATTCTATTTTTTACTTCTATATTCATCTTGGGGGTGAAAGATAAACTTACACCTTTGGAAATATTTTACTTCTCAGGATAACTCCATGAATTTCCCAGAAAGCCTCAACAAAAGAGGAGAACTCTTTGACTTATCAAACATATTATCCAGGATCTGATGCAAAAAAACACCTGACACAGTAAAAATATATCCATTTCAAAAAGTGTTTATTTCACGATTTTCGAGAAATGGCTTCCAAAGGCACAGAATATTGAAATGCAAGCATGCGGGGTCCTAAGGATGCAGGTTCAAAAGAGATGCTTGACTACAAAGGGTTTGTCTTCTGGGTGGCAAGACATTTTATATTTATTCATGAAGGGTGGAAGCAGTACAGATCATCACTCCTAATACAAAGCTATTAGGATATGACATTAAAAAGTTCAAAACAATTACTAACACTGGGGGAGCAGCATAGCTGCTGGGTTTCTGCAGCTCCTATATGCCATGTGGTTGCCCCATGTGGAGATGAAAGGAGGTTCACGGTCATGTTCTCAGTGGGTCTCAAACTGGTGCATTGTGTGGTACAAGGCTCATTAACAATGGCAAATCAGGACAGCTTTTTGCAAAGGACAAAAGCTTCCAAGAAGTCCACAGGGCTCCCTGACCAAACAGCTCTCATCAGACAATGGGCTAGTAATTCAATTGTGCTCAAGAATCAGAAACACATGGAAGGCTTTCCATTGAAAGCAGAAGAACAGCAAAAACTTTGGAAAGATAATAAGTCTTTGCATGGTCATCGAATCTGAAGACAAAAGTTTTTCCATGCCTTTCTCTTCCCCTTTAGTCAAATTTTCTAAGGGCCGGTTAAAATGCCTCCTGGATATCAAACATTCCCAAGTAACTTCAAACAACAATTCTCCCACTTCTTAGTGGCCATGGCACTCATTAGCTACATCATTAACATTTATATATGATAATGTTTAACATGTTATTATATATTGTACTGCATTCTACTTATAAAAATCCTCTAATTCTTTCACTGTTTTACTATTTGTCGCCCAAAGACAGAATGCTGCCTACAGTTAGAAAGCATGTTATATACTTTGGTTATGTCCTTGCCACACTAAGTGTACTGTGCCGGATTCAGAGAAAGTGTTTCAGTAAATGTGGAGCTGATCTGAACTGCAGCCTCTGGACTTGCCATTGCCTGATACTTTCAAAACCTGAGCATGGGAGAATGTTCCTATGCAAAGTGAGGTCAGGAATCCAACGCAGAGGGAATTATAGGTCATTTCCAAATTCCTCGGAATTTGTTTCACATGCATTAAGGGGTGAGTGCCATTCAGAATCAGACAATCCTCCAAGATGACTTACTACTACATTCCAATCATCTAAGAACAAGAGCAACTTCAGGGTTTCATCAAGGGCCAGGAGAGCCTGCAATGACTTCCCTTCCATCGGAACCTGAACTCCTCCTTCCTTTCTAGGCAGATATTCTAGAGCTCCTTCTCCAGCCTCATTTCCTACTGTTCACTTCCAGTACTCTGGGTTCCTTCCATCCCTTCCTCCAGCCAATTCCCCTCTTACACAATAGTGCTCACAGCGGGGCCCCAGTCAGCAGCAGGTGCATCCCCTGGGAGCCTGTGAGAAATGCAAGTTTTCAGGCTCCCCCCAGACCTAGTGGCTGGAGGCTGGGTTCTGGAATCTGAGCGGTGACAAGTCTTCTGGGTGGTTCTGAGACCTCCTCAGGTTCTAGGACCACCACTCTGATACTTCAAGATCATCCCCACTTTCAAGGTCTCTTGTTCTTGCTCAACTCATAGCCTGAAATGTCCTTTACGTGGCTTTTCAAATGACTGGCTCATCTTATTCTTTTAGTTTCAGCTTAAAATGGGCTTTATTCAGAATATCTTATTTAAGGAAGTCCCCAACAGCACTTTACTTACTCTCCATCCTATTTCTCTCTTTTTTTTTTAAACTCATAACAATTACATGGACTGTAACTCAATTATCTGTTCAATTCTTTATGGTCTATCTCATCCTGCTGGAATGAAATGCTCATAAGTATTAAAGAATCAGAAAAACAGAAATGATTTTTTTCTCATGGAAGACATCCTGATCTTCAAATATAAAAGAATTTTTTGACTGTTAAGTTGGAAGACAAGGATTTCAGAAAAGTAAACTAAGTCACAGAAAAGTCAGGGGATTTTTTGCAATATCCCACACAGGTAATATAATAAGCAGGAGGGCCAGGTCTCAAACCCAAGCTTGCTAACTCCACAGAGGAGTTAGATCCACCAAACCTCTATAGAGGTTAGTCATGTGCTTTTAGGAAAGATGGTGACTTGACTTTGTATAGTAGGGAAAGTGACAAGGCAAGAGAAGTACTAAATATGCCATCAATAAATAGTAGTAGGTACTTTGGGTTCTAACTCCCAGGTCTGTTTTTAGTTTTATGGAAAGCATCACACTGTGTCTTTTTTTCTTCATTTTTTCCCCCAGATGCTAACCCTGATGGCTGCCGCAAATTCCCCATCATTCTGCCTGAATCTGGGGCTGTTTTTCCCTCTTAAGAACTCTCACAAATGGTCATTTCTTGCCTGTTAGTGCTAAAATCCACCTTTGCCATATATATAAAGTAACTTTCAGACCCTTGAGACAGATGCGCTGCCGGAAGCAAAGGACACTTGTATCAGACTGTATTTCCGTATTGCCCAGGGAGGACTTAAACCTATGCCTCAAACATCCCAATTTAAAATGGATAAATAAGAAGTTCTCTTGTGATGCAGTGGGTTATAAATCTGGCATTGTCACTGCTGGGGCGCAGGTTAAGTCCCTGGCTCTGGAATTTCCACATGCCTAGGGTATGGCCAAATAAAATAAAATAAAATAAAAAAATAAATATTAAAATGGAATAACTGTGCAAATAACCAGCACTAGCTGGTCATGGTCATAACGGGATGGTGGGCTTGATGAGGAGCAGAGCCTGGGATGATACAAGCGGTTTAATTCCCAATGTGCATTCATCCTAAAGGGCTTAGGCTGATATCACACTGGTAGGTACCGGGTGAGGCTGGTTTGACAATATCTGTCATCTTTAATCACACAGGATGAGGTGTTTGTCAGAGAGCACCACCACAGTAGAACTCTGTACCAAGAAAGAGTTTGCTGGCCCTACATAAAGCACAGCTGCCATGAGAAGGAGCCGGATGAGGGCTGCTAAGGGCATGTCTAAAGAGATATCTTCCACCTTCGACTTTATTTTCCACTCCTGTAAGTGCATAAACGCTTCCACTTTTATATATATTTCTTTCTTTTTACAGTGGCACATGGAAGTTCCTGGGCTAAGGGTCAGATCAGAGCTGCAGCTGCCAGCCTACACCACAACCACAGCAAGGCCAGATCCAAGCCTCATCTGCAAAATACACCGTAGCTTGTGGCCATACTAGATCCTTAACCCATTGAGTGAAACCAGGGATCAAATCTGCATTCACACAAACACGGTGTTGGGTTCTTAACCTGCTGAGCCATAATGGGAACTCTGACTTGTTTATTTTTTCATATATGTTGTTTCATAGAGGTAGGATGACTGAACAGTAATTGAGTGGGAAGGAAGAAAAAGAAAAAAGGAAGAAGAATATATACAGACAGATGTATTTGTGCACATGTGTGTATATATGTGTGTGTGTGAAAGACTCTTAGCAGCTTTCTGAGAATTCTACTGATGAAATATAAGGATGAAAGTGTTGAGGCTTCATGGAAGGAATTCTCTCTTTTTTTTTTTTTTTTTTTTTTTTGTCTTTTTGTCTTTTTAGGGCCGCACCTGCAGCATATGGAGTTTCCAAGGCTAGGGGTCTAATCGGCGCTATAGCCACCAGCCTATACCAGAGCCACAGCAACGCCAGATCCCAGCTGTGTCTGCAACCTATACCCAGCTCATGGCAATGCTGGATCCTTAACCCACTGAGCGCGGCCAGAGATTGAACCTGCCACCTCATGGTTCCCAGTCAGATTCATTAACCACTGAGCCATGATGGGAAGTCCATGGAAAGTATTCTTGATATTAGGGGTAAGACTAGCCTTACTTAGCTGCATATCTTGGTCCTTGCAGCAAAGATGCTTCTGTAGCTCTCAGAGCACTTCTACATTTATAGGGTTGGGTTCTCTTGGTTTTTCTAAAGAGAGTAATTTATAGACAACAGAAGATTCATCCTTTTTAATTGGCAGAAACCCAACTCATTTCTACTTAATTTTAAAATAAAAAAGCAATGATCCTTAAATGTGTCAAATGTCCCTCTCCATAAGGAGCCAGCTGAGAAGTGAATGCCCTAGTTCCTATTTTACAGAAGATTAAGCAAAGCCAAAGAACCAGGTGCTAAATGTTATTATAAAATTTCATTGGTGGGAAGACCCAAGAGCACCTGTGCTCCCCAGACCTTCTTTCTTTTCCATCTTGAAGGCATGGCCCATGCCTGCTTGTGCTCAGAAAGGCACTGAGGCAGGTCTCATCAAGTATGCTCAGGAGCTTATAACAAGGGTTCAAAATAGTCACTTGGCTAGGATGATGAGTAAAAAGGACTGATGATAAAATTCAACTTTTAGGGGACATTGGAAGAGTTTCAATAACACCCCTGTTCTCCTCAATCACTTCAGCCCTCTCATCATACACTGAGTAAAACAAAGTCAGGATGGGCATGGGGATTGGTTGAAAGCTAGAGGCCCTCATGAGGTCTCTAATGGCCTTTGAGTTCATGTGCTGTTTAATATTTAACAACTAGAACCCAGGGGGGAGAAAGTACTAAAACCTGATCTGTAACATTTCTCTAACCTAATTTTCAGAGTGTAAAATACTCCCACCACAGCCAATTTCAAGTCAATATGTGTAACACGATGTCACTCTGCTTGCAAAATTCCTGAAAATTCCTGTGCTGGTGCCAGCTCTCACACAGCATTGCCTTGATGTTCAATGAACAGCAGAGAGTAACTGCACTGGGTGAGTAAAGCAATCTGCCCACATGACACTTTCAGACAATGGAGAAGTAACAGTGATGCCTGTCCCCCTGGGGCATGTGGAGAGGGGAGAGAATGGTGGCGTCATAAAAAGTTGCTCAATCCATCCTCTTTCCAGAGGGTGCCTGGGTAATTAAGGTGCAACAATTTGATCATCCCTTCTTTCTAAAATCATGAACGGGTTCCCAAAAGTCAGTGCTGCCTCAGGAAATGTAAACTGAGGCCTCATTATGTTCTGCTTTTTCTTCTTTTCCCAGCACTCATGTAGCAGCCTATCAGAGTAGTAGAGGGAATTTTTTAAGAGAGAGAGAGAAAGTTTCAAAGGTGAGGCTCAACAAAAAGCTAATTTAAAATGCTTTGCTTTAATGAGCATTCTGTGAATAACATCTAGAACTTAGTGAAATTGTATTGCTATGAAAACCAGCTACCATAAAGTCAGGTGGAGGACACGCTTGGGTACTCTCTGGTCATCTGTGTACTATTTCTGCTTTGGAAACAGGCGAATCCAAACTCATACCCTATAGCACAGTAGGGAAAAGACCATCAGTTTTAAAATCCGGCTTTGTCACTTATTAGGAATGTGACCTTGGGATAGCTACTTAAAGTCTCTGAACCTCCTTTTCCCCATCTGTACAGAGGAGATGGAAGTTGTTTCTACCTAACATGGTGAAAGGATTGAATCAGATGACATATGCAAAGGCTATAAAGGCATCCATGAACTGGGGATAGCGATATCTACCCCGTAAGGTCGTCATCATTCTGGAGACACAGTATACCAAGTCCTCAGCATGCACCCGCACTAAGTAGGCCCTCAATAAAGGATATTATCAATCCTGTTGGAAAGGAAAATCAAGCTCTCTCCACCCATTTCAGTTGGGTATGCAGTTGGTCAGGAGAGCAGGTAAAAACCACAGTCATGTAGTAAATCACGGTTACACAGTTCTCTGCCATGCAATGTTGAGAGACAAGAGGTAGAAACCATTGTGAGAAGCTCCATGTAATTCTTCTCTCTCTTATTATTTCCCACAGTGCAAACTTTTTTTTTTTTTTTCTTTTTTAAGGCCCCACCTGTGGCATATGGAAGTTCCCAGGCTAGGGGTCGAATCGGAGCTACAGCTGCTGGCCTACGACACAGTCACAGCAACACGGGATCTGAACCTCTTCTGTGACCTACACCAGAGCTCACAGCAATGCCGGATCCCCAACCCACTGAGCGAGGCCAGGGATCAAACCCGCATCCTCATGGATACTAGTTGGATTCATTTCTGCTGTGCCGAAACAGGAACTCCCAACGCAAAGTATTTTTGAGGAACTTAGTCCTATTAGGTCAAACACTATATTACACAAAATATAATAGAGAAAGTAATACAGTCCTTAGATTTGGAGAAAACAAAGTGAGGAACTATATTCCTCACCGTAAAGAAAATTGGAGAATTAAAATTCTCTTTACCTGTTAGTATTTGGCTGAGGCCAACTCTTATCTAAAATGACTTGAAGCTTGTAGTTGTCAAAGGATCCCAACCAAAACTTTTATTGACTTGCTCAAGATATGCAGTACTTAAGACCAAATCTGATCATTTCTTGCCCCTGCCCAACCCCCCGCCCATCATCTGGGCAGAGGGACAACTTACATTTCTAGAAAAGAAGCCACTTAACTGCAGAAATAAAAGCTGCTAAGGGGAATTATAATTCAAAGCAGAGAGAAGATGTTCTGATCAATCACCTAACCCAATAAAGAGCTATTCTTTTATTTCTCATGACTCACTCTTACCAGGTCAAACTTAATATTTCTTTTGCCAATGGGCAGCTCCTTTTTTATATAGACAAGCTTTTAGGAAAACTTTTCCTCTCCAGGAATATTCCTCTTGCAAGTAAAAAAGAATTAGGAAATTACTTCTGCAAAATCCAGATACTGTCATTCTATTCAAGGGACATTCAAGTTCAAGGGACTGTACCTCTCAGCAATGCACACCTCCCATGGCCCTCAAGGGAGTACCTACTCCCTCTCTTAACCAAGGATGCAAAGTCTGACCTGAATCAAGGCTGTCAATCAAGTTCTTTCTTGACACCTGTCCTGACATATAAATGTCTGTTTTGAAACAGAATTACACTGTGGGGGGGTGGGGGGTGGAAAGGAAATAAATAGAAGAAAAAGCTCATTTTCTCCCTCTATCTTTTTAGCCTGCAGGAGGAAGAGGTGTCAGGCTCACAGTTCTTCCCTCTGTCTTGGAATATGCTACATGCCTCCTCACTGCTCTCTACTTCTACTTCCTGTCCTTCTCATCCATTCTCCATCCTGGTGTCACAGTGACCTTGACAAGGTGAACATCTGATCCAAGTCTCTGTCCTCCTCACAGCACCCTCAGGTTAAAGTCCAACTCCTTACACAAAAGGTCTGTAATCACCTGTCTCCGTCCTACGGCTCCAGCTTTGTCAAAAATCACATCCCTACATGCACATTATTTCAGCCAAATGGAGCATCTTGTAGGTGCCCAGAAAGGCCAAGTTCTTCCATGAGCTTCCACCTTTCATCCACCTAAACCATGCTGTCCTTCAGACTCAGCTCCAACTCTGTTTAGAAATCATTCCCTGAGCACCCGCCACGATCATCATGACCCCACACGGGGCACAGCCCTCTTCTGTGGCCACCCAGCATGCTCCGTTTTCACAGTTTTAGCATAGCTGTTTTCACTCTGCCTTGTAACTACTGGCTGATCTCCTATAGATTTATTTGATGTCAGAGGGTATCACATCTGCAATCCCAGTACATAGCTGAGTATCTGAATTCCTGTTAAATTGAATAGAACAATCACTAGAGAAGATGGAAGGAAGGAAGGAAGGAAGGAAGGAAGGAAGGAAGGAAGGAAGGAAGGAAGGAAGATTTTAAAAACACCATCCCAACAACACAATGACAAGAGAATTCAAGCTGTTGACTCGTGCAGACGCATTCTGCCACTTCCTAGACCCACTGTTCTATTTCCTTCTGAATGTGATTTGCTTTTACATTTCAGACTACCTCATTTCTTTATCACGTTTTGACTGTCCTTCACACTTAACTGGTAATTAGCACTATGTGTGCCCACAGGTTGTAGTTGAAAAATCCAGCCTGAGTAATGGTCCCTATTCCAATGTCTGGGAAATAAAATGGAAAGGCATTTGCATCCTAAAAGTCTTTTGATATAATATCAGGAAAAGAGTAAGATGACCCAAAATAATTACAAAGAATAACTGCTCTTGAAACAGACGGTCAAGTCATTACAAAAAGGGAAGAGGAGTTCTCCTCATGGCTCAGCAATAACGAACCTGACTGTATCCATGAGGATGTGAGGGTTTGATCCCTGGCCTCACTCAGTGGGTTAAGGATCTGGCATTGCTGTGAGCTGTGGTGTAGATCGCAGATGTGGCTCAGATCCTGAGTTCCTAAGGCTATGGTGTAGGCTGGCAGCTACAGCTCCAATTCAACCCCCAACTGGGAATTTCCATATGCCATGGGTATGACCCTTAAAAAAAGGCAAAAAAAAAAAAAAAGGGAAGAGAGTTGGGGTCAATGCAGTAATAAGAACCATACTGATGACTAGACTGCTTCTACAAATGAGCAAATTAAAATACTCCAAACTATTGTGTCTCCAAATCTCTATCTATACTTTGGTGAAAATTTTATAGTAGGCATAGAAATCAACTAGTTCTTTACATGATTCCTAGAAAAAATTTCTCCTTTGGGAACTTTAACTCACTTAGATACACAGAGTCCCTGTGTAAGTTTCTGGGGATTGAAAAACCCATATATGAAAAATGGTAAAGTCTTGGGGGAGATGAGGTTGTCTACTTTCACCTAATAAATCTGATCACAAAGTGCTTTGACAACCTCGAATCGCCGCTTATTATAAATCAAATCCCACAGCTTTCCCTCTCTCTTCCATTTACAGAGTGACATGGAGTGGATCTATTTTGAGAATTAGATAGAAAGCGAAAAAACAAAAGCCTTCAGTATTACTGAAAGAGCCCCACATATTTTGAAGTTGAAAGCTATTGCACAACTACTTTGAACTTTAAAACACTAAGCTAGGGCATGATCTTTTCATTAATGCTAGGATGTATTAGCCTATATGTGAATGTACCGAGAGTGATGAAGAAAAAAAATTACAGTAAAATGGCTAGAGAGATGTCTGTCCAAGATAGAAACATGTGTATGGGTTACCTACATGAAATATAACAAGTCACTGCAAAGAAAAGAATACTTAAGATGAAAAACAATTTTTTAATTTTTTTATTGAAGTATAACTAGTTAACAATGCCGTGTTAGTTTCTGGTGTACAGAAAGTGATTCAGGTGTGTGTGTGTGTGTGTGTTTATTTTATGTATGGTGTGAGAGAGTGTTCTAATGTCATTGATTTCCATGTGTCTGGCTGGCTGAAAAATAATTTTTTAAAGCTATCTTTGTCTCAGTCACTGGTAACAATTCTTGCTATTTGCAAATTTGCAGAAGCCATTGGAGGCTTGATCCCCTGTTTAACTACCCTCCAAAAGATATTTAAAATGCTGGTCCTTGTCTTGCTATTCTGAATCACAGAACCTGACGGGACAGGGCAGGTGGACCATCAGAGACTTTGAAAGGCACCTCTTTGAATGGTAGAAGGAGCAGTTTCTGCAGGAGATATTCACTGACATCCAGAATGCAGGCATTTTAAGGGTATTCAGGATAATATTGATAGATCAATAGATTCTCTTCTGCCCTAAAAGTATTTTTTTCTTTAGAATCACAAAACAGGAAAATAATGTGTTCCATCAAATTCCCCAATGGGAGACATAAATCTCTGGAATGTTTTAATGACATTAATATCTCTGAAATGCCTAAAAGGTTTCTTTAAAGTGAGTCAAGAGAAAATGGCATTCTCTTTCACAAGGTCCGAGTGCTCAAAGCCCTACCCTAAGAAATGACCTCCTTGACCGAGAAAATAATAAATTAAGAAGTCAAGTGGACTTTTTTTTTTGTTCTTCTTCCAAGTGCTATCTTCTGTCTATAGCAAATAAATTAAAAGGAGACAATCTCTCCATGGAAACTACTTAGAGGCATTTCCAGAAGTGTGTAATATCTTTGTGGGGAGTCATGATACAGGACGCTGTCAAACCTCTTTGGTCCCCCTCACATGTAATCATGCTCCCATCCCCAAGGCCTCGCCTTTGTTGTTATTTTTCATGCAGTGATCTGGGTTTTCTGCCACTGTTTGTGAAGAACAGAGGGTTCAGCCCCCTCCCCACAACCGCTGCTGTCCGAAAGGTGTGACAGCTTGAAGGCCTCTAAAGAAGAGATACCCAGGGTTACATAGGACATCTTTCAGTCCAAAGTGGTAATGGGAACAAGAACCTTCTCTACCTTGCAGGTCAGCTTTGGTCAACGCAACTTTGTTAGCAAAAGAACAGAAAAGGCGAAAACAATAACCAGAGGTTAGTAAGAGGCAGAGTCAACCAGGGGAACATCACAGAAATGAAAACACAATCAGCATAACCAGCATCACTCGGACAGACAATTGAAATGCTCGACAGGTTCTCCAGAGACAGCACAGACAAGGGGACGCACAGACCAGGGTGGAGCAGGCCTCGCCAGAGCTGCTTTGGCAGAGCAGTGGCAGGGAAACACTGGACTGGACAGAGCACAAACAGCAGTCACAAGGACCTCCCCACAGTCACACAGCCAACCCCAAGGCATATGGTCCAGAAAAATGATCTTCCATCAGTCAGGATAAACATCCAGAAATAAGGGCAGTACATGGCCAGACTGAAAAACACGTGTGCACAATCAGACAGAGCCCACAAAAATAATTCCAAACATTTAGGAGTTAAGCATGGAATCATCACTTGGGAACACTCCATGGAACCTCCTGAAAATGCCCCGAGAAATGTGGCACTAGAACTGGGCATTTGTATCAAGGTGAGATGAAAATACCAATACCCTCAATTGGCCTAATTTATAAAAATGGAGCCAAACCCTAATGACTGTGGGCAAAAAGGGACCAAACCAATGTCCTTTTTTATTTATTTATGCCAACTCAAAATGAAGCACGTGTTTTTTTCTCAGATGTTTGCCATCTGCAATTTGGGAATTGAATTTCTAGCCAATTCAAGCCTTGGCGTCTGCAGCAAAGCTGGCCTCAAGATAGAAAGAGATATTTACCAGCCAAGTATTGCATTAGACATTATAAAAAATTCCTAGCCCCAACTGAGAGGTTCCAAGTCACAGCTAGATGATGGCTAGATTGTCCAAAAATTGCACTTAATTTCTAATTTATACACTGCATATATTAGAAATATAAAATCAAAACCTAATGCAAGATTTTTTTCTTTCTTACTACAAACAATTGAGAGCCAAAGAGTAGTGGATTAATGTGTCTCTAAAATAATTTTAGACTCTTTTGGTTAGATATAATAGAGAAAGTAATACAATAACTACTTAGGGATCTGGAAGTATCATTATCAATGACTTTGATAAGAATATATGACCTATCTTAGCCTGTGTACCCCAGATATCTAAGAATAAAACACATTTACATTCTTGATGAGATCTAGACCCCAGTTCTTTGGAATGAATCATAATCCCGTTTCCTATTCTAGTCATAGAAATGATCAATCAAAAAATATGTTCCACTCCCTATGACTCTGCCTGTCAAAGGCCGTCTTGAAGGTTCTGTACTACTACAGAGACTCAGAATGAGAATGATATTTTTCTGCAGTTTTGTGCCCTTTCCTTCCCTCCCCATCATCTTCCATGGTGCCCTAAAAACTCTTGGGATCTCTTAGAAGGGCTTATTCACAGTAGTGCAAACTTCCAATGACAGTCATTTATGCCATAACCCACTTTGGGGCCATTTTTCCTGTCCACTTAGGCTAATTATCCAAGTCATCTGTGTACCATAAACAAGGGCTTTCTTCCCTCAGCACTCATCCCCCACTTCACGCCACCCAGCAGGGCAGTCATAATGCTCCATGGGTAGCCATCATAATTATCTCCATGGCAATAGAGTGCAGTATTATTAGGCCCATGGGACTGGCTATAGATGTGGATGGTAGAGCCATCAAGCCACAGTATTCGGCTTTGAACAATCACCCATACTCAGGAAGGTCAGAACCTACTGTAATGCATGTCATGAGTCATGTCACACTGCACATAGAGCTGTAGGTAGGGTTAGGAACATTTTCTCCAATCAGATGGGTAATTTCTTTTCACTAATGCTCCCATGACTTCCCTTAAAGCTTTCTCAAGTGGGTCCATTCCACCTTTACACTATACATTTTAACCCACTTTCATAAAGGTTAGTCCAGACTTCCTTTTAATGCAATACTATAGCTTTCCTTCCTTACACCCCAATTTTTATACTCTACAGAACTGTGCCTCCAATACATAGCCATAGACACATGTGACTATTGAGGTGTGCAGTCTGAACTGAGGTGTGCATAAAATACACGTTTGATTTTGTAGTGTCGATATGAAAAAAAGGTAAGATGTCTTATGAAAAATGTTATATGGATTACACGCTGACTTGATAATATTTTGGGTATACTGGGTTAAGTTAAATAAAATGGAAAATTTAATTTTACCTGTTACTTTATAGCTTTTTAAAATGTAGCTACCAGGAAATTTAAAAGTATGTATGTGACTCACATTCTATTTCCATCAGGCAGCACTGCTATGGAGTTAAATGGATGGTTCCTATCAACTTTTGAATCTTTGGAATTAATGGCATGATAAAAATATTTAACATTTGAGGAGTGCCATTTGCTTTTATACTGTGGTTTTACTTGATACGATTAATGATTCCAGGAAAGCTGGAACTCCTGTCACTCCACAACATCCTAAACTAAGACACTCAAATTAATCCCCCAAATGGGGTATCTATTTCAGGATTTCCCTTAACATCCAAAAGAACTAAAAACAGGCCAATAAGACAAAAATTCTTGGGTTCAATGAAATTGTGCATTTTCAGGAGAAGAAAGCAAAGTGGTTGCTTTAAATGCTTGGTGATTCCCAACTTCCTCCCCCCTCCACACACACACACACACACACACACACACCCCATATTTGGCCAAGAGAATTTAATAAATATTTCTGTTTAAAAGAAAATTAGAGAGGGTTACAGGTACAATCAGCCTTATTACTAGTGCAAAATGGTAATGAGAAACTGACTCTTAGATGAAGGGAGACAGCTTCCATGCTATGGATCAGCCCGGGAAGCTGATTAGAAGCTTTTATTAAAATGTGCTTTAAGATGGCAAGTGAAGGATGGAAGCTGGTTAAGAACAGGAGTGATAAGTGAAGTTGAACAGTTAGGAGATGGATGAACAGGCTTGACGTGGTAAATTAATGAGGGATACAAGAAAACACAATATATTGCACAAAAGACCATGAGGCTCAACCAGACAAAAGAATGCACAGGTCCTGGTGACTGGTCAAACATCTCCTTTGCCTTTCAAGCTAGAGTTAGCTTTTCAAACTACCCAAGGAGGCTGGGGAAGGCTGAAAACACTGTCTGCTATCCCTTGCTGGTTAAAACTAGATGGTTTTTCTTGTAAAGAAATATTGGACTCAAAAGACCTGTAAAATTCAGTTAATATTGCAAGAGGCAGTGGATTATCAACAGAAATAGGCTGAGCATGGTTTATTGTACGGCATGGGTGGGCATGTAAGGCTATTAAATGTCTCACATGAGATAATATTTGTTTTTTTTGTTTTGTTTTTGTTTTTTTTTTTTTTTTTTTGTCTTTTTGCTATTTCTTTCGGTCGCTCCCGTGGCATGTGGAGGTTCCCAGGCTAGGGGTCGAATCGGAGCTGTAGCCGCTGGCCTACGCCAGAGCCACAGCAATGCGGGATCTGAGCCGCGTCTGCAACCTACACCACAGCTCACAGCAATGCCGGATCGTTAACCCACTGAGATAATATTTGTAAAGAATAAGCCTACTGTTTACTGAGTACCTACTATGGATATACCAGGAATTCTATACATAACTCTGAATTATATATATTACCTTCCAAGGTAAGTTTTATTGTCCCATCTTTCAGATAAGAAAGATGTAGTTCAGAGAGGTTAAGCAACTTGTTCAAAGTCACACAGCCAACAGGAACAACTACCTGGACCTAAATCCAGGTCTTTAGAATATGCTGTTCTACTACACCACACTAAGAAGCTGCCCAATGATGTCTAACATCTAGTAAGTACTCTATTACTTCTGTTTCCTCAACATGACATTCTGACACTGTTTTCCTCCCTCTTGCTCGGTTTGCATTAAAATAATGTAGTCACTGCTGGTGACAAGAACTTTTTACTCATGGTAACACAAGTCTCTGATTTGTACCTCCCCAGGTACTTAAGTATAAATGGAAGTCCCTGATGCCCTTTCAGCCATGCTGGAAGCCAAAGGCACTGTCAGGAGAAGCCTGAGGTCAATGCCAGGAAAGGTCCTCTATTGGCAAGTATGTGACACTGGGAAGACATGTGCCAACATACATTCCTGGAGCCTATGGCACATGTCTTGACATACTCAGCCAGTGACAGGAGGACACTGATGGTGAGGCAATGTCGGATGGTGAAGGAGAATGAGAGAGGAGTGGTAAACCAAGGAAGGAGGCACCAGCAGAAGCAGCCAAGAGGCTCGGTGCTTGCGACAAGGCTGTAGCTTAAAAAGAAAAAGGTTGTACCTTCACAGCCACGCTCAATCTGTCCACTCCGATGGAGGGCATCATTGATAAGATCTGGCAGGCGTCCGTTCAAGTCCACTGATGCCAGGCAGCCCTGAAAGCCATCCCGGGAGGCCACGAGCTTGGGGAGGTTGCTATACATGCCTTGGGCCAGACCAGCCATATAGAGGTCACCTGGAAAGGAAAACAGATAGTAAAAAAGCAAATGGGTAAAGGGCACGGAAACCATGTCACCTAAAGCCCATGTACATCAGACTATATGCTAGATAATGGTACCACAGCTGGGGGTGGGGGGTGGGGGAACAGCATAAACAAAGTAATTACCAGCGTTTCTGCACTGTAAAAAGAAGAACCTAACATCTCTTATGTGGCATTCATTTTATACACATCATCTCACAAATTTTAATCACCATATCTTTTCTGTGAGGTAGGTATTGTTGCCATTTTATGATGAAGTAAAGATTAACAACATTTTCAACAAAACAACCATTTATCGAGTGGTTTTTATGTGCCTGTTACCAATAATATGCTGAGGATTTTACAGACATTATTCCATCAAAACTCCTAACAGCCCATAAAGGTAGGAACAATTATCATCCTCATTTTGCAAAAGAAGTATACAGAAGCTGAACAAGGCTAGGAAATGTCACCAAAGTCACCCAGGTGGTAAATAATTCATCTGAGATTCCAAAACCTATATTCCTTCCCCTCTATTATGACCCCTCCACATCACTCTCTTTTTCTTTTTTCTTTTTTCTTTTTCTTTTTTTTTGTCTTTTTAAGGCCGCACCCAAAGCATATGGAGGTTCCCAGGCTAGGGGTCTAATCAGAGCTGTTGCTGCTGGCCTACACGACAGCCACAGCAATGTCAGATCCGAGCTGCATCTGCAACCTACACCACAGCTCACGGCAAGGCTGGATCTTTAACCCACTAAGCAAGGCCAAGGATCGAACCTACAACCTCAAGGTTCCTAGCTGGATTCGTTTCCACTGTGCCTCAACAGGAACGCCCATCTTTTTTTTTTTTTTTTTTTTTTTTTTTTTAAACTTGAGCATATGAAAGTTCCCAGGCTTGCGGCCGAATCAGAGCTACAGCCATGGGCCTATGCCACAGCCATAGCAACACTGGATCCAAGCTGCATCTGCAACCTATGCCGGATCCTTAACCCACTGAGCAAGGACAAGGATCGAACCTGCATCCTCATGGACACTATGTCAGATTCTTAACTCAATGAGCTACAACAGGAACTCCAACCCCTCTACATTTTGACATTTATCACCTCCTCACTCCGCACACACCCAAGGTTTACAGAGAAAACAAATCATTCCAAATGGGTGGTTTAAGCAAAAACCGAATAAATTGCATCATGGGAAAATTCAGTGTTTTTTAAAATAGGATATGCATGATGTATCAAAAATGCATGGCACTGCTAAAAAGTAACAGGATAAACTTCTTTACAAGGTTTACCTTTCAAATCCAGATTTTTTGCACCATTGATAACCTGAGTGACCACCTTAGTGTCCACTTTCAGGCTGTGGGTGTTACTGTTGTCCCGGGTGATGACGACGTTGTGCCACTGGTTGTCATTTAGGGGACGGTCACTATTGCCTTTGATCACATTGGGACCATTTCCGAGGTCAAACACGTAGTGGATGTACCTATGAGGGACCGCAAGTATCCAGTGACTTGAGATTCCGGGAAGTGGTTTAAAGGCAATGTGCATATAACTGACACTGAGGCCTTCAAATCCTCCAAGCCGGCTTGACATCGTGCAAGGATAATTACAGCTTGATTTACAGATATATGAATAGTCAGAGCCCATTCTATCAGACCTTACTTCAATTCTATACTCACTGAATCTATGTCTTTAACACCACCTGGTAAAACCAAGAGCCACAAAGTAATACAGGTAGACTCTAAAACACTAGGGGGGGGGGACATTTAAATTCAGTCAATCATGGACCTGTTTTTTTAGGTTTTATCCTGTTTTTTGCTTTTGTTTTGACTATTTCCCAACACAGAGTAGTAAACTATCTTGAAGCAATAACAAGTTTTAAAAATTTGCATATATGAGCTAATAGTAGTGCTGTAAATATCTATATTTCATTTCTTCCTATAAATTTATTGGTAGCAGATTGTACCACCCCAGAGAGAGATGGAACACATCCCATATCCCTTTTTTTGCAAAAAGACGTTTATTTCCCATAGGTTCAAAGGACTACATTTCATAGTAAAATGCCTGAGAGTATTGAGTTCGTAGAAGATCTTTAAAAGATCTTTAAATATACTCATGAATTTCTCTCCCTTCCAGCCTCTAACATTACACAAGTATTATATTTATTTATTTTTGTCTTTTCGACTTTGAACCTCTATGGAGGTTCCCAGGCTAGGGGTCGAATTGGAGCTGTAGCCACCGGCCTACGCCAGAACCACAGCAACGCGGGATCCGAGCCACGTCTGCCACCTACACCACAGCTCACGGCAACGCCGGATCCTTAACCCACTGAGCAAGGGCAGGGATCGAACCCGCAACCTCATGGTTCCTAGTCGGATTCGTTACCCACTGCGCCACAACGGGAACTCCCTAACATTACACAAATATTTTAAATCAGTGAGGATGAGAGCACGTATCCAGAATAGAGGGTGGAGAGCAGAATGGCACATTTTTCATGTCTATATTTTATGCAGGGTTTGAGCTAAGACATCTAGTGTGAACGGTGATTTCTTCCACTCACCCCTTGACTAGCTCTACAGCAATGAAGTCATTGCCGTCGCCACTATTGAAGAGAATGAAGCCATCAGCGGACGTGGTCTTGAACTGGAAGAAGAGGTGCATGGAGGTATAAGCCTGGAGGGTGGCCAGGCTCAGGTAGCTGCTCTTGGTCTTGAAGGTGACAGGGTCAGCGATGATGTTCCTCAGTCCAAAACGAGCCTTCAGTTCACAATAATCAATGTCTCCGTTTTTGCACAAGTCAATGTAGAGCAGGCCATTAAACATAAGGCTCTGCAAGTGGCCAATGAAACTGGAGGGGACAACGGAGATGTAACGTTTCTCGGTCATGATACCAGTTTCGATATTGTGGAATTCCAAGCGGGTATGGTCTCCCACCATTGTACCTACGAACATCATAAACGAGACACAGAAGTTATCGTGTTTCATCACAGCACCCTTTCTGTATCTTTTAGGCCTAATTTGTTTCCACACACAATTTACCAGTTCCAGACAACAAAATACTCAATGCAGTATCTATCTGACTTGGCTTCGGTGGGGGAGCTGAATCCTGGCCGCCCAAGTTATATGTCCTGTATCTCTCCTGCAGCTGCTAAGCATGTCCCACAATATAAAGGAAAATATGAGATCATGAGTAACTTAAGTTAAAGGATGAAACTATTAGTTTTCTCCATTCAGGAAAATAAATGGGTACTACGACATACTGTAAGAAGAAAGGTTTTTACTGCCCTAACACTTGTAAAGATGAAATAAGCAAGCCTTAGGCGTTCATTACCACATATTTCTTGGTATAATAATTCATCAGCCAGTACTTGTGGAAAAGTTTCTATTGGAGAATATACTGATTTTATTTGACCCGCAACTGTTGCTTTTTCTGATAACAACCTAATTTTCCTTTGGGAATGTTCTGCCCACTTCACTCTTAAACAATCTGGGCTGGATGAAGGTGACCCCATCCCAGCTCCTAAAGTCATCAAGCTACCCAGGCTGAACCACTAAATGTGTTTTACCCTACTAGCCATAGAGTAAGGGCTACAGACTAAGCGGTCTTTAAACTGCAGTGCATCTGAATCACACAGTTCACTGGGCCTCCCCCTTAGAGCTTATTATTCAAAACTCCAGGGTGCAGCTGGATAATTTGCATTTTTAACAAGTTCCAAGGTGATACGTACATGGCTGGTCTAGGGACCACCCTTCAGAACACTGGATTAGCAGCAACCCAAGCTGATCTAGTAATATTCACCCCCCAGGGTTTTTGCTGGAACACTGAGGAAGGAGATGTTCTTTACAAACAAGGTTTTCTGAAGGGGAAGAAGGAAAACCCAGAGCTGCTGGAGGCCATGTGATAAAGGGAGGCTTAGGGCCTGCGTGATGAGACAGCTGACCCAGAAGAAAACCACAAAATGGAGAGATATGGTCTATGAAGATGATGTCATTTGAAGACCTGGCTCTAGCTGACCAAATCTTGACTTTGAAAAACTACATAGCAATAGATTCCCTTTTATGCTTAAAGCATTTGAGTTGGATGTCTAACATGTGCAACGAAAGGATCTCTGGCTGATACAAGTAAACTATTAGACCTCTCATTACCTAGTTTACTAGAAGTAGTGAGTGGCTGGGACAAGGGTAACAAGGATGGATTGAAATATCCACAAAGAGACTGGAAATTTTAGTAAAAAAGTCAGGAAAATGGCATGAGTACGGCCAGAGCAGAAGGCAGCTTTCTCAACATTTATTTAGATAAATCATATTAATTTTTTTTTTTTTTTTTTTTTTTTTTTGCCTTTTCTTGGGCCGCTCCCATGGCATATGGAAGTTCCCAGGCTAGGGGTCCAATCGGAGCTGTAGCCACAGGCCTACGCCAGAGCCACAGCAATGCGGGATCCGAGCCGCGTCTGCAGCCTACACCACAACTCACGGCAACGCCGGATCCTTAACCCACTGAGCAAGGGCAGGGACCGAACCCGCAACCTCATGGTTCCTAGTCGGATTCGTTAACCACTGCGCCACGACGGGAACTCCCTCATATTAAAATTTAACAAACCAGCCCTAATCCCCCACTGGTAGAAGGAAGGAAGTGGAATCCCCTCTTCCTGCCCACTCCTGTTGCTATCTTCCACTTTGAAGAAATCCCACTAGCAAGACACTCCTAGTGAAACAGGGGGGAAGGGGGAGGGACACAACTCTTAAAAGAATGACACAGTCCTTGCGGATATGACAAAAGCTGGTCAGAACCAAGTAGGTACAAGATGATGGGTGATCCGACTTCCAGTGGACCTTGAGTTTCATTATATACTTCATTGTAACACATTAGCTGAGTGTCCCACCCACAGGTGCCATGAGAGTTCCAAGGCCAACACTAAAAAGCCAAAAAACAGGTGGTGGCCCAAATCCTAGAAACCCCCACCCCCTCCCAGAAATAGTTGGCATAATCCTCCACTCATTAGCCTAGGAAATTGCTCAGCCCATAACAACTCACCACCCCATATTTAAGGGCCTCTCTCCTCTTGCCTTTTGGGATAGCCCACGCTTTGTCTATAGGTCAATAAATCTACTTCTTACTTATCACTTTGCTTCTCACTAAATACCTTCTACAGTGAGACATAAAGAACCTGAACATCAGTAAGTCCTGGGACCAGGTATTTGATTTTAATTTAAAAAACAGTGGGTTTGTGTCCCAATATGAAGTGTATGGTTTCACTAGCATCTTTTTACTCCTCTTTTATAGCTTTCCAGAGGAAAAAAGAGGGAAAAAATCTGAACTAGTAAGGACTGTATGTATATAGCTCAGCCCTTGGTACGTCCTTTAGGGGAGCAAGCTACTGTCAAGAAACACCCAATTTGCCCCCGCTCATTCGTTCACAGCATGGCTGGTGGAAAAGCAAGCCCTGCTTCACTGGAGATGTCTACCCCAGGCGTGAATTAGTGTTTGGGTGGGCAATTCTAACACTTAAAATCAGTCCATGTACACCACATTTTTCAACATCATTGTTATCACTAATAAAAATGATGTTTGGGAGTTCCTGCCATGGATCAGTGGTTAACAAACCCAACTGGTATCCATGAGTATGCAGGTTCGATCCCTGGCCTCGCTCAGTGGTCAAGGATCTGGCGTTGCCGTGAGCTGTGGTTTGGGTCATAGATGTAGCTCAGATCCCATGTTGCTGTGGCTGTGGCATGGGTCAGCAGCTATAGCTCCAATTCGACCCCTAGCCTGGGAACCTCCATATGCCATGGGTGTGGCCCTAAAAAGAGAAAAGACAAAAATAAATAAATAAATAAAACTTGATTTCCACCCGACTTGCATTTGTTTTTTCTCTTAGTAGAGAACTCAGGTAGTAAAAATAGAAGGAGGGGAGGGGATCGTATTTTTGGGGGGTCCCTTACACTTCAATATGTGGAAGCCTCAACCAGATCACACCCTTGGGTGCTCAATATTAATTTCATTTCATTCGGAGCATACTCAGACCTAATTTAATGAATCACTCATATGCACAAAAATCAAATTTACATTTTAGGAGTTTCTATGTGGTGTTTTGACAACGAGTGACAAATCATTCTCTTAATATAAGCAAAAATAAAATAATGATTGTTGGTTAACTTAAATATAAAATTGTAATAGAACAAAAGTTAAAACACAACATAAATCTGTTCACAATTGAATAACTAGAAGAAAGAATTACTGTATGAAATTACTTAGTATTGAAAATTGGACTGGTCATGAAAAAGAAAACTAGCATAACTTAAATTCACCTGCTCTACAACAGGGAGGTGACTGAAACAAACACCCAGCATCAATCTGGCTAAGCGGCTCATACCGTGGCTGGAGGCTGGGGACTGGGAGTGGAGAATGTTGAGGGAAAATTATAACCAATTTCAAGGAAGACATAGGAACTGAGTTATTGGTCCTAGTAGTCATGCAAATTCTCAGTTTACAGTAAAAAAAAAAAATCAGTGATAAGAACTAAGAAGTGATAAATGGGTGATCCCTGGTAAAGAACGGAGTTCTAAAAAGATAATTTTAAAGTCAATTGGGAGTTTTTGGAGAAACTATAGATGAATTGGCCCCTAGAATTGAGAGGTTAGGAAAATCTGCTCACTAGGACATGAACATCATTAAGCAAGAAAATCATGTACAGTGTTGGCTTGAGGTAGAGAGACTGAAGAAAAATTTGGCTAAGTAAGAGAAGGGAAACTAACAATGAAATTTGAGAGCTTAGCCCAGAGATGCAGACAGATTTTAAAGTTTAGGATCACTCAAAGAGCTTCAACTAGAAGTTGGTAGGAGTTGGGGCACGGGGTGCGGGGGAGTGAAGAAGGTGACAGGTGAGATAGGGCCAAAATAGAAAAGGAATTGGCTCCACCACGTGCTAAAGGAACTCACTCGGCCGATGATGGAGATTCCAAAAAATGTATGCTGTTGCACCTGGAGAAGGCACTTAAGAGAACTGCTTTGAAACTTTCACCAAACTAAGCAAAGAAATGTGTTTTTTTTAAATCTTTGTATCACCTAATCAATGTTGATAACCGAGAACCTTTTCACTGATCTTTTCTGAATGCTGTCCGTAAACTAAAACTGCTTCCACTTAAGAAGAGAATATGCATATTTCACCCCAGTTGCTTTCAAGTTTCAGGGAAAAGAGGAGTAACTCAGGGAAAAAAATAACGAGGAAAAACCAAGACTACTGAATGGTCCCTTTATGTCAGGACCCATACTAGGCACTTCATAACAACCATAAAATGACATTATCACAATAAAACTCTAGGCAGGCATCCTTACCTTGCTTTAGAGGTAAGGACACTTTGCTTAGAGAGGTCAAGCAATTCTATCCAAGTTCATACAGACCCCAAATTGAATATGAGTATGTTTCATTCCAAAGTCCATATCTTATCTTGTACAAGATACTATTTCTGGGGGAAAAAAAAGCTTGACTCATTCTTTATATTATTTACATTATCGCCCAAGAAAAGCTATAAGTGGAATTTAACTGGTGAAATTTCCCTGCAGAAGTTGTTGTGGTTCGTTCACACTCCTTTCCAGCAGTGAAGTTATTATAATGTCATTCCATCTGATTCCCAGGCAATATTTGCAATCCACTCCCCAGAACAGCCATGTTGCCTTGGCTCCTATTTAGGCATACACTTCCATAGTTCACCAGTGATCATCAAGTGGGTTACACACCAGACTTCAGGGGACTGAGAGAACACAGACCTATTGAAAATGTTGGCCAAGTTCATGCTATAATTTCCTACAAGTCATTAGCACAGCATGAAGGAGCATGTAGGCTCTGAGGCTTGACTGTGGGTTACATAATTTTCTCTGTCTCAGTGTCCCTGTGAAATCAGGATGGAGTTATCAGGATTAAATGTATCTGTACATAGAAAGCACCCAGAATGGTGCCTAGGCTCCAACTGTTAATAATGACTAATGATGCACCTTTTTGTTTTCTTTTCTCTGGAGTGTTGAGTTTTCTGGTGACTTCACTTATTGCTTTCTCTCTTTTACCAGAATACAAGATCTTTTTCAAGTAGGGGCCACTTCTTGCCTCTTCTCTATGCCCCACAGTGTTTGGCAGAGGGGCCTGAGCACAGCAAGCATCCCTCACAATAGAGAAGAAGGTTGTATTTGAGACATTGGCTTTGGAATCATTGCTAAGAACCAGCCAATGCTGAGAGCTTAGCAAGAAATAATGAGAAAGGCTTAGAGGAGGCAACTTGACTTGTCTCGGCTCCCAGACATGGGGAGAGAATTAGGAAAACAAAGGCTTATAGAATCTTAGGAAAGAATGCACATTTTGCTCACAATGCCCCAGCTCTACCATTCTCATACCCTTTCCTCCATGATAGCAACATTTTTTTCAAAGTATATTCTATAAAATGCTTTAATCATTTTTTAAAAGTTCTGGCACCAAATAAAGTGGGCAAACACTGCATATGTAATTATTGATGACGAGTAATGTATATCAGCCCAGTATAAAGGCTCCACAAAGAATTCCACTTCATTTTGCCCAACCCAAGGCGATATCATCATGTTTGTCATTAATGTGAGAGACAAGTTTTCCTTGTAAAATGACATTTTTACAGCGTGGGGCTAAGGAGGGTGAGGGAAGGAAAGGGAAAAGTCAGCATGAACCAGAGGTGTCACGAGAGAGGTGACTTTCTGCAAGAGCCAGGAGTTCTGGACAGAGTGGGCAACGTTAAGTTCCTATGTTGAGGAACATAACCCAAGTGAGGTATTCTTTTAATTTTTTTTTTTAATTTTATGGCTGCACCCATGGCATAAGGAAGTTCCTGGGCCAGGGTTGGAATCCAAGCCACAGCTGCAACCTATGCCACAGCTGCAGCAATGCTGGACCCTTTTAATTCACTTCACTGGGCCAGGGATCGAACCTGCAACTCAACAATGACCCAAACCACTGCAGTCAGATTCTTAACCCACTCTGCCACAGCTGAAACTCCTTAATTCATTTGTGATAACAGAAATCCTTTTTTTTTTTTTTTTTTTTTTAGAAATCCCCCCCCCTTTTTTTTAGGGCCACACCCTCAGCATATGGAAGTTCCTAGGCTAGGGATCAAACCAGAGCTATAGCTGCTGGCCTACACCACATCCACAGTCACAGCCACAGCAACGCCAGATCTGAGCCACATCTGCAACCTACACCACAGCTCATGGCAATGCTGGATTCCTAACCCACTGACCAAGGCCAGGGATCAAACCCATGTCCTCATAGATACTAGTAAGATTTGTTTCTGCTGAGCCATGACAGGACTCCTCAACCAGTCCTTGTTAACTGTCAACTGAACTTCATATTTTTCCGGAACACATTATATTACCATAAATGAAAACCACCAGGCTGAGGACTATTTCTTTCTTTGCTTTTGATTTCTTATGAATCTGACCTATTCTTTGCATCATTTCTACAAACTAGCTGAAAATTTGACATTGTAGGGTACCTTAAACAGCATGCAAGGCATTACTAAATAAGCCAATAAAACACTACTTGATAACCTGAGGACTGTGTGGTAGTTTAGTTTCACTGGCTGATTTTATGACTTCTGTGAGCTAAAATTAAAATTCCCAAACCCCTTATCACGGTAAGGAGCAATCCAAGGTTGTGGCTCATAAGCAAAATAGCTCTTCTCTTCTCCCAAGTTCCTTTATCCTTATGGCTGCTTTTTTTCCATCAGTAGCAAAGCAGGGGGTAAGGCAGAAAATGAAAAAGCTTCATTAATTTCAAATACCAAATTACTGGATGACTTGGGCAGCCATGGTTTAATCCTGCTTTTTAATTATTAGTGGTATGAGAAAGCACACTTTATAATTACCTTTTTTCCTGAAGTTTCTCTAAAAGAATAATGACTAAGGGAGGCAAACACATTACTGTACCCTCAGACCTGCAGTTCTTTATGACGATAGCTTTCAGGGAGTATAATTTCCCTATGGAAATGAAGAACTGGCTGTCTGGAGAGACTGGAGTGAGGTCGCCATCTAGTGGCTGTGTATTGAAAACACACTTCAAATAGTAGCATGGTTGGCTTCAGTGGGCTAAATAAACCCACGGGAGTGAGCAAGGGATATAGGATGTTTTGCAGGCTTCAGTCTGCACTGAAGGGAGTTCAGTGCCTAGGGAGTAACACTGCCTAGGGAGTTCTTAAATAATTAATTCAGGTTTGGCTGTGGGTTCTAGACTTGCCATCATTTTTATATATCTTTGCTTATATTCATTACATAAAGTTAAATTACCCTATAGGCATATAGAATAACTTCACCTCCACTACTAAGTTATATCTATGAACAATCGGAGGGTTCTGGATCCTTGTTGTAGTTCTCTTTCTCTTCGTTTTGGGAAGGAGGAGGGTAGATATTGTTGTCTACCTACTGAAAGGTATTTCCCACCCCACCCCAATTCATTCCACTATATTTTACTTATAAAGACAAATCATTTTCTGGGGATGAACTGTGAAGTCTAACGAGCAGCTTGATTTGCTCAAATCATACAGACATGAATTTCAAGCTTAACTCCATAACTCCCTCCAAGTTCATGCTCCCATTACATAAAATGACGATAAGAACACTTCACGTGTAAGACCACGGTGTGCTAGAGATTAAAGGAGTTGCTGTGTGTAAAACAGCTAACCCAGCACTTAATGGCAGCTGGGCACTGGGTACATATGGGATGCTCTTCCTCTAGCCATAGACTGTCCACCTCAACTTTCTCACGTGCACGCACACACACACATACACACTCCCATCTGCACACACACGTACATGGCTCACTCTCATTCCTGACTCCAAAAGCATAGACGTTCAGGCTCACGATTATAAAATCAAATTAAAGAACCCAAAATTGCAGAAACCATATGATGAAAATAGCCTTAGCAATAATAGAATTACAAGTTTAAAAATGAGGAAAGAAAGGTTTAGTGTAACTATCCCAAAGGTGTAAAGCATTTTAGTGCCAATGACTGTTAAACCCCAGAGCTCCTAACTCTAACCTGTCTTATTCACAGGAGAAACTATGGAGATGGCTTGGGCCACTGACTTCATTTGACAGGCCCAGAAATAGTAAGTGACTTTCCCAACATCCTGCAGAGAATCAACATCAGGGCCCGGGTCTCCTGACATGAACAGAGTTCTGTGAAACACCTCATGCTGCCCTACATGTTCCTTTCCCTCGTGGGCAAGAGGTCGCCTAACAGATATGCACTGCTCTGGAATGCTGGAGAGAATAAACTTTAGAATGCAGCATGGTCGGTGTCCTCTTCCTTCCATCCTAGACCTTAGCAAATTATCCATCACATGCTGCCCGATCTACCCTCATAAACCGGATTTCTCCAACCCAAACTGATAATTTTCTCCTCATTGTCGTCGTCTTCATTTTTATTTTGCTGTTGTTGCTGTGCCCACAGCATACAAAAGTTCCCGGACTGGGGATTTAACTAGAGCTACTGCAGTGACAACACCGAATGCTTACCTGCTAGGCCACCAGGGAACTCTGATAATTTTCTCTTCTGACCGACAATTCTAATCTTACCCTACCAAAGTAGAATCTCGTAATATATCCCTTCTCTTATTTTTCAAATACCAGAACCCTAATCTACCTAACTGGTTCACTGTTTGCGGAAACAGGTAGTCTTGTGTGCTTCCCTTTTATCTTCTGCAATCTCTGGCACAGCTGCACTAGAACAAGCTGCCAGGAAATACCTATTGTTTGGGTGAGGCTCTGAGTGTTCCTTTACGTATGGATTCATTCACTTACTCCTTGCCCTCCCAGAATGTAGATTCCACCAGACCAAGGACCTGCTTCTTTGTTCACCATCATATACCCAGTGCCTTCTAAAGCAGTGTTTAGTAAAGACTAAGCACTCAATTAATGATGATTAAATAAAGTATTAAATAACTCAGCGCCTTCTATGTATCATGCACTGCTCCAAGCACTTGCTCGCATCTATAATGTTCTGAATTTCTGGTTTATCCATTTCCTGCCACAGGAGAGTGACTCATTCAGTACAGTACGGGAAGGAACTGGCACTTAAAAGGATGATTGATATGTGGTTTTTGAATAAATGAATGCTAGAGGATCTGTAAAATTATATCTGTTCTCCAGACACACACTCTATGCCTGAGGAAAGCGCCCCATCAATACACAATCACAGTCATGGATAAGTTCTATAATACAGATCAATGAAATGGGATTATGAAAATACAGAGGAAGATTTTAGTCTTACCTGAGCTTGTCAACAGAGAACTAGATATGTGACTTCTGCTGAGCAAAATAAAGGTTTGGGGGCAAGAAAAACAAAAAAACAAAAAAAAAAAACCTTTGCTCAATATGAGAACAAAGAGAGGTGAATTTCACTGAAGCTGTACTCACCCTCAGCCACGTCATCGTCCACGGTTAGCTTAAGGCTTTTTCCTCTCCGCACCACCCGCACGGTGTGCCATTCATTGTCATTGAGCTTCTGCCCTGCATACAGGGTCTCTGGTCCTTTGCCTAAGGGCAGTGGTAAGCGCCAAAGTTAGAATCAATTCTAAAAGCAGTGCTCATGGCATCAGAGTCATCAAAGCCACACTGGTGCACATGACCCGGTAGCATTCAAGGACTCATCTCCTTTCAAAGCCCATCTGAGCTCCACTGATCCAACAGGATCCTCCACAGTAGTTCCCAAATGCAAAAATCTCAACTGAAACATAATGGACCATAGCAAGTAAGGACCCTCTTTTACCTAGAGGTGCAAGACATTTAAGAATCAATGATAATAAGCAAACAATTATAGGAAATGGCAGTCAGCTGTCACTTTCTTTCCCAGAAATCTTAGATGTCAGGTGAATTTCTTGAAGATACAAGAAATTCATCACACATTTTTAGAATCATTTGGTCACTTAGGCATAATACACCAGTCTGGCTTTTGGAGGGCATCCACCAACTGGATGAGCAAAGAGCTTGGCAATCCCTGCTTTTAACTTGACATTTCCATTCTCCAGAATTCTTACCAGAATTCAGTGATCACAGAAATCACAGCAGTAATTGTCACAATAATAATAACATCAAGGTTTAAATCCCATTATACATAATGCTCCTGAAGGGAATATGATGGGCCCCAGACTTATTCATTGCTCAGTGTCTTCCAAAAAGATCCAAAGACCTAAAACATGAAATAATGCAAAATTCCAAAATTGAACCTGTTTAGGTCAAAAGAACATTCACTACAATGTACTGTTAAATAAAAGAATAAACCAAGTTGGTCTCAAAGATACATAATCAAGATGTTCAAGAGGATGTTCAAGGCAGAATCAGGTGCAACAAGGAATTACAGTATTAGCGGAAAAAAACTGGCAAGACAAACACCCAGGCATTAAAACAATTCA
The DNA here is from genome assembly GCF_054392235.1 of Sus scrofa. NCBI lineage: Eukaryota > Metazoa > Chordata > Mammalia > Artiodactyla > Suidae > Sus > Sus scrofa. Next base: position 112,996,108 of record NC_139389.1, on the reverse strand, counting down.
GTCAGTGATGGCAGAGAAAGGAATGCTATGTTCCACTAGCCACTGGACTGAGAAGTAAGTTGAAATGACAAAGAAGATTGCACAGAACCAGAAAACTTAGAACAAGTTTGCTCTCTCTATGTCGAGAGCTGATCCCATGCAGAAAGATGTTGCTTCAATCCTCCTAGATTAGTCAATCAATAGTTGGATATATAGAAAGGCTTATCTTTGGAAATAACTTGCAAAAAAAAAAGCTGAAACATGTTGGGCAATACCTCTCTCTGGATGTTATACATCTGTGGTATTTCAGAAGACCGCACTCTTGGCTCCAGACATATAGAAGCACAGGGCCAGGTACACAGCAGGTGTTTTAATTAGTGCTTGTTGAATACCTGATGTTTTCCTAGGTCTTTGCCTTTCTAGAAACTACTAAATAAGGGCAATATATTTTTAATCTAAGTAATTTTGAAATTTTTATTATATAACTTTCACTAGCCACTCTCTCCCCTCCTCTACCTCCAAGACTAAGGATATTTAGTCTTGTTTAGGTGAGGAAAAAAAAGAGAGCATCACTTGCATAGAGATCTTTTATGCCGGGTATTTTTAAACTGTACCTTTTAATTTTGAGGAATTAGTATTCTTATTAACTGATGATTTTAAGAGTTATATTAGCAATTGAAGTTTGGGGAAGTTTCCTTCTTGAAAAATAAACAGGCTTTTAAAGTGGGACGATTTCTTTTCATTGCAAGGTATTCAGCAGGTAATCTGCATTTAATATTTATCAGGATGTACCTGTATCCCAAGCACAATCCACATTAGCAAAAATCCTGGGAACTCAGTGGAGAAACTTAGAATGGGCCAGATATACCCAGAACTGAGTAATGATGCCATGAGACCAATGAATCGTAAGAAAAAACTATTTCTACAACAAACCATTTAATATTCAGTCTTAGCCTTTCTCTGTGAACACATCTGTCTTTAATAGTATCTAAAATGGGAGTTTCCGTCGTGGCGCAGTTAACGAATCCAACTAGGAACCATGAAGTTGCGGATTCCATCTATGGCCTTGCTCAGTGGGTTAAGGATCCGGCATTGCCGTGAGCTGTGGTATAGGTGGCAGACGCGGCTCGGATCCCACGTTGCTGTGGCTCTGGCGTAGGCCAGAGGCTACAGGTCTGATTCGACTCCTAGCCCAGGAACCTCCACATGCCGAAGGAGCAGCCCTAGAAAAGACCAAAAAAAAAAAAAAAAAAAAAAGAAAGTATCTAAAATGTATACACTGTAACAGGCTTTTCTCTACATTTCCAATGATTAGATAGCACTGTTCATTATATCATTAAATTCAGGTCTAAAACTGATACAACAGCAAACTATGTGAGCACTGGGAGAAAATGGACCCACATCATGTGGGTACTTTGAAGCAAGAACAGATGTTCTCAGAAGAAACAAATCTGCCTTTGTTGTTTCATGTTTTTATTCTCTGTATTCTACATGCAAAATTCTCCAATGAGAAAGAAGAAAGTAAAGAAGATGTGGAAAATATTGGCTCTGGAGGCAGAATTGCTACAAATACAGGCTTTTAAAGAGCCCCTTAAAGGTGGCATCTGTTCTTTAGACAATTTTGTGCACATTACTTAACTTTTAAGATTGGGGACAAGATAAGAGGGAGAAATATGAACACAAACACAGTCGGTTTGGGGACATTGCTACATTAATGCCACATTAGCCACAGAGATGGAAAAAAGCTTTGCCTCAGCCCAGTGTGTCTTGAGTGTGGCTGATATTCGGCAGGTACTTCTGGAGTCCTTGAAATGTCCACTATGGTCAGATTCACAATGTGCCTCCAAAGTTCAGAATGTGATAGCCTAGGACCAACAATGTGAAAGGAAAAAAAAAGTAACTGAAACCTCTCATGCCCCACTGCTTGGTTACATTTGATACCTCCGATTACTCCAAGCATAGAAGAAAAGATTCACACCCATCCCCTTAAAATGGCAGGGGAATGAGTGTTATTTGATATTTATTTTCAAGCAAAAGAGAAATCTCAGTGAGCTTCTGAAAAACTCTCAGCCTCCAAAAGCAGAGAGTCAATGGCATTTGTCTTTAATCAAGCCAAAAGGTCAATGCATTCTACTAGAAGGAAAGTTAGCTTTAAACTCTGCTGGAAATGTATGCAAATAGAGGGGAAGAACAAATCTAATCCGTAGCCTAAGCATAAAAATGGACTGATACACCACACAAGATGTAGACCCATGCTGAAACGTGGATACTTACAAGCTGATAGGTTTTAGAAATAAGAGGATCTAAACTGAAGACTTCTATGGCAGATTCAAGCACAAAGCCAGCAAAGCGGCATTAGTAAAACAATGATTGTCAAGAGTTCTTTGTTGTTAAGTAAAGGATGGTCCAGATAAGAGGAAAATAATCGTTTGAGTTGAGATTTAAAATGGAACTGGAGAGAATGTAAATGATGGCATATATACATATGCTATCAATTTCCCAGCATTGCCTTTTTGAATACTTAGAAGAAGAATGATCTGCAATTGGGTACACACTGGATGTACGCATTAGATGTATGTTTCCTTCTTTTAAAGTTTAAATAATAAATATTGATCGCACAACAACCCTTTGATTCCTTTTTTGGCTGTTTAGATCATCAATGTTTGATCTAAACACAGAAAACAAGTTATCTGACACCTCATAGTTGAATTTCCCAGGTCATGACACCCATGCCTGGAGTCAAGGAGCAAAACTGCAGATGAAGATTTCAAGGAGGCGTAAATCTGAAGAAGTGAGGTGCTGAATTATTACTGTGGAACAGAGTGCCTTCAATGAGATGCCCACTCAGAATAGCCTCATTGCAAACTCATGCAGCATCATCTCTTTCCCCTGAAGGCTTGTCTCACAGAAGAGCCTCTGATGAATGGGGCTAGAGTACGAGAATCATGAATGAAGGACACAGACCAGACTGGTTTTTTGACGTATTCTACAGTAACCCATGGAAGCCACAGCTAAGAACAAAGTGAACATGAAAAATTAGGGGAAAATACCCTTTGAGAGAGAAACCACTGCTGACTTGCTTGGAGAAAGATGACACTCAGGAGCAGAAAATTCCCTCTTTGGGCAGATAGGGAAGGGAGTGTGTGGGAAAAATCTGTATTTGAGCATTACCAAAGGAACACAACTTCACACATGGGCTTTGCATTTTAAGTAGTTAGAACTATTTAGGGGTGTGTGTGTGTGTGTGTGTGTGTGTGTGTGTGCGCGCGCGTGCGCGCGCGCATGCGCACATGTGTTTTAACAGAAGCTTCATATTACATGAATGTGTTATTCCCCCCAGGAGCAATATAACCAGCAAAACTACAAGATACCCAAATACCTTGTATTTCAATAATCTCTCAATGTATTTCTAAGACCCGCCCAAACCAACTAAACCAGATGGTTTTGCTCATATGCAGGATCTAAAAATTCCTTCCATGATTCACAAAGTGCTATTTCTAAATGTAGGTGGGTACCATTTAGAAACTTTGATCAGGGAGGGGGTTGGGGTAGGAGGGTGGAGACTAAGGAGGCAGCACCTGCATCACAGTCACTGGACACCTTTCTAATTGTACAGGAAGGGAAAAGGAGCAATAACTTAATTTCCTTGGAACTATGCTTCACATGAACCCAAATTCCTACAAGGCATAAACAATACGAATCTCATTCCTTTGGAAGGGTATATAGTGAAGTTATACACCTAAATGACATGGCAAATAAATATGCAAAACGAGACACCATGTTAAGTTTAAAGAACACCAACAATATTTTTAAAAGAGAAAACTTACCTTCTGTCCACCAGCACCTTAGGTTAGGCTAGCTGAGCTGTGACAAACACTTTACTAAGCCTAAAGCACCATATATTTATCAGTCTTCCTCTCCAGGGAGAATAGACTTGGCAAGGAAAAGCAGGGGTGAGGAGGGAAAAGATGGAACTAAAGAATAAGGGTGACAAGGAAGTAAGAAATAAGCATTTTATACGTCCTCCAAATTTCAGGTTCTGCTCGTTTTCTTTGGGTTGAGAACCCAACGGAGTGAGAGGTGTTTTGTTTCGATAAAACTTATTTTTGTCAAAACCATTCACCTTCTTTGAAAAAAAAATTAATCATATTTACTTATAGAGCCATTTGGGTAAAACATTTCAAATAGATTATTTCATTCTCACCGGAGTCCTCAGGTCTCGGGAAGAACAGTCAGACTTCCTACAATAGATGTGAAAAGCATAGGACGCTTTCTGGAAGCCTTGTATTAAGATGTCTCCCAGTGAGGTAGCTAAGAAAGACAAGTGACCCAGTCCTTCGGCTTGAGCCCAGGCACTCTCCTGGAGACAGACCTGCTTCTAGTTAAAACCCACTGAGGATGCCACCGATATTTACTGGGCCTGAATAAATCCATGTCCCATGAGGCCCCGCTACACACACCATGTTCATCTCTGGGCTGCTACCCCTGTGGCCTCTACTCTGCTTGTCCAGGTGCTGTCGGAGCCCTGTTACTTACCCCTGGCCACACATCACAGAGTCTATTCACATGTTTAAATCTTTGAGGACCATCAACTGGGGTGCAGGCACATTTCTAGGGGTGTAGGAAGGAGAAATAAACAAGCTGGACAAAGTCCTTGCCTCTTATAGAGCTCACAGGCTAGTCTGGGGTGCAGAATGATGAAAGACAAAACAGAAATTAAACGGGGGATATTTTCAGATGGAATTGAGTCCTATCAAGAAAATAAAACAGAGTACTACCATGAGAAGTAACTGGGGTGGGGTGTGGGAAGAGAGGACTGGCTACCTCACAGAATGCCCCAGAAAGGCCCAAGGTGACACCTTTATTCTGTACTTGGCTGGATGGCTGGATGGACAGCCATTAGGTGAGATGCTCAGAAAAGGCATCTCTGAGAAGGAGTCAGGCGTGCAAATAAGCGAGGCAATGGGAACAGCCAGGGCAGAAGCTCAGAAAGAGCCTGGCATGATGGAGGAACAAAAAGAAGCCTGTCGTGTCTGGGGCTTGTGCCCAAGGGAGAGAGTGTAGAGGGGAGAAGGTGGCAGTGTAGGCAGACTCCAACCACAAGAGGCCCTAGAACCTGAAAGCTGCTCCAAATGCAATGGGAAGTCACTGGGAGGTCTTCAGGAAAGAGATCACAAGACCAAATATAAGTTTTAAAAATCACTCCGGATGCTATGGGTGCGCTGGGCCAGAAGAAGTGAACAAAAGTGACAAGGAAATGCGCAGAAAGCCATTAAAGGCAGCAAATGAAAGTGACTTGGACCACAGAGGTAGCAATCGAAACAGGAGGGAAGATTTGGGATGTATTTTAGAGGTGGGGTCAACAGTGCTTGGAGAGTAGTTTGGGAAGAGGATTGGAAGTGGGAGAGAGAGAGGACTCAATGGTGACTCCTGCAGTTGGTCTAAGAACCTGGGTAACCCTCAACTAAGAAGAGAAAGATTCCAGAAAAAGTAAAATATGACTGATTCTATCGGCCAGGGGAGCTTACCTCTGCTATTGATGTTTTTCCTACCTAGCATCAGTCACAGGGTACCATCTCCTAGTCACTTCCTACTGCTAAAAAGTGTGAATCAGAGGCCACTGATCACATGATTTTCTTAGAATGGAGCTAATTTGCACCTTGGGCCAACAGTGCCTACTAATGATGCAAGGTTGCTGGGTTCCTGTTGTCTCTGTCTCTGTCTGGCTGGCTCTCTCTCTCCCCCCTCTTCTTCCCTCCCTTCCTCTCCCCTTTCCTGCCTTCCTGCCTCCCTTCTTTTCTTTTTACATGTTTTCCCAGCATAGTTTCAGTCATGTGTTCTCACTCATGCCTTAGGACTTGGAACAAGGAGTGCCCCTCTCATTGCACAGCAAACATTGGCCATCCATTTAGTAGGGTCTCTATAAATTGTGATCACAGTATAAAATGAGCCCATTCATCCCAACTAGAAGAATAGGGCATTTCAATTTTGGAATCAAATGAATCCAGAGCAGATATATCTCCAAAGGAACAAGTGACTCCACAAACAATGAGAAAGAATCTGGCCCACAATTTACTGCCAAATCTCAACTATAAGTCATAAATTCACAGCATTGCTTAGGAGTGCTGAGCTGAGGACAGTCTCAGGATTTCTTGTGATAATCTCCCTCCAGGAAACCGATTTTCAGAGTTGAAGGCAATTTGCTCACGGACAGGCAGAAAGATGCTTCTGTAGATACTGATTCCACTCTTGATTTGAAAAAAAAATAAACTTTCTAAAATATACTGGTACTTTTCCTACCATTGTCGTGATATAATTAACACAAACTGGTCTTCCTTTGACAATTTAGAATGCTGTATCTTAGGGTCTTACTATGTGATCTCTATTGTTGAGCACCAAAGACACAGATTTGAACCTGACAGAGATTGGTTAAAGAGATTTTTAACCAGCATACGCACCTGAACCTGCTTCCCTAACATCTTCCTAATAGATTTCTCATTTGAGTCTGTTTCTTTGTGGATTGACCTTTTTGTGCTTTTAAACTGTCCAATTATGAATTGAAAAGTCTAGTTAATTACTCCTAATTATTTTTTTTTATGGTCACATCTATGGCATATGAAAGTTCCCAGGCCAGGGGTCAAATCAAAGCTGCAGCTGCCGGCGTACACCACCGCCACAGCAAAGCAGGATACAAGCTGCATCTGTGACCTATGCTGCAGCTTGCAGCAACGCCAGATCCTTAATCCTTAATCCACTGAGCAAGGCCAAGGACGGAACCTGTATCCTCACAGACCCTACATTGGGTTCTTAAGATGCTGAGCCACAAAAGGAATTCCAATTACTCTTAATTATTAATATTTTGCTTAAAATAGGAATTAAATGAGGCATAAGACATCTCCCATTAGTTTTTTCATATCTTCATAAGTTCTCTATCTCCATCCATCCCTTCTCTGACCCTTCTGGAAAGCCGGAAGTGTGCACCTCTTCAGTAATTCATCAACGCTTTTATTTTGTAAATCAGCACTCTGTCCCTTGTATTGAGGGTTCCGTTTTGTTTTGTCTTGTTTTGTTTTTTAATATATATTCAGTGCCTCCACTTCTGTGGCCTTAGAGGAAGAACTTGCTACCTTCATAGCCCCCGACAACTAAGCAGAGTATCTCACACCATGATAGTGAGTGGATAAATGGAACTGAATGCATTAACCAACAAATAAGTAGAGAGGCTGAGGGAAAGGCAGCAGAAGACTTGAGTGAATTAGACAAACTTGAAGCTAAGAGACATCAGGCAGCAGATATAAACAGAATAAAAACACTACCTTTCCTTTTAAATGCAGTTTTTCCCCCAGTCAAAAGAAAGCATGGTCTTCTGGGAAACCAATGTGGAGATGAAAGAGGTGCCAATTACACTGCATACATGATCTTATTTAGGTCCGTACTAAGAAGCTGATATAGTTTACCCAATTATATAGATAAAGAGGCAGATCGAAGTGTTACAAGTTAAAGGTCGCACAGCCATGGAACTCAACCCCAGTCAGTCTGTCTGCAAAATCTCTTCACTGAGCCTCATTTATTTTCACAGCTCCATCATGGTTATGCCCCCAGGTTATCCCAGGCTAGGGATTTAAGGAGGAATGAGGTGAAACCAGGTAAAGACCATGGAAGAAATGGGAGTACACTGCCCAATAGGACACAGAAAATCTAATGGGGGGGGTGGAGGTGGTTAATGAAAAGTAGGACCCAATTTCACTTTTGTTTTTTCAAATTTACTTCCAAGACTAGGATCTAGTCCTAGCATATAGGACCTACTAATGGAGCCAAAAGAAGTTGAAAGTTTACATTGGAAGTGTAGGGTAAATACGCCATCCCATTTGAGGACCAGCAGGAGATATTCTGATATTCCTCCCCTCCGCCAGCCTCAGATTTTGGTCATAGCAGCAGCTGGCAATTCCTGCTACCACTGGGTCACACACACAGTCTCACAGTCCCAGCCTCGAGCAGGGTCAGTTCTCAGGCCTTCTCTGAAGTCAGGAGGGCCCTTCCTGCCTGCCTGCAGGAGTAACCGAGTAATGGGGGAGGTTGCTGACAAACAGGGGGAGGGACAGAGCTGATGGGTAAAGGTCCCAGTCTCCCGCCTCTGGAACAGACAGTTCTTGGAGGTGTTCACTACAACACCCTCTATCTGTCCCCTTCTATGTGGCTCCAGGCAGAAACGGTGACAAAGGATGCTCACATTGGTGTTTCTTCCTTCATGCTCATCCCCTCTGCTCCTTCATTCCCACTTGGGAAAGTCACCTAACCTCTCTGGTTCTCATCGCAGCCACCTCACAGGTACTGCTGGAGTATAATCCACCTCACAGATACTGTTTAAGTTACTAGGGAGGAAAGGACCAAATGCTTCCCATTTCATCTCAGCCTGCGTTCCCTTAAGAGCAGAGTCTGAGACAAGGACTTGGCCATGATGACAGCCAGAGGGGTTAGGTGACTTTCTCACAGTCACAAGGTTATTATAGTGTGATGTTTAGAATCCAGACATCCTGACTCCAGGGATAGAACTCTTCCCGTGAACCCCTAGCTGCCTGAAGTCTATGAATTCCAGGGAGGAGGGGACAGTGGTCTGCTGTCAGCACTGAGGGCAGACTTTAGGGCTATGGTTATAAATTAGCCCATAGTGACCAGTCTCAAGGTTGGGAGAAAGTGGCATAGGCCTCTGAGGACAGTCTTCAGGCTTTCTATCATGAGGACCCATGAGGACCCTCAGGGACCATAAAGAGCTCTTGAGAAGATGAGATCACCATCATCCATCATTCTTAATTAGCTTAGGTCTATTGAAAAAAAAAAAAAAAGCTAAGAGATACAGTCTTTATACCCAAAGGCCCTTCAGGCTCCATGTTTTTAACAGTTACCATATCCTAAGTGGGGGACCTAATTTTAAATATAAAGATACAGTCGCTGAGTGTTAAAAGCATCCCCAAAGTTCTGTAAAATGGCATTTCCATAGCAATCCCCACATTTGCAGCATCTTTTTCTACAACAGAAAGTACTACATCTATGGCAAGAATGGGAAAGGAATATTTCCAACCTATCTCCTTGGGAGGAGAATTACAAGGTCCACTGGCTTATGAGACTGATGACATTAGCTCATCACCACTGTGGACAGAGGCAACTGCCACACTGAATGGTCCTGCCACCTGCATGGACCCACTTCTCCTCCTAACATCCAGATTGTGCAATTGGGAGATCCAGGAGGCTGGATTAGCAGAATGATCATTCTTTTCTGGTCCTAATTCACTAAGATGATGATTCCTCCCTCTTAAAATAATATGTATGCAGGTTTGAAAACATGAGAAATTCTAGCTCTCCATCTCACTAGAAATATCTCTTCATGGTACCCACCAAAATAAAACTTACAAGACAAGCACATAGACGAAAAAAATTAAAACCCGAGTGTCAACAAAAATAGATCAAGTATTTTAATTCAAGTGTATTTCTCTCCCCTGAAGTGATGTAAATGGAACAGGCCTCTCCTGCAGTGAGTGTGGCCTTGGGTCAGTCACACAAAGTGGCTACCCTGGCGAACGTGACTTATTTCCTCACGCTGTCTTTATGCTTTTGTACAATGGTTCAGGTAGAGCATGGAAATGAACTTCAGACTGCTGACTGCTTTATCCATGCACCACGAATTCCTGATTCCACCCGGAGCATCAAGCAAAAGGAAACTGTTCCTACTGAAGAGGGTGAAGGCACCACCCTTTTCCAGGCTGTAAAAAGGAAGATGAGTTTACCTGGGAGGTTCACTATGTACTAGAAAAGCACTGTGGAAGTTTCTGGGGGTGCAAAGATGAAAAAGATGTAATTACGACAAATGAGGAATTTGGAGCCTACTGCAAGAACCGAACAAATAAAAACCAACTGTGTGGAAGGAATGGGTTACAGCAGCTTGCACTGGGTAGCCTGGTGGTGGGGCACCTAATCCATGTAGAAAACTAAGTTATCAACTACCCTTTCCTCTTCATATTTCTTCATGCAGGACCATATAGATCTGATAAAGCAGAGACCAAGATTTTCATTTTTATATTCTTAACAGCTCTAAATAGTACTGTCCTTGGCATGCTCAGTGGATTCTCAAAGTTGAAGAGTGACTGAACACATTTCTTTTTCTTATACTTGTATTAGACTCTATTAACAATAGCTAATACATAAATTTGATTTACCAGACACTGGCCACTGGACACCATTCTAAGTGTTTTTCACTCATTAATTAATACATTGATCCAATAAGGTTGTTGTCATTGATTGAACTGTGGACAATATTTGCTGACCTTTTCTATCAGCCTTTTCCTAATAGCTCCCTCCTTTCTGGAGGATTATATTTCCTGTCCCATCAAGTAAGGAATTTTATGTGACCTGCATCACAACTGAAAAAATATGAGCAGAAATGTCTCAAGCCCCTTAGAAGGTCTAAGAGCCATTACATCACAGGCTTTTTTTCCCCTTTGCCACAAATCCAAGATGTGACATATTAGGGATGCTTCTTCAGCCAGGGTCCAGAAATGAAGAGGATATGAAGCCGAGCTGCAGAAGAATCATGATGGATATGAATGAGAGTGAAAAACAAATCTCTGTTATTTTATTTGTTTGTTTTGTTTGTTTATGCCACACCCATGGCATCTGGAAGTACCTGAGCCAGGAAATGAATCTGAGCTACAGCCATGACCCTTGCCTCAGCTATTGCAACATCAGATCCTTTAACCTGCTGTACAGGGCTGGGGGTCAAACCCGCACCTCCATAGCAACCCGAGCCACTGCAGTGAGGTTCTTAACCACTGCACCACAGTGGGAACTCCAAAGCTTTGTCCGTTAAAGTCTCTAAGATGATGAAGAGAAGCGTTTTTGACTGCAGAATAAGTGAGCAGAGCTGACCTATCAATACCCACACTTTAATTTGAAACTGGGGCAGAAAAATCTTCAGGCTATTGTCCAGGGCCACACAAGTAGTAATTGCTGGGATTTAAAGCTGGCAGCCTGGTTCCACCTTGCCCTTAATTACTACACTACACAGCCTCTCCTAGCCAATGGATGAACCAAGAATGTTAAGAGCTGCAAAATGAGTCCTCACAGTGAAAGAGTCCACACAAGCCCTTAAGGAAAAAAAATATAAAACTATTATCAAGGTACACAAGAGAAACACCTTTAATTTCTGGGTGTATAGAAGACAAAGAAAGGCAGAAAAAATAAAAAGAAGGCAATAGAAAATGGGAGAAGGGAGAAACATACAAAGAAAATGACAGGTGAAAGAAATCTCAATGTTTGTGAAATTGCTCAGAGACAAGACTCTCTTCTGGAAAAAAAAATAAAACTCTCAAGATTCTTATCTTTAAAATGCTGCCAGAACACAGAACAAATAAAATATTTAGAAGCATGTATTTTAGAAATTATCTAGGTTTTTTTTTTTCCACTTTAATCACATCTCCTCCTCTGTGATCTATACAGGATGACAACAGGCACGTCTCACCCAGGGGATGCCGTTTATAAGCATGGAACAGTTCTGTCATCTCAGCTTTCAGATTTATCATCGTTGTTAGGAGGTAATCTAGACCAGCAGTTCTTGCACTTTAAACTTGATAAGAAGCACCTGTGGATAATATTAAGAATTCAGATTCCAGGATTCCAGACTTTTATTTGTCTTTTGCCAACTTTTATCTCTCTCCTCAACCCTGTTTTCCTATCTCATGCTTTCAGGTTATCTCCTAAACAAAACCCCATCTTTCCTCTAGAAAAGAGGAATGACCTCTTAAGGACGTCACCATGCAATTCCACGCAGAGGTCATCAGGGTGGCAGTCCTCCCCGACTGTCCCTGCACCCCCTCTTCCACATCCAAACCACAGCCAAGCCAGGCCATTCTATCTCCCAGGTGCTCCCTGAGCAGATCCTCTCTGTTAGTTCCCAGCCCGCTACACCTGTTCTGGCCTCCTGCTGCTTTCACCTGAGGTGTTGCTGGAGTTCTGCTCTCGGCTTCTCTGGCTCCCAGCCTTTCACACTGTGACTGGAACTACAACTACTCTCCAACAGAAATTTCTTCATTTCAGTTCCTAATAACAACCCACAAAGGCCACTAAATGTCTAGGTACAATGAAGGCACACAGAGCCCTTGGGGACCCAACCCCAGTATAATTTTCTATAACCACACTTCTCCTAACACATATAACACTCCAACTGTACCAGCGGTGTCTGGCTATTTCATCACTTTCACCCTATGCCCTCTTCTCAGAACCTGATTCAATTACTTCCATATCGAAGCCCTCCCCACCAGTTCCTCAAACTCACTATAACTCTATTTCTTTTTCTGTTTTGGCCACACCCACAGTATATGGAAGTTCCCAGGCCAGGGATCGAATACAAGCTGCAGCTGGAACCTAAGCCACACCCGTGGCAACGCTGGATCCTTAACCCACGGTGCCTGCGGAGGATTAAACCTGTGCAGCTGCAGAGACAACGCTGGATCCTTAACCCTCTGTGCTCCAGCAGGAACTCTGTATAACTTTTTTTCATCTATATAGTAGAGAACAAGAATAGTAACTAAGTCACAAGGTTTTGTCAGGATGAATCAAGGTATGTGTAAGACATTTAATAGTGACCAGCGCCTGCTGCATGCTAAGGGAAACTTACTGATCATAGTGACGGTTTAAGTATTTTTCTCCCTGCCATGGACATGATTAGGAAGCCCACATTCAAGGGATGAAGTAGAAGCCCACAGCAAATGGAAATTTGAACCGTATCATATGATGGGACAGAGTCCTAATGCAATTCCATCACATCACAAAATCAACCTGGAACATCTGTAAAGTGATGTTTTTGTGACAGTTTCTCCTCTCTCTCCCTCTCCTCCCCACTCTCCCTCTTCCCCTCCATTATTAGTTGAAGAAGAAACAAGGAAGAAGAAGAACCAAAAACTGTTTACAGGCTGCCTAGTGTAGACCAAACACACTACTTTCTATAATCCTCCTAATTCTCATAAGCATAGCTACTTCACACTAGTGTATGAAATTTGAATTCCTCATTCTATATTACAAGGGAAAAAACTGAAGTTCAGAGATTTTAAACAAAATAAATAAGGTTATTTAGGTTGAAAGTGGCAGAAACAAGGATCAAACCCCTGTCTCCAAACACAGTGTTTTATTCACACACTTCAACGTTTCCACAAGCCAAATATTTTTATTAGTCAATTCATGAGCACTTGAGATCAACAGCTGGCTGGTAAAATAATATTGCTTATGGATCATTTAGAGGTATTTATCACTTTTTGTATTACTGTATATGCCCTTATAAATAATTGTTTGGCAAAGAGTTGATTTTAAAGACATTTTCTCAAGATACTATTTCTTTTAAACATTATAAGAAATTCTCCCCTATTCTGATATATCTGACAGATTTGGGGGGAACAAACTCCAACTTGAAAAAATCATTTCAACTACACAATTCAGTGAACTTATTATTCCTTTTGTTTGAACCTTTCACATCTGACATATGGGTACCAGAGAATCCCTAGGTCTAAGTCATTCCTGGCGGCTCCCATGGCTGGAACAGAGGCTCAGTGCAAAGTCAGGAAGAGCGATGAGTCGGAGTCAGAGCTGCCGAAGTTCTTAATGAAGACAGGGATCAATCAGCCTCAAGACTGCTGGAGGCTGGCCAGAAGCTAGCTGGCGAGGGAGGAGGAAAGGGTATTGTGAGGAGAGGAATGAGGAGGAATTGGGGAGAGCTTTGCAGGGCATATGATGGCCCCGTGCTTGAAAGAAGAAGCTTTGTGGCCTGTGTCCCACTGGCCTGACCCTTCTTGGGAGCTCCTTGACCATTTCAGAGGGTAGTTAGACGGTCCCAGAGATGGCAAAGGGATGCAGGAGAGTTGTAGGGATGATGAAGCATGAAATAACTCACATTTTGCATGGGGGCTTAATATTTAATCCTCACAATATTGCAAAATAAGCACTGTTGATCCCATTTTATAGACAATGAACATAAGAAACAGAGATGTTACATTATTCTGTCCAAGGACAGCTAGAAAGTAGATCCAAAGTCAGGTTTATATGAGTATCAAGCCTTCATTCTTACACTAAACTGCCTTCTGGATGGATGATGAGTGTGTGAGTGGGAGGTGGGACTAGGTGAGCAGTGCTGCTTCTGCGGAAGCAGGAGTGGAGGCTGGAGGAAAGCAACCTGGTAGAGAAACCAGAGATGCTCCGTTGAACTGCATCTCAGGCTGGGTAAGAATGAGGGCGGGTGTGTGAGGCAGCAGGGAAATCCCGAAGGGCAGCAGGGATGAGAACCAGTAAGTCCCTGTGGGCCTTGGACTGTGTTCCTGCAGGAGGGACACTTGTACACTGGGGCCTTTGACTATTCAGTGAACTTACATTGACTGGAACTTGCCTGTAACATCTGTGGGAACTCAAGTGTCCCCCAGTTGGATTTGAGGTGAGTCACCCTGGTCTCAATAACCTTTCTATTTCTTATTAATTTTGAAGTCATATTGACTGCAAAGTACACCTGGCCAGAGCTGTGCCTATTTTTTTTAAGTTCTCATCCAAGGCTGGGACACAGTTGTTACTCAACACACACTAATATGAATTCATATAAATGTGGCTTATGGACATTGAAATTCAAATAGTGCATCAACCAACATGCTCTAACACAGAAATAGGGGGAAATAGGTTATGCACTTATTACATCTAATTATCCTCTTTGAAGTTACATATGCTCCAACTAATTCATAATCCTAGTTACGATTCATACAATGTTGTGATTTTATCCAGTTCCCTTGGGACCAGTGGAAGGACAATTTTAATACATAGTTTTGCAAACAGCAGATGTCCAACGGATTAGTGCTACTTGTTGACCTTACTCATTCATAAAACTGTATTTAGGTGATATTTAAAAATTAAGTAATAGGAATAAATAGTACTTTGGATAAAATATTCAAGGGAAGAAATGAAGGGGAAAAAAAGCCCCATAAGGACTGAATTTTAAAATGACAAGTGTTGGGAGTTCCCATCATGGTTCAGTGGTTAACGAATCCGACTAGGAACCATGAGGTTGTGGGTTTGATACCTGGCCTTGCTAAGTGGGTTAAGGATCCGGTGTTGCTGTGAGCTGTGGTGTAGGTTGCAGACACGGCTCGGATCCCGCGTTGCTGTGGCTCTGGTGTAGGCCAGCAGCTACAGCTCCAATTCGACCCCTAGCCTGGGAACCTCCATATGCCTTGGGAGCAACCATAGGAATGGCAAAAAGACAAATAAAATAAAATTAAAATAAAATGACAAGTGTAGCGGAGTTTCCGTCATGGCTCAGTGGTTAACGAATCTGACTAGCATCCATGAGGACACAGGTTCATTCCCTGGCCTTGCTCAGTGGGTTAAGGATCTGGCATTGCCATGAGCTGTGGTGTAGGTCACAGACTCGGCTTGGATCTGGTTTTGCTATGGCTGTGGTGTAGGCCAGTAGCTACAGCTCTGATTCGACCCCTAGCCTGGGAACTTCCATATGCCACGGGTGCAGCCCTAACAATAAAAAAAATAAATAATAAATTTTAAAAAATGACAAATGTAGGAGTTCCCATCATGGCTCAGCAGAAATGAATCTGACTAGTATCCATGAGGACGAAGGTTCAATCCCTGACCTCCCTCAGTGGGTTAAGGATCTGGCGTTCCCATGAGCTGTGGTGTAGGTCACAGGTGCAGCTCAGATCTGGCATTGCTGTGGCTGTGGTGTAGGCCAGCAGCTACAGCTCCAATTCTACCCCTAGCCTGGGAACCTCCATATGCTACCAGTGTGGCCCTAAAAAGACAATTAAATTATATTAAAATAAAATAAAATGTCAAGTGTAAAAGTCCTCCTTACTCCAAGAACAAATATCCACTCAATGGTTGCACAGTAGCATTTATTAACGTCATTAAATATTCATTAACTCAATAACTCAGCAAACACTGCTCATTTATAACACCCTGGGCTTTGGCTAGTGGTTGGGGATAAAAGGAGAAATGTATTAAGATCTCTGACTAATAGTTACGTAGAGTCTAATGGAGGAGACATTAGTGTAAATAATGTAATACAATGTTTTCAGCGCTCTAATGCTACTATGCGCTTGTTACACTACACCTCAGGAGCAGAGGGAGAGGGAGAAGGTATCTGTCTATGTACCTACACATGTGCCTGCCTTTTGGTCTGGGTTTGGGGTTAAGAAGATAGTGGTATTCAGTAAGCCTTCCTAGATCTTATGCTTCTTAAAGGATGAACAGGAACTAGGGCTCCAGGTAGACCAGGGATGGAAGAATATTGTATACATACTCAGACTTGCACGAGTGGGTAGGTTCATGGAACATGCGGCATTCTACATGATAAAGGAGTAGAGGGCATTTTTATGAGAGGTAGGAGTTGAGTCCAAAGAGCAGCAAATTATAAAGAACTTTATACGATAACAAATGAAATAAAATAAGATTGTGTATTTATTTTCTAAACCAAAAAAAAGTGCTTCAAATAGCTTAAATAGGCTGCAATGTGTGTTTGCTGTATTGTTTAGGATTATTCAATTTGTCTATAGCTAAGGATAAAAACAAATGGGATGAATAAAACTCACAGACTGTGTTGAATACAGAGAGCAAATGGTAACCTCTGAGACCCATTAAATGTAGAGAAAATAAAGAGAGCATATGTGTGTTAAACAAAGATAAAAAAGGTGGAACAGAGAGGTACTTGCCCATAGAAAGGGATGGAAGTACCTAGTAAACTATATATATATATAGGACCCAGACCACGTCTGATTGATAGCTGTCATCCCTAAATTACTCAACTCATTAGTGACACTCATTATGGTCCCATTCTGGCCCCACATTTTCTCTGCTAGAGACACCTATGTAAGACATCTACCTGGTCATTAGGCTAATGGGTGAGCTATAGCTGTGGCCAGATCTATTTGCTCTTGTATCTCTCCAGTAGAGCAAGTGTGTGATGGCCCCAGATGCCTTCCAGCTGCTGTAACCCTTAGCTTAGCCTCAACTCTGGTTGGTCCTTGTAACATCTGTAACACTGCATGATCAAGGATCTAGGTAGACTGGCCTTGCCATTCCACTTACTATCTATCCTGAGTGTGCCCATCTGCCTGATCTCTTTCCCCTTGCTTTTTGCTGTGCACGTTAAGTGATTTACTAAACCACATAATTATATATCTTAATTTAGTCTCTGAACATTTCTCTTCCATGACCTTTAAGGCCACCTGCCTGAGTATACTTGCAGTATCAAGGTGATTTCCCTTATCCCACAGGGATTGATATGACCAGATAATTGTTTTGGAAGAATCACTCTAGCCCTTTGGGTGTAAAGCCTAGAAGGAGTGTGAGGCTGGGAGTAGAGACCAACTCCTGACTGCCTTTTGCAGCCAATGAAATGCAACTCAGATTTCACAAAGGAAATAGAAGCTCTTGCCTCACATAGGAGAAAATTCCTGAAGACTCCAACTTTTTACTGTTAAGGCAAAATAACATCAACTCCTAAAACTCTACAAAGTCTATGCAAAAACTACTTTGAAGAAAAAGAAAAAAGAAAACCCTCATGTCAAATAAAGGCTGAGAGTCCTCCACATCCACCCAGGATTATCTGCCCTTCCTGGTGCATAGATGATGTCAGGACATCTTGCAGAATTAATGCCAACCACAGTTATCACACATTTCCAGACTCTCTCATTCAGGTCAGCAAGATGCCCTGAAGAAGCTGAAACCAGCACACTAGGAACATCAGGGGAAGGAAACGGCCAAATGATAACCCAAATGCCTCACAATGAGTAGTAAGCCAGAGGAGCATGAGAAAGAACACTGGATTTTAAGCTAGCCAGACTTGCCTTCAAATTCCTGCTTCATAAGCACCAGCTGTGTGACCTTGAATGCTTACCTAAATATCTCTCAGCCTCAGCATCTTAGAGGTGGAAACTGGTAAGAACAATGGCTTTTACCAAGGGGCTATGGTGAGAGATGTATAAGATAACACCACATATGTCCAGAATGTCTAAACGTGACTGTTACACTCTATTTCTTCAGTCTCTGGTTTATACCAACATTTTTTTCTGTCTTTTTATTGTATTTGTTTTCTTCTTTTTAATTATTTTTAATAATTATCTGCTGTATAGTAGGAAAAATTGTATTGGGGAAATAACTATACCAACATTTAAAATGTATTCCTTTAAGATAAATACCATATGATATCATTTATATCTGGAATCAAATATACAGTGCAAATGAACCTTTCCACAGAAAAGAAACTCATGGACTTGGAGAACAGACTTGTGGTTGCCAAGGGGGAGGGAGTGGGATGGACTGGGAGTCTGGGGTTAATAGATGCAAACTACTATATTTGGAGTAGACAAGCAATGAGATCCTGCTGTATGCATAGCACAGGGAACTATATCCACTCACTTGTGATGGAACATGAAGGAGGATGACATGAGAAAAAGAATATATATATATGTATGATTGGGTCATTTTGCTATACAGTAGGAATTGACAGAACACTGTAAATCCACCATAATGGAATAAATAAAAAATAATTATAAAAAATAAAATAATAAAATAAAATGTATTCCTTTAAGCATCCCAATGCTGTTGGTATGTTGCTAAGGAAACTTTTCTATAGCTAAGCAAGGCTAGCAATGGGTCATTTAGCTTTAAGCAGTTGAACTTTGGAGAAGCTTCAGAAAATTCTCCCCTCAGGGGAATACACTTCAGCTGTGAGCTTTGGGATGTCGTAAGAAGCTTACAAATTTCTCTAAGAGTGAACTTAACTTTAGGGCCACTGTGTGAAGCCAGTGTCATTTACAAAGGCCTAAAAGATGGAAAATTTCCTGGTGATGTCTTCCATTCTGAAGTTTTTCATTTTCTCATAAAACATCCTTCAATTTCTAATTTTTCCTACTTTTTTTTTCCAAATTATGGTTTTTCAACCTAACTAAAAACATCCTATTATTGTTAGATTTTGAAAAAGAGAAGATGAATTTTTGAGGCTAAATGATGTACAATTCAGATGGGTAATCTATCCCAACATGGAAACTAAACAGCCCTATTTCTCTGCTGCCATAAAGGAATATCTTACCAGATGAGCCCCTGCAGTTTCAAAGAGGGATGAAATACTTAGGAATGAAGCATGTTGAACAGCCAAGGCATCACAACAAAGAGAGGGGTAGATACACACCATGAACAGACTGCCTGTGGAAGTACAGGTGCCCCTCCCCCCAAATATCTGTGGAAAGAATCTATAAAATAGAGATGAGAACTCTGGAAATTCAGAAGGTGACTTGAAGATGATCAAGTCCAGTCCTCTTTTGTCTTTGATGAGGGATCAAAGGCCCAAAAAGGTTAAGTGATGCAGCCAGATGCTTAGACCATACAAGGTGGGAGCCCGAGACTCTGGGGAATCCCTCCAGTGGCCTCTCTAATCAAGACATGAGTGACTCTTCCAGGTAACTGAGGCTGAGACTATGGAAATGCCTGACAAGAATGTGTAATGTTATCAACATGGGATTCTTTCTTCTTCTTCTTCTTTTTTTTTTCCCTTGGCTTTTTAGGGCTGCACCTGTAGCATATGGATGTTTCTAGGCTAGGATAGGTGTTGAATCAGACCTGAAGCTGCTGGCCTATGCCACAGCCACAGCAACACAGGATCTGAGCCACGTCTGCAACCTACACCACAGCTCACAGCAATACTGGATCTTTAACCTACTGAGTGAGGCCAGGGATTGAATGAACCCTCATCCTCATGATACTAGTCAGGTTCATTTCTGCTGAGCCACAACGAGAACTCTCTCAACAATGGTTTCTTTTAAATTGAGGATAACTGACATATAATAAACCACACATAATTTAAGGTGACCAATATGATAAGTTCTGACATAAGAATAAATCTAGGAAATCATTTCTGCAACCAAAACAAAGACCCAAGCCATCACCCCCCCACCCAAAGTTTCTTTGTACCATCTTGTAATCCCTTCCTCACACCCCTCTCTAGGCAACCAAAGGTCTTCATGGTCCCCATAGGTTCATTGGCTTTTTCTAGATTTATATAAGTGGAAACATGAAATATATACTCTTTTTTGTCTGGCACCTTTTAGAGTGAGCATAGTGCATTCATTTTCTCTAATAAAAGTTTATTTTCTATGAAAAGAGGGACTGGGGACCATCTGGCCTTCAGGTTGCCATTTGTCAGCAGCTGCTCTAGCTCTAGAGCCCAGGTGCTTAATATCTATGTTACACACCATCCAGCAGAGGTTACTGTAGGTCATGTACAACTGACTGACAGAGAACAGACAAAGTTGGGAGGGTGTGTGTGCGCCTTGGCGAGTAGAGAGAATGTGAGTGATGAAGTGAGGTTTAAGGTAGGAAAGATAACAGAGTATCAATAATGCTAAGAAAGTGACCATTATTCTATAAATAATTGAGAGCCTTCAGAGAATTAAATAATAGTAATAACAGAAAAGAAAGTGAGGTGAAGACCAGAAGAGAGAGATTATGGAGGGACCACTGAATTTAGGAGAACTAAATAATCTTGAATTGAAAATACTCTATAGCAGAAACTGGCAAAATGTTGTAAATCAGTTATACTCTAATATTAAAAAAAAAATAAAGCAAAATACTCTAGAGTGGAGAGATATAAGTGAGGGGTATGAAGAGGGCAGATAGCTGGGTGATCAGCTGGGTGACGGGGTGGGGGTTGAGGAGATAGTTAAGAGTTTACTTCCATATTCCGAGCCTGTTTAACTTGGTCCTGCCATTTATTTTAGATGAAACAAAGAAATGGAGATTAGCTTTGGAAGAAACACTGATAAGCTCTACTTTGAGCCTCCTGAGTTTGTGGGATATATGTGTGGGAATGACTTGGAGGTGATCGGAAATCTGGGCCTAGTATTCCAGAGCCAGAGGGAGAAGATCAGGACTCATATATCCCCATATATATACCCGCAGCCCTTTGAGTCTGTCTGAAGAACTGCTTTCCAAAAGGATGTGTATATGTGTGTAACTGGGTCACCTTGCTGTACAGTAGAAAATTGACAGAACACTATAAAACAGCTATAATGGAAAAAATAAAAATCATTATACATACAAAAAAAAAAAAAAAAAAGAAAAAAGAACCACTTTCCATTAATCACTGCCACTTACAAACTGCCAAAACCTCCCAGAGACATCATGAGTTGGGCCTAACGATGTCATGGGAGCCATGACTGGTGTTTCTCAAATTCTAATTGGAGATCCCACACCAGGAATCGAAAGCACGGTGTCTCTAAGCTGTAGTGACTGACTCACCTTGCCCAGGTGCCTGGGAGCCACTGGCTTAGGCACAGGGAAGAACGTGGAAGTGCATCGGTGTTTAATCCTCTTGTCTTTCTCTTCTTACACCAGCACTCCTGGATCTCCACCACCAGGGAGACCCACTCTGTGTCAAGGGGCCCAGAGGGAAGGCGTTCCCTGGAAGTGTTGGAGCTGCCTTGCTTGCTGTAAATCTGCCTGGGAGCTTCCTCTCCAGAATCAGCACTCTGCTGGCTCAAGGCAGGGGGAACCTTAGACCAGCCGAATGTATCATGTGAATGAGCCCAGTCTCTGGGTTCTCTTCATATACGTCCCCTTCCCGTCACGCACAGGCGTCTGCCTGAGCCAGAAACATTGCAGAGTGACCATAAATTCAGCAAGGTCTCTCTAGTCAAAGCTAGCAATTCCAGGACTTGCTTTGTTTCTTTCTTGTTCTCTGGTGCCCCCCTGCGTTCTATTTTGAGATAACACCGGATTTACAAGCTCCAATAACAGTGACTCTTTGGAGAGCACGAAATGACCACAATACCATATCTGGTAGACTTCAGGGTGTTTCAACAAATATGTTTTCATATAAACAGTGTATTAAAACAGCTGAAGACAGTCCCTAATGTTTAGCACATTGCCTGGCGTGAAATGGAAGCTCAAAAAATGTTTGTCAAATGACTGAAGGTCCAGAGTTAAATAAGGAAGTCCAGGGAGTTCCCATCATGGCTCAGTGGTTAACGGAACCCAACTAGGATCCATGAGGATGCGGGTTCGATCCCTGGCCTCACTCAGTGCGTTAAGGATCCAGTGTTGCCATGGGCTGTGGTGGAAGTCACAGATGCAGCTTGGATCTGGAGTTGCTATGGCTGTGGCGTAGGCAGGTGGCTACAGCTCCAATTCAACCCTTAGCCTGGGAACCTCCATGTGCTACGAGATGTGGCCCTAAAAAGGCAAAAGACAAAAAAATAAATAAATAAATAAGGAAATCTGTCAATCCTTTTGGGTATATTTGATCATAGCAAATTTATAGGAAATTGACAAATTGCTCTCTTTAGCTTGGATTATATTTCGGCCTACTTTATAAATTACAATAACTATAGAGTCCACCATTTATTTTTTTCAAGCATTCCTTCATTCAGATATTAATTGATTTTGAACTACAAGCCACACTCTGTTTTAAGTGCCAGGAAGTCAAAAAGGAAGACACAGTTCCTGCCCTCAGGAAACACATGATCTAGGGGCAGAGACAGAAAAGTAACCCAGTCATTCCAGCACAAGTAAAACCTGCTATAAGAGGGATACACTTTGATGTATACAGAGTACTTGGGATTTTTAACTGATTCACTAAACCACTCCTGATATTGGTTTCTACCTCATCTGACAATAAGAAAATATAAGGCTGAAAGGAGTATGTTGAAAAATATTCCTTCACTCTCCTAATGCCTGCGAAGCTGGAGTTCAAGGTTAAGAATTACTAGCACATGCTCCTTGCTTGCCTCTCACAGCCACACCTAAGTTGCTAAGTTCAAACACCACTTCCTAGTCACATTTCAGAAATGGGCTCACTCCTTTTTCCTACCCTCAAGGCAAGGGCCCACCTCCTGGCTGCCTTACATCCGTATCACAAGAGCATGCTTTTTGCAGAAGCTGTATCATCCAGTGATCTTGGGGCATTTTGTCCCTTGCAAACAGACTCTGATTCCATATCCACTACTTCAGTGAAACAGCCATTCCACCTCATCCTGTGGGTCTCTTCTAGATCAAAAAGAAAAATCAGACCACTTTTCAACAGGGCCTGGAGCTAAAACCTAAGGCACTGAACTGCCAATCTTCTTTAGGCTGTCTTACTTTTGTTCTCTAGA
Organism: Sus scrofa; assembly: GCF_054392235.1. NCBI lineage: Eukaryota > Metazoa > Chordata > Mammalia > Artiodactyla > Suidae > Sus > Sus scrofa. The sequence goes on along the minus strand of NC_139389.1, from coordinate 112,972,946 downwards.
ACCTGACTCTGAAAAAAATATGAGTTCAAAAATATCACTGAATTTCCACCAGAACCATGTGCTGACTGCAAGGTCCCCTACCTGCCAGCGCCACAGAGCCTGACTTCTCCCATTTCTACCTAATTCCCAAGCTCACACTCTTTTCTTGGCTTCCTGGTTCATAATCTCCCTCTGCTTCCAAGAAGCTGCTTGTGAACGTCAGTGTTCTTGAGACAATCCCCCATTACCTAATTGCAGCACTGCCTTCCTCTCCACCTTGGAATTGCAACCCAACACCAGCTCCTCTGGGAGATTTTCACCTAAACAACATGTGCCACAGTAGAGAGAAAGCTTTCTAAGGTTCAGCAATGAACCTGGGTTCTAGTTTCATTTCTGCCCCTTCAGGTAAGGCACCTAACATTAAATATCTGATTTTCAATGTCCCCATCTATAAAATGGGATTATTCATACCCACAGCATGGAAGCCTTCAGCAAGGGATCAATAAATGCTGGTTTTTTGCCCTCACTTCCTCTCGGATTAACCCCACTCATTTTCTTGTCTAAGATCACAAAGTCCTATGATTATTAAATGTAAATTGATCATATATTGGTGGGTTTTTTTCATAATTTCTTATTTCTTATTCAATCTTCTAAGGGCAGAGACCACTGCTTATTTCCTATAGGATGCTAATTAATATTTCAGGCAGCAGATGCTATGATTCTTTACACTATTACCCCTGTCAATCAGCTTGCTCCCCAAATCCTGCTTTACAACCCCAGGGTCTTAACTGGTTTTGTTTTGTTTTGTTTTTTGGTCTTTTTTTTAGGGCCGAACCCATGACATATGGAGGTTCCCAGGCTAGGGGTCGAATCGGAGCTGTAGCCACTGGCCTATGCCAGAGCCACCGCAACGTCAGATCCAAGCCGTGTCTGCGAACTACATCACAGCTCGTGGCACTGAGTGGGGCCAGGGATTGAACCTGTGTCCTCACGGATGTTAGATGCATTTCCACTGAGCCACGACAAGAACTCAGCAAGGTCTTAACTTTTTAAAATGAAAAACCATATTAGTTCTGTGTTCAAATAATCTGATAAATCACTAGGGTTGATTAATTTTGTCTTACAATGGAGGTCCCCTAAGGTGGCAGGAGGACAGGTAGCAATAATTTCAAGTTGTGAATCAATGAAAAGGCAAAAGACAAAATTCTGTGGACCTTTTATTCCTGATCACAATTCCTTCATCTTATTCTCTTGATCTTGCTTAGGAAAACAAAATTCTACTTTTTTTTTTTTTTTTACTATTGTAAATAGCAGGTCATCCAGATGCCTCGTCCATTTTTCTCTTTCCCCTCAAATTACAAATATTTGAATTACCTTAGTTTCACGTATATATATATAATTATGTATATATGTATGTAATTTCATATGTAATTATATATGTACATATAATTATGTATATATGTATGTAATTATATATATAATTATGTACATAATTATGTATGTATGTATATATATATATGTATAATTTTATTTGTCACAATCTATACATTACAGTCCAGGACTTCTTATTGAAGCTTGTACCTGTGACCACCTTCACCCACTAGTTTCACATTATTTTCTGTGCAAGAACAATAAAAGAGGAAAATCCCACGTGCCACACACTGAGAGGACCACTAGGGTTTCCTGTCACAGGGACAAGTGGGAGGTGGAGCACACCTGGGGTACCTGCCTTTCCACCTGTCACATTAGAGCCTGGCATGATGGAAAGAGCCTTGGAGAAAGAAAACTTTGCCTCAAATGCTGGATCCCTACATAGCAGCCATTGAGCTTTCTTTGAGCTTTAGTTCCTCAACAACCAAGCTATCTGAAGTGCACATTAAAGTACATAAAAATTCCCTTCCTTCCTTCCTTCCTTCTTCCCTGACTTAGCCTAAATGAACTCCTTTCCCCTCTCCGTACAGCCACAGCACTCTGTGCTGTAATTGATCTATTTATGTGTCTGTCTCCCCAGTCTGACTTGCAACCAGGACCCAAGTCGCAGTTGTCTTAATCACCAGGCATCAAACTGAATGTCTGGGACATAAGAGGCACTCAACATGTTTGTTAAAATATTCCTTCTTAACATACCATGTTATTCTTTTTTTTTTTTTCCCACTGTACAGGAAGGGGGTCAGGTTTACCATGTTATTCTTAAGCACATGCACTACTGACTGAATTCTTCAAAATATTAGTAAAGCTCTAAAACCCCTTTCTATAATGTGCCAGGAACATGAATTTCATTGTTAATCCATTTTGCTTGTATCTCATGAGGCTCTCGCTTAGTGTCCACATCAGGCTGGCCCTGAGGCACAGGAAGCCTGGCCTTTCACCCCACTGGCTCAGTGCTTCCCTAGAGTCTGCATGTCTCCTGTGCACTAACATGAGTCTATAACCTACAGGCCAGCAGGGACTTGAAGAACTTTCAAACTCCCAAAATTTATACAGGCGTGAGAAAGCTGCCAAAATTTTTAAAACCTGTAGCTGTCTACAGCTGCACATGCCATCTATTTAGAGATGCTCTGAAATAAATCAACATTAATAATAATAATAATAATAATAATAATAATAATAATACCCAAGTTAAAGTTTATTGAAAACTTACAATGTGGCAGACGTTATGTTAAGCACGTGACCTGAATTATTCCAGTGAAGCTTCGCAGGAGCATAACTCATTTTTTATCACTGTACCTTTTCTAGTGATGAGGAAATTCATGTAACATGCAAGATATCTAATCATTTCCTTAAGTTAAACACTAAGTAAGAGAGCCAGAATTTACCACGGGGCAGCCCTGCTCTAAAATCTGTACCTGTCTGCACTCAGGGTCCTCCTAAAAGCAGACCCTAAGACAAGGACTTGGCTGCATGTAGTTTATTTGGGACGGATCCCAGGAAGCAGGGGAAGGATGTAGGGCAGTGAAACAAGGAAGGGAGGAAGTTGGGTTAATGGCCAGGTTACTGCTATGGACAACCGGGATTTGGTCTCACCAAGGAGCCTCCAGGGGAGTATGGGGACCACATCTTAGCATCACCTCTGAGGGACAGGGAAGCCAGGGTTTATCCACCAGTTCTAGCCCTTGTGTATCCACCAACTCCTCCATCTTTCTAGCATTTAGTCTGTCTTGAACAAGCTGAGCAGGCTTCTGTGGCTGGTGAACACCCTTAGGTAGAGGCAGGCAGCTGTTGGTTTGCAAACTGTCCACAGGTGACCTCAGGACAGGAGGAGGGCACATGGGTGGGGGAAGTACTGACAAAATCAGCAAAGGTGCCCTTGGCCACTGCACTATCCTATAGAGGGGAAAATGCACAAAGATGAGCCAGGGCAAGCTTAACTCTTCCCAAGCTTCAGTTTTCATGCACCAAAGGAATAACTCAAAGTTCTCTACAGCCTGGTCAGGAATGAGGGAGAAGGGGGCCAGAGGACAAGCACCTCAGGATAAGCTTGCATCCCCCAAGCTCTTCCACCATCACAACAGAAAGAGTCAGGCTTCGGTGTGCAGGATGACACAGTCACTCAATACCAGACAAATCCATACTGCATTCGAACTTTCCTGAACTTGACAGAACACCTACTGTCAATATCTTATTTCATTTACTCACAAAGATTGAACTATAAATACAAAAATGGATCCCCAAACTACATAGAGATGTTATGGATTACCCAGTCTTTTACTTAAACAGTGTCGATAATGAAATGTCACATGAGATACAGTAAAAAGTAAAAATGGAAAATAAAAAGCGTAAACCCTCGGCTGGAATCTCAAATCAATTTCATTGCTAGAAATTTGAGTCCAGAACAGAATCTAGGGCATTGCTAAATAAATCATCTCACTGCAAAAAAAAAAAAAAAAAAAAAAGCACTTGGAAAAACATCTTTCCAGTATCTTCACTTTATGTGGGTATAGCCAATATTGAGAAATCACACAGAAGATATGTTTGTTAAGTTTTCATTTTGTACAGAAAATACACGAAGGGTGAAAGCCAAAATAAATGTTTGAAGCACTGGGTGTTGAGGTTAATCTCCATTCAATAGTCTCCTTTCCACAGATGCTAACCTGTCAGCAAATGGCAAACAAACAAAAGAACAACAACAACACGCTTTTGACTAGATAAAGTTAGGCTTCCAGAAACCAAGATGTGTGGTTTCAAAGTGCAACCATGACAGTGAAATGCAGTCTCTAAGAGTCTAGCATCAGGAGCAGCAGCATGTATTTTGGGAAACAAATTGCGGTCTTGAAGAACCCTTATGTGCAGCAATGCAGCAATGTGCAATGTGCAGCAATGGTGTTAATCAGAAAATGTTTCCAGACACTTCATTTGGCCACTGAAGTGAAAAGAGGCACCTGAATAGTCTATTGTATATTATTAGATATCATTACTCCCCAGAATCAAATGCATAAAGAGCAGCCTAACCAATAAAAGAAACTTGTCTCCCTTTCCTTCCCAATATCCACAGCTTTGAGAGCTTTCTCTCTCTCATAGATAGATAGATAATTTCTATCCCTAAATGTATCTATATCTATCTCTCTTCCAAATATTGTCACTTGCTCGTTTACTTACTTATGTTTCTTTTCAAAATATCTGCCACCCTAAAAATATATTGTGCCATTTCTCTAGTTAAAAGGAAAAAAAAACAAACAAACAGGTTTTCCTTGGGCAAATTCTTTATAATGTGATTGTTGTATTGGAAGGCTTTAATGAAAACTTTCAAACTTCTAAATCATAAAGTTATTCTGTCTTAAAGATTCTTTCCCCTCAGCAGGAGCTAACTGATAGCGCCATGCTGCTCTATTGGGTTTTTAATTATTATTATTATCATCATCATCAGGGCTACTGCTTTAATTTAACCTTAACCTCTGTCCCAGTAATCTCTTTATTTTCAGTCCCTTCCCCTTTCTTGCCATCACCCCCTGTCTCTGTATCCACCTGCTCTGGATATAGAGATAGATGACTCTCTCTTAAATCCAGTGTCTATCTTGTTTTTTCCTCACTCAAAAACTGTCAGTGGATCCTACAAGAAATAAACCCTTTTAGAAGAACATTCAGTGTATGAAAGCCACCTTCCTTGCAATTCTCATCTCACACCTCCTACCTAACACCAACAGTGTAAACTTTGTGATTTGTATTTGCATAGGTTTGTGCTATTTGCAACTACCCAAACACTCCTATGATTTCTACCTTTGCACTTCTGCTGCTGATGCTCCCACCTTCTAGATTGCTTTTTTTTTTTTTTTCCCACTAAATGAAGGCTGATTTCTGTCTGCCATCTATGAGAAAAGGGATGGAAGCCAGCACTAGCACGATGCATGATGCCGAACTTATCAAGGGTCTCACAGTGCCTCATTTCTACACGTTACAGTCAATCAATTAATACCCCCTTTCCCCCCCCCCACGACCTTTTCCAGTTTACAATACTGAAGCTTAGAGGTTAAGTAATACATTTATCAGCTGTGGTCCAGGCCACACAGATGCTAAAGCCTAGGATGTGAGCTGAGCTGGAATTCTATCTTGAACCTAAAAACCATGAACCCCTCACCATCTATTTCACACCTCACTTGCCCATTTCTTTGATTCTGTTCCCAGGCTGCTCACTGTTCCCTATTCATGCCCCAAGGCACTTGATTCATGTATCTTTTAGAACACACAAAACTGAACAAAATCCTGTGGACCATGAGACTGTCTGAATTCATATTTTTGTCTTCCAAACACTGAGCCCAGGCTCTTGCAGCTTCTCAGGAGGCTCACAGGGCATAGAACATAGGTTGAGTTCAATGGTTTACATCCAACTCTTATTTTTGGCACTTATTAGCTATGCAAACTTGGTCCTTCATCTGTTCAATGGAAATATTTAAACTACCTACTTTGCAGGCATGATGGGAGGATTAAATGAAATGACCCAGAGCTGGGCATACATTTATGTTTAGCACTAGCATTAACAGAATACTTTCTGTATGTTAAGCAATCCTGCCTGTGAAGTTCTGATGAGATCAGAACTGCCATGGTCCCAGTCTTGCAGGTGAGGAAACTGAGGCCTGGAGAGCTTAAGTAGCCCATACAAGATCATAACTGACAAGCAGCAGAGGTAAGAGAGAATCCCTGAGATTCTTAACATCATACTAAGTCACGGCAGGTGCTCCGACAGGATAATACCTGCTGAAAGGGCACAGTGCTATCCAGCTGTGGTCAGCATCCCCTCCCCCAGTGCTCCACTCAGCTGCTGGTCATCACTGTCCCTCAAACTGCAGGAGTGACACCCAGACATTTCTGTTCTTAGGAAACCCTACCCCCTAGGATGTTAGCCTGAGGCAGCCTTAACTCTTTCCAAGCTACAGAATGGCCTGAGGCCTGGTGGAGACTCACTAATCCTGGGCCTGAATGCCAGGGACTACCTGGCATGGGGAGAAGCAGTTTTAGATGCAGCTGGAATGTGGGTTCCATGAGGAAGGGACTGAGTCTCATTAATTAGTACCCAACAGAGTGCTTACAGAGTCAGAGCTCAGAAAATACACTTTTAATGAATAAAAATGGTGACCTACTAAAAAGACACTCCATCTGGAATCAGAAAGAGCTGGGGTCAAACTCCTGCTTTTCTACTTACTAATTCTGTGATCTTAGGAAAGCCATTCGATGCTTCCCCATTTGAATTCCCTCAGCTCTAAGGGGGACCTGCAACAATTTTAATAATTATAATGTTAACATGTATTAAACACTCCCTGTGTAAACAAAACATACATGATATAACCTATGTTTGACGTGATAAAATTCTTCCATCAACTCTCCCATCAACTGGTGACTATTATTATGCCCTTTTCATAGATGAAGAAACAGATTTATGGAGTATATGCCACTTCCTGAAGGTCACTCAGGTAGTAAATAAAGGAGTTTGTGCTGGCAAAGTGGTACTATACTGCCATCCTTGGAGGGCTTTTCTGAGAGTAGCCTCATACTTAGCATATGGAGAAGGTTCAAGATGGAAGCTGGAAGTCATCTAATTGGGACAGCCCTGTTCACTGAGGACATGTGAATTCTGAAGATCAAGTTAAGGTCGCCCCTCAGGATTGCACCAAGGTCCTTCCTCAGCTATTACTAGCAGGCTCCTTTCAGAGAAGTTGACCTGTGTTCACATCACCAGGGATTGGCAAAAAAGAAGTAAAAAAGCCCAACAACCATGTTTAATACTAAGCTTTCACATTACTTTATTTACCCAGTTTTGCACATGTATACATAATTTTCCTCTGTGTGTGTGTGTGTGTGTGTGTGCACCCGCGTGTAGAGGGGGGTTCAATTATTCTGCAGCAAGTAGGTTCCTACAAAGCTAAAGCTGAGTTTTGTTTCCTTCATATAGCAGCTGACATTTAAAAGTACATAGTAAAGGTTCACAATGGCCCAATGCTCTTCCAGGCACACTCCCTCTCTCATTAAAAACCACTACAGAAACTGACCTCATTTTTATAGATTTTCTTCTTTTAACTCCATCAGAAACGTAACGAGATTTTGAGACAGACATTCACAACCTGTGAAGATATTAGCATGTTTTGTTGGCATCTCCCCCCATTTAAAAGACAACCTACAAGATCCAGAAATGACCTAGAACTTGCCAAATAAGCATGAATGAGCCAATTAATTGTAAACATGTTTAGCCTCTCCACCAAAATCTGAAGGTAAAAAGCCAGAGTCTTGTTGGCCAGTGGCTGCTATTTGAATTAAAAAGATGAAGATTCACCAAAGGTTCATTTTTGTGAATGCCCAGGCTCAGCTCTGCAACCTTCTAAACAGGGAGCGTCTGCTCCTCTACAGTGAGTCCACACGAGAAACCAGAATCATGTGCCTCAGTCCTCAAGTGTGCAAGTCAGGAGGACGCCACATCCACCTGACAAGAAAGGCTGGGTCTCCACACTGAGAGACGTCGACCTTGAAAACTGGGCATCAGAAGCATTACAGAACCCTGAATGTAAAATGAGTGTAAAAGCAGGAAAGGATAGGGTTTTAGTTGACCAGAGACAGAAAGAAAATACTGGAATTTTCCAGAAATCACTATGAACATGAATGTAAAAAATCACACATACAACAATTCAGTCTTGAATGTAAACAGCAAATAAGACACCATATGATTTACTATCGTTATTGTAGATTTATCTAATGGAAAAACACATGCTTATTAATAAAGAGCTAACTCAAATATAACTTCTGTAAGAAATTTCTTTTGTACCACTAGCATTTACTTTAAAATCAAAGGTACTTTAAATACCTAATAACCTTCACTGAAAGTTCTGGTGACAGAGGAGACAAGCTAGTTTATGGTGTTTTCCACACTGCATAACGTCAGTGTTGATCTGATACCTCAAACAGGAATCCCCTCTGTGGAAAATTTTTATCATACCCTTAATTCATAAGAATTATGAATTAAACCCTTTATTTCTGAGACTTACTTTAGTTTAAGCTTTTAGGACCTAGGCATTCACTTTTGGATTGCATGTCAGCAACATCTAATTTGAACAGGTGTTATTCCACTTAGAGGTATCACATTAAACTCTGTTCTCTGGTCTGAAAAAAAAAATTAAGTTCAAATCTTTATATTCTATAGAATGGCATATATTACTGCTTTACTTTTTTGGAAATTTAACAAAAAAAAAACCTTTTTGTTGTTTTGTTTTGTTTTTTAAGATCTCAGCATGGCAATTGGAAGTTCCCTGGCTAGGGGTTGAACCAGAGCTACAGCAGCTGGCCTACATGACAGCCATAGCAACACAGGATCTGAGCCATGTCTGTGGCCTATACTACAGCTCATGGCAATGCTGGACCCTTTAACCCACTGAGCAAGGCCACGGATCGAACCCGTGTCCTCATGGATACTAGTCGGGTTCGTTACTGCTAAGCCATGACAGGAACTCCCAGAAAATTTAACAGAGTTAATAGGCTAAAATTTTTAGAATAGGCTACTAAGGGAATGTTTTTTATCACCAAGAAGATGAAAAAATAAGCACCTGAACACAATGTGAGTTCACAGGAAATATTCTTTCTGTCCTGAAAATGGGCCATGAAGGAACCTGGTGAAGCAAGTTAAATCCTTGGTCTCTGGGGTCAGACAGGCCTGGCTCAAATCTTGGTGCCAGTTCTCTCCATCTGTATGAACTTGGAGGTTTTTCTTACTTTCTCTTCTTCATCATTTTGAAGTGGAGTTGATAATATTTAACATACACGAGTGTTTGGGGTTATATGAGATTTGCATACAAATGGCTTAGCTTAAAAACTGGCACATATTAAGCCCATAAAAACTGTTAGCTTTCATAACAACATGTATTAAAGATTTTAATAAACTACCTGAAAAAAATACCTTAGGGAGTTCCCATTGTAGCACAGTGGAAATGAATCTGACTAGTATCCATGAGAATGCAGGTTTGATCCCTGGCCTCACTCAGGGTGTCAGGGATCCAGCGTTGCTGTGGCTGTGGCATACATAGGCTGGCAGCTGTAGCTCTGCTTCGACCCCTAGCCTGGGAACTTCCATATGCAAAAAGAAAAAAAAAATACCTTAAAATATCTTTGTAGAAATATGGGACAATTGGATAGATTATAACGGTTAAACGGTTATAAGATTATTATAATGGTTAAAGAAGAAAAGCCAAAAGGAATTGGTTAACGGAACTGTGGCAGCTTGTTTGGAAGGTTATGGTATTGTTTCTACTCCAACACACCTTCCACATGAGGCTGCTATGAGCACTAGCAACACACGGCTTATAAAACCCTTATCACAGTGTTTGCTATATATGCTCAATAAACACTGTCTATTCTCAGCTGCATTCAGAAATCAAATACCTTAAAGTTAGGAAACATGGCAAAGCAATAATTTCACCAAAGATCTTGGCTCTTTTTCCATCTCAGCATTTCTTTAATTCCTCAATTTTCTTCTCTCTCTCTTTTTTTTTTTTTTTTTTTTTTTTTTTGTAGTGGGAGAGGAGAAGCATTAAATAACCAATACCATTTTAAGAAGCTGCTCAAAGGAGTTCCTGCTGTGACTCAGTAGGTTACAAATCCAACTGGTATCTATGAGGATGCAGATTCCATCCCTGGCTTTGCTCAGTGGGTTAAGGATCTGGCGTTGCCGTGAGCTGTAGTGTAGGTCAATATATTCAAAACAGCACCTCAGAGCCTAGGTGAAAGCTTAGCCTCCATGGAATGCCACTAAAAGGTCAAACAATCCAAATCCTTCACAGGCCTCAAGAGAAGATCAGAACAGGATTTGCTAACATCCCCTTTCATGTTTATGCTGATACCTGTAGTGGATCTAGTGTATTCAAACCTGAACAACAGCTCTTCAGAAAACAGACTGCCACCCTGACATCAAGAATAAGAAATGTAAAAATGGATTATGGCTCTTGATTTTCTTCCTGCTGTTAGTCTTGGGATAGGGATGTGTAACAAAAAAAAGTATTTAGCAGGATGTGAAAGGAGAGCTTCTCTGATATCAGAGAATTATGCTCAAACCCACAAAGAGCCACCAATAAATTGCCGCAAACAGGAGACACTTCCTACAACCAGGTCCTAATGGAAGGTGACAGAATCCACCCAACTACCACCAACTGCCAGACTGGAGATGAGTGGAAGGGAAATGGATTTTTATGGGAAATGGGGAAGGGAATTGGAGCTAGATAAAAGGGGATTGGATTTTTATGGGAAATGTCTTCTACGTGAAAAGATTTTTCTTCTCTCCTTCTCTAAGCAATGCCTGGCATCAGGAAGGAGCAGTGCTGATCTTTACTTGCAATCGCTTATCGAGGAAGCATCTTCCCCCCATCCTCGGACTTAATGCTCACTGGGCCCTGCAGGCCCTCCCACTGCTTCTCCTGGAATTGCCATGACAAAAGGCTTCTTTTCTCTTTCTTTTTTCTCTTTTTACAGCCACACCTGCAGCATACACAAGTTCACAGGCTAGGGGTCAAATCAGGGCTACAGCTGAAAGAGGCCAGGGATTGAACCTGCATCCTCACAGAGACAATGCTGGGTCCTTAACCCACTGAGCCACAGCAAAAGGCTTCTTAAAGAGTTCAACATTTGTCCCTGGAATATGGAAGGATAAGTAAAATTATGACTGATGCTTATTTCCATTCTAGAAACTTTGAAAGGTTTGACCCAGCCATAGTATCCTGTGCCAGTAGAGCTTGGAGAGGCCAAGCCTGAAGCTTCAAGGATGACGCAACCCCATCCCAACTCCCCAAAGACTTTGGAGGTCCCAGAGAGACCCTCAGTAGTTCCTGTATTTCTACTTCAAGGAATGTGGAGGAAAGAGGAGAACAATGCCCTTGGCAGTCACTAGGTTAAACCACCAGGTATGTGCAACCTGGTGTGCCAACATGCTAAGGGCTTGTGGCAGAGGTCAGGGTCCACTAGGCTGACCACTCAAGGGCATCTTCGGAGGTAAAGGGGCCAAGACAAACCCAAGCCCCACACTCTTCAAAAGGACCTACTGCATAGGCAGAAATCATCACACCAAAATTGAACAGCGCAGACTGAAGCTGGGTAAGACCGGGGCACCTTCCATAAGCGGTATGAAACCTCAGAAGAGGATGGTGTCTTTTCGCAGAGACCTCTTCCACTGTAAACACTCCCTACATGGAGGAGCTTGGCCTTGAAATCAAGGAGCCTCTCAGTCACAGACTAGTCCGTGAGGCGGGGATGGGGAGCTTTACATCAGGTAAGAGATAAATACAAACTGGACTGGACTAAGTTTTTGTGGGTTTTTTTTTTTTTTGTCTTTTTTTTTTTTTTGCCATTTCTTGGGCCGCTCCCGCGGCATATGGAGGTTCCCAGGCTAGGGGTTGAATCGGAGCTGTAGCCACCGGCCTACGTCAGAGCCACAGCAACGCAGGATCCCAGCCACGTCTGCAACCTACACCACAGCCCATGGCAATGCCGGATCGTTAACCCACTGAGCAAGGGCAGGGACCTAACCCGCAACTTCATGGTTCCTAGTCGGATTCGTTAACCATTGCGCCACGACGGGAACTCCCTGGACTAAGTTTTAATAAAGGAGAAATAACTCAGAAACTGTGGAACTTGTTCAAGATGTAGTGAAGGTGGGAGATGTGGATACTGGACACAGTATGGATGAAAGAGATTATTGGGGAAAAAAAGACATGAAAACATAATTATTCCTCAAAGAACTGAGAATCTATAATGCATTCATCACAAGAGAAATAATCCCTTACCCTGTTCTGTCAGGATTTTCACTATAGGGTGAAGTGGTGAGATTTAAACTCTTATTCTAATATTCTACACATTCAGAGTATGAAATTTTTTTAAGTTACACCATCACACTCACGAGAGAGAGCTTAGCCTGTCTTGTGTGGAATTCGACACTGTCCTCACTCTTCTGCAACTTTGAGCAAGGCAAAGTGCTTCTCCTCTTTTTGCTGCTCAGTAAAAGCCCACAGGAAAAGGGGCTGCTTGGACAATGAGAGCAAAACTCCCATTCACGTGAAAGATGGTAGAGGACATTATTATCAACTGGAGAAACCAGCTGCATAACACAGTACATTCAAAATGCCTGACACCAGCTGTGTCTAATTTGGTTGAAGGCCCATAAACAGCATGAACTCAATCGGACAAACACAGCCTTCTCTCTTTTTTCTTTTTTCTTTCTTTTTTTTTTTTTTTTTTGGCTGCAGCATCAGGAAGTTCCCAGGCCAGGAATCGAATCCGAGCTGCAGCTGATCTCTATTCCATGGCTGCAGCAATGCTGGATCCTTAACCCACTGCTCCAGGCTGGGGATCAAACCTGTACCTCAGCAGCAACGTAAGCCACTGTGGAGACAATGCCAGATCCTTAATCTGCTGTGCCACAGTGGGAACTCCCAAACATAGCCTTCTTTACCTTAGTCTGACTTTTTTTCTTCTGTTTTGTGATCTTGGCCTCAAAAATGGAACCAATGTTTTAGAAACTACACTGATGATGCAAAAAATTCAACATAAGATCTTGAGGAAAATGATTCTATATCTGCTTGTATTCTGGAAAGTTTGGAATGTTTGAACCACAGATTGGGGCATCTTCTTTTACTCACAAGTTTGATCCAATTTCATCCAACCTCATTATAACTATTAATGTTTTATAACAGGGAGGGGTTTACCCAAAAAGTTAAAATACCCCTACAGGGCAGTGAAATATCCTAAACATGCTCTTCCTTATCAAGCTCAAAGAAAACCTCCACATGTCTTAATTATGTGGTCACAGAGAAAAATTAATTGTGAATAGATCAATTTTAGTAAAACCGTCATGGTTATAACTGCAGCAGAACTAAATGAATAACTTCATATTTAGAGATGTAAAGAAGTCAAAAAGGGCAAGAAGAATCAGAACAAAAGTGACAAGATGTGAGCATTCTGAAAAGTATGTCTTTTCAAGATTTTTTTTTAAAGTAGTTCTCACAGGAAGCTTTAAGATTTCCGTAAGAATTCATACTGCAAATCTCCTAAATTCAAAACTCTTGTAAGCATTTTAATAAGGCTCTCTATATAGCTATTTTATACCTAATCATCTATTAATTTATATTTTTTAAGCTCTTATCAATTCATGTGTTCATTAATCTGTATCTGTATATGCATATATTATCTTGCATAAACTGTATAACCTAGATTGCTCTGGGTTGGTATTTAAAAGCATCTTCTCTATTCGGCTATACTTTCCTGGCCTCTGCATCCAGCACGTGTCTGTGCTTTGATAAGAAAAATGTGCCAACCTTAGACCACGTCTAACAGATGGGATTAAAAGTGATTCAGGTCATAAGAAATTCAGTGTTAACTTCTCCCATTTTCATCTCTATCCCACACCCAGCATCTCCTCGCTCCCAGTTAACTTCTTATTCACATATGGAGGTAAATGCTTATGAGAATAGAGGTTATGTTTTATTTATTTCTGCTTTCAGCTTTCACTGACACTTCTTTAGGCTGATCTCCCCTTCAATAAGTTTGCCTAATGTGAAGTCCACCAGAACAGGGACTGTCTATTCCATCATCACTGTACCCCCAGTGCCTTGCACGCAGCTTGGCACACAGGTGTTTGTGATATGATAAAAAAATAAATAAATATGTGGTCTTTCTCCCAGTTTTCTAGCACAGAGTGCCTAAAACCCCTAGAATTTATTATTTGTTTTGTATGCTAATAAAATGACTCATGGGGGAGGAGGTGCTAGTGCTAGAGAACTTCAGGATGGGAGCTGGTTGCCAGAAAAACTATTAGATTAAAGGGTTAGAATTCTCACTTCTGCCTCCAACCTCCAGCCTGGGGACAGGGGCTAAAGATTGAGTCCAATCACCAATGGCCAATAATTTCATCAGTCATGTCAACATAATGAAACCTCCATAAAATCCCTAAATGAAAGAGTGCGAGGGACTTCCAGATAGCAAACACATCAATGTACTGGAGGGTAAGAAGCCCAGAAAGGGAATGGAATGGAAGCTCTGCACCCTCCCTCTCCCATCCTTGCCCTCTGCATCTCTTCCATTCGGCTGTCCCTGAGTTGAGTCCTTTAAAATAAACTGAAAATCATCAAGTAAAGTATTGGCTTGTGTTCTGTGAGTCACTCTAGCAAACTACTGACCCAAAGGTGGGGATTGTGCAAACCTCCAAGGTGAAGCTGACTACACAGAAGTATGTGTAGCCTGGGCACCCCATTTGCAGCTGGTATCTGGAGGCGGGGGTGGGGCTGTCTTGCAGGACTGAGCCCTTGACCTATGATGTCTGTTCCATCTTTAGGTATTGTCAGAACTGAACAAAACTGTTGGATGCCCAGTTGGTGCTGGAGAATGAGAGAACTGGTTGTCATCAGAGCAAAACACAGTGTTCAGTATTTATTTGCTGAACAAGTGATGGACTGAATAAGTAAAATCAAATCTATGCCCTTTGAGAAATAAAATTGCAATTTCAGGTTCAGAATAACTGAGCAAGATCCTATTTTTTTCCCTGTATGCCTTAACACAACACTGTACATTATAGTTCTTTGCATGGTGAGCCCTCAAGGCAGACTTGTGGAATGGACAAAGATATTCTAAAGAAGGGAAAACGAAATGCCTATTTCTTGTAATGAGGGCAATTCTAGAAATGACAAGTGCTGTCTGTCTTGTTATCCCACTGTCCATGGCAGGCATTAGTGCTGCAATCAAATATTTCCGGTACTTCTGGGCACATGGTAAAATTGCCCTCCTCACTTCCTTGATGCTTGGTGTAGCCCTGTGACTTGCTTTGATCCAAACAGTTTCCATCCCCCTGGGGCAGAAGCGTTAGGGACCAAGGCATGATTTACCTTCCCCACTTTTCCTCCATCATGGCGGCCAGCCCTGCTCTAGATAGTGACTGCCCTATTGGCCTTGGTCCCTAAGGACAACGGGAGACAGAACTCCCAGCATGGCAGAGATGGAGATGCAGTATGAGTGAGAAATAAATGGTATTCTTTTAAGCCATAAGACTTGGTGGTTGTTTGTTATCATGGAAGATCCTGGCCTATCCTGATACAGAACATTTCGACTTCTATATTTCAGCCTTTACAATGTTGAATGCTACAGAGGATGCTAAGCTGCAAATAAGCAGATCTGAACAGCGCCATTTTCGGAGATGGGCAGGCATTCAAACTGGGTAAATTAAATGATGAATATGGAAGGCTTAGCCTATTGTGACTAAAATATAAGCGCTTAACAGAATTAGCTATTATCATCATTATAAACAGTAAATTTTGAAAACTCCAAATTAAAACTTTGTAATATGTATCAACAACAAAGCTATATTTTTTTTATTTATTTATTTATTTTTTTGGCTGCCTATGGCATATGGACTTCCTGGGCCAGGATCCCAGCCAGAGTTGCCATCCAGCTGTAGCAATTCAGAGACTCTAACAATCTGCATAACACAATAATAAGGTCAAATAAGTTGTATTTTCTTTTCCCACATAGATTTTAGACATGTGTTTACATATGTGGCCTTGAACAAGTAACTAACATTTGTTTGCTCATCTAAAAAATATAGAAAACATGCACTGGATAAGAGTTTGCTTATGGCTCAGGGGGTTAAGGATCCAGCCTTGTCACTGCTGTGGCTCTGGCTACAGAAGTAGTATGGGTTTGCTCCCTGGCCCAGGAACTTCCATATTCCCTGAGCACAGCAAAAAACAAACAAACAAATAAAAATATGCATTAGGAAAAAAAACCCACATGAAAATTAAACGATAGAGAAGCACAAAAATCTAAAGCATCTGTTTATGGTAATGAGAACAGAAAAAAGGGGTTTTTGTTATTTATGATTTCCAGCTAGCAAAATCCATGGGGATTATTTTCTCCCAGCTCAGTTTAAATGCTCATTTGATATTTTAAAACAATTTTTTTTGGTCTTTTTTTTTTTTTTTTTTTTGCCTTTTCTAGGGCCACTCCCGTGGTATATGGAGGTTCCCAGGCTAGGGATCTAATAGGAGCTGTAGCCACCGGCCTATGCCAGAGCCACAGCAACATGGGATCCAAGCCATGTCTGGGACCTACACCACAGCTCACAGCAACGCCGGATCCTTAACCCACTGAGCAAGGCCAGGGATCGAACCTGCAACCTTATTGTTCCTAGTTGGATATGTTAACCACTGAGCCATGATGGGAACTCCTAAAACAATTTTTTTAACTTAAAATTCAGTTCTTCTCTACTTGTCTAATCTGATAATATCAATTCATCTCCTTCCTTGGGAAATAGATATTGAAAATAATTGCCAATATTAAGGTAAACTGACACACGATCTATATGAGATAACCTAGTGTTGTGGTGCTGTGCTTTGTGTTCCAAAATGTCTATGTTGTTGTAAATTGAAAAAAGTTATCCCGCTTCCAGGAAGTTGGCCAATTATCAATAATACACAGAAACATAAGTATTAGCACTGGATGGCAATTTAGAAATCATCTGTTTCAATGCCCTACAAGCAAAAAAAATTAAATGGAAAATGTTCCAATAAAGGAAAACTAATACTTAGTCTGTTCTATTTGATGTGAAATAAGCATCTCTCATATAACAGATGCTGAGAAAGAATTTTTTTTAATTTAATAAAAGTCTGTCAAACTATATTTGGAATTACATATTTTCCCTTGATGGAAATTATGTATATTTGCGTTCCCAATGTTTAGGCTAATTGCTTTTCCTGTAAAGCTAAAACTGCCCCAAATCTCTGCTGATTATTCTCTGTGCAACAGCCCTGAAGCAGAGGGTGCTGGTGTCAGAGCTTGGAAGACCGAGTGGAATCCTTGGACTAGAGCTGGGCTAGTTCAGCACTCAGCTTTTGCAAATGGTCTATAAACTAGAGCGCCCCCTAGACTGGAAATAAGAACTTAGGTGGAGGGGCCATTGAGAGCTACATCTCACACCACGAGAGAACACTGAGTCAAGGGCCGCTTCAGAGACAAGAGAACAAGAACACACTCCCAAGCTAGCTTCCACCTTGACTACCTAATTCCTTTCAATATGTTTAAATCCTTTCTCAAAAATAATCTCTTCAATTTTGCCCTCACGGCATTAACTCACACTGAGGTTAACGCCCCACACCCCCCAGTAGGGTTTATCCCAAAGCCTCCTACTCCATGAAATCTTGTTAATAACTTTTGGTTAGTAAGATATCTGTTTGTTAGATATCTGTTAGTAAGATCATAACTTATGACAAGTTCAAAAGAAAATTATAATTGATAAATTGCCCTCCTTATAGCGCCTATTAAGAGCATGTCATCTTTTCAAACTAATTTCATAACTTTCGGTGTATTACTACCTTTTATTACTCAAAACCTACATTTAAATAGCTTCTTAATTCCTTTTGCCCTTTCTCAAAAGTCAACCCATTTGGAGTTTTAGCTTTTCTGATCTTAGCTGAACAGGTATGCACTTCTCTTCTGTTTCGTCTATTATTCAAAGTCTTTCCTCTCTCCTTCTACAGTCCTGCTTCACCGTGAGTTCTCCCAGTCACTCGTCTTTCTCAGTGAGGGTATCCTCCCCACCATACTGTCAGAGGTCAGATTCTAGAATGGCCTCCTTCACTTTATCAAGGTTCTACTTCTAGGCAAGTAGAGAGTCTACCCCTCAATGTGACCTGGGACTCCAGCACACAAAGGCGGAACGTGGAATGGCTTAGGGATGGTGCGGGAGGCAGGCCACAGCAGAGGAGAACTGAGGATGCACTCTTGCTGAAGGAGTCTTGGGAACTAAAGGGGCAGCCCAAGCATTGATTTCAAAAGGGTGCATAAAAATGAAGTAAGGCAAACTGAGTTCCTGAGCAGAAAGCTGAGCCAAGAGAAGGAGCAGCAAGCAGCTCCACCCTAGGATGAGAAACTTGTTTACGGCACTAGTATGCACCTTAGTTCCCTTAACAGACTTCAGCCACACTACGCTTTCTTTTCCCTAAACTGGTCTCAGACACCTTCAGGTCTAAGGCACACCTGTCAGTACTTCCTTTATTAAATGCCAAGATGTCACAGTTATTATCACAGTTACTACTGTCCGAGATCTCTGTTCTGTTCTTCCACCTCCTGACCCATACATTCATCAAAAAGTTTTCTGGAAGAACTCTTTGCTGCCTCACTTGCTTTTCATTAGAAGAACCAGAATTCAGATTTCAAGATTCTTTTGAAAACTTAAAGCTAGCAAATGTTCTGATTTTGTTCTTTCTAAAGATATATATTTTCAGGTAGTTTAGGGTTTTGTTTGTTTGTCTTTTTAGGTCCGCACCTATGGCATATAGAAGTTCCCAGGCTAGGGGTCCAATTGGAGCTGTCACTGCCAGCCTACACCACAGCCACAGCAATGCCAGATCTGCACTGTGTCCATAACCTACACCACAGCTCACAGCAATGCTGGATCCTTAACCCACTAAGCGAGGACAGGGATCAAACCCACATCTTAATGGACGCTAATCTGATTCATTACCCACTGAGCCACGACAGGAAATCCAGATAGTCCAGGTTTAACCACTACTTTAGGCTTTACTCCTGGACCAACCTTATAACAGACATTAGGAAAATTTCTCATGTAAAAATCATTCTACGAAGTAGGTTGATGCTCTTTGTGCTTTCACACTTCAGTACCTGGATTTTGGACAAGCAGGTGACCTTCCCCATGTGCCTCCATGTATAATTCTTTTTCCTTCTGTTTTATCTATCGCCTACAAACAAAAGAAAATTCTTTTCCCTTCTAGGTTTTATCTATCACCTACAAACAAAGGACAGCCATCCCTGGCCATTCCTAGGTCCCACTGCTCTAGACCTTGGTGCCACCAGGATCTCCTATACATACCTTATTTTGACAACCATTCCAGAAGGCCTCATTCGTTAGGCAGACTGTTTTGACATCTAGACACCTGAATAACGGCTTCCCTTAAGAACTCTTAACCTTGCCCTCTGTACAAAGCTTCTTTCTATTTCATAGCATGACTTCCAAACTAACTGGAAATGGAGTTGTAACTGTAGCTATCATCCCTTTAAAATTGAGTTTAGATATCTCTTATTCAGTTAATGGAAACTCCTCACATTTATTGCCAAATTTATTGAACTGTTACAGGCTGAATTTCGTCCCTCTGAAATTCATATGTTGAAGCCTTAACCCTCAGTACCGTAGAAGGTGTGACCATATTTGAAGATAAGGTCTTTAGAGAGGTAATTAAGTTAAAATTAAGTCATTAGGGTAGGGCCTAATACAACATGACTGTTGTCCTTATAAGAAGAGGAAATCTGGACACACACAGATACATATGGGGGGAAGACAATGAGAAGAAACAAAGAAAGACCAAGCATGGCCAAGCTCAGGAGAGGCCTGGAACAGCTCCTTCCCCTGTGGCCTCAGAAGAAACCAAGCCTGCCAAAGCAAGCGCTCGATCTTTGAGCCTCAAGAACTGAGAGAAAATAAGTTTCTATTGCATCAGCCACACAGTCTGGGGTACTTTACTACAGCAGATCTAGCAAATTAAAATACATGAGACCCTTGGAGTAAAACCCAAATTCCTCACCATACCTAGGTGTATGGCCCAGTGGGAACTAGCCTCTCCCTCCATCTCAGACCTGCCTCCACCCCAGCACCCCTGGTTGTTCATGTTCCACACAGACAGGCTTTCTCTAACAGGCCATGCCCACTCCCAGGGTTTGCCAGCACGGTCTTAATTTACACCTGCTCCAGCGTAATTATTAAAAGCACCCCTATTCATAGTCAAAACTGTCCTGACTCAGACAAGGAAACATGATAGAAAGGTTTGAACTGTGTTCTACACTAGATGACGTTTTTGGGTTCCAAGACAAGACCCTCTCTTGAGATACGTGCACTTATGTTTTCAAATGCTAAACAAGCTACGTGATTTCACCCCTCTGTTCTCTGGCACATGGACTTTCTTCTGCCTGGAATCCTCTCTCTCCCCACCCACCACTCGCAAGTGCTGGCTCTCCTACTCATCCTTTCAGACACTGAACAGAGGGAATGTGATTCAATTCCATGAGAAATAGGCAATCCCCTCCTGTGTATCACATTACAGTATAATTTCTTTATTTCTGTATACTTTCCATTAGATTATAGGCTTCCCTTACAAATAATTTTGTTTCATTCATATTGGTATCTCTAGTATAGAGAATATTTCTCACAACCCAGAGGACATCCAATGATGCCCAATAAATGGTACTAAATGGAACACAATGTTATCTCTCTAACCCTCCTAAATTCAGGTTCTTTACTTTTTTTGGTCAGATCTGCAGCATGAAGAAGTTCCTGGATCGTCAAACCTGAGCCCTGAGCCACAGCAGTGACAATGTTGAGTCCTTAACTGCGAGGCCACCAGGGAACTCCTAAATTCATGTTCATTTTCTGTTCCACATCAGTAGGATTTGGAGAAAGGCAGAGGAAAAGGTAGCTCGGTCATTCACACGGTTATAAAATAGAGCAAATGAAAAGCATTTTATAAACCATACAGAGCTCCATATATCCGAACCTCTCAAATTGAGAACTCTATCCTTGAATGCTCCCTCTCTTTTTATTCTGACATCTTTTAATTTACACTGTCACATCCAATTGGCAATAGAAAAACATTTGTTGTGTCTCAGGATCATCTTTTACACGCTGCTCTTAGACAAACATCTCCTTCCAATATTTGCTTTCCTATCATCGCATCATCACCTGTTGACCAGCCCAGAGAATTCTGACATCTCATTTCCTTTTGTCCCTATTAACCCCTTCTCCACTGAGTTCTTATATTTTTTTTATCAAAGGGACAAATTAAACCCTTCCACACTGTTTATTTCTCCCCTGCCTTGTGGTCATCCTCGCAGCTGGACTTGTCCCTCCATTTGATTTTCCACACGGCAGCCAGGATGATGCTTCTAAAACCCAAGTCAGATGCCGCCCTTCCGCACAGCTCTCCCTCACAGTGGGGGCCAAAGTGTCCATGAGAGCCTACAAGACCATATGGCCGGGTTCCCTGCTACTTTTCTGACCTCATCTCGTTCAGTTTGCTTTAGCCACACTGGCCCCTTTGTTGTTTCTCAAATACACCAGGCACCTGGCTTAGTAACGTGATGCTTTCCCTGGAATACGTTTCTCCCAGACAGCGCATCACGACTCCCTCCTGACTTTACTCAAAGGTCTCCTCTGAGAGGTGTTCTTTGACCTCATTCTTTGGGACAGTATGCCTTCTCCCTCCTCACCCCAATGTGCCCTGTCCTTCTTTGCTCCAAAGAGCATACCACCCTCTGTTATATGATCTTATTTCTTTATACTTGTTTATTGTCTGTAATCTCCAAGAAGGCACGGATTTAAAGGGGGGTTGGGGTTTGTTCACTGTTTCATTCCAAGCTCTTTGTACAATGTGGAGCACATATTTGGAGCTCAAAATATATTGCTCAGATGCATGGATACAATCACCTTCCTTCCTAATCTCCGTCACCAATTCATGTCTAGATAGCAGCTGCGCTAAAACATAGGTAGGCAGGAAACCTGAATAGGAAGTAGAATATGAATAGTACCCAGAGCACCTGAAGAAGGTCTAGATTGCTTGCACAAATCCAAAGAAGATGCTGGAATCTCTTCCTTGAGTTGAGTCACTGAATAAAGCATTCACAGAGTCCAACTCTGCGCTGGAAATGGGTAATTTGGGCCCTGTCTGCAGAGCTAGCAGGGAGCCAATATACTGAGAAAGGCTGGATAGTGTTGAGGTTTGTAGAAGAGTAGTTTTCAAATTAGTCTTACAGGGTCATCAAGAAGGGATCCTGGGATTGCCAAGTCTAAGGAACCCAGGAATCCAGAACTCCCACTTACATATAACCCAGCCCCAAACACCAGCAATTCAGATTTTTAACCATTTTCTATTTATCAAAGTACGCCATGCTGCTAAACATTAGAGTCTGTAAAGAATAGAGCAGGTTGTTTGTGATTAGAAGGCTGTTAATATCTAAGAAGCAAGCAATAGCTTCCATAATATACTGACACTCTTCGAACTAGAAGGGGTTACACAGTGAGCTGGACTGCTATTTACATGCCTACTTTTCTCCTGCCTTCAGGAAATCTTATCAAAATTGTAACTTATTACAAAGTCATCTTGTTTTACATTTGCCTTCCCTGCTAGAAGTGACCATACTTGTCTTACTGCTACACCAGGTTTCTAAGCCTTAGTAGGTGCTCAATAAATATTTGTTGAAAAAATGAATAAAGGAATAAGGGATCCATGCTTCAACAACTGAGACAACAGGCAAAGTTAATTTCTCCCTTACATAAATATGGAAAGGGACTTTCAATTAAAAGACAAAAGTAGGTCCTTAATTTCCAGAAAAGGCTGTCATCCTCTGTATCTTCTCATCCATTTCCTAAAATACATGAGTCCGACAGTAAACCAAACAGAACACATCAAACACTCTCCAAAGAGTCCTATTTTGAGCTGTCTGCTGCCCAAATTTATTCAAAATCTTGAGTAATATAAATATAAATGGAAACTGTTAGAGGAATAGAGAGCCTTCTAAATCCCATCTAACCTCTGACCATATGATCTGGGTTTTCCATTCCTTCTAGACTTGCTTTCTTTGAATAATGCTTTAGTGTCATGCTCTCAGCTTTTACCAAGCGAAAAGACATGAGGAGTCACATGAAACCAAGAAGTTCATGGTAAGTGTGCTCTGCAAGTCCTCGTTCATCACTGAGAGGCCCATGGAAAAATATATTATCAAGTTATGTGATAGGAAAATTGTGTTTTCTTTGAATAACTGGTATGAATTTTCCTTACTGACAGTAAGAATTAATCATGTCTTTTTTTTTTAATTTCTTATCAAGAAACTTTTTTAAAAAATACAAATTCAGGGAGTTCCCATTGTGGCACAGCGGAAACAAATCCGACTAGGAACCATGAGGTTGCGGATTTGATCCCTGGCCTCACTCAGTGGGTTAAGGATCCAGCGTTGCCGTGCGCTGTGGTGTAGGTCACAGACACGTCTTAGATCTGGTGTTGCTGTGGCTCTGGCCGCTACAGCTCCGATTAGACCCCTAGCCTGGGAACCTCCATATGCTATGGGTATAGCCCTAAAAACACAAAAAGACAAAACAAAAAAAATTTGAAATTCAACTAAGGCAACCATGTATGTTTCCTTTAGGTCTGAATATTTCTCTCTCTCTCAGACCATCCTCCACCCCAGAGTCCTGTGTTTTTTACTTTTATTTATTTTTCACTGACCTGATTTTTCATGCCTACCTATATCATTTTGCTACTGTAGAATATATTACTGTGGCTAGTTGCCACAAATCCTCTGAGAAATAACATGAGACGTGAACATGCTTTACAAGCTATAGCACAGTAATTTTGTTAAACTATATTTCTGCTAGAAATACTAGTTAGTATTTCATAGAAATGCCCTATAGTATATCTTGCCTTTTATTAATCATTTACCAACTTCCCCACAGCAACTTTGTGATGTGTTCAGCTTTATGGGTACTGAGATGATTGACCGTTTGGCCAAACTGCACTGATTTGGCTCAGTATTACACAGGATGAAAGGTTAGAGTGCCACACAGGCTTAGTCGTGGCTCTGGCATCTTATCATGACTTGAACATAGATACAGGTCTCTCCTGCTTCGTGAAATGTCACTTTATCCTGCTTCACTTTTATGAAAGACCTACACTAGTACCTGTTTTCACTAACTGAACGAAATCTAAAAGAGATTTTTGCTTTTACGACAAAGGGAGAAAAGTGAAAATAGGGTTCAGTATCTGATTTGTCATTGCAGAGGTAGTACCCATCCTGAGTGGCTGAGAGTGGTGCTGCCAAGCACATTCCTAGGAACTGCACTTAGCATCTCAGCATCAAGGGGCCATGGCTTTGAACTGTGTCTGTGAGCATCTGTGCTTTATTTCTATTTATCTTTCACAATCGTTAGAAAGATGTGCCTTAAGCTAACTGCTTCTTTACTTCATGCCATTTCTGCTTACGCTGGGTTTCAAGAGGATGTTTTACTTTTGGATGGTTTTACCTATAGAAGAAACGCATGACAAATTGCAAATAGCACAAAGCCTAAAAGAAAGTTATTTATAACAATGGTGGATATGCAGCCTATGATGTCAGGCTGTCTAGGTACAAATCCCAGCTCTTTGACTTACTAGCTGTGTGACTTTGGCAAGTGACTGGCCCCTATTGTGCCTTGGATTTCTCATTTGCTAGAGCTTGAAAAGCATATTCTTGTCTGCATGTTCACATCTCATTTCCCAGAGGATTTGCAATAACTAGCCACAATGAAATTAAATTTACATCATAGGGTTGTGAGTACTAAATGAGACACTATGTCAAGATTTATGAGTGGGTCTTATACAATAAGCACTCAACACATGCATAATGTCACCATTACCATAAAATGATCATAGTTACTAAAAAAGTGCAGCATCAAATTCAAAACACCATGGGAATACTGGAAATCAAGACAGAAAGCAAGAAGTCAGATTTATTAAGGATCAATACAGGTTTGAGATTTAGGTTTTAAAAATTCATTACATTGATACAGGATGGGAGAGATGTATCTCAGATAAATTCATCTGAAAAGTATCTGCAGGTTTTCATGGACCCAAAGCTTTTATGCAACAACGTTTTCTGTGTGTTTAATATGTGTAAGACATGATTTTAGGGGCTGTAATATCAGTGAATGAGACAAAAGAGATCGCTGGCCTCATATTCCAATGGAGTCAAAATGAGCCAATAATTATGCAGATTAGTGAAGAAGACAGTATTGGACAGCGATAGATCAGTGAAGAAAGTGAACTAGGGCACAGCAGTGGACAGTGACCAGGGCAAGAGGGGACTTTTTGAAACAGCAGTCGGGGGTGGGGAGGGTCTTTGAGAAAAGATATTCAAGCTTCGAAAAGATGAGATGGAACCAGCTCTGTGACTATCCTGGAAAGAAGGCGCAAGGTGGGGAAAGCCCCAGGTTTACAGCCTGGAAGTGACAAGTAGTCATGATTTTGTTGTTAAAACAACCTAACCAAAAGTTAGGTTAAAACGACAGTAGAAAACACTCACAGCAGAGGGCTCCCTGTTGGCCAAGTATGTGATCCTCTTCATAACCCTACCATGTAGCTACCACCGATACCTGCACTTGACGCAGGGGAAAACCTATGTGCAGAGAGGATGTGACTTGTCCAGAGTCTCTGTGCCAGAAAGACGTGGAGCCTGAGTGTGAGTCCACGCAACCAGCTCTGCTTGCCAGGCTCTTTCTGCCGCATTCAGAACAGAGCCAAGAGAAGAGATTTTTATAGATAAATACATAATAGACATAAAGATGGAAGGAAAGGAAGGAAGAGAGGGAAGGAAGGAAGAAAAGAAGGAAGGAAGGAAGAGGAAAGAAAGACAGAGAAAGAAAGAAAGAAAGAAAGAAAGAAAGAAAGAAAGAAAGAAAGAAAGAAAGAAAGAGAAGGAAAAAAGAAAAGGGAGAGAGGGAAAGAAAGAGAGAAAGAAAGGAAGGAAGAGGGGGAGGGAAAGAGAGGGGGGAAAGGAAGGGAAGGGAAGGAAGGAAGAAAGAAAAAAGAGAGAGAAAGGGAGGAAAGAGAGAAGAACGAAAGACAGACAGACAGTGATGGGGCAGAAGGGATGAAGGAAGGGAAGAAGGAAGAGACAGAATGAATTAAAGAAAAAGAAAAGAGAGTGCGAGGGAAGGAAGAAGAAATAAAGAATTATGCAAAAATATTTTTATATGATTCTAAAAGAAAAAAATATGTCCAATAGAAGAACAGTAGGTGACAGAAGATTCTGGCAAAGATTAGAATCTGGCAAAAGAAGGAATCCCAGCAATCCGGAAATTTGAGCTACCTAACTATGGAAGAAGCTAACTGGTAAGACAGCGAGTTCCTCACAGCCCATAACTGTATATATTTAAACCCAGAAAACATGACTCTCTTATGGGTTTGTAAAATGCACTTCTGGACTAGATAAATTCAAGTTCCTCTTATAATTCTATATTCCTTGCTTCTATAATAAAGTGGTATAAGACAACATAGCATTTAGCCAGAAATGTTATTGATGAGGATGCTAAGCCACAAAAAGTGTTTTATTTTTCTTTGTATGGCCATACCTGCAGCATATGGAAGTTCCCAGTGCTATACAGCAGGATCCCATTGTTTATCCATTCCAAAGGCAATAGGGTTCAAATCAAAATTGCAGGCCTACCCCACAGCCACAGCAACACCAGTTTCAGCCTCATCTGCAACATATGCCACAGTTTGTAGCATGCCGGATCCTTAGCCCATTGAGTGAGGCCAGGGATTGAACCTGCATCCTCAGGGACACCATGTTGGCTTTTTAACTTACTGAGCCACAACAGGAACTCCTAAGCCATAAAGAGTGTTAACAAAGAAATGCAGTTGTTTGTATTGGATCATTTCATATAAAAACATGTATTTTCAAATATGTACATGTTGCTAAAATTCTTAGGACATGTATTAGATGCCTTTTGTCTTGAATACACTAACTGGAATGCAATCAGTAAAGATGAATATTTTGAGGTCCAAATAACCAGGGAAATATGCACACAAAGTGGAAAGCTTATGCACAAAATCTACTCCAGAATATACAGCCTAGGAATATGGTGGTTTTGATAATATAGTTCAAAGTTTAAACACTAGTGTTTTCCTTCAGTCTCGACCTGAGAAGTTGGGGAGCCACAGTGTGATAGAGACAGAAGAGTCGAATGTGTTTATCGGTGACCTCTCTGGCATGTTTGAAAAATGTGATCCCACAGCATTTCATAAGATTATGGAGGGTTTACAAAACTACGGAGTAATGTTGACTTTATAGAGATAAGAAAACAAGATCCAAAATCATACACAGTTGGCCTTCTGTATCTGCATGTTTTACATCTGCAGATTGGACCAACCAAGGATCATAAATATTTCAAAATGGCACAAATGAACCTTTCCACAGAAAAGAAAATCATGGACATGGAGAACAGACTTGTGGTTGCCAAGGGGGAAGGGGGAGGGAGTGGGATGGACTGGGAATTTGGGGTTAATAGAGGCAAACTATTGCCTTTGCAATGGATAAGCAATGGGATCCTGCTGTATAGGGCTGGGAACCATGTCTGGTCACTTGTGATGGAGTATGATAGTGTGAGAAAAAAGAATGTATACATGTATGTATGACTGGGACACCTCGCTGTACAGTAGAAAATTGACACAACAGTGTAAACCAGCTATAATGGAAAAAATAAAAATCACTATAAAAAACATTTGAAAAAAAATTCCAGAAAGTTCCAAAAAGCAAAATTTGAATTTGCCATGCACTGTCAATGATTTACATAGCACTTGAACTGAATTTACATGGTCAACATAGCACTTACATTGTATTAGGTATTCTGGGTAACCTGGAGATAATTTAAAGTATACACGAAGATGTGTGTAGGTTATATGGGGACCTGAGCATCCATGGATTTTGATACACACCAGGGGTCTTGGGATTAATCCCACAGATACCATGAAATGACTCCACGTAGACCAATTTCAAAAATGAAGAGAAAGGAGTTCCCTGGTGATGCAGCAGGTCTGGGATTCGTCATGGTCACTGCAGCAGCCTGGGCCACTGCTGTGGCATGCATTCAGTCCCTGGCCCAGGAATTCTACATGCTACAAGCAGGGCCAAAAAGTAAATAAATCATTATTTTTTTATTAATAGGATAAAGACTTAAAGAAAATGTCTGTTATCACTGCTCATCTTTGTGTGTTGAGACTATGCGTTTTCTTTTTCCTTTTAGGGGAAATACGGGGCCCAGCACCACTTCCCCTATTTGCAGCCAACATGACTCCATGCCAGCCTGGCCTGGACAATCACTGAACGTACCATGTTGGCTACAGTTACTATTCCAGGGATGAATACTCACCCCAAGCCAAGGTTATCAAATTCCTTTCCTATTCTTCTAAGTGGATTTAGCAGGGAAAACGTTTCTTCCTTCCCTGGTCTTGTGGCTGTAAGTATAAAAGCCTGTATCTGCCAAAACCTTGGCTCCAGCCTTGTGGGGACTACAGGTCAGAGAGAAAGAACACAAACTGCAAAAGCAAAAGAAGAAGGGCGGGGGGGCGGGGGGGACAGAGAATATGAATGAATGGGCCCTGAATGACTGAAGTTTCTGAATTTAGTCACTGAGGCCAGGTCATCCTGCCCTTTCTATAGTTCAGGCCCTGGGGTCTGTGTGGGGTCAGGAGGATAAGACATGCTGAAGACAATGATTTCCCTGAAGAAGTCCTGTTTGGTAGAAAAGCTGTGTCATGTTCATTCACACCCACTGGATGTCGCAGAAAGAAATGTGCCGCAAAAGAAAAAAATAGTAATAAATGGGTCAGGGAGTTCCAAGAAGGGTCTGATTTTACTAGGGGACAAGGAAAGTTAGTTGGTGATGTAGGTGACATTTAAGTTGTGTCAGGAAGGGGTTCAGACATGGGAACCATGGGAAGCATGCTCTGGGTGGAAAAAATAACAGAAGCAGCAGATACGGGAAAACACGGGGAGAATGAGTTGGCAGGCAGGTTGGATGGTGTGCAAGACACAGTGTGAAGAGAAATGCTGGGAAGTGAAACTGGAAAATCTGACCAGGGCCAGAACATAAACATTCAAATGAATTTGAATTTTATTCACTGCCATTATAATTATACAAGGTAACAGATTTCCCAGCTCCATTGTCACGTTTTATCTTCTAATAAATAACAAGTAGAATGTGTCATAATCAAGTTTAACACATCAGTCAAATTAATGAACAATGAATTGATTTTTGTGGCTTCTCTATCAACGACATGAGAAATATAACTTTTTAATTTTATCTAATTATTTTCATTAAAAACACAAATGGTTCCATTTTTTTCCTACTGCCCTTCATAGTTTCAATTTTCCCTTCCACTAAATCCTGTTTTGTTTTTTTGTTTGTTTTTGTTTTTCTGTCTTTTCTAGGGCCGCACCCGCAGCATATGGAGGTTCCCAGGCTAGGGGTCAAATCTACACCAGAGCCACAGCAATGCCAGATTCAAGTCGCATCTGTGACCTACACCACAGCTCACGGCAACACCAGATCCTTAACCCACTAAGCGAGGCCAGGGATCGAACCCTCAACCTCATGGTTCCTAGTCGGATTTGTTAACCACTGAGCCACGATGGGAACTCCTGTTTTCTTTTTTTAAAACTGGTTTATGTTGGCTTAAGTAACAATTAAGAAAATCCCCAACACATTAATTTTTAATATAATAATCAACCCTCCGAACTTTCATTATTTTTATGTATTCTCTATAAACTTTCTTTGTAGATTACAGATTAGCTTTCAAATGAGGAGACTATTAGCATGCTTGGTAGAAGAGTGACACATTATATCATTTTTATCATTTGATCGATGATTAACTCTCGAAATGATCTCGTTTTACCCAGATCACACAGACTTTTATTCAATAAGCTATGCTATCAGGCTCTGGGAAAGAAAATGAAAAATTCATAAGTTCTCCTTTGGGGGAAAAAAAAACTGTTCAGTTGGAGTTGATACAATATAAACACACAAGATATTTAAATAAAAACTCAAAGGGAGAACATAGCCAACATAAGTGGTACAGAAAGGAAAGAAAGAATAGAAAGGAACAAAAATGTCATGACTGGGTCTTCAGAATAGGAAATCTTTGTATAGCTGGAGGGGAACCGGGCAATCAAGACCACAGTCTGGGCAAAGGTAGGAGGCAGGGATGAGCATGGGAGAGTCAAGAGCAGATGCTTCAGGTGAAGATGCCAAGGCTGGAATGACAGGTGTGGGTCAGTGTCTGAGGGATCCTTAATGCTAAACGCAGTCTGCACTGTACCAATGACAGGAGGCAAAACTAAAGGAAGAGGGGCCAAGGATTTAGTTAGGGTAATTAACTGGGCAATTTTGCAAGATAATATTGAAAGAGAAAGCGAATGGGTTCGGGAGATCGGCTGGAAGATTATCATAGTAACTGACCTAAGACATAAAGACTTGGTGAGGGACGTGGTGGGGCAAATAGAAACAAACTGTGAAAACCAGCTCAAGAAAAAGGTCATCAGTATCCACTTACCAATCGGAGAGGATGCGGTGATGCAGCAACGGGAAACAACAGTGTAAAAGAGAAGAGGATATGAACCCAAGTTTCCAGCCTGGCCAAGGAGAAAGCGCCCCTCTGATTTAAAGGATGAAGCCACAAAGGGAGAAGTAAGGAGCGACAGGTGCAATGAATTTACAGATCCTGAGTTAGAACTGTGAGAAAAGTCATTCAAATGAAAGGGGCCTCCTGAGAGTTGAAAATAAGAAGTGAGAATTCTATTGGAAGGCCAGGATTCCATTTACAAATTATCTGAATTTGATTTTTGGAACTCATCTTTACAGAGGTAGTAGCCAAAGTCATAAGAATAAAAGACACTTAGAGAAAGGCAACAGGACAAGAAAAGCAAAGGTCAAGGCTGATGAGCCTATAGACTCAGCTGCCATGAATTCCTCCCTGGTTTGTTCCCATTTAACAGACTTTCTCACCCTGGGCACTATTGGTATGGTAGGCTGGATAATTCTCTGTTGTAAGGGCTGTCCTGTGCATTGGAGAGGTTTCAGCAGCAACCCTGGCCTCTACCACTAGATGACAGTAACGCCCCATCCTCCAGCTGTGACAATCGAAAACATCTCCAGACACTGCCCAATATCCTCTGGGGTGTAAAGTCACCCCCAGTTGAGAACCAGTGCCCTAAAGAGGGGCCAGCCTCCATAACCAGAGTGCCTGATTTTGAGTCCCAGTCTGCCTTTTGCAATCTGAACAATCTTGACATATCACTTAACCTCTCTAAGCCACGGTTTTATCTGCAAATAAATATATGATAATACTTGTCCCTGTGTCATATTGTTGGTAGTAAAGATAAATATTAATGACTTACATAAAGTGCCTGGTGTTGAGTGAGTACGCAATAAATGAGGGCTGTTCCCATACCATGTAAACGGGCAGATGTCACCTAGACTTTGTCTCTGGGGTTATTCCCCATTCCTTTAGGCACACAGAGAGGTCCAATGACTGGCAACGAGGCAAGAAGTGCATGTTTTCCTTTAAATGGCATATCATTCAAGGCCTAATATAAAATTGAGCCAGTCGACAAATGACTTCTATTATTATATGGTGTATTACACGTTAGTCACAAGTTCCCACGGTCCTAAAGGTCACATGGACCTGACATATAATTCTTCAGTGATGCTGGTAATGGTGACTTTTCTACAGAAGAAAGGCTAAAGTGTGTAATAAAAGGCAGAGTCACAACAAAAAGTCACTTTTTAAGTGAGTTAGAAATTTCAGCCCCACCGCAAAAAGAGTTTAAGTGTTGCTGGCGTCATGCTAGCTCAACATTTCAGGAAATGGGAAAGATGTCATTTAACACACATTTCTTAGGCCCTGATGCTAAAGCTGGACTAGAAAGGTTTAACTACACGGTTTCTGTCCTCAGAAGAGAGGTATAAAGAGGAAGAGAACGCTGCTACTAAATAACAGCCCAATACAAAGTGCTATGGGAGGAGTTCCCATTGTGGCTCAATGGGTTAAGAACCTGACTAGTATCTATGAGGTTGCGGGTTTGATCCCTGGCCTTGGTCAGTGGGTTAAGGGTGTAGCTGGGTTGCCATAGCTGGGTGTAGGTCACAGACACAGCTCAGATCCTGTTGCTGTGGCTGTGGCATAGGCCAGAGGCTGCAGCTCTGATTTGATCCCTAGCCTGGAAACGGAACCCAAATGCTGCAGGTGTGCCACCTCCAACCAAAAAAAAAAAGTGGTATGGGAAATTCAGGGAAAGCAGTTTCAGCATTACCAAGGAAATCAAGGCTAACTGCACAGAGGGAGAGGCAGGTGACTGAGACTCGAAGGCTGAGCGCAAGTTAACAGGAGGATAAGAATCAGGGCACATGTTTCAGATGGAAAGAAGCAACACACACATACGCACTCACAACTGTGAGAGACATTGACACATTCAGGGAATTGTAATGGTTTGTATTTCTGGAATATAAAATCCAAGATGGGTAGTTGTAGGGTAAACTCTGGACTCTGAGAGGCAAGGGTTAGACTGAAAAGGGCCTTGCATGTCCAGTAAAAATAATAAATTTCATCCTACAGTCAATTAACCATTAAAGAATGTGGAGGCCATTGTTGAGGTACTTCAAGAAAGAATGTTTCAGAATTAGAGGTTAATTTTGATTTGTTTCAGCATTAGAACTTGTACTCCTCTGCCTCCTCCCTCTTCTGCTTCTTCTTCTACCTCTTTACTCCTCCTACTTTAAAAGACTCTAAGAAAGCATTAGATGGTATTTTTAAATATTCTATTTTAAAAGGACTATAAAATGCCTGTTGTAACTTATCACTGTATCACAGATAATTCAAAATTAAATAAACATAGGAAACAAATAAAAACATAAGGAGTTCCCAAATATAGTCCAGGTTAAAACATAAATTGGCAGTAAGGTCTGTTACAAGGTCCAATAAGAAACTATTCAAAAACTAACTTGGCCACACAAAGTGAGTCATGTTTGTATGTCGTCACTAGAGGGAGCCAGAGGGTGAGATTCTGCACAAAGCCTGTGAACCAGGAAAAACAGAATTCTTTTGCAAATCCCTTTGTCTGCTTGTCTGTTTTGATCAAAATACTTTAGTCTTGCAGAAATAATTTAGCTGATGCCAGAATCTATTTAACACACTACAAGGTGTATCATTACTGACGCTGGGTTTTCATGCTGGAATCAAACTCTCAGTCCCTATTTCTAGCCTCTTTATATATGAGACATCCTTCAAATTGGCCTCAAGGAAGATGGATTGCTGGCTCAGACTCAGGTGTCACCTCCATGCTGCTATCTGAGGGGAGTATGAGGAAAGGAAAAGATGAAGTAACGAATTAAGGAAAGGAAAATTCAATGAAGAAAAAGATTAACTAGAGGTAAGGAAGCACTCTGGGACAGTCTAGGACTGCTAAAAGCAATTCTCATTGAGGGAAGGGAAGGCAGCGAGTTTTCCCTATTCATCTTGCACACCTTAGATCTGGAGCTGAAATAAAGTGGGGCAGGTGGCCAGGAGCTCCGCAGTACCAGGCCCAACTGTAGTTTGGAGTGTGAGGCTGAAGAGGATGTGGGACTAAGAAATGCTTATCATTGAATACAAAAATAACAGCAAGATGAGATATAGTTAACTTCACTGGAGACTATTTCATTAGCTCACAAAGTAATTACAATTTACCCAAATCCCGCAGTTAAGATTTTTACTTCATAAACTGTAACACCAAGCCTGGGAAAGAAAATGGAAAATTCATATGTACTCCCTTAAAAACACTAACTGTTTAGTTGGGATGATAAAACACAGACATGCAAACTATTTAAATAGAAATACAAAGGAATAGCACATGAGTTAGGGTCATGGTACATGGCACAACAAAAGAAGAATGAGGAGTTCCCATCGTGGCACAGAGGAAACGAATCCGACTAGGAACCATGAGGTTGTGGGTTCAATCCCTGGCCTTGCTCAGTGGGTTAAGGATCCGGCATTGCCATGAGCTGTGGTGCGGCTTGGATCTGGCTTGGATTGCTGTGGCTCTGGTGTAGGCCAGTGGCAACAACTCTACCTAGACCCCTAGCCTGAAAACCTCCATATGCCCTGGGTGTGGCCCTAAAAAAGACAAAAAAAAAAAAGAAGAATGAAAGGGAATTCGAATGGTCAAAAACACTTCCAGGTTGGCTCTATAAAAAAGGACACATGTAAGAAAAGACAATTCAGAAAAAACAGAAAATCAGATACAAACTCTCCCCTGGAAGGGTACCTGGGCTTGAGATAAGTCATTAATTGAAAGATTATTTTTAAAGTATCACTAGCAGATGGAAAAGAATATTTTTAAGTCATTCTTTTAGAGGCGGATCTGGAAGGTGGATGAGAGGAGGGATGGACATGACCATATGTGGGGGAAGGAACTGAGGCTTCAGACTTGACCTTGCTAGAAATTCCCACCCAAGCCCACCGTGACCCTGTGACCTTGGACAAAGCACTCATCCTCCTTGGACTTGCGCATTTGTAAAACAGGGCTTATCAAAATTCCCCGGCAGAGTTGCTTTGAGGGATAATATAATAATGTAACAAGAACAGGCACCAATACATAGTTTAAGTAACTGATAATAATGCTGTCAACACTATGCACCCTCATTCTTCCACTCTTCGGTCATGCTCCCTTCTCCTGGGTTCATCCAAACTTGGGGACACACTAGTTTTATTCTTAAGTTTCAGGACATTTTTCTCTAAAGTATAGTGTATCCTCAAAGTATGAAAATATAGATATTATGACTTTATTTTTTACAGAGTTAGGAAGTTCTTAATGATATCACATGGATTTGCCTGCATCCCAGGCTTTGTGGATACCCAGCAGGATAAGAAAGAGCGTAGGATTTCCAGGCAAAGTAGTATTTTAAGTTCATGTCTAGAGGTCCCAACTCTGCACCAAACATGCAGTAACGATAGTTATCAAAAAGAGAAAAAGAAATGAAAGTACATGCTTCCTTAAAAAAAAAAATGGAGTCTTCATATATGAGAAAGAGGATGGAAACC
The DNA here is from genome assembly GCF_054392235.1 of Sus scrofa. Taxonomy (NCBI): domain Eukaryota; kingdom Metazoa; phylum Chordata; class Mammalia; order Artiodactyla; family Suidae; genus Sus; species Sus scrofa. The sequence goes on along the minus strand of NC_139389.1, from coordinate 112,937,853 downwards.
CAACGTAAAAATGGAGCTGAAGCCATAAGCCCACTGGACCCAGAGGCAGGCAAAGGTCTCAGGGGACCAAATGCCCTCAGGCTGCAAACCCAGGTATTCTGGGTCCTAAGATCTTCACCACAAGCTAAGGACCTGCTTGAAGCCTCAGTTTCCTCATCTGTAATAATGGGAATGATAAGAGGACTTAACTCCTCAGGCTGTGATGACAAGGAAGAAAAGTTAGACTACTCAGAGAAGTAACCATGGAAGCTGGCATAAACTACGTGTTCAAAAATGTTCACCAGTTATTTTAGTTGTTTTTGATGAGAGAAGGCATGTATTTTACCAATTAAGCTGAAGAAAATCAAAGTGAAAACAGATAATGACAATAATGAGAAAGCATTATTTCCATATTGGCTTCCCATAGATCCTTAAAGACAGGAGGGAGAAGAAAAGACAGCCATGGAGGTGGGGAATTATTGGCAAAAGCTCCAGCCTGTCTCATCTAAAGGAATAATATCACTGCCTTAAGATGAAAAAGAAGATTAAAAGTCTATAGATCGATCTAAATCAAGCTAGAAGAGAATTTGAGGTACTTCCTTTTCAAAATGAAAGTTAGAGCACTGATACTTTTATAGGGACATCATAGAGTTTTGTTTTTCTTTTTTTTTTTTTTTTTACTTTAGGTTCACAAAAGTGATTGTACTGAGTAATATGCATTTATATGAGATGTAAAATGGTACTGCATCAGCTAAAATCTCCTCTTTGTTCTCATAAATGTGAACCTATTGCATCAATTCTATAAAAACTATTTCCTTCAGATGATGGTTATTCATGAAGCTAAATAACCCTTCAGTCTTCCAACTCCAAATAGTGTCAAATACTAAAAAGACTGCAAATTCACATAACAGTGCGACCTGGACTGGAGGGGTCCTGATGGAGACCCTGGAGCCCACACAAGCCCACAAGCCAGCACACCTGAATGAGTTTCTACTGTGTGTCATGTGGCAGCTGTCACACTTCCCACCTGATAAACGTGACACAGATGATTAAAATCCTCCCAGGTGAAGCAACCTAGAAAATGAGGAAGAATGGATTCTTACATCTGGACATGGTGTCGCCAGGGACCAGGCTCCCCGTCAGAATCCTTTCTCGATTTCTTGGGGAGCACACACCCTTGTCCAGTATTCTCCTCCCCAACCCCAAATGCCTACTCTTTGTTCCTGTTCTCTCGTTCATGGCTCCCAAAACTAACGGTTTGGGGGAAAAAGAAGTTGCTGCAAAGGGGTACTTGTTCCCCTTTCCCAGCATCTCAAAAGTGACTTCATCCTTTATTACTTCTGGAATTGTATTTCCTAGAGCACAGGGTCTCTGCCATTCTCCAGTGTGTCACAGAGATGTGACACATGCTCAGGACACGCTCTGCCTACTGCTGCATGAAGCATGCTGGTTAGGAGAGCCTGAAAGTGTGGGGAACTTGCCCTAATTAAAAAAAAATTATTTCCAGGGATATCTTTTGTGGCTCAGAAGGTTACGAACCCCACTAGTATCCATGAGGGTGCAGGTTTGATCCCTGGCCTCTCTCAGTGGGTTAAGGATCTGGCATTACCATGGGCTGCGGTGTAGGTCACAGATGAGGCTGGGATCTCACGTTGCTATGGCTGTAGTGAAGGCCGGCAGTTGTAGTTCCAATTGGACTCCTAGCCTGGGAACTTCTATGCTGTGGGTGTAGCCCTAAAAAGCAAAAAGCAAAAAAAAAAAAAAAAAAAAAAAAAAATTGTTTCCAAACATTGCTAAGATACTCCACAACTTTTCTCAATATTTGACTTGAGAACACCTATACTAGACTAAGATGTTCCCCCAAAAGTCTGAGCAAAAAGGCAAAAGCAAACAGGCTAAAGCGTTGAAGTTGTTATATAATTATCAATCACTCCAATTATTTGCAATCAGGATGATATGCTTACGGAAAATAGGTGGGCAGAGAGAGTCATTTGCTCGAAAGATGCTAGATGTGGAACATGGAGAAAAGTAAAGAGAAAGAAACTATGAATCCACAGAACATAACCTACAGCAGGATGTATGGACTGCATTTTCACACACACACACACACACACACCCGCAGCCCAGCTGTGCCGTGGACAGAGCTTCCCCAAGATAGTCTTGCATCTCTCCTCAATGGGAACAGTGTTCCTGCCACCTTTCCTCTCTGGTTCTTGCTCCTTGAAGATAAAATGTAATAATTGTCCAACACCACTTCCACCCTCCCTGCCCCTGGGGAGTTCTCTGCACTCTACCTGCAGGTGCCCTGGGGAAGTACAGCCATGTTTGTCACTCCTTGAAGGCCTTGTTTAAAATGAAGACTAGACTAAAAAAGACTAAAAAGACTAAGTACTTTTTAATATACTTGTAGAGACACCTACACATCCTCTGAATTCTCTTCACTGAGAGTATCCAGTGCTGAACAAGAGGCACCAATTAGCTTGGGAACGCTAGAAGTTTAACTTCTACCTATTTAATAAATAGATCACCACCTTTTTTTTTTGTACCATGCTGACCCCCTTCTGAAATACCATGCTTATTCCAGCTACAAGCACTATATTTATGATGAGGGAGGGAGGGAGTGGGAAGGGAAGACAAGTGCCCCTTTCAGTTCTTTAAACAACAGGGAGGCATCTTACATGGGACCTCTTGCTTCCACTGCTGCATGAAAAAAAAAAAAAAAAAGGCAGAATATAGCCTCTGCCATTAAAAACTGACAAAGCCATATCATGTGAACTAAATGCAATACTTTTGAGTTAACCACACAAAAATTATTTTTAAAAGATCACTAAGTGTAAACGAATAAAGTATATGTCATCTATTGAGAGTCAAAGAAGTTGCTGATGACGAAACTAAACCAAACAGGGAACTGGCAAATGTGAAATAACCTTGGATTAATTGCATCTCCCTCCTTCCACCCCCATCTACAACAGGTAAATCACTAATAGGGTAAATAAGGAAGCTTTGAGGGCATCGTTTGTGAGAAACTTGTAGTGTTTGAGGGTGGGGTGCCGTCTAGGACAGAGAGAGGTTAATGCTAGCAGAGAGGGGGCTTCCTGAATGTTTGATAAGTAACAATGCCAAAGTCCATCAAGATCCTCTACGTCGCAGTGTCACCCTATGCTGCATCTCACTGGGTATTTCATCCATCATTTCTCCAAAGCAGCCTTCCTCGGAACTTTCTTCGTCCTCTGTGAATCACTTCTGTTGATAAACTTTCCCAGATGCCTTTCCCAGAAAAAATAGAATGTGCCCTCACATTGGTCCTTTATCAAAAAAAAAAAAAAAAAAAAGGAAACTCTCTCCCTGTTACCACAATACTTAAACAGAAATATATATTTACTCAATTCCTTCAATTAAATATTTAAGCCTCTAAGTGCAAAAATTGCTGCTCTGTCAGTGTCAGTGTTTTCAACAACTGTCCATTATAATCATGGATTGCTCATCTTGGCCCAAAACAATGCTGTACTCTATGGAAGTGAATGAGGGGTCCCTAGGGTTTCTATAAAGGACGAAATAGCAAATATTTTCAGCTTTGCAGCTAAATGGTCTTTGGCACAGGTATTCAATGCTTCCATTAAGGCATGAAAATAGCCACAGACAATAAACATATAAGATAATGAATAGGGCCATGTTCAAATAAAACTTTATTGAGTTCCCACTGTGGCTCAGGAGGTTAAGAACGCAACCAGTATCCATAAGGATGTGGGTTTGATCCCTAGCCTCCCTCAGTGGGTTAAGAAACCAGCATTGTGATGAGCTGTGGTATAGGTCACAGACGCGGCTGTGGGGTAGGTTGGCAGCTGCAGCGCCAATTGACCCCTTCCTGGAAACTTCCATATGCTGCAGGTACAACCCTAAAAAGAAAAAAAATCTTTATTTATAAAAACAGTGGACAGTGGGCTGGATTTGGCCCATAGGCCATTGTTTGCCAACCTCTGCTCAAAACCATCAGTGGTGCCTCACTGTTTACCAAGTAAAATCCTATGTTACCTTTCCTTCCCCAATCTACCTTTCCAAACTATAGCCTTCTACCTCTCAGAGATACTCACGAACCTCCACATACTCTTCTGTTTCCATGTCCTTTACTCTGCTAGGATGCCCCTTCTCTTCTCTATTTATCAATATCCTCAGATGTTCATATTTCTTTTGGGTTGCTTCTATTGATTTCAAATATATACATATATATATATATATCTGTATATCTCTCTTCCTCACTTAATTCTCAACTTCTGGAAGTTAGTAATCACATCCCACTCAAGTTTATTAACTTCAGAGCATCCAACAAAGGAATTTGAGCACAGATGTTGTGCTGAATATATTAGAGAACATGTAAGGTTCTCTTTGCTTAAATTATTGGAATTATAAAATGTATGAATTAATCATCATATTCAGCTGATTCTATTACTATTATTATTATTACTTACTGGATAGAAGAGAAAAGCATATTGTGCTGAAACAAAAACATGGAGTTTTGGGGTTTGTTTGTTTTTTCTTTTTTAAGGCCACACCTGCAACATAGGAAGTTCCCAGGCTAGGGGTTAAATCAGAGCTACAGTTGCCGGCCTACACCATAGCCATGGCAACACTGGATCCAAGCCAAGTCTGTGACCTATGCTGCAGCTTGTGGCAACACCAGATCCTTAATCCACTGAGTAAGGCCGGGGATCAAACCCTCCATCTTTACACAAGTTATGTTGGGTTCTCAACCTGCTGAGCCAATGGGAACGCCCCAAAATATGTTTGACATCCTGAGAGGACATCAAAGTCCTTTGGAGACCTTAAAAAATTTCATATTAATTACGATGAGATTACTAGGCAGTACCACACAATCAGCTGTTCTCTAAGAGTCTCCTCAAAGGACAGAAAAGAAACCTAGTATCTGTATCACTTAAAACTGGGCTGAATAAGGGACGTTGAAAATAAACTTACACCTTCAAAAAGTCTAAAACAGAAAAATGAATGTGTGCAGCAAAGATCCTGGAATGTTAGATGAGATGTTCCCAGGAAGACTTAACAACTTTGCCATGAAATCCAGCAGTTCCATTAGAAATGTGGGAAGGCTAGCTGGAAAGGTCCCCTTAGGGCCGAAAATAAAAGGGCTTTTCTGCAGAAGAGCAGAATGTAATCAGGAGTTCTGGCCTTTGTGACTCACTCTCTCCCACCTTGAACATTATGAATCACAGCTATTTCATCAGGGGGCTTTCACCTTCCTCCCTCAGCCGCAGCCTCGCGTGGACTCCCTCATCACCCGCAGGATGGATACACAAAGAGAGCAGTCAATAGGAGGAGAACAAGCTGGCTGAGCCCAAGATTGGCTAAAGACTGGTGCAATGAAAGAGAGATCAGGAAAGGCTTTTTTAAAAGCAATAAACCAATTCATCCACCTGCTCTTGCAAAGCAGAGGATCAATTATGCCCACAAAAGAAGGCACGGTGAGGACGGCAAAGAGAAAGCCAGGGGATGAATGAGCTCATCCAGGGTGTGGATGGACTGAAACACAGGCTGACCCAGGGAAGGAGAAAGATGACGTAAGTGGACAACGAAGAAAAGGGAGGTGGGTGGCCAAGCAGGTGCCCACAATACTGGACAAAGAGAAGTAATCAGGGACAGGAACAGAATTATTTCCCTTCCAGAGAACTCTCTTGTGATGCTGGTTGAGATGCTGGAATTAGTATCAGAAGAGGCCACCTGCACCACTTCAGAGCACAGTCACCCTTCTGATTGCCAAATAACAAAGACAGCAGGAGCAGGCAGCAACATTTTTCTTTGTCTTTATGCAGCTTCCTAAAGCCCAGCTGAATTCAAAAGCAGCTGTGTGACTCCCTTTAAGCAAAGAGTGCACGTGTGAGCACACACGCTCTCATGCGCGCATGCACACACACACACACACACACAAGGCATGGGCATGGCTGAGTTCCTGAAATTAAGCTGCATGTATCAAAGGAGTCAAGAAAGAACAGAGGTTGTCATAGCTCCATCCAGGACATATAAATAACTCTTTTTTTTTCATATACATAATTCTTAATGGGGGAGAAAAGATTGATTTAAGACTGCAAAGTTCTATTAGCTCAGTACAGCTTCTGAATTACATTCTCTGAGCACCAAAAAGAAAAAGAAAGCAGCTTGGACCACACTTCAGCCCCCACTCAGAAACCTTCAGTCCTTCAATGATTCCCCACTACTTCCAGAAGAATGAACGTCTGAACTCATACAAGTCACTCAGAGCCGTCCACTCTGACTTCAATCCAGGGGTTCAGCCATAGGCAGCCTGCACTCTGACCCAAAGACACTAATTTTGACCCATGGTCTTTTCCTTGCTTTTATTACTTTTCTTACCCATTTCTATCAGCCAAACTCTACTTGTTCTACACGACTCTGCTTAGATACCACCTTCTTCAAGCCCTCTCAAACATCCTCAGCTCCAAGTCATCTCTACCCACCTTTGGCACATTAAAGCTTTCCTGTAGCCCAGTGGTTCTGATGCTTTCCTGGGCATCAGAGTCCCTTGAAGGACTTCTAGAAACATACATTGCTGGACCCCCATCTGCAGCATTCTGATCCAGGAGGGCTAAGGTCGGGTGAAAGCACCTGCCTTTCTAACAAGCCCCCAAGTGACACCAACGCTGCTGGGCCAGAAATCACACTTTGAGAGCCACTGTCAATACAACGGTGAGCATGTCTCACCTCCCCTCAAAATGCTCCTTGGAAGCAGAAAATAAATCTGTGATTTCCACCACTCTTCAGTTCACGTTCACTTTCGGTAAGTATGCAACAAATATTTGTCAGATTAAATGTGTGTCCATGTTGCTTCATATATGTTTGTGTATATACATTCATATTCATTCAACAAATATTTATTGCAGGCTTATACATTTGAAAGATGCATCTATATGGTGAGAATATTTAAAGTACAAGTAGGTTCTTAATCATCTCACATTTGGCAAGCTAAAGGGAAGTATGAATATGCTATGATCCATCTTGCAAATGTGTTCTGCACAAGAGCACCATTAAAATTCAATACGGATCTCTGTTTGAAGAGTGTCCATCTGTGTTCACTTGTGGCAAATGTAATGAATCTCTCATTCTGCCTGCATATTCAGTTAACCTGTGCTATATAGCACTGGAGCTCCAAGACAAGGAAGGGTGGGATATTCATTTCTCATCCCCTGGATTCACAGTCAGCTCCCTGTGATGACTGCAGATATGACTCATGTCCCAGATACTTAATCATTCCTCAGCAGACCACCTCTGCCCACCAAGAGTGCACAGGAAGAGAGATGCTAGAGTCATCCTGCCTGTCCTCAAATCCTGGCTCTGCCCATTTCTAGAGTCTGGCCTTGGACAAACTGCTTAACTGCTCTATGCTTCAGTTATCTTATTAGTGAAACAAACACAGGCAACAATCCTACGCCTACTTCATGGTGTAAGTATCTGGGAAACATTTACCCTGGAACAACCTAGAAGTCACTGTTAGTGTTAGTGCATTAATATAAGTACAGATATGGCAACCTCCCATAAGACTCCCACTGCCCTCTGCCTTCTGAGGCCAAAAGTCCTATCCTACCCCATTACCCTCCAGCACCACCCTCAACTAAGCCAATCAGAGCTAAAAAATATAAATGCTCACGGTACTTAAAAACTACTTCAAACACTCATTAACATTAGCGCCTTACTTTCAGCTATTTTGAAAACTAAAGGAATGGTGACAACACTGATTAGGGAGTATAGCACTGCCTGAGTGGCTTCTATCATTGCTCAACTGATATCACCACTCAAAGCTCACAGCTAGCATCAACAAACGACACTCATTTTGCCCCCAAACTCCCTAACCCGTGAAACTAAAATTATTGGCACTTAAGGATAATTTTGGTTTTTTGGCCTATGAGATTAGGTACCATTTCATCTAAATGTCTTGATCCACTCTCCCCAACATCATCAGTGGGATCTACTGTCCTTCTGTGAGGTTTCAATAATGTTAGAAACATGTCTACGTAACCTATGCCTGGTTTATACACACTTATTGTCTGATAAGAAGAGACCTTGAAAATGCAGAGGTCATTTCTGTTTGTGATTTCAGTTATTAATGCAGCTTGATGTGAGCAGGGAGCTGCATATCTCCTGTCTGAAGAACCCTGTTCCATAAGCAATTGGTATTTGTTTCAAGAGCTGGGAATTTTAAATCAAACTTTACCATAGGATGTTGGCATGAAACTAAAAACAGGAAATAATTTATGCTCAGCTTCTTATCTGCAATGTTATTCTTAAAATATGACACATATAAAAGGCAATGATGCTTTCATAATTCAATGCTTTTGGACTGACTGTAAGGACCACTCTTCCAATAAGAAAAGAACTCTGGTCATCTCGTGTGATTTTATATATTGTGTAGATTATCTTGTTCTCTATTCTATTAAACTCCCAGAGCATCCATAATAAATTACCACAAATTTGGTGGCTTAATATAACAGAAGTTTGTTCTCTCACAGTTCAGGAGGCCAGCGGTCTGAAATCCAGAAGCCCACAGGCCCACGCTTCCTCTGAAGGCTCCAGGGGACCCTCCAATTCTCACCTCTTCCAACATCTGTGTCTCTTATCATTTCTTATGATCTCTGCCTGTCTTCACATGGCCCCCACGTTGTCTCTGTGTCTCATAAAAGGACAGGTTTCAGTGTATTTAGAACCCACCTAGACAATTCAGGATGACCTCATCTCAAGAGCCTTAATTTAATTACACCTGCAAAGATTCTTATTTTGTTGTTTTTTTGTTTTTTGTCTTTTTGCCTTTTCTAGGGCCACTTCCCACGGCATATGGAGGTTCCCAGGCTAGGGGTCGAATTGGAGCTGTAGCCGCCAGCCTACACCACAGCCACAGCAACGTGGGATCTGAGCCGCGTCTGCGACCTACACCACAGGTCAAGGCAACGCCAGATCCTTAACCCACTGAGCAAGGCCAGGGACCGAACCCGCAACCTCATGGTTCCTAGTCGGATTCATTAACCACTGAGCCACGACGGGAACTCCCAAGATTCTTATTTCAAATAACATCACACTCATGGGTCCTAGGGAACATATCATTTTTAGGGAGCAGAATTAAACTGCCTATAATTGTTGTATAGGGGCATGTACATTCCATTTCGACCCTGCAGGTTTCTTCAGGTCAGGGATTCGTTTTCCATATCAGCAATTCCACTAGGTACTCAGTACTCAGAGTATTTGCTCCTGTCAGGTGCTCTTTAAACGTGTGCCGAGTGAATGAAGCAACATCGTCACAACTCCTGCACTATACCAGCAAAATACTGGGGAAATGAAGTGGTGAGCTAGCCACAGACTGTGTCAGAAGCCAGGATGCAGCTGGCGAAGTAAATAGAGGAGAGAAAATGATCCTAAGTTCATGATCCCAGATTCAAATTGCATACCAAGCACAGCGCTGCTCTGAAAGCAAACTGCTCTCGCCAGCTCAATGGGAGTTGGCAGAAAGAAGGCCCTAGGAAGAAAAATGCTTGCAGACCTTTCCCCAATGAAAAGATGGATAATAAAACTTTGAAAGGATTTACAAAAAGCTAATCTTGTTTTTCCTTCCCCTTTGAACAAGATCTCCTGCTTGTCAGATTAAACATCATCAAAAAATGAAATTGGTTATGTGGGAGTCGGATTCTAAGAATGAAAAAGATAATAAATGGGTTCTCCTGAAACTCTAAATGTGATTTAGATAATAAAAACTAACAGTTTCACCCTACTTCACAGTTTTTAAGGTATTTTCATAAGTGTGACTCCATCCAACATAAGCAATAGCCCTCTGAAATCCCCCTGGTCTTACATACAGGAAAACATATTGAGAAATTAAGTGACTTGTCCAAGGTGACACAAGTGGCAACGGACAGACATTCACATGAACACAAATACTGTTTCTCTCGTTCCAAGTCTGGGGTGTGTGTGTGTGTGTGTGTGTGTGTGTGTGTGTGTCTTCTCACCAACTGCAGGGTTTGACCTGCAGGCTCCCTTAGGGACCTGGCTTCTGCCTCAGTGATTCTACCAGGTACTCTCTCATGCCTGGTTGTACAATTACATTACAACATTTTTTTTTTTTTTTTTTTTTTTTTTTTGTCCTTTTGCTATTTCTTGGGCCGCTCCAGTGGCATGTGGAGGTTCCCAGGCTAGGGGTCGAATTGGAGCTGTAGCCACTGGCCTAAGCCAGAGCCACAGCAACGCAGGATCCGAGCCGAGTCTGCGACCTACACCACAGCTCACAGCAACGCTGGATCATTAACCCACTGAGCAAGGGCAGGGACCGAACCCGCAACCTCATGGTTCCTAGTCGGATTCGTTAACCACTGAGCCACGACGGGAACTCCAACATTACAACATATTTTTAAAAATACGATTTCATAAACTTTTTACTTTCTTCACAAAAGTATACCTGAGAATAATCTTGGAAAAACTTTATGGATCCCAATAAAGAGCAAGATGAAAGGAAATTAGATGTGGGTTGAGGACAAAGTGAGGAATAGAGAGAAAAAGTCATTCATTGCTTAGAATTTCTCTAGGCCTTCATAGAAGAGGAAAACTCATTTTTCCTGGAAACAGTAAAAATGCCATTCTAAAAATGCGCTACTTTGAACGGTACTAAATCAAAATACTTTTCAGCATTTGTTAACGAACTGTTTTGTAAGGTTCCCACATTGGTGCTAGCCATGCTGTTTCTAAAGGGCAGGAATTCGGTCTCACATTAGGAACCAGTTAATGTCCACATTTCACCCAGCTTACCCTCCAAACTAATGATAGACACTCAAAATTCGGTAACTTGCTATCAACTTTCAAAGAGAACAGATCCTCTTGATTGTTATTAATGGGTCCCAGGAGATCTCTTTTGGGGACACGGGCTCCCCTGCATCTGCCATGTGGGGGGATCATGAGCCCTTCATTCCTGAAATTAGTCAAAGCCTTAACTAGAAAAAGCTGGGTGTTGAATATAATAGAGCAGTTGAAATTTAGGTATAAATGCTATTTCTCAAAGGTGAGTGCACAGCTTCCTTTTAAAGGATTCTTGGCTATTCAGCCCTGGTCTGTCTGCTCCTGAATGCCAAGAAATGAGAGCCAGGATCATACCCATTCAACTTCATGAATGAGGACCCAAAGGCCGTATCTCCCAGGAAGCCAGAGGCAACAGGAGGTGTCTCTGATCCCAGGCACTGCAGGGACGTGGCCTGAGACGCCAGGCAGAGCTGTCAGTTGCCAGAGTGGGAGCCTGTCCCCAGGTTCCTCAGGACATGTAGATATGAACCAATCCTGCCACTGCCACCCACGCCACCTCCCCCTCCAACAAGCCTGAATAAGTGAGAAGTTGTGAACCTTCCTCTCCTCTTCATGAATGTCACCCCCTTCTCCTTTCCAGGCTTCATAGAGCTCAGGGGTTTAGTATCAACCTGGCTTCTAAGAAATTTATACTCATATTCTATGAGTCTGCATAATTTCTGTGAGGACTCACTCATTCAGGGGAATCTATCCCTTGCCGTATCTGCGGAATTAGAAAATAAGCCTTTAATCAAACAAGCATTATCTTTGCATATTCAGGAAGAGAACATAGTACTTAAGCTGCTTGAGGTCATAGGTCTTGAAAATCTGATAACCTATGGACCTAATTTTCATAATAATTTAATATCCTAAATTTAAGAGTCCCTGGAATTCCCACAGCCCATTTAGGAACACCCCAGGGTTCATGAAACCTGAGCAGAAAGTACAGGTGCCCATACACCTTGTGTTTTTGTCCTTATCCTACATTTTGAGAAAGTGACTATAAAGTCTGTGTAGAGCACTATTTCTAGAAAAAGAGGATAAAATAATCTTTCACCCTCAATCATTTAAACATATGATCATCAGCCAGAGTGCTTGAATGCATAGGCTTTGGGGTCGGACAATTCCGCACCTGGATTCTTGCTCTACTCCTTTCTAAGACGGATGACTTCAGACAACTTACCTAATGCATTTGAACATAATTTCCCAGATCTCTAAATAGGTACAATAAGACTTAACCAATAGGGCTGGTGTGAGAGGTAAAAGAAATAATATCTATAATGTGATTGATGTAGTGCCAAGCCATAGTTGCTAGTGCTAATTAAATGGCCAGTGCCATCCTCACCGTCACTATCCAAAGAACATCCTACCTGCGATGCAAGTAGGACTGGAGCATATTAAATTCCAAACAGACACCAAGAACCTATATAGAAAATTTGAAACCCTATGAAAAACAAATAAACCTAGACAATACTCGCCACTAGAATGCCCAGTTTACCACAACACAGATCTCAGGTCATATTACCATTCCCAGCAAAGCACGAAAGGACTTTTACCACCCATGCGGATCTCACCCATGCGGATCCCACAGTCTGGGCCTCAGGGACAGCATTCCCTTAAGGTCAAAGTCTTGGTAGCCCAGGCTAAAGGTGGAGATGAGTGTGAACTTCCTACAGCGGCATCTCCATGTTTGACAGATGAACTCAAGCGAATTATTTAGTCCTTTTCAAGACTCTTCAACATCTTCTTGAAACCAGCAATTCTGAAATGTTTACTAATACTTGACATGCACGTCTTTTTCTTTATTCTTGTTTTGGTATGTCTTTTCCCCAAGATTAAATTTGTCTTTAACTCTCTATCACTCATTACAGCACACAGCAGAAAATCAGAAACTAAAACCCCTGAAAGGATTTGAGATCAGAAAAAAAATAAAGGGGGGGGGCAGGAAAAGAGAAAGGAAGAATGAGGCAAGAAGGTGGGGACTGTGTCCATTTGATCACTCAAGGAATATTTAATGAATACTGAATACATGCCACGCTCTGAGTCAGGCACCAGAGGTACAAAGATAGATGAAATAGGGTTCTCAGTCTCAATAAGCAAAACATATAATTCAGTACTTTTTCTTTCTTTTTTATTGTTTCTTTGGTAGAAATTAAGGAAGGAGGGAGAGGAAATGGGACTAACTCTAGTGTTTGTAACTCCACTGTAAAAGAAGGGTATGGTAGAGGCCATTCACGCCACTACACACTTGTGTTTTCTGCCACAGGGTTGAGCCATTCATCTAAGAAATGCCAGCCAGAAACTACATTTCCCAGTTCCCTTAGCAACTAGGTGGGACCTTGGAACTAACTTCTGGCCCATTAAATGTGGCCAAAAGTGATGTTTGCCACTTCAGGGACTTCTGACACCCAGAACCACCTTGTCAGCCCTATGTGGAAGATGGCAGAGCCCAGGTCAGCTTGGGTCCTGCGTAACCATGCACAACAGAAACTCACTTCCTTCACCTGATCCTAACTGTCTGGACTACATGTGAATGAACAAAACTAATACTACATCAAAATTCTTCTTCTGCGTTAGTTTGCTGAGATCCAGCGGGTTGTTCATATAGTTAATATTTATTCTAACTAATGTAAGTTAGAAATCAATATTCAATGTTCAAATAGCCAGAGACATATCTTCTGTGTATTGATAAGATCAAACTGTCTAGGCAGTCAAGATTCTTTGCTTTTGAATGAGATTTATGGCAAGTCAGCACAGTAATGCTCTTTAGCACATTCTGATCTGATGCTCTATTAAACCGTCAATGACGCCATAGAAATTTGGAGACATGAGTGGTGGACTGTTACTGAAACACAGGCAGAGCATCAGAGTTGGTGCCATTGACTTGACAGTAATTATTTTAATAGGACAATAAAGCAGTCATTAGGTATCACTTGCAATTTACTTGCAATTTGTTTGGTGGTAAAATCATTTCAAAACATCCCAAATTTAGCCTCATTTTCATATTTAAATCTAAGAATTTAAAAAAATTATTTATTTATTTATTTTTGGCCATGTCTGCAGCAGGCAGCAGTTCTTGGACCAAGGATCAAATCCATGCCACAGCAGCTACAACACTGGATCTAAGACTTTTAAATCAACACTTCTTTCGCAGAACATAAAACTCAATTATTTTAATACATGGTAGGTGCATGGTACACCCTCTAATAGTTGGACCATAAAGAGATTGGTCCTTTCTGCTCCTTTTGGAAAGATTGGTAATGGTTAAGTGTCACTGAGTCATTCAGATGAATAGTTCCATGATTAAATCTTTATGTATTTTTATGTCAATATATCCTTTAAAATAAGAACTGGACTTACTGTTTCTTCAGTCCCTTTAGTCATGACATTGTTATTTTAAGAATGTTGTTCTAATGATTTTTAACTGCTCTTAAAGCCCAGTTTGAATCCTAGTACAGATCTTTGTGTTCTGTGTCACCTGTGACCCACCTCTCTTCTCTCTCATTCACTGCCTGTCATAATCAACAAGCATTTAGTAATCAGGCATTTTTGTGTATTTTAAAAGATAAAAAATTGATTTGTTTTCCTGGGATATGAAAAATAACAGCTATAAGGGTGCTTTGTCACACCCTACTGGCATCTCTGACCACAAACTGGTCCTGCCCACGTTACTGTAAATAGGTCAATATTCATCACATTACTTGTTTGAGTGTGTCACCAGTTTTCCCATCGGGACCCTGACTGATACAAAAGGGAAATCAGTTTGGGTTTTTTCCGACCATAAATTCCCTGTGGAAAAACTGGCACATAGGCACTCTAAGCTTCATTTTCTTTGCTCATACGCCCACAGAGCTAGAGGGCAGCAGAGCCTAGAGGCGGCATAAGTGAATGTGAAGGGGCAAGGGACTGGGTTGAGGGGTGAGGAAGCAGCATGGAGAGTTAAGCTGCCTTGAGAAGACTCATTCCTCATCTTTAAAATGTAACTTCTGCTAAAACAAAATTTTTATTTCACTCAAAGTACACAATAACTCAGAAATTCATTTTGCATCATATTGGCTGGCTCCATGTCAATGCAGAATTACTTATAATTCTTCAATTAAAATACATGTCCAGGAATTTCATTAAATAATTTTGTCTTGTTATGTGGAAATATTCTGTAAAGGTTACGTATGCCCTCTGGACGTTTTAATAAGTGAAGAAAAGTAAGTTTAAGTAACACAGCTATGGTTTTCAAAACTCATTATCAAGGAAAGTAGATCAATGTCCTTTTGTATATTTATTTTTAACTGAATAGGACATGCCCAATTACTTGTGATTATAAAAAACAATTCAAAGCAAATTTCACCCAGCAGCTATAGCTTTTTTTTTTTAACCAGAAAAATGATTTGCTTGACCTATTCTCAATAGCCAAATTTAATCTTACTAATGAACAGTGACCAAACTGTTAGAGTTAATAATGGATAGAAGGAGAAGTTTGGAATTCTCCACTGACCTCTTTTAACAAAGAAAGGTTGAAATGTTTAGTCTGCCAAAGCCAGTTTTGATATTATGCCCTTCTTATTTCTTATTATGTATAAGCTGCAAGCTTTGTGAGGTAAAACTAATTATTTTTGTTGAATTGAATTCTTAGTGCCCAATACCACATCACCTGGCACCTAGAACATGCTGAACATATGCCGACGTATTGAATAACAGGATGAATGAATAAAAGATGAGTTAATTTCTAATTAATTTCAAATCCTACAGGATTTCATCATCTTGCTGGAGAGATAAAATTGTAATTAAGTCTTTATTTGCTTTTACTATTTCTACATAACTCACAGAACTTAGTATTACATTTGGGGTCATAAAAGCTTATTTACTCACTAACCAAATATTTGTTGAGTCCTTACTACAAGCAAGCTACCGTGTTATGCACTATGGGGGACAAGAAGGAAAATTAGATATGGGTGCTTTGTTCTGAAGGTACAATGGCAGGAATAAAAGAATGTAAAGTACTTCTCTACAAGCTAGTATGTTCTCTGAACACCAAGGAAGATAGGCTGACATGGAGTGGAGTGCAGAGGAAGAAGAGCTGACATCTGGCAGTTGGGGGGCGCAGGAAAGCCTTCAGAAAAGAGGTGGTTTTTATCCTTAGCCCTGAAGAAGTAACTGAATGTGGATCTTCAGAGAATATCAATAACTGATACTCATTCCACACTGTGGGGTCTACAAATGAGCATTTTCACTAGATACCTTCAAGTGATCTTCCACAGGCTTCCAGTAGGAAGGATATGAGCAGTCATTGGCTGTTCCATGACTTAAGAAAATCCATCCGATCTAAGCTTGTTTAGTCAGAGAGTGACTGAATGAATGAATCCCACCTTTCCAGGAGTTCTAGCATAGACAGCACAACGCATACTTATGAACTTTGGATTTTAACCAAAAGGTTCTGAATTCCAAGTGATAGATCTTTCAACTAAATGGCAATGCCCTCTTGGGGAGGATCTTAAGGTAGGAATATCCACATTGCATAGTAGGCCAGTGAGAAAACAATGATTTACTGAAGTTGCAGTGCAGCAGCAATGAAAGTATGGTTTCTTACAATATAGCTCCCCTGGAGTGGCTGACAACAATAACAATAGCTAACATTTACTGAGTGCTTTTTATGTGAAATGCACTATGCAAAACCTTACATGCATATTCTCATTTAATCCTCACAACAACTCCATGTGGTAGGTGCCATTATAAATCTATCTGTACACACGAGAAATGCTAGGCTCAGAATAATTAATAACTTAGGCAGAGTTGCACATTTGATAAGTGACTGCACCATTATTATTATTAACAGCCCTTTGGAAATACAATCGAACCTTTAATTAAGAAGACAAACAATCCCCATCTACTTCTTAATAAATTCTACCCGTGAAGAAACTTTACTAGGTATCTGAGCCATTAGTGGTATTGCTGGATCTAAACATTCATCTACTAATTGTTTGTGTCTTCTTCAAATTTGTTTGGCCATATATAATTATTATGCAATATCTAAGTCTGCTGTCAATCTTATTAGGGAATTTCAGTTACCAATGCAACAGATAAATAAATCTGTGGACACATGAACCTCTATTGATTCACTGGAGAAGGAAATCTTCTTTTTCTTTTTATGCAGTTATAGCTCCTTGGGGCTAGCTTACCTCGACTTTATATGGAATCTGACATTCACACTTTCAAATTAGGTCTGTGGCATAGCGTTTCCATTTTTTTTTCCCCTTAGCTTTTGAAAACTTCACTCCTTAATAAAACCAAATACACCAATTATTTTTGCTTTGTTTTTGTTTTCAAAGATGCTTTACTTTTGTCATTTAGCACTTGAGTCTTAAACAAAGCCAGGCTTTCCTGATTTAATCTGATTTGGGTCAGAATTGGCCCTGCAGAAGTAATTCGTTCTTAAGTTGAATGAGAATTAACTTAGAATGAAAAGAATGCTAGATCTCAAGCGAAGTTATGAGATCCCCAGCAGCCTCTCTACCTCACTTCTCTAGCTCAGTTTCTGCCTCTATAAAATAACAGAAGGGGACTAGCTATTCTCTATTGTTCTTTAAAAATGTGAAATTCTATCATTCTAATGCACACAAAGACTTATACATGTGTTCATCTATTCATTTTTTCTTTATTTCTACAAATACCTATCGAATGCTGGCAATAATGCAAAAAGTGGAGGTAAATTCTTTAAGCACATGATCTCTTCACAAATACAACTGGGTTGAAAGAAAGCATTTTGAGGAAAAACCTCACACTATTTAGAATAAAGCACACTTTAAAAGTATTTCTTTAGCTCTCTTATTGGGAAATGTTTTAAAATGGGCTGAGAAATGATATTCAAATGGAGAATCAGTAACTTTAAAATAAAATCCTTAGCATAGATACTCAAACTAGAGTCTTACATTTTCTAGAATTTCTCATCTTACAATCTAAGAAATAAAAAACTGACTTCCAAAGTATATTTTTATTAATAACAGTGCATGCTTAAAGTCTAAGAACTATAGAATATTTTTAAAATTGATGTAGCCCATATCCCAAAGGCCACTTTATACTATATTCAAGAAACTACCATGCTGTTATTTTTGTCTTCAGAGCAAGCTGCTACTTTAGCAATTAGCAGTCCATAAAAATGTGGGCAATTGGCTTCCTCCAGACTAATTAGCAAGTTTGCTATGTTGCTGTCCCAGCTGGTCACACTATGTCTTTTAACTTAGCTCAGGCCTAGTTATGTTGCCAGTTCTAGAACCTTTCAAAGTTTGTCGGTAATAACAGGTAGGTATCTCAATTGGCTTCTGGTTTAAACTCTTCAGCAAAACAATGCTTTCCCGGGGGTTTGTGTAACCGAGCAGGGGCCTAAGGGGCTCCTGGGCACAAAAGCCTTTCTGTGTTCCCCATTTCTTATTTCTACGAAATGGGCCTCATTTAGCCTCTATGACCTTCCCTGAGTTCCAAGGGGGCAGGTTCAGACAGTTGCTGATCAGAGAAGGAAGGGGATACAAAGACAGGGGAGAAACAGTTTAGAAACAATAGTACAGCCTTGGGGCAGGATCCTGGTTCCTTCTCAAAGGACACACATAATGATGTAGCCATCTTACACACCTAAGAGAAAAGTTATATTCCGTATGCTTCTTTTAGAAATGAATATTTTAAAACTGAACCGCTTAGAGTCCTTCCTTGTCCTAATCCCTGGCTTAACTGCACCCTAAACACAGCACTCATAAACTAAAGATGAGGCAACCTGAGCGCAATTGCCTGTGGGTTAAAGGTTATGAGCACATGATGTTTTTCAGGAACTTTCCTAGTTCGTTCTCATCTCTGATCAGGGAGTCCCTGTCACGGCTCAGCAGAAAGCATCCATGAGGACATGGGTTCAATCCCTGGCCTCACTCAGTGGATTAAGGATCCGGTGTTGCCCTGTGCTGTGGTGTAGGTCTCAGACGTGGCTCAGATGCCTCGTTGCTGTCTGTGGCTGTGGAATAGGCTGGCAGCTGCAGCTCCAATTTCACTCCTAGCCTGGGAACTTTCATATATGGCAGGTGTGGCCCTAAAAAAGACAAAAAAAAAAAAATCCCTGCTCAGTATGCCCTTTTTGCAAGTACTGTTATTTTAGACAATAACCCAGGAAACCGCCATCATGATGACGCCCAGATCTGATGGCAGCCTTGATGACTAAAATTCCCCTTAAGAAAGAAGAAAGCATGTTTGCCCTCAACCCTGATTCTTATTTGGAATCCTGTTTTTCTTCTTTTTACTATAACCTCCCCCGCCCCAGTTCTTCCCAGTGGATGGCACACTCTTTAAGGCATTAGCCTACTGTGGCCTCCTTTGCCAGGCAAAACAATAAAAGCGATCTTTTTTCTCCTTCACCCAAAACTCTGTCTCCGCATTTCTATTCAGCACCAGGGGATGGAGGCCAAGCTGCAGCAACATTAGGAGTCTCAACTCCTGCCTCCTGTTCTCAAGAGTTGCCCAGAGAATGCCCTACTCTTCTCAAAGCTCCTCTAACCACGTTCGCCCAGCTCAGGAATTTCTCCATGCCTAATGCTCAAGTCTCTGCTCTTTGAAGTTTATCCCACAGTCTCATTCTTGGATTCTCACTCTTGGCCTTGGCACTCAGGTGGGACAAACTATCAAGCATCTAGTTTCTTCTCTACAAGGTAGCTCTTCTTGCATTATTCCCTCACATTGTACCACTCGTCACTGCCTTCTGGCATTTCTCCTCCATCAAGACCCAGCTCTTGATTCAAAACCCCAGACTTGACCCAGGACAAAATCAGTGTCAGACAGAACATGCTTCCTGGCAGCAAATGGATAGCTGGATATTTAGGCATGGACATGAGCAGTGGCATGGAACAAATGGAAAAAATAAAACAAGAGTGTTGTCCAGGAACAAGGCAGGTAATCTGTCGAATGAACAGATCAGGTTCAAAAGTAGATGTGGTCTGAAGGGTGGTAAAGATGGAGAAAATGGGACCAGACATGGTGGATCTGCAGTAAGGGCTGAGGGAGGTAATGTGGTGGAGAGGAGAAGGCGAAGAGAGACGTAGTGGCAAATGGCAGACATCTAGTCCCTGAGGAACATGATGATGAAGAGGGTAACGTAAAGCTGAAAGTCAAGTGACTCAGAGGAAGAAGCCAGTAGTAAACAAAGGTATATTTACTACAGAACCCTGGGAAAATACAGGACTTGAAGGCATCGCATATTTCTGAAAGTAGGGTTGAATGATAGGGCTGAAAACAGGAGAACTGCCTGGAAGGTGTACAAGGATCAAATGGACTCAGAGACACCTGCTCCACTGTGGCAGGGAAACACATACCCTGAGAAAATCTGACTGAGGACAGCTCTGGATCTGGGGGCCCAGGCCCAGACCATCCAGGTGTGTGACGTCATCATGAAAATTAGAGAGGTACGTGTAAATTTATGCCCTGACCCCAAAACCAAACCACCTACCCTAAGCGCCTCTCCTCACCTCTCAAAACACTGTCTGCCCACCTACATGCACAAAATCCTCACACAGAGAAAGCGGCAGGCTTGAGAAACTGAATTATTAGAGAAACTAAGTGACTTGAGAGAAAAGATCTAGAGATAATAGGTTTTTTTAAGGGGTAGACCTTTGATTAAATGGCTAGGTCCCCACCTATTTATGTTCCAGTACACTTTACCGATGGGTTAAACACACACACACACACACACACACACACACACAAACTGCCCATAGTTAGAGCTTCTAAATGGCTTGTTAGAGTTTTACTGTTAGGTGAGAGTAAATAGTCACAATTCACCAGACAGTGTAAGATAGTCTCTTAAGGAACATGAAAGCCAGGGACTAAGATAAAAAGAAAAGGGGAAAAGGAATTAAAAAAAGACTCAACGCAAGGAACAGAAAAATAACTTTAAAAGCCTCATTCTTAATAATGTTAACAGAGAGAACTCACATCTATTAAAAACCTCATTCTTAACAATGTTGAGAGAGAGAACTTACATCCATTAAAAACCGCAAACGGAATGCCATTAAAATAAAAAATCATGAAGCACAAAGTTCTTAGAAAATAAAGAAAAAACTCTATTTATGTATATTTGTTAGCAGAGATTTATTCAACAGAAGGACTGGAAGATAAAATTGAGAATATTTTGAAAAAAATTTAAATGTCTAAAATGAGCATTCTTGGATAAAATGTAAATAAACCAAAACAAAACACATGCAATTTAGAAATATGGATGTAAAACCAGAAGAAACAACTAAAAGAGTGGAAAGTGATATCTCTTGATTGAGGTGGGGAAGAATTAGGTCAATACTTTTCTGTCATTAATTTCATTATAAGTTTTGTAGGCATACTTTATTATTGATTTATGTGTGACAATTTGATTAAAACAAACACTAAAATTTAACTTAAAAAAAAACAGTAGAAATTTAGTGGAACCCAGTGACATGTAACTCGGGTGAGATAGTCAACAGATTGTAAGCAAATGGAAGTAGCTTTTGCAGACATGGATTTTAGCTTAACATAGAGAACCGATCTGTGATATTGTGATATAATAAGAAATATAGATTTGATCTTTGTGCCAAGTTGTTGGTACAGGGCTTCTAAAACTCTTATAATTTCCTGAGGGAATGGATAAGAGGAGCATCTTTAATTATTCATAACAAACCCATTTTAACCATAAGTTTATGCTAATGAAGTGACTCTTGGAGGATGGGGGGCTAGTTGCCAGGGGAGCCAACCCCATGTGATTAGAGGGTTGGAACTTTCAGCCCCACTCCCAGAACTCTGGGAAAAGGAACAGAGTAGGTATTGAATTAATAACTGATGGCCAATGAGTTAATCAATCATGCCTAAGGAACAGAACCTCCATAAAAACTCTAAACAATGGAGCTTAAAGAGCTTCCAGGTGGTGAAAACACCAAGGTGTTGAGAGTATGGAATACTTGCAAAGGGTTTGGAATTTTTATACTCTCCCCTTATATTTTGCCCTATGTACCTGCTCATCTGTATCCTTTATAATAAATCAGTAAATATAAATATAATAAACAGTTCTGTGAGCCATTACAGCAAAGCATTAAACCTGAAAAGAGAGTTGCGGGACTCTTGATTTATAACTGCTTAGTTAGAAGTGTGGATGATAATTTGAGAGTTGCAAGTAGCATCTGAAATAGCAGACAGTCTTGTGTGGTTGGGTCCTTAAGCTGCAGGGTCTGCATTAACTCTAGGCAGTTAGTGCAAGAATTGAGTTAAACTGTAGGACACCCAGCTGAGGTCCACCAAGATTTGGAGAATTGCTTAGTGTGAAGAAAAAAAAAAAAAAAAAAAATCCTCACATTTGTTATCAGAAGTATTGCAGAACAGAGGAAATAGTTTTTCTTTTTAAGACCTAACAATGAAAAAGTCTGACAAGATCAGTAGAGGAGCTTATCATTGGATTAAGTAGAAACTGGATTTCCATAAATCCAAGCCAAGATTTCTAACAAAGAGGGAGATTGAACTTCAGATTTCCCAAATTCCTTAATTCTATTTGGGTAAATCTTACAGACTGAGATACTTCTATGATATTCAAAGGGCATAAATCAACCACACAAATTTTATGGTTTTACAGAATTAGAATTCAATGATATCGCAAATTTTTAAACTGACAAACTAGCACCTCAGGCAAAAGTTAAAATCTCTAAACTAAAGGCTTATATTAATCAAAGGAGATTTTTGTTGGGCATAAGAAAGACAAAGATTTCAAAGACAAAACATATGAATAGGAAGGCTGTGAATTTCACATCATGTTATTATTTAAGAAAAGATGACATATGGTCTGCTATATTAATTTTTCCCATCTAAAGGTTGAAATAAGATACATGAGATATTTTCAGGAACATTAACTTACAGATTGCAAAAGATGTCCGGAGATTTAGAGGATGTAGAGAAAAAAACAAAAGATAATTTTGCCTGCCTATACTCCACACTGTGCATTCACTTCCTTATTTAATTATATTATACATATAGACAGACTAGATTTAAAAACGCCTGAATTATCAGATAAGGGATTCAAATTAGAATTCAGATCTGAAAGCTGGCTCACTGTCCTTTTAAACTGCTGCCAACCTCACGGATTCACATAACTTTAGAAAACATAATTCTGTCTAGGTCACCAGCCATTTAAAAATAAAACATTCCTCCCTGAAGGCATAATGCCAAGTCATTGCAAACTGATATGTATGTGGCAGAATTCTACAGGAGACCCGTTCTAGATTCGTTCTGGAACAAGACAAAGCAAGTGAGAGAAAGGGCAAGGAGGAGAACAAAAACCAGATTCATTGTCCTCGCCAAGAATAGCTACCACCTCAGTGTCATCCAGGAACACGCAAGACCAGCTCTACTACTGTCACCCAGCAGTTCTGGTTAGAAACACTGACTATTTCCTTACCCTCTGATGAATCATCAGCCATCCAGTCCTATCAATTTTAAAATATATATATATGTATTGGAGAATAATTGATGTGCTATATAAGTTATAGGTGTGGAATACAGTGATTCACAATTTTTAAAGGTTATACTCCATTTATAATTATTATAAAATAATGGCTGTATTACTTATGTTGTACTTCCTTGGAGCTTATTTATCATCATACTTTGTACCTCTTAATACTCCACCATTATATTGTTCTTTCCGCCTTCTCCCCTGCTACCCTGTAACCACTACTTTGTTCTCTGTCTGTGAGCCTGCTTCTTTTTTTATTATAATTACTAGTTTGTTGTATTTTTTAAGATTCCACATATAAGTGATATCATATAGTATTTGCCCTTCTCTTTCTGACCTATTTCCATTTAACATAATGCCCTCCAAGTCCATCCACGTTGCTGAAAATGGCAAAATTTCATTATTTTTTATGGCTGAGCAATATTCCATTGCGTATGTATACCACATATTCTTTATCCATCCATCTGTGGATAGGTCCTGCCAATGCATGATTATTCCCCACTGTTCATCTGCCCTTCAATACCTCCTACTTATTTTCCATGTTTATGTATTTTCTTCCTTCAATTTTCCAAGTCTTTCTTATTTCTCATACTAAAAATGCTGTGCTATATTCTAAATGATCATCTATCATAACCCCACATGACTCCCTACATGCTAATACATACATTTCTTAGAAGGCCACATAAGGCACCCTGATAAAGTCTTTACCTTTCCTTCTAGGCTCATGTGCCTCCATCTGCCCACATAAATCAATTTTTCAAGTCATTCTAAACTATCTGTGTTGATGAGCCTAACTTTGAGACGGGCCCTAAGATCTTGCCCCCCGATACATACGTCCTTGAATAATCTCCTCTCCTTGAGTGCAGGCAGAACCTGGGTTTCCTTCTAGATAGAATATGACAAAGATGATAGGATAAAACCCTATGATTACATTGTGGTACATGGCAGACACAAAAGGGTTTTGCAGATGTAATTAAAGTCTCTGAGTTAACCAAAAGAAAGAATAGCCTGGTTCAATCTGACTTGACCAGGCTAACCCTCTAAAGAGAGCCTAAGCTTCCTTGCAGGCAGAGACTTGAAGTAACTGGATGTTCTCTCTCCACTACTGCTCTTGAAGATAGAAGTTGCCATGATTTCTGCATCTATAAAGAATAAATTCTGCCAAAACCCAAGGAAGCTTTGAAACAGATATTATCTCATCAATCTCCAGATAAAAATTCCATCCAATGAACACCTTGGTTCCTGTCTTAAGATCAAGGTGAGACTGTGAACAGAAAATCTAGCCAAGCCTACCTGGACTTGCAATCTATAGAAATCATAAATGGATAATAATGAATGCTGTTTTAAGTTACTAAATTTGTGGTAATTTGTTGCTCAGCAACAGAAAATTATTGCACTGTGCCATTTGATTTTATACCTCCTGTTATTTCTTTCCTTGTTGTCCTAGCAACTACCTACTTACCCATCCATGTAATTGTTATGATCAGATCAACCAACATTTGTTGAGCAACTATTATGTGTCAAGCATTATGCTTGATGGGAAATACAAAAATGAATGAAATCCAGTATAGAGAGGTGTTCTAAAAACAGAGAACTGACTTGATCCAGTGGCTGAGGGGCACTGAACCACAGACCTGTAGAACTCACCCTGTAGGGGAAGGAAATGAAAAGATATGGCAAAAAAGAAAAAGGCATGGAGGCATGAAATGGAATGTAATGTCCTTGAAAGAACAAACAAATTATGCAGCATAAATACATCATTGAAAGGTAGGGAGAGACTGTGGAGAATCACTGGCTTAGATATTATGCTATAGGCAACAAGAAGCTCTTGTAAGTAAGGCTTCAATCACGGGAAAGATGTGTTAGGCTGTAAGGTTTTAAATAGTCTGGATGATGGTTTTGAGGGTGATATGCCTGGAAATGGGAATACCAAATAAGCCAGCCCATTTTAAATAGAGATGATGAGAACTCTGTAAGTCAGGGATGGGTGAAGAGAAGGACATGGAGCAGAGAAATGATGAGAGGTAAAATCGGCATGATTTGGTAACTGATAGAACATTTGCAGGGTAAGGGAAAGAATGTGCTCAGGATAATTCCAAGGTTTCAGGCTTTGTTCCTTTGGTGTTCAGATGTCCCTTCCATAGAGTTTTCCCTTCCTCCCAACCACTCCCAGGATATTTTTTTTTCCTTCTATCCTAGGCACTGCTATTGCCCCTTATTCATACTCCTTCACCCTGTATTACAATGATTCATTTCTCCATTTATCTTCCTCCAAAGAACGTGATCTGTTACTTGCCTAGCAGGACCTGTAGGACTTGTGTAACTTTTAAAAGTTTGGGGGTGCTGGTCCTAAATTCAAGCTATTCAATCGAATGCCATTATGATGCTAATGTATGGAGAAAGGGGATGCCATTCATTTGCAAAGCTGTGTTTGGAGTAGAAATACTGTGTCTCGGAGGGAAACTAAATACTAACAGTCTCTAGCCTTGCATTTTAAAACAGGGTTTGGCTTTACTGTCTCTAACTTTTATACTTTTTACTGAGTAAGCACCTGTGAGCAGAGTTTCAAAGATAAGACCAAATAGGGGATCAATGCTGTTTTTAGGTCAACTAAAACTGAAAAGTTCCTTCTTTAGACTTTAGAAGGTCATGCAAGGAATTAGAAGAAAAGCAACTAATATTTACTAAACTACTACTAAGAGTCAGATGCTGCGCAGGCATCAGAACTTGTTCTAAATTGTCTGGCGACTCTGTAGAAACAGTTTTGCCTCACACTAAAAATTAAACTGGAACTGTGACCCATTTGATTAGTAAGGATCTCTAAAATTATCTAAGCATACAGAATAGAAATCTTTTTGAAAAGAGAAAACTTAAAATAATGATAACTAATAATTTGTCTGTAATTATAAAATAAAATTAATTTTCCACAAAAGCCAAAAAATATATTACACTTGGATCCCAGACACTGGGGTTCCTGTGCTGGCTTTTTTCTGGCAGCCTGTGGAATTTTAGGAAGTGCCTAAACTGCATTGGGTTTTTCATACTCATAAAACAAGTAGTAAAATGTCTACCTCATTCTAACAATTAATATCTAACAGATATTAAAGCATGTGAAAGCACTGGAAAGATAAGAGGAATAGACACACGCGAAGTGATAATTGTTTTTTGGTTTTTTTTGTTTTTTTTTGGTTCTCCCGCATCTAAGAATCCATGATCTCTAGGATGTTGCTTAATGATATCTTCGCTCACATAAGGATAACCAATCCTGTGGGTTTTGGAAGCTAGGATAGGTTAATCCAATCCACAGGAACACTATTTCATTAAGCAACATTCCTTATGAGCTTCTCTGTACTCCTTTGCAGTCTAATCAAGAAAATGAATGCAGACTGCTTATTTTCCCCACCAAGTGCTAAAAATGCTAAACTGTGTTCATTCATCATAAAATTACAATATGGCCCTGTCATTAGTGGGTTAAAGATAGCTTGTGTCATTGCTTCCAGATTTAATCAGACTTACTAATAATCACTCCTAAGTTCAAGGGTAATGATACATATTCCACAGAAAATAATGCTGAATTTTCATTAATGCCTCGGGGATCAAATGATTATAGCTATCACTATTCTAATTTAGCATAATCAACATAAAATCATTGAGGGTCTGTTGGCACTTTTTCAGTGCAATGACTTTTTCAGTGTGATGATGAAAAATGATCTTTTTTCCTTTCCCTTCCCCAGGACACCTTCTTCTTAGAGCTATGCTCCCTGGGCAGACAAGAACAATTTGATCTCAACTTTATTTATTTATTTATTATTTACTTACTTACTTACTGTCTCTTTAGGGCAGTACCTGTGGTATATGGAAGTTCCCAGGCTAGGGGTTGAATCAGAGCTGTAGCTGCCGGCCTACCCCGCAGCCACAGCGACACCAGATCCAAGCCGAATTTGCGATCTACACCACAGTTCATGGCAACACCACATCCTTAATCCATTAATCAAGGCCAGGATCAGACCCGCATCCTCATGGATACTAGTCAGATTCATTACTGCTGAGCCACGATGGGAACTCCCTGATCCCAACTTTAAAGTCAGCACAGGCTATGGCATTCCTAGGACTTTGCAATCTAAGCATCTGTATAGCCAAAGAGGTCCTGAACGTCATTATCCATTTTGAAAACCAGGCCTGGTTAGTTCCAATCTTTTGGTAATTGGCCTATAAACCTGGTGATAAATTCGTTGCTTTTTTTTTTTTTTCTTTCCCAATTCTGACACTCTATTATAAAGAGCTAGGGCCATTATGGAAGCAAAAACTGTAGCCTATCTGATCATGTAATACTAATGTTCCAGTTTAAGGGCTCTGAAATTTCCCCAGAGCCTAAATTGTGCTGTTCTAATTGACATCTTTCACTGACTGAATAAATGTTAGTTTTTGGCCATAAAATAAAACCTCTGTATATTGACTGTCTTATCTATTTTGTTATAAAGTGACATTCACAGCAGTTCCTGGAAAAACATAATCCCTTCCATTTAATTCCAAAATAAATAGTCTTAGAAGTATTTAATAAATTTTAAACTAGAACAATTTTACTGCAGATGATGCTAGGAAAGAGTGATTTTCAGCAAGTTATAAAGTATAAATTAGGTTTTTATTCTATTAAAAACTTTCATAGGTATTTAGAATTAAAAGTTACTTTTATTAGCTATATTTACACTTCTATAGGCTGTACTCTGAAACAAGAACTAGTTTAATAGATTCCTTGGTTCATTTCTATATGCACAGCCCGTGTCAAGTTGTCACATTTTATTCATCAGTATTCCTTCTGTCTCGTACTTTCCAAAGTTTTGTGACTTTCAAACACATTGAACCTTCTTACTTTTGCAATCTCACTATCAATCACTATTTTACTCATTACGTCAATATTACATTCTCTGCCTACTGAATCTTAACTACCATATTCAGAGAAATGGTCATGTAATATATTCTATGACAGCATGGGCAACAGATCAATTGTAATCAACCAGTTGACTATGAGATAAGAATGGTTGTTCATGAATGGGTAACCATTCCCTTCACTGTCTTTCTTCATAGCTCACAATATTCAAAGATGAGACATTAAATCGGTGGCACGTACAATACTCCTACCACCTTACTCTCAACAAATGTCAAATACTCATAGTGGATAGTGTACTTTCACTTTCCATACAGTTTAAGGTCAGGCAAAGCATAGGATGGGTAGGTTAATGATTTATGACAGGGATGATGACAGTAATTCACTTCTATTGAATGCTTACTAGATGTCAGTTTCTATACTAAACTTTAAGTTATACTATCTCATATAATCCCAACAGCAATCTTCAGTGTGAGAATATTTTACTATGTCCACTATGTTTACAGGTAGAAAAACATTGGTTCAAAAGTAGAATATTTACCCAAGAATATGACTCAGGATTATTAGCTCTAAGATAATAATCTAGACTGTTTGATCAAAATGCTTAGATTCTTAACCAGTCTAGTCATGTCTTTCTTCTTAAATTACACTGGGTGAACTCACAGAATGATGTTTAGGTGGGATACACTGTAAAACCCTTGTCACATAACTAAACGTGTTTTGAGTTTTCCACTTAACAAGAAATGGACCCTTCCTATAAGAAGATAGAGGTATCTAGTAAGACCTAGTCTCCATTTTTTAAAAAATGAGAATAATTAAATTAGCAAGTCCAAAGATAATATATTCACAGGAAACTACTTATGTTTATTTTTTTCTATTTTTTCTATTTTTTTGTATTTTTCAGCTTAAATGGTTATAAAGTTATTTTATGCAAGATTCTACATGTTATATAAATATTTCACCAGATAAAATGTTACTCATTACATTTATAGTAATGATAAGAGAAGGAAAAGAAGAAAGGTAAGGAGGAGGGAGACACAAGGAGAGGAATGGGAGAAAATGAATGGGGAGGGAAGAAGGAGGAGGAGGAAGCAGGGAGGATGAAGGGGAGGGGGAGGAGGAGAGGAAAAAGGAGAAGGAGGAGAGAGGAAAAGAAAGAGCATGCTTATATTTTCAATTAATTTTATGAATTATTAATGATTCCAAAGATATTTTAAAGCAGCATCTATATTTTTATGGACTTGAATAAAAAATTTAAATTACTTTATAACTGAAGACAAAATCAATGATCACACACTTTCAGTAAATAGAATTGTGAGCCAAGATACTTATGTAGGTATCTTTAGGTGCAAAAATTAATTGATATCTGATTAAACATGAGCTGAAAAATGCTGTAGGTTAGAAGGTGAGATAAGCAAGGGTCAGGAAAATAATCTATCACATGGTTGTTAAGATCATACAAGGAGTTATCAGGGCAGATAGCATGGGTAGGCAAAGGCAGGAAGAGTTGGTCCTTGAGCACAAAGACTCAGGGTGCTGACTTTCCGGTATATGTTCAGCACCTTGGATAGATCTTTGGGAGCTGAGCAGATAACATTTGAGTGCAGACTTCTAACCTTTAACCTCAGATTCATCTAGGCTTTGTGGAGTTTTTTGGGGAACTTTTTTTGGGGGGAGGAGCCTATAATAAATATATAACCTATTTTAAACCAGGCTTAGTTCATATAGATTTAGGAACTCTGTTACTTTCCTTCTCAGACTGAGAGACATTATCATCTCGCCTGACGCGGGAAACACAGGGGATGCCCATGGTTTTAAAAGAGCTGGATGGCCAAGTAAAGGGCTTCATCAATCTTAAATCTTCGGTCTGTGGCCCTATTTGCAAATAGCGAGTAATTATTATCCAGAGAGATGCATTAATAGTGATATTTTATTCATTAGTTTAAATTTATAAACTTTGCCACCATAACAAAGATCATAGAAAATTTGAATCCAGTTGTCTAAATAGACATCAAAATGTTTTTCAGACCACAATAGTATTTTTCAACCTCCTACTCATCAGCTGTGATCACCTTTATTGATCAATTCCATTCTCTTCTGAACTTCCTTTTACTACTTTTCATATTTCTTTTTTTTTTTTTTTTTTTTTTTCCTTTTTGGCCACCTCACGGCATATGGAGTTCCTGGGCCGGGGATCAGATCCATGGCATACGGAGTTCCATAGGCCAGGGATCATGCCCTATGCCACAGCTGCAACAATGCCGGATTCTTTAACCCACGGTGTGGGGCCTGGAGATGCAACCTGTGTCTTGGTGCTGCAGAGATGCCACTGATTCTGTTGTGCCACAGCAGGAATTCCAATTTTTCATATTTTTAAAATTGACAAAATTTACTTCCCAGTAAATATACTCAGAATCCTATTTTTGTATTTATTTTCATAAATACAGGGTTTTATACCCCTTTGTATACCCAGAACCAAAGACTCAGTTACCACGTAGTAGGGCATTGGTAAATTGTTGTTGAATGAAATAATGACCAGGTTGCCATTCTAAATCAACAGCAAAGTATAAAGGCACATTATATACACACACAGATTAGAGATGCAATCAAATAAACCATAGGACAAAAGTTAACTGGAATGCCTATTGATCCAATTCGCCATTTACCCAGGTTCTAAAAATCATAAAGAATTCCCTAGGGACATACCGTTGGCCTAGAACATTCTACCTACCTTAAGCCTAATTCACTTCTCTCCAGAGCTATGTGGATATTCACAGATCTATCATCACTAATAAATCTTTGTCTGCAAATATCTACTCTCTAAACTTCTCTGGTCAATCTGTTGTTCAAATGTGCCAAACTTGTTCATACCTTACTGTGTGTACTTTTGATGTGTGTGCGCTTGGCTTTGAAAAACCTTGTATAGATACTTTCATGCCTGACTACTTATTGTCATTTGGGTCTAAGTTAAATGTCACAAACTAATGAGGCCTCCCTAAGTAGCCAACATAAAACAGTATGACAGCTCAATCCCTGTGTGACATTGCTCCGATTTATTTATTTTTCTCATAATGTGCATAACTATCTTAAACTACTTTCTTTAGTGACTTTAACTTGTTTATTGCCTCAGCTAGAATGCAAACTCTAGTTTGCGCAGAGACTTGAATTCATCTATCTTGTTCCCAGCTGCACCTTCAATGCCTAGAAAAGTGCCTATCAAGATATATGCTATATAAAATAATATGTAAAGCTATCCTACACTGGCTTTATAAATTGAAAAGCAAGAAATAAGGGGGGGGGGGTAAGAAATAAAAGAAACAAAGAGATGGGGAGAATTTTCTATTAAATGAACAGAAAATCTGAGTTAGACATTAGTTATTTATGGGGTTAAATTTATATTTGGTTTTACTGATGACAGGTTATAAGAGCATGGTTAAAACAGAATTAAATTCATAGAGTAGTTATCAAATACTAACACACACACACACACACAGACCCACTGGATTCCTTTAGGCAATGAACATTCAGACAGTTTCTCTATGACAACACAGGATCACACACTTCTAGTTTACAACATATGCATGAAGTAAGAATGGAACATGTGACAAGGTTCTGAGAAATAAGCTGATAAGTCATGTGTCTGTTTTCTGAGTTTGTATTATTTGTATACATCAACACAACTCAGAGCAACTTTTAAGAAAGCATTAAGTCTGTTTATTTCTCAAGAAGATTCAGTATGATTCCAAAAAAGACTCTTTTAAAGCTTCATTCAAGACCAAGAATATTCATATTTAAATACTTATCAGTGTTTACTTATATATGTGTGTATATGTGTGTGTGTGTGTGTGTGTGTGTGTGTGTATACATATATAAAATAGAGTTTATAAAGATACCAAATTCCTGGCATAAATCTATTTTATTAAAATTAATAATCATAATAATGAAGCTTGTACTTCTTTGATTCCATAAAATATAACCAATAAAATAACTTACAAAAGTGATATTTCATACAATATAACCTGTAGTTTCTGCTGCAATCCTTTTCCATAATTACAGTTAATGTAACTCTCAATCCTGCTTTAGCTTTGTGGGAACTTTCATGCAAATAAGGGGGAGCTATTGACAAGAAAACATCTGATAATATACATGACACACACGTATAACATCACCTAAAACAATATCATTCATGTCACCAATGTAGAAAATACTAATGGTGGTAATGTTATAACCCACTTCTGCTTCTTTTACAATAAGACATGCATCCTAACCTTCACAGCCCAAAAGGACAAATCTAAGAAATTCGTGCGCAGTTGGTGGACAGAAGCTGCAACCTCTAAAATTTATTCCAGCAGGATACTGGAAAAGTGTGATCAGGAAAACATCTGTTTGCCTCAACTATCAAACATATGACAGTTCGTACATGAGACATTAATTCTTCCTAGGGTGAAGGGCAATAGAAGTAGAGGCAGTTTAGAGTAGAAGCGTGAATTTGAATCTTGAATTCACCATTCAAGAGCTAGGGGACACTGGTAAGCAACTTGATCTCTTTAAGTCTCACTCCTCATATATACAACCGGAATGACAGTAATACCTACGAAATAGCTGATAAATAGTTGTAATGAGAATTAAATGTGACAATGCGTTTAATGGGGCAATATTTTGCATAGAGGATATTTACACATAAAGCACTTTATACATAAATTTTTAACACTTCACTACTAATAATATTATTTCAGCACTGAGATTTTCATCTACTATTAGCATATTAATCCTGAGCCTCCAATTGGATCAGACTGTCAAAAGAGAAAGGAATTAAGCACATATTCTTTCCTGCCTGTCAGGAAGTTCTGAGTTTTAGGACCTTAATATTAGCAAATGATCTTCAGTAGTTCCTGCTCCTCAAAGACTCAAGAGCCTTACGGGGGTTCCCACTGTGGTGCAGTGGGTTAAGAATCTGACTACAGCTGATCACGTCCCTGCAGAATCATGGCTTTGATCCCCAGCCCAGCTCAGTAGGTTAAAGGATCTGGCATTGCCATAGCTGTGGCATAGCTTGCACCTTTGGCTCAGATTCAATCCCTGGCCCGGGAACTTCTATATGCCACGGGTGCAATCATAAAAATAAAATAATTAAAAAAAATCCTTAGAGGCAAGATGAGAAGTAGGCGATTGAATTAATGAGTGGAGGGGGGCTAAGAGTGAGGGAAAAAAACTTGTTTGAAATGACCTTGTGTCTTTTTTACTCCTTCCACTCTCTTTACAGACCAAAATATGAAGAAAAGAACTCCTTTTTGAGATAATACAACAGTAAACAGGTATTTACTGAATGACATTTGGGTTCTTAGGCTATTCTTACACTTTGGGAGATGATATATGTCTGGTAAGATGACAGTCCCTAAATAAGCGTATGCTTTTGTTGAGGGGTAAGTACTAATAATTATATCAACAAATAATGTAAAGCAGTAAACAATGAAGTACTATAAAGTATGGAGGTAGGTCTGCTGAGAGGTATTCCATTTTCTTCTTTCTGTCATCAACTCAACCTGGATGCAGGGAGCTCAACCAATAGGGCTTATATCCATTGGTCATAGGGAAACTGTGGGTTCCCCGGGCCTCATCAGAACAGAAAGTCTGGACAGCAGAGAAGAGGTGGCTTAACGTTATTATTGGCTTTTTCATTTTCTTACTCTTTATTCCAGACTTACAGAAGCCAAATTTGATCCTATAGATCATCTCTACCTTTGAAAAATGTAGAAAAATATGCAAATTCTAAAAGAGCACCTAAGGCATGATACACTCAATGCTTGGAATTCCAAAGTCTGAAGGCTTTACTTAACAGAAAATGAGCCCACATATTTGACTATGACTTTCCCCTGGGAACACACACTTCAAGTGTGCTAGCTAAGGAGTCACATGGAGGAGAATAAAGCCTCCATCAGCAGTTAACAGGAGAGTCCTCCAGGGACCTGACTCAATCGAGCACTTAAGTGTGTATGAAACCAGACCTGAAATATAAAGATCCAATGTCAGGGTGAGGGAGAGCAGAATTCCTAAGTTGCTGAGGACTTGATAAACCCCCAAATGACGCTGATTGTGTCCTTTGTTAATTAGCTATTGGTCTCAAGACTGTAAATATCCTAACAAAGGGAAACACAGAGATCCTTCCTCGTGGACAACCTTCTTTTCTGCCTCTCTTTTCAGAGGAGGGACTCAATTGCTCTGGACTCCAACATCTCGTGCCCCCACTAAGCTAAAAATCTACACATACACACTCCCTATCATCTATCCCATCTCCACCTCCACCATCAAAAAAGAAAAAAGAAAAGGAAGAGAGAGAGAGAAGAAAAAGAAAATGCCACTCCATTTCCTCTCCCAGCCAAGGGAAATACTCCAGTGTCATAATAGGACCAATGGCAAGATGAAGACTGTCTCTAAAGTATACATCCCTGAGACAGCCACAGTCAGAGGCTGCCCTGTCAGTGACATCCCTCTCCCATTACCTTCGCATAGACCTTCCCAGCACCGGGGGCCTATCGCAAACTTTCAGCAGATGAACTCCCTATTGAGCTTACGCAGAGAGGAAGCCTCACCCATGTTGTACCCTCTCTTGCACCAAAAGAAGTCCACCAGCAAGCGACTTTTCTGGTTTATTTTCAGAACCTTCTCTTTATAGCCTCCCACCTCCTATCATGTGTAGAAGCCCAAACAAACCATCCCCAAAAAAACGCTGAGGAGGAGAAAGTAATTCAGAATCTTGGGTAAGTGGATTACCTAAGAGTTTGTTCCTCTTTGTTCAGGCATTCAAGGACCCTACTACACTTTTCCCTTCTACCTTCTACCTGCCTGTTCGCCATTTCTACCCATCTTACACGGGCATGTCCCTTGTTCCATGCCTGCCCCACACACATCTATGATGCAACTCATGCTGCAGTCACTCTCCATACACACATTGCATCTTCCTCTTTGGGGATCTTAAGGTACTCTCTCCTCTGAGAAGAGGGCTTCCCATTTACGTTCATCTGAGTGTCTTGTCCCAAAAGTCTTAACTATGATTCCCTCTTTCCTCATACTGCCTGAATTATTTTAGTGCACACCTATGTCCCCCTCTACAAGATGTTTTGCACAGAGTAGGTGCTTATTTGAGGATATGAACTACCAACACACACGTGCATTGCTATACAGACTTGGTGCATTGTTAATTACACCTTTCTAATTTCAGAGAGCTATGATTTCCTTAAAGTATGAACAAGTAAATTTTGAAAAATTCCAATCTTTGTAGAGTCTTCCATGCTTTTAATGGACTATGAGTTTTAGCCCTAAAACTGCCAGAATAATTTCCCTCAGGATTGTTATATGCTGGGGGTTTTGGGTTTTTTTTTTTTTTTTTTTTTTGGCTCACCCTATGTTCATTTTATAATCTGAATGTTAAAAAAAAATAAGGGAGAATCTACATATTCAGAAGTCTACAAAGTGAGAAAAGGCTTGGCAAAGACAGAAAATATGCCTAACCTATTCCTTTGAAAACAGACAAGGAATTCATGTTATCACAATCCTGTATAAGGGCACAGTCTTGTCTAAACAATATTATACTTAATGCATAACATGAGAACATCTTTTTATTCCCTAACATATGTAGCCATGAGTCTAAAAAAGAAACATGTACCACACAAGAAGAGTTGAGTATCACCTGTAGAGACATTATTCATCCATGAGACACTCTATAGGAAGAATGATTATAGGAAGCCCTTAAAAGTCTACAAATACATCTGCAATCTTGTTACTCTATTGAATTTCATCCTTTGGGAAAACTTCAGAAAGATAGCTTTCAAGATGGTTAAAGAGACATAACAAGGAGTAAAAAGGCATTGATAATCTTTGCTGTGGACTGATAAAACACTTTATAAAAGATTTCAAGTTCCTAAGTATTCAAAATATGTATCATAAATTCAATAGAGATTCAAGAAGGATTTAGATTAATTGATGGATAGTCACTTATAGTTGCTTCAAAAGTGGTTATTAATTTCAGAAGTGATATTTTAGATATATCTCTAAATTCTTGAGGTTCGTATCACTTAAAAAAATCTATATTTTCATTCCTTAGTCTTATGTCCTTTATAAGGAAAAACATGCTAAACCAAAATAACATGTAAATGCAGCTTTCCATTTGGTAAAAATTCCTGCAACTGTGAAAAAACCACCTAAGGAAGATGCGTAGGTACAATGTGTTGGAGAGTTTCACACAGCAGTCATAAACTCTGGATTAGGGTTGTGCATAGCAACATGGATGGAATTAAGAAGAGATTTAGGGTTCAAATACTCTCACCTCTTATCGTACCAAAAAGGAAATAAGACTCAGGAAGATGGTTAAGAGGCCTGACCAAGGTCATATAGCTACTTAGCACTGAATCATGACTAGAAATACCGTCTCTGGACTCTTCCTTTTTTTACAAGACAACTTTGGACCTAGTCCATAGAAAGATTACAGATAAAATACTGTGACTATAAAGTGGCATGGCATTTCAATAACAAGCTCTCCTTGAAAGGGTAATAAAAAATATTAGTATATTCTAGGAAGATACATAATAGTGAAAGAATCTCCAGTGGAGCAATACCCCAAACTAAAACCTATGTTGTTGCTAAGTTTGAAAAACAATTCCTGATACACTGTATTCAAATGATTTTTGACGGAAACATTCATTGTCTCTGGGGTCTTAGAACTTAATAGAAAATTGGCTTTGTTTTCTTGTGCTAAAACTGTTTCTGTTCATGATTGCAATTTCTAACAATTTCACTCTAAATGCTGGTTCACAGATACATTCAGGAAAGGCACAGCTATGCCACACCCAAAAGGCTTTGGGATGATGATTTTTTTAAAGCGTTTTTACTCTAAAGCTAAAAAATTCCTGCTTTCCTATAACTCGTTATACTTTTATCAGAAGAGATTAACAAGTCTTTAGAAGATAACTTCCAGCAAGTAGCTTTTTGTTCTGTTTGTTTCACTTATCTTTACCAAAATAATAATATCATAAACATTTGTCTCCACAGAAGTTTAAATCATCTGGTAGGAAAACATAAAGATCATTCTAAGTTGAGAAACTCTGAGCTATAGTTATATGCTTTTTTTTTTTTTTGTATTTTTCATTCTATCTAACCTAGCATTTAGTAAAAATTCTCATTTTGGAGAAAAGCAAGAATTTTCAAGCCAGAAAACTTTCAGTTTAATTCTTGGCTCTACCACTGACTAGTTGTTGGTCTTAAACAGAATATCTTAGTCTCAGTGAGTTCATCTGAAAAGACCGGGAAGATTGCATACCTCACAGGACTGTTGAGAGGATTAAACAAGCTAATGTATGTAATCAAAGAAGCAAGTGCAGGCTACAACACTGTAGGTGCTCAGATAAAGATTCATTTATTCATCACTGGCATTCCAAACATCACTGTTACACTGAAATAGGCTGCATTCCTCTCCCATTGAAATGTGGCCCATTCTGGGGAGGAAGATAGCAGATGATTTTGCTGACTGACATGCTGCATAGAATTTTGTGAAATGACAAAAAAATAAAGCTATAGGAGAGGGAACCGAAATCACCTGCAGAGATTACCTATAGTAGAATGTGGCCACTAGCACACCAAGATAAGGCCCACAAAATGATGACTAACTCAGCTAAAGCAAAGCATGTTTGACAAGATTGAAGCATGTGTTGTGGAAACTCAGGATAGGATGAGTGCCACTGAAAATGAGAAAGACCAAATTTGACTGATGACAGCTGCCAAGGATCTATGACAACAAGGAAATGGCCAGAGAACATGTAATCAGAAGATGCTTGACCTTGCCTAAGTGGATTATTCCTACAGGTATCATTAACGTTGCCATACGGATAGCAGAGTAGCTAGGTGCAAACATGCCTACAATTTTACAGGCATCAGAAGAAATCCATGGCCAAACCATTCTCACCCAGGCGTCTATGCTGAAATTATACCCTTAGACTACACCTCTGCCGCAATGCCTTGACCATGAATAATGTATTCCTTACTAGGAGCTGTGCACTACATATAAAGTTATACATATTTAATGATACAATAAACTTTTTTAAAAATAAAGGAATACTATAATTGCCAACATTTGTACAAAATGTGTCACATACACTAGCCCATTCATGCTTCACTAGAGCCCTATGAAGTGGATTTGTTATCATTCCCATTTTATATCTGAGAAAGCTTGGTTAGGATGGATTAGCTAACTTATCTGTTAATGAGCAGAGTCCGAACTCTGGTCAGATATCATGGACAAAGAGGAGCACATGCAGACACGTATGAACATGAGATCCATGCCTACACAATGTCATGGCCAACAGAACAAGAAGGTGGGGTCTTAGAGCACTAATTTCTCTTCTAGCACAATGGCCCCCCAAAAAAGTGCTTTCGCGCACTTGACTTATAACCAGAATTTTTATACCCAAGAGTAAGCTGTCACTTTGGCTACTCAGGCCCAAGCTGGTGTTAATAGTAAGCTAATTTATAATCACTGTTAATTATAAAGCCATCACGTGTTAAATAACAATACAACAGCAATAAGGATAAACTATCCTGTACCAGGAAGGAACAAACTCGTGCATTCAACTGCAGGCGTACTTTCTCGGCATATTAACAATGATGGATGTGTAAGCAAAGAGGTATAAATCTGGGTGCAGGGACGCATGAGCATCAACGAGAAGGAATTGAGATGATCAAGTGCTTGGTTTTTGTCAGATACCATTTCATATATTCACTAAAATAGCCCATCATCTGCTCTGAGGCAGTGAAGTTGTTTAAGTTTCTATGCCTGTCCTGCTTCTTTCAGCTGCACCCAGCTGGAGAAATAATTTAATTTCAAGGTACTAAATAGGAATCTATTCTTCTGT
Source organism: Sus scrofa (assembly GCF_054392235.1). Lineage (NCBI taxonomy): Eukaryota > Metazoa > Chordata > Mammalia > Artiodactyla > Suidae > Sus > Sus scrofa. Next base: position 112,898,768 of record NC_139389.1, on the reverse strand, counting down.
ATCTTCCCACGAAATAAAGAAAGGCATTATGGTATATTACTGTATCTATTTTTAAACACCACTCCAAAACTCCTTTCTCTGATAACTAAAACTCTTGCCACTTTCCACCATCAAAGATGATTTTGCTAGGAATATCCATATATCAAAATGATAAAGATTTAAAATAAACTTCTGCCTCCAACCTTCCTACTGACATTCGCTATAGAGGTCTTCTAAGAATCATTCTGAATTCTGATTGTGCTAAAGGTAACCTTCACTCCCAGTTTTTGCTGTCTCCCCCCACCCCCTTTGGAGAGACGTTCCATACAAGTAACACTCTCGACAGGCCCCCAAAGAAGGAACTGTGGTTTTAATTTAAGTTTGCTTAATTCCAAAGAAGCGTAGCATTAACAAGTCTGCTTACCTATGAGATCTGAGCCCCATTCTCTAACACAGCCTTTATGGTAATGGACTCCAGCACTGATGTACAAAGACTGTTTGCACTGGTTTGCAAGAGTCAATGTACAGGTCTCTGCCCAGTTCCAAGTTCAGTGACATCATATGGGCAGCTTGAATTTGACCAAGGTGCGAGTATTTACACCACAGAAATCGATAAACACTAAAAATCAGTCCCCTCCTGGACAAATGTTAAACAGTTACCAGTACACCACTGAATGGAAGACATATTTTAATCTTCATCTAATGCCTGTGTTCATCTCAACTGATAATGTTCTCAGTAAGGGGTACCATTCACTGAACCATCTCAATCTCCAACAATCTCCAAAGGATTTTATGCTTCCCATTTATCCCAGTCATCAGCGAAACAAAAGGTTTTTAAAGAGGGTATCTGTTTAGTACTATATACCTCAACTCGAAAAGAGAATAAATACAAACTCTTGAAGAATGGCCAAATTATAAAGCAAAATAAAATCTACAGCCACTCAATAACTCTTCTGGAAATTGTTCATAAAACACTTTTCCTTAAAATAAGTAAAACAAGAGGAAAGTGTTAGTTTTCTTTACTTTCTCATTCTTTCCTGTAATGTTTTCTATGACTTTATAATGTTAATGCATAGCTTCCTTTTTCATAAAAGGTTTATTCACCCCTAAAAAATCTAAAGCTGCAATTTTAGCAGATTCTACATAGCAGTGTTGGTATTTCAGTCACATGATCTAAATTACAGAGTACCTGCTCGCGCTGCCTGCAGTTCTGATGGCTTCCCTGCTCAGTCTCCTATAGGGCTACACCCAAAAGGTTCCACCACTTTATTTATATAATTTTTTTTATATTAGAAAAACTGCATGGAAATAGCCAGTGGTATTAATAATAATATTCTAAGAAAACTTTAAAAGACAAGCTTGGTTGAAAATACAGGTAGTTCCCACCTTAATTTTTACCTTCCTTATTTTAAACTTTTGATAAAAGAATGCACCAAATTTTCACCTGCATTCAAGTGTACTATGCCTGGCTTGACCGTCTGGGGCTAACGTGAAGTCACCATAGACTCCATCATACACAGGTCCTGGAGAGAATGCTAGAGTAAAGACCCAAGGCATCACCCTAGATTTGACACTGAGAAACCATATAACCTTGGTTCTGCAGTTGTGCAGTTGTTCTCTCATCTATAAAATTATTCTATGGGGATTCTAAGCCCTTCCTGCTCTGGCATACCAGGCGCCCTCTCTCTGTTTGGTTTCGGCCGTGGGCGGTCTACCACCTCTGTCTCAGCCACAGACATGTTAACATAACCTGACACACGTTATTAGAGTTAATTAGAGGGAAGTGATTACATTTTGCCTTTTAAACCTTTCTGAACTCCACGTTCTCCCGCCCATCTCCACATGTGGCACATAAAAGACTATGGTACTTGGGTCTAGAGCATCATTGTACCTGTTCTCCCCCAAACCTTTGCCATCAACCTTTCCTTCCCACCTGTCACTTCTCAAATAATTAGAACAGGGTGAATTCCACTTAAAGTCTCCTGTTCCCTAAAGTCTCCACCCCCTTTCCACTCAGGATGGGATCTTTGTTCTGTTTTCTTACAGCCACTTTGAAGAGCTGACATATTGGCTCCAGACCCTCTGCCTCCTCCCCCTCCCCTACCCCCTCCCAAATCCACTCCTTCCCTTGACAAGCAGGAGAGGAACAGCTTGAGATAGTTGTTTCAATTATAGGCTGCATTAATTAAAGGGATGGTATTTTTTACATAGAACAGAACATTCGGAAGCAAATTTAAACAAGACTTTTTTAAAAAAACATAAAATGTAAACCAGTGTCAAGACTCTCTGCACATCTCAGTAAGGTGGTCACTGTGGGTCATCATGGACTTTCTAGAATCACCCAACCTCTAGGCTGGAGGGCCCCAGCTGCCACCTGGTCCAGTGACCCATCTGAGTTATCAGTCTCCATGCTGTCTCTGCCAATGGGTCCTTCAGCCTCTGCTGTGCCCATAGAGCAGCTGGAAGCCCACCACCAGAGGGAGAGGCACCTCTGAGACAACTTAGACCTTGCACTCAATTTCTCCATCTCAGATCTAACCTACGTTTGTGTATCTTTGAGCCTAAAAACATCTTCTATTTCCATCCCAGTTTAACAGATGGGAGAAATGGGGACAGGCAGACTAAGTAACTTGCTTACAGACTTGCGTAAGTGCCTGACCTAGGATGTGAACATAGACCCCCTCCTTAGGTCCAGAGGCCACATCATTTCTATCGCCATGCCCCCTTGATTCAATTTATTAAACCACTTGAAATCTTTACATAAGTCATTGCTTATTAATTTGCCAAGTTTTCTTTGTGCATCATTATTTACCACCACCTCTCCTCTTGCTTGCTCCTAACTTCAAAAACGAACACATTCCTGCCTCCTTGGCCCCTACAATGAGAATGCTGACTTCCAATTCCCTCATTAATTCTAATCGTATCCATCCTTCAAGGCCTGGCTTACCTTCACCACCTGCAGGCAGCCCTCCCAGCTACACAATTCAACATTTCTTCTGCCAGCAGAAACAAATGGCTTACTTACTCTTGCTAAATAATTATTCTTAGTATCTGGGTTCTCAGTGCAACTGTAATCATACCTACAATGTAACTGATAGCTTGAGTTTTTCTTAGTGCACAACTGGGCCCACAGCAGGCATTTAACAAGTTGACCGATTTCAGAAAATGACCTCAAATACTTTACGGACTCTTATCTCTTATTTCCTTTGAAAATGCTTTGGGGTTACATATTCATAAGTAACCTCATTGGTAGTTTGGAATAAATAAACTATTCTGAAACTCATGAATACTGGCATCTTCTCTATTTGATAACGAACTGTGATGCAGCTCAATGGTTTAGCAGATGCACTTCTGCACATCAACCACCAGAGGGCGCACTTTCCTTTCTTTTCAAGGCTATCCAGTCCCTGACCCAGAGCCTTCAGCAATCTGGAAAATCTACTTCGCAAAAAAGCTTGGATGATGCTTCTTCACTCATCCATCCATGCCGTAATACAAAGAACCCAACATTATCCTAGTCTCTAGGAAAGAGAAGTTCCTCAAACACCATCCTATTTTAAGTAGGTTCACTAAATAGATAGGGGTCCAGGGACAAGAAGGGGTGGGAATATGGGGGTTAGTACACCAGCAATACAGCCCAAAGCCCATCCTCAGCATGACACCTTCGTATTGCAGAAGGGCTGAGCACAAGGCAAGCCTTTAGATGCTTCTCCTCAAATTCTAGAAAGATCTGTTCTCAGCCAGAGAGGCTAGGGGTGGACTTCTATTAATACCTCTTATTCACTGCAATGCCCCAAATACCCTGAGAACCAGATTTCCTTTCCCATGTGAAAAGACAGCCCACCATCGTTCTTTCCTAAATCCTCCGACAGTTTTACAAGTAGCGTGATGAGTGACCTTTCTTTCTTTGAAAAAGTGTATATAAATGTGCCTATTCATAGAAATCTGCCAGAGCTGACACCTGGTTCTCTAAAAATGTTGCTTCACTCTAACCACATTCCACTGACATTTATAGAATATGATTATTTTGGATAGCGGGGAACAAAGGGGGAAGGGTAATCAGAATTGTAAAGCACATACTTTCATCCAAAATTTTCCTACCACAAAGTGAATCATTATTTTCAGAACAAACATGCAATACTCAAATGCAGAATATTCTTTTCTCTTTTCCTGGGGAGAGATGGCTTTGCCTTTCCCTAGTGAACCTCACACCTGATCCTCCACGCTCTTTACTCCACGAGACCTTCCTCTTCTCCCAGAGCTGCCAATACCTATGTCCAGACAGCCACACAGAGCTCATGGTTCTCTGAGAAATGACAAAGTGCTTTTTGAGCAGCACCCAGGCCTGGTCTCTTAAGTGCTGGGAAAAGGCTATCGAATTCCAGGCAAGATGCAATTCAAGTCAAATTTGACATGTTGAAAGTTAATGACTTTATTATGCTTCATGGTTAATAATTCAGTCCTAAGCCATGGCAGGTTGGGCACATTTTTTTCAGACAGTTAAGAATTAGGAGGACTAGAGGCTGTCAGCTTTACCAGATGGTCATTAACTGGAAATGTGTTGTTTAAGCGAGATATATTCAAGGGGGAAAAGGCTCCCACAGAGTTTCATTTGCCAGGAACCTCTTCATACTTACCTGGGGGGCGGAGGTGCGAGCGGCAGAGGAGGAAGGCGTGCTGGGAGAAGATGGTTGGCTTACCTCTCTTCCGGCTGCCCTCAGTGACGATAAGGCAGCAACATGTGCACTGTGTGGACTCAACTCACAACATCAGAAATGACGTAACTGTGTCAATAGCACACAAATTCATTTCCATGAGCAATAGTCTTCACAACATGCTATGAACTTGAGACCAAAAAGGTGAGAAGAAACCAGACATAAAATTTTACTGGGGCAAAGCTGAAAGAGTGGGGATTAGGCAAGGATAAAAAACCAGTGGAGAGACGGTGAAGCAAGGAGCAGGGAGGCAGACCCCAGAGGTCTGAGAGCAGCAGCGAGGGAGTCTTTGAAAATTAACTACATTCCTTTCATCTACTTCCACTGACCACAAGTGGTTTCATGTGCATTGTACTGTATTCAAGGGATTCTGTCCAGGACCTGACATTCCTCAGAGCTGTTGGGAATCTCAAACACTTGTATTTAATGACACATCAGGGAACCCAGGGTAGGAGACAGGTAAGATAAATGAATTCATGGAAGGATTGCATCTTAGAACCACCTGTGTATGAGCAAAACTCAGTCATAAAAGCAGCTGTAAGCAGAAAACACAGAAACATTATTTTGTCCTTTTGACATACATTATGGTATTTAAATCCCATAACAGCAGCAAAGATTGTAAAGAACTGATTGTAATTGTCATAATTAACCGCATGCACTTCTCCACTACATTGTATAGCTTTGCAACTGGCAGACCTGATCAGGTATAAAAGAAAACAGAGCTTTTAAAATCCCAGGAGATGGAGGAAACGACCCTTATCCAATTCTTCTCATTCTAAATTACTGTGGGTAGAGGCAAGATAATTCCCCAGCCATTTCAAATATGGAAAACATTCACAGAGAGGACACAACTGGCATCTAAAATCATATCAGCTGTTTTTTTTTTTTGCCATTTTGGATGTGATTTGGAATGGGGGTTGTAAAAGAATGGAAAAACAAGGAGATAAGATGTTTATGAGCACGGAAGCAGATGCTGTAGTCATTTCTTGGAAGATGTGAAATGGCTGTATGAAAAAAAAGCAGTCATGTCTTAAAGAAATAAACTTACCTGGAAATACTGAAGACCTCTAAAGGGATGGTTGAGTAAAAGCACAAATCTCAGTTACTGACACACACATGCAAACACACACACACACACACACACAACATGCTCACACTCTCCTGGAAAACCTAGGCTTAATAGCTTCATTGTGTCTCCAGAAAATAAAGATAGGAAATAATTTTAAAAGATTTCTTCAGATTGGAGAAAGGAGAGGGATAGCGTAGTGAAAGAGTTCAGCTACAGAGGGTGAGATTTCAAATTCAGGAGCTAAAATTCAAGAATGTCCAGGGTGTGGAATTTTAGAGCTGAAGACAGACACGTGCCCTATTGTTTTGCCTCCTGCCTATTCCAGGGGTCACGTACACATCAACTTGACTCTAGCTCAAGGAAGGAATATAACGTCTATAGAATGCATTGTCAAGGTCAACATTCTTTCCATAAGCGAGAAAAGAGAACAGAAGCCAGTGGAGACAAAAGTAGAAGCATAAGATCAAGAGGGAATGAGACCAAAAGAGACTGAAAAGCTGTGACTCTGCAGGAATTAAAATCACCAAAAATAGGGAGCTCCTGCTATGGCACAACAGGTTAAGGACCCAGCATTGTCTCTGTGGAGGCACAGGCTCCGCCCTCGCCCGGCACCGGCACCGGCACCGTAGGTTGAGGAGCAGTGTTGCCACAGCTGTGGCATAGGTTGCAGCGGCAGCTTGGATTTTACCCCTGGCCTGGGACCCTCCATACACCACAGATATATGGCCAAAAATTCAAAAAAGAAATCACTAAAAATGAGAATTTACAAAGGAACAAAAGAAGAGGTCAAATTTTGAAAAATGCCTTGACTTTACTTATGCTATTCCTATCTGTGAATGTTGGCAAAATTTCTTCAGTTGTCTCCTCATTCATGGAGACAGAGCTATTCCAGATCACAAACAACTCAATAAAACCAATGCCATGTATTACCACATAACTTGGATGTTACATTTTAGTCGTAGTTTTTTGATGAGCGCTTTTACTTCTAGATGTAGAAATTACAGTTGGATTAAGTAAGAGCCTGAAATGTGAATCTGTAAGTACATAACTCAAACAAGAATTCTGTAAAACATGGATGATAAATTCTATACTACCCTTATATTTTCATTCAGCCAAAAAAGATCATTTCAACAGATTTTTTGCAAGCCTATGACATCAAGACATCACTGGTTTGTTATTCCAATTACCACTCACTATTATTGAAAGAATTTGTCATCACATAGTAATATGTTACAAAATATGTTACTGGGTAGGAAGAAGCAGAAAGTAGACAAAGAAATTGTTATTAAATGAGGCATGGCCAACATATAATGGTTATCTGGATATAAAACCATTTTGTGGCTGCACTGTGCATAATGGCGAACTAAATATAAAACCACTTTGTGGTTGCTCAATAACATTTTTCAACCAAATCATAAAACTTTTTAACAAATTCTTAACCAGACATAGGTCAGCCTTACCTTTTCCTTTAAAGTAAAATAGTTTAATATTTGTTCTACCCTCGAAGTACCTGGAACTAAAGCAGTTGATTATGCTAAGGACTGAGTTGGGGAACACTATATATATTCCATGTTTTTTATTTCCCATTAAAACTCTGTAAATCAGGCATTGATGTTCTCATTTTACAGCTGAGAAACCTGAATCTCAGAGATGTGATTCCTTGACTAACTGTGGTTCACCAGAACAAGGACCAAAGCCTCGGTATCGTGGATTGAATGGCAGTCCTCCAGAAAGATATGTTCATAAATAAACCTGTGATTATTACCTTTTATGGCAAAAGAGTGAATATTACTGCAGGTGAAAAAATATGTGATTAAGTTAAGCATCTTAAATAGAGGAGCTTATCCTGGATGGGCCAGGTGGGCTCTAACTGCAATCACTTGTATCCTTATAAGTCAGACACAAATGGGAACAGACACATACAAAAGAGAAGGTCATGTGAAGATGGAGACACAAGTCAAGCGGTGCTGACAGCCATCAGCAGCTGGAAGAGAAAAGGATGGGAACCCGCCCAGAGCCTCTGGAGGGAGCATGGCCTCCAGGAAGTACCTTGACTTTGGACTTCTGGCCCCCAGAACTGTGAGAGGATAAACACATTCTGTTGTAAACCAACGAGTTTGTGGTAATTTGCGTGGCAGCCACAGAAAACTGATGCACGTTTCTTCTGGATCCTTTCTGCAACCCATTCAAGTCTCTTGACATGAGATTGCCAGGCTGAAGACCTCAGAATATGGTACTCTAGACTTTCCTTAGGCTCGTGGAGACTTGGGATTGGCCATGACATGAAGTCGAGGTTCTTCAGACTATGTAGGAATGAGTGTTCTTCATATTTGATTCAAAATGCTTTGATGAGTACCAAGAACATCTAGAAGAGCACAAGTTAATGATTTCACGAAAGGGTCTTTCCCGAGGTGAATAGGATGGCCCAAGAAGAGGTAGAAGAGAAATGAAATGTTCCTTCGCTTGCTGTTCTCAGTGAGTCACTGCTGACACGTAAGGAACACGTTCTACCACCGTCTTTTTACATGTATTAAATGTGTAGAAATGAGGGGAGATTTGGTCTAAAAGATTTTAATATTCTTTCTAGCTCTAAGAGTCTCTGTAATTATCTTACTGTTTCTCAGTAAATATCTGTTGAGTGAATAAAGGAATAAATCAACGAATGAATATGTTGCTATGCATGGAGCCAAAATAATCAAGCCCCATTGTATCTCAATAACAAATATTTAAGCCAAAAAGAATGAAAGTCTTAGAAACATATCACTCTCTGGCGAAATAATCTGAACAGATTGGAATGATTGGATTAAAGGGACTAAATAATCAACTCTATAGCAATAATACAACTAAACTCCCCAGGACAGATTTGTACTGGAAGGACATGAAATTTTAGGTACAAAGCAGTGTGAGAAAGAACCTGAAAAGTGAAATCTAGAGGAAAATTGTGACTGCCAAGACAAAGCATAAAGAAACCTTTGTTTGACTTTCTTTGTGTCAGGCAATATTCTAAGTACTCTGCAGCATGAAATACTTTTATTTATTAATACTCACTTCAAGCCTAAGAGGTACAGCCTGCCATTATTCCCATTTTACAGGTGAGAAAACAGATTACAGAATTTATCAAAACAATGTTATTCCATTGTTTACTGGCTGCAAACAATGAGGCAGGGGCACTAGTACAGCACTAGTGGTCAAAACACTGATGAGATATGCCACAGGGCAGAGCAGCTAAAGAAGACCATGAACTCTGAACATGAAATCCAGCAGTTCGTTAAATAATTCTTCCTTTTTTTTTTTTTTTTGCCTTTTAGGGCCACATCTGTAGCATATGCAGCTGGAGCATACAGCTGCCAGCCACAGCCGCAGCCACAGCCATGCCAGATCTGAGCTGTGTCTGCAACCTACCCCACAACTCACAGCAACTGAGCAAGGCCAGGAATCAAACCTGCAACCTCATGATCCCTAGTCAGATTTGTTTACACTGTGCTACCACGGGAACTCTGATTCTTTCATTTTTAAGATGCATTTGTACAAGGAGCACAAGCCATGCATTTTGCTGGACACTGGAGATATAACGGAAAGAAAATAACGAACTAATAAAATGTTCTTAAACAAAAAGGAGAGAGACTTCACCAATGGGAGAAAACTAAAACAGAACTGGGGAAAAAAAAGTGATTTGGGGAAATATAAATCAATTTGAAAAAAAGTGACCAAGTTTTCTAGGAATTCTTCAATGACAAACCTTTTTTTTTTTTTTTCTTTTGATGGAAGCTCCCAGGCTAGGGGTAGAATCGGAGCTACAGCTGCTGGACACAACTACAGCCACAGCAATGCCAGATCCGAGCCGTGTCTACAACCTACACCACAGCTCATGGCAACACCAGATCCTTAACCCACTGAGTGAGGCCAGCAATCAAACCTGCATCCTCATGGACACTAGCAGGGTTCGTTTCCACTGAGCCACAGCAGGAACCCCTGACAAACCTTTCTTAAGAGCCTTTTAGTGAGCATGATTATAAGATGTTCTAAGCCCTAGTAATCCTAGGTGCTGCCAGGAACACATAAGAGAACCTGCAGAGTCAGTCCTCAAGGAGCTTGAGGAAGTCATGGGAAGGGAGAAGTATCTTATCAACCATAAAAACAGAAAACTAAACAGAAAACAGCTGAGAAGGGTTTATAGAACTAAAAATCATCCATTTGGTTCTTAAGAGCAACAAAGCCAGAAGTTTTAGCAATTCTCAGTGACCAGGTCAGAATTCACTTCATTCTGTTCTTTTCAGTACTATGCAGAGTCAGTCAATAGACTTCAATTACATGATAGGAATCTTGCAGAAATGCTCAGACTCTTAAATTAGGCGGTAGTGGGTTTGAATCATAGCTCTAGATATTAGCTGTGTAGCCTTAGGCAAGTTACTTTAAGACTCCCAGTTTTAATTTTATCAAGTGAAAAGTTTTAATTTTATCATGTGGAAAATAGAGATAATAATAGAATCCACCTGAGAGGTTGGTAAAGAAATAAATGTAATGTATGTGACTCGTTTAACAAAGAAGTTGGTTCAGAGTAAGTATTCTGTTACTGACAAAGAGCAGTGTGATTATCCTTTAATGGTAGATTGATCAGTTACTGCAGCTAGAAGAATTCTTACCTTTGACCAGAAGTTGCTTGCTCTTTCATCAATGCTCTGATTCCCCCCCTTTAGGGCACATGATAGGTCTGCTCTTTCTTGTTGCCTTGGAGCCGCATGTCACCACGTGACCTGCCTGGGCTAATGGAAGGTATGCGGAAGTAAAGTGTTACTTCCGGGCAGAAACATCTCAAGGCCAATTTCCTTTCCTTCCTTCCTCTTTCCAGCGGACCCAACAACACTGCAGATGATGAGGGGACCATCAGCCTAGCTCCCTGAATAATGACGACACAAAGAAGAGCCCCCTGCCATTCTGGGATGAATAGGAAATAAGCATGAGAAATAAGCTCCACGTGTTAAGCTACCGAGGAACGGAGATTGTGACCACAGTGCAAACTGCCCTATCCTAACACAACAGCAACCCAGAGTTGCTATGACCTTCAATTTATACATAATAGAAATGCCTTCAGTCCATTTATATACTGATCCAATCTTTGGCAATCTTCTGCTTTGGCTCCTGTTACCTTTATGCCCTTTTTCAAATGTTTATAAGTCAAGGCTGTCTCATAGATTGACATTTTCCCAGGACAAAGACCTTGACTTTGTAATTCTCTATACAACATACAGGGTTTGTCATTTAATAAACACCTCTTTGACAATGGCAATGACAGTGATGATCATAAAACTATCTTCACAAAAATCCTTTAATGTCCATTCCCACTTATTTTCTCTCTATCCAATAGCTCTTTTAGAAAAAAGTGATGTATTTTTAAAACACCTGTCACTGAAGAAGGCATGTAGGTGGGCATGTTGATCTCTGTTTCAAATCTCTTCTGAGAACAGAAAAACAAATCCGTAAAACGGATATTCCCATGTCTTGCACCAATGTTCCAGAATAAGAAACAAAAACTGAAATGTGTTCGTGTTCTATAAAGGAAGCATAAAAACAATTAGTCTTTATACAAGCTTTCCTTATTGGAGCACTGATGCGTGAAAACACTTAGAGACTATTTGCACCTGTCAGGGAAGCAGGAGCTGGCTGAGCAGTGCTTCTGTATGCAAATGTGGGGGTCTCTCTTCATTCCTGAAGAACTCCCCAATGTCACAAGACACATGATCCTACTCACTCCCCCTGAGCTAATCAGTGGCCAGAGTAATGAGGCTGGTGAGCCTGACCTGAACAGGTTAAAGGGGCAAGGGGAGGTGGGCAGGGAGGGTGGTGAGTATAAGCATGGGTGAGACACCATGCCCAGCCTTCAGAGAAAATGCTTTTCACTTGCATCCCTTGGCTTATTCTGAGAATGGTCTGCAGAGCCAGCCCTGATGAGATGTACAGCTTGTGGTGGGGTCTTCACTCACAGCCTGTCAGCACCTCCAAATGGGAGAGGCTCAGGTGACCACCATGGACAGATGATAAGCAGAGGAGGTGAGAAGAAGGCTGAGGACTTGGCTTCATCAAGGTGAAAGGTGCAAAGACATGAAGCTCAGTTGCGAAGTGCTTGATGGACATGGCCCCCATTACCTACCTCCCCTCCTCTCCATCCTCATCTGCTGCTGCTCTACTACTCACCTCTGGCTTTGGCTCAGCCACCTTCACTTTAGGTGCCTTAAAGTCCCTTTGCATGCCCCTCTGACTTCACTAACTTCTACTCATCATTCTAAGATCAGCTCAAATGTGATTCCCTCATGAAAACCCTCCTTGACACATCACAGCTACCCAAGAATAGGAGAGGTCTTCTGGCCATAAACCTCTGCACAACAAAACTCCCCTTCATGGTACTTAGGAAGTCAAGTTCTTTGCACCAGTATGCTGACTCCTTTAGTGTCGGTCTCTGCACTAACTGGTAAGCTTCGTGAAAGCAGAGACGATGTCTGCTCGCCATTGAATCTCTAGCACCCTCTACTCTCCCTGACACACACAGAGTGCACACCTAACAGCCATTAAATGAATGGAGCTAGGGGAGGGGATGGTACACAGCCCGCTGCTCATGAGCTTCACATCTTTTGGGTAAACCTACATCCTCTTCCCTTCCAGCAGCTGCTTCTCTGAGCCCTTTTCCAGTGCGGATCTAGCAGCCCGTCAATGTATAACTCTTGGTCAGAATCTCCACCAAAGAGCACATTCAACAGAAGCACCCATTTAAAAGGAGCTGCTCCCAGAACTGAAATGTGGCTGATAGGGTCCCAAAGGTAGAAGGAGGATTTAAACCTTAACCTTTCAGCCAAGAAAGATAAAGCTTTTTCTCTCTTCCTACAAAATCTACTGAAATTTCATGAGCACCCTCTAGGAATGTAATCCTAACATGAATTGATTGACAAGTCTTCTTGGAAGCACTGATGGCAAATAACATTTCTGGATCCTAAGAATCTTTTTTTCTTCCCTTATAATGTCCCATGTGTTTTTCATGATGAGTCAGGTCTGGGAACATCTGGGCTAGGGAATTGTTTCAAGGAACACAGTTCCTCTATTCCAAGTGTTAAGCTAAAGGTTTGGGAACTCTGATAACTCTTTCTAGAAAGAGAAGAGCAATGTAGAGGTCCATACAATTTCTGAGGGTAACAAGCTCTGTGGTTTCTAAGACTCTAAATACAAGAAGCACTGCTATGGGACTGTGCTGAGTAACTGGGGGATGTGGACTACCTTGCAACCTGGGAGACCCCTAGCCCCAGAGAGCCAGGTCTTACTGAAATAAGCTATGGCTGCACAGGAGGGGCTGGACAGACATGCACAAAAGGAGTAGACATTCCCCTCCTGCAAGGACAGACAACTGGCCAACACCTGGGAACAGGGAGGGGGTTACAGAGAAGGGAGGCGGCCCTCTGCCCTCAATAGTGACCCGCCCCCAATCCTGCTCACTCTGGTCCTGACAGTCCCTCTGTCCTTCCCAAACAGAATAAAAGGCTATAAATCAAGACCAAAATCTTCAAACAGAGCTATTTAGTTGCAGATACTTCTAAAGAAGAAAGAACCAAAAACAACACTCACAAAAAATGGGCAGAGATAAAACTGTGAATTCAAAAATGACTTAGTTTTGATGAATCTGAGCCATAAGTTTAAAAATGTGAGCTTTGGAAGGAGGCCGACCCTAGATTCAAATTCATCTTCTGCCATTTGCTAAGTGTGTGTTGTGGACCAAATCGATCTCTGTGTTTCAATTTCCTCATCTGTAAAATGGAAAGAATTGTACTGACCTCTCACTGTTATTTTGAGAATTAAGTAAAATAATGCATATAACAGCGTTTGCCAAAGCCTTGGTTGACAAGTGCTATATAAATAATGGCTATATATAAAGCTATTATTATTATAATCTGTTATGTATAAAATATGTACTTAATATATGACTTACTATGTAGGAAATCAATTCCCTATTATAAATGCAGTTAGGAGTATCTGTCGTGGCTCAGCGGTTAATGAATCCAACTAGGAACCATGAGGTTGCGGGTTTGATCCCTGGCCTCGCTCATTGGGTTAGGAATCTGGTGTTGCCGTGAGCTATGGTATAAGTCGCAGACGTGGCTCGGATCTGGTGTTGCCGTGGCTGTGGCGAAGGCCGGCAGCTGTAGCTCCAATTAGACCCCTAGCCTGGGAACCTCTACATGCTGTGGGTGCAGCCCTAGAAAATACAAAAAAAAAAAAGACCAATAAAAAATAAATAAATAAATAAATAAATGCAGTTGTCAGTAATATCAATGCATTCACATTCTCCTAGACAATAAAGAGGTCAATAAGAATTCATAACAGGGAAGTAATATTTTTAAGTGAGGATGTTAGCCTGTAAAAATTCTTTTAATTAATCTTATAATAATATCAAAGCATAGCATCCTTTAAAATAGCCATTTTGAGGAACTTCTAAAATAGATACTTTAATGACTTTTTTAATGGAAGAAAATTTTCTACAGCAACAAAGAGTTAAATATTTCATTCTCAGAAAACCTCTATTATAATCTTAGAGAGTAGATGTTTATGGGGAAAAAAAAACAGGGGTTGTGCTAGTCCTATTTCATTCTCCCTGGTAATTACTTTATATCTGATATCAAATATCAACTATCTAATCTACATCACTAATATCTAATCTATACCTAATATTACTCTATATCTAATATAGCTCAATGATAACTCTATTTAGCCTTCCCTGGACTTCTGATACAGACGCTCTGCCTTAAGTTCCAAGAAATCTACCTGAAAAAATGCTGCCTAACCCAAATCTAAACATTATAAAAATAGATTTTACATCTACGCAAATATCTGTTTTCTGGAAAACCACCCTGGAACATCACAACATGCTAAAGTAGTTCTTCACTAAAGACAAAAGCTAAGATGACAGATTTCAATACAACATCAAGTGAAGAACAAATTCATGGAGGAGAACAAAGTGTGAGGCCCGAGAAATCTGCAGGATGACTTTCATCTCTAGCTCTAGAGATGCCAGGACCAGTGCAAGGGCCAACGACCACCAGTAGGAATTTCTCAAAGGACACCTGCTCTGTCTAAGGCAATCAGAGAAGGTGCTCTATGAGAGGATTCCCTCGACTTAAGGAGGAAATAACCTCAAGGAGGAAAAAATGAAAAACCCACCCAAATAAAGAAACAAAGCACTGGAGCAAAGCATTTTCAGATTTCCTTCCACAAATTAGCTCGACAACTGCCAGGGGCACTCAAAAGGCCTGAAGTGGCCATTATTCACAGTGGGAGTTAACATTAAATCCCCAAATCAATAAAATTTTTAAAGCCAACAAAGAAGGCCTTAGATGTGAGGTGGAGAGAGGTTTCTTCTGGTTTTAATCAGAGCTTGGCTGTGACTCCTAACCCCAAATTTGCTTCTGGATTAAAATAAAGGGAGACTTTAGATAAATAAAGGGCAGAAAAGCTATAAATCTGAACAAACCAATGCAAATCAGACATCCTAAACAGAGGTCCACACAGATGCACTCACAGCTTCCCTTTGCATTCAAGGTGCAGCCTCTCACACCTCATTGCTACCCAACCCCAAGCACAAGTCTCTTAGATAGGGATGGGGTGGAGCAGTAGGTGGCGATGCAGGTTAAGTGAACCTGACAGACTTCAGGGAAGGGAGCAAGGGACTGTTCCTGCCAAGGTTCAGGACAACTTCCTGCTGCACCAAGGAAGCAAGTGGTGGTTCTTCCCTGGGCTGCCCAGACACGCTGTAGGACTTCAGCCCAAACCCTCTGCCATCAGAGCCTATTTTCTCCCTGCTTGTTCCAATGCTGAAAGCCTTTCCACGCATGGAAATCATCCCATTTGCACTCCGACATGGATTACACATAAAAAGGCAGTACATGTGCAACCAATTAATACAAATTACATGTCACAAAATAAACCAATGCCGGAGCCCTTTAAACTATCATGGAAAACACAGATGATGCCATTTCATTTTCTCTCCATTTCCTCTCTTCTCAAATTACAGCCCTCGCTTGTGGAAAAAAATATACTACCAAAACTTAGACTAGAGTTCCTGGAGCTGTGGTCACCGGACAATCTATACCTGAACTGCCAAGCATGCTTATTAAAACGCAGGCTCTTTGTCCTAATGTGACCTAGTGAATCGGATGTTTGGAGCCTGAAGGTAAACACATTTTAACCAGCCTCTGACTCAGGCAATAAATTTGCTCTTTCTGTCTTATTCCTCAGTGAATAGCCTACCAAGAAGTAGGCAGAAATCTTTTTGAATAACAATATTTATATTCAGGGCAGGAGGAGAAACTGGAGTTTGTAAGGAGAAAGCTGTTCCCCCCCAACACACAACATCATGACAGAGAAGAAAATAAGTAACACAAAATAAAGAACATTCCTTTCCTTTTTTTCCTTTTATTTTGTGCCTTGCCTGTTTGCTAAGACTCACTGGTCTGGAAAATGTAAACATCTTAACTTTTTCAACAGCATACAATTTTAATACTTAGGGACTGTGGATGAAGTCGATAAATTTTACAAGAGATCTTAAAAAGTGGTTTAGGATGGTCAAAAAAACACATGAGAAGATGTTCAATATCACTAATTATTAGAGAAATGCAAATCAAAACTACTATGAGGTACCACCTTACACCAGCCATAATGGCCATCATCCAAAAGTCTACCAACAACAAATACTGGAGAGGGTGTGGAAAAAGGGAACCCTCTTACACTGTTGGTGGGAATGTAAACTGGTGAAACACTATGGAAAACAGTATGGAGATGACTCAAAAAACTAAAAACAGAATTACCATTTGATCCAGCAACCCCACTCCTGGGCATCTAAGCAGGAAAAAAAAAAAAAAAAAAAAAAAAAAAACACACACACAACTCAAAAAGATACATGTACTCCAATGTTCATTGCAGCACTATATACAATAGCCAAGACATGGATGCAGCCTAAACATCCATCAACAGAGGAGTGGATAAAAAAGAAGTGGTACATATACACAATGGAATATTACTCAGCCATTAAAAGGAATGGAATAATGGCATTTGCAGTAACATGGATGGACTGAGAAATTAATCATGTTAAGCGAAGTTAGACAATGAGACATCAATGTCATATGCTATAACTTATATGTGGAATCTGAAAAAAAAAAAAAGGATACAATGATCTTCTTTGCAGAATAGATACTGACTCACAGACTTTGAAAAACTTATGGTTACCAAAGGAGACAGTTGGGGTGAGAGGGTTGAGCTGGGGGTTTGGGATAGAAATGCTACAAAACTGGGTTGTGATGATCATTGTACACTATAAACATAAAATTCATTGAGTTAAAAGCCAAAAAGGAAAAGAATGTACAGATGTATGTGTGGGTCACTTTAATATATAGCAGAAATTGACAGAACACTGTACATCAACCATAATAAAATGTTTTAAAGTGGTTTAGGGTATGCTGTGTGTCAGAGCAAGACCACAGCTATGGCAAGTTTTAAGGGCACTCCCACAGTGCTCAGGGGAGAAACAGGATGCAAAAAAAAACCCCCTGGAACTTAAAGTATATTGGCTGGCAGATGACTCGATAACAAAACTGTAAAAGCCTGTGCAAGATCATTTCATTCTGAGAAGTGGTTATATTGCTAGATCAGATCAAGGTAAGAAACACTGCATTTTCCACATGCCACAGGCTTAACATATCTGAGGGGTGACGCCCTTTATAAAAAGGCCTTATTTTTACTGTATTATTAGAACCAGGAACTTGGCAGAGATACCTTGGGAAATCAAGATCCTGGTTAAAACCAAAGTGTTATAAGGTTGAGTGTTATAAGCTGAGTCTCCCAACAGAAGGTGCAAAAGAGAACAAAGTCTATGAGAACAATAATGTATAGCAAAAACAACGAAACGACAGACTTACAGTGGGTGGGATATATAACTATTTTTCATAACTCGTCTCTCCACTTCATCAACAAAGATGGGGGGATACTGGATGCCAAGTGTCCAGGTCATAGTTTAAAAAGAACACAGATGCCTCACACTCGGGGAGTTCTAATAGGCTAGGACAGCTCCCCTCTCCCTGCATGGAGCCCCAAACCTACTGCTTCCTCCGACTCAGGAAGGTTTGTCTGGCCCAGTGCTGCCACCACCAGCTACCAGGAGCTACCACCAGGAGCAGCTGGTGGAATACATTTCAGCAAAGAATCTTTGAGAAGTGCGTGAATCCCCTACGGGTGGCAGCAAACAGAGCTATAATCATCAGGAGGAGCTATTTTTGAAACTATCTTTACTGCTGGCCCTATGCTACGCTCTACTCCTGCTTTCCTTTTCCAGCCTCGCTCTCCTTCTCTCTTTCCCAACCTGAGACGCCCAGGATTGACTGATCAGTAATATAATAAAGAGCAGGAGTTCCCGTCGTGGCGCAGTGGTTAACGAATCCGACTAGGAACCATGAAGTTGCGGGTTCGGTCCCTGCCCTTGCTCGGTGGGTTGATGATCCGGCGTTGCCGTGAGCTGTGGTGTAGGTTGCAGACGCGGCTCGGATCCTGAGTTGCTGTGGCTCTGATGTAGGCCAGTGGCTATAGCTCTGATTGGACCCCTAGCCTGGGAACTCCATATGCCGCAAGAGCGGCCCAAGAAAATGGCAAAAAAAAAGACAAAAAAAAAAAAAAAAAAGAGCAGACAGCTGAAGGGTACTGGTAAACAACTGGCATGGGCAGATAGATTCGGAAGTGACACACAATATAGAGGCCGTGATGAAGGCTGGGCCATCTGTAGACAGACAGCCAATGCAAGAATTCCAACTGTGCAGATGGACTGGAGGTGAGGTGGGAGGGGGTGTGGAAAGTAACATAATGTCTTTTCTATCAAAGGAAATCTTGGTTACTCCATTTTGCTCCTGTTCCCCTTCCTGCGACCCCCTCTCCTCTTTCCCTCTCCTCCCAGTAACAATTTGTTTCAAATTAGCCAACCGGGAAGAATGTGCACCCTGACCTGACCAATGGGAAGGGCACAGGTACATCACCTGCATTAGGGATAAATAGGGGAGGGTCCCTTGTTCGGCGCGCGCACTTTTTGGAATACCCGCGCCCTTCTGCAGAAGTCAAGAGCCTTGTTGAGATCGCCTCGTGTTCATGTGTCTCATTTTTCAACACTGACGATCCGAGCCATGTCCCCAACAGGGGTGAGGTGGGGAGGGGAGGCTGGAAAACAGTTCTTAAGGTGTCTTCTCTCGCTCTCTTCTCCCCACCACATGCTGCATGAGGTTCCTGATTTGGCAGGGAAGGATAAAGGGTTTAATGTACAACTTGCTCCTTAACCTTCCAAAGCTTGCTGTTTGTGTGCTCAATAAGCTGGTGAGCCTTCGAGTGGCTGGACCATCAGTAAGGAGCATGAAGGAAGAGAAAACTCAGCCATGGAGACTCAGCAGACCCACACCAACTCCCCCCAATGCACCTGAGGTTTTGGAGGCTCTGCTCTTCTTAGGAGGATGTTTAGACAGGAGCCTCCATGTGTGACCTGGTTACAGGGGTTGAAGGTCAACACTGCAAGGGACAGAAAGACCTAGCACTTGAAGGCAAGCTGACCCCCCTATTCCCAGGATTTGGCCCTAACAGCCCTGTTTAATTTTCCAAAAATAAGCTTTGGACTTAATGTTTATAGTCTGGCTTTCCTCTTTACCATTATCTGCATTTCTTCTTTTCTGTCTCTTAATACAAATGACCCAGTAAAAGAGTACAGCATGCTGAGAGGGGGCTTGAAGGCAGAGAGACCTATGTTTGAGTTCCAGGTGAGCAATTTAACCCCCTCTCCCTTTGAACCTGTCTCCCCTTGAACAAAGGTCTTGATCTCTTGAAGAAATTAAACCACATCACTAACCTACTTAAACATCCCCAAAGCTTCCTGTTACTCTGAGAATAAGATCCAAAACTTGCCCGGATCTACAAGACCTTGCCTGGCCCATGTCTCTTTTCTTACCACCTGCCCTCACTCTTGTTCACTCTCCAGCTACATATGCTCTCTTTCCATCCTGCATTCACACACCTACTGTGTTCCCACATTCACAAGACTCTCTGCCTGGATCCTTCTCCCTAGACCCCCAGAAGGTGGCATCCTGTTCTTCAACCATGTCTCAGATCAGTGGTCCCTGCTGGAGAAGTCCTCCTGGCCATCCTCCCATCCCCACCCCAGGGAACACTGCAGCCTGGTCTTACTTTCTCACGACATATTGCCCCAGGAGAACTAGGCCATTTCTTTGTTGACTTGCTAATTGCCTGTCTCCTTTCTCTAAAATATAGGCTGTCTTGTTCAGACCTACATTCTCAGTACTTAGAAATTAGGGTGCTCAATAAATATTGGATGCACATTGTAAAATATACTTGTTTCTTCACCTCAAAGAGGAATAATAATGCCTCCCTGACAGCGTTGTTAAGAGGATTAAATGAGAAAATGAACATCATTTGTTGGCTTCAGGGCCTGAAACACAGTAGGACATTAATGTTTGGATTTTTTTCAGATTTTTGAAGGCCGCTTCATACTACTTGAAATAGCTTTCTTTTCCCTTGATAACTTAAACTCTTTGAATTTTTTTTTCAAATTCTTGCTCTAAATATCTCTATAAGTTTTCCTGACCCAAGATTCCTCCTCTTGACCAAGCTGCTTTTTGATGCTTTTTCTTATTAAATTACTCTAAGAAAAGCAGCAAATGAAATGTTCAAATTTCTTGTTTTTTATATAGCAACAAAGCCATCATTTCAGGCCAAGGAATGGCCATCCAGCTATACCTAAACAATAGATGGACACACTACAATACCCCCAGACATGGCGCTGGGAAACTGTGGAAATAATTGCTGCCTAAACTCTGCCAGACTAGATTAGCTTCTACTAGTCTTGGAGGCTTCCTGATACTGCACAGGCAAGGCTGGATCTCCAAGAGTGGAGGAAGGACGAGGCCAATCTAAAGGCATGAGCTCTGAGGCAAAAATGAAAAACAAGAGAACGAGGAAGGTCAGGAGACATGTTTCTGCAATATTTTCTTAGCCTCTTTGCTGAAAACTCCATCTTGTCCTTATTTACTTTACCCCATTCCTGCTTGAAAAACAGTCACAGTGCTGCTAAATGACTTAAGAACAAAGACCTAAAGGCATAAGTTATTCATAGGATCAGCTAAATGAGGACATAATGCGTTGGTCTAGGCACCCTGGACCTGTACAGATTGGCATCCCAATTGTGCACAGCATGATATGTCCTCTTAAGAATTAGAAAGAGGAACCTCATGGCCCCAAGTGATTTATGAGGGGTTGTTGGCAGGATATGCATTAGCAAGGAGAATGGAGGAGCAAACCTAGGCACACTGGGTTGCAGCAGATAGGCATGCCTTTTGCAGAAGCACAGTGATGATTTTCTAGATGCTATGCATAAATAGTTAACGCCAAGCTTCCTCAAATGCTAATGACTGTTAAATGCCATGTCTACCAGCCATGTGACTTTTAAAATAATAATAAAAAAACTATATCCTGCATCTATAGCCCCCTCCTCACTTGGTAATCCCAAAGAGCACAATAAAAGCAGTGTGGTTTCTTGAGGCAGAGCTCTTGGTCCCTGAGACCTTGAGTCCTCCCTTCCCCCTTCCCACCTTTAATTAAGATAAATGTCTCCATGTCTTGTTTTATGTTAACTTTTTCCTTAAGTTTCACAGCACCCGTTCTTCAGCCCTAACCTGCTGAGCTGGTCTCGGCACAGGAACACTGAACTATTTATGGTATACCAATTACAGGATTTGTTAAAGAGTATTAAGATAAACCACTTTTGTTATCAAACTATAGAAACATGAAAAGGGCAGAGAAAGGAGCCATTTCTAGCCACTTCTAGCTTAGCAGCACTCCTGTGGCATAGGGGTAAGGACGGGGCCCTGCAGGCTTACAGAAGTCCACTTCCAACCCCATCAAAATATTGGTGACAGTATTTTAATCTCTTCCCCAGGAAGTTGTCTGATGTGTGAAACTAAACTATGAGCTCCTCGTGGACAGGACCTGGAGATGACTCTATAACTCTTGTTTCTTACACAGTGCCTGGTGCAGATCCAACAGAATCAAAGCTTTCTACCTACCAGGTGGGCTTCTTTGCAAAGTTCTACACAATAAGTTCAGTCCTCTAAAGGACAAAATCTCTGAGTCACGGGGCTACTGATAGGAACACTCAGTTATCTCTGACCCTCAGCATTTGACATCACCTTCTTTAAACCACATCTGAGATCCATTGGTTTTCAAAAGTTGGAGCGAAATGTCCAAGGAGATGCCTTTTGCTTCTAATAGTGCCTGCCTTTCATGTATTTATTAATCCTTCCATTCTCCTCTCTTGTCCCCCTGGGAAGGAGGCTGGTATTGCCCACTGATGAACATACAAGGCACGGAGAGGACCTGTCCAAAGCAAATGGCAAAAGGGGAACAGTGACTAAGCTATTGCCTCCTTCCCACTTAGCCTAGTTGCAAATTCTCATGCCATGTACCAGCTTACAATTGACTGTTATGAAATACCTGAAAGCTGTATAATTACAGCTGTTTTTCATGAATGACTGCCTCCTCAGAGAGTAAAACATTCAGCTAAGTAGTAGCACCTGGAATCTGGAAGGACTGTCTATTCATGGCAAAAACAACTCCACAGAGCAGTTGATTGTGTGGACTTCTTGAGGTAGCCTTCATTAGCTGTTTGACAGGTATAATTACATCCAACTGGGAAACTTGATAACGACTTTTCGTATGGGAGACAAAGCTAACTATCCTTTG
Source organism: Sus scrofa (assembly GCF_054392235.1). NCBI lineage: Eukaryota > Metazoa > Chordata > Mammalia > Artiodactyla > Suidae > Sus > Sus scrofa. The sequence continues at coordinate 112,876,193 of NC_139389.1, read as the reverse complement.
GGTTAGAAACAATTTTCTATTATATATATATATATATATATATATATAAAATTATACTATAAAATATATTAAAATATTATAAAAATGTTCTATTCTATTATATAAGACTATATAATAGAAAAATATATATATTTTTTAAAGAATTTCTCATTTCAAGACCAAGTTAAGTGGAAAGCTATCTTGCAGAAAAACAATTTCATATGTGATTCTGAACAAAGGCAAAGAATGAGAACAATTTTACCTACTTAAGTGATGATGGGCCACTATTTACAAAACAATCATTGTAAAATGGGAATGATAATTACATTATTTTTTGCTTTGCTCACTATTACTAAAGCATAAGAAAAAGTGAATTGTGAAGATGCTAGCATTCCAGACCACAGGTCTTTTCAAGAAATACAGAAACAGATGTTGATATTCACCCATGAAAACTCTGCTAAAATTGCAAATAAGAGAAAATGTTCCTGTCCTATTCATTTGCAGTGAGAGATGTGGCTTGCCTCACCTATTTTTCTGATACCTGCATACTACAGTTTGGAAACCAAAAGTCCAAGTCTTATCACCAGCTTTAGCCACAAGGGTAAGTCATATGCTCTTGGCCTGGCAGCATGAAAAATAATATTTCTACTTATCTTCTATAAAAAGTATCAGGCCACTCTGTAAAGTTATCAGCTTATTCTACTTTCACGTCATATGTATTTCTTGCTTTTTCATTACATTAAAGTTCCCAAACCGGGATATGCTCTTCAACATGTGATTCCTGGTTGTGAAAATATGTGAAACATTAAATATTTGCTAACATTTGATGATACTCAATAAAATTCCCATAGATGATGAAAATAGAATTATTTCAATGTTGTCACACTAACGAAGTTGACTATGCCACATAAAATGAAACTGCTGGTTGATATGGCACTAGATGTGATTCAGATCCATATTTCAAAAATGTTCTCTTTGAATCAGTTGCTGCTGCCAATTCCCAGAGAAGAGATCAGGAGCTTAAAGAGATACATTACACCCTCATAGAAAACGGAAAAAAAAAAAATTAATGGAACCTCCAAATACTATTTTATTGTCAACTAATTTTCTTTAATGCTCCCTAGCATGTATATCATCCTAGTTATATATGTGAAACACCAGGGAAAAGTGTGTCATCTTGATTTAAATTATTTTTTTTAATCCTATAACATCTTGTGCTAAGATAAGGTAGAAAAAAATACCCCATGTTACAAAATACAATCTCTGACTTTCATTCTCCTGACCAATTAACTTTTGGAAGTCCTATAGGATGTTAGCAGAGGTGCTGCATTTAGACTTCTACCTTCAATAAAATTTACTGATTCAGAATTAAGCACAAATTTAGAATTTGCAAAAGAACCTAGACTGATATGTACCTTTATAGTAGCCATAAAGGTAGCTGTACAGTGGGAAAAAAAATTGTGTTGGGGAAATAACAATTAAAAAAAAAAAGAAAAAAAAAGGAATTTAAAAAAAAGGAAAACAAACAAAAAAAGAATAGGTAGGTAAAACTAAAATATCAAACCAATTTTGCTAAGCCTTATTTGCCTTCTAACAAAAATAATTTTAAGCATATTACAAATAACTTTGGATATATATATATATATTTTTTTTTTTTTTTGTCTTTTTGCTATTTCTTGGGCCGCTCCTGCAGCATATGGAGGTTCCCGGGCTAGGGATCGAATCGGAGCTGTAGCTGCCAGCCTACGCCAGAGCCACAGCAACGCAGGATCCGAGCCGCGTCTGCAACCTACACCACAGCTCACGGCAACACCAGAACCTTGACCCACTGAGCAAGGGCAGGGACCGAACCCGCAACCTCATGGTTCCTAGTCGGATTCGTTAACCACTGCACCACAACGGGAACTCCTGGAGATATATTTTAATCAATAAAAATGAGATTTATAAGTCAGGTTTATATATTCCTGAAGATCATTTATTAGGATGAAGGTACACAACACACACATATACACATACACACATTTTGGTCTAGTAACTGTACGTATTGGAAAGCAATTTTATTTCTTTAAAAAACCCATAATATAGGATTTCATTAATTCAGAATGACTTCTCCCTCTGGCTGTCTGAAATTGTAATAGGTTACTGCTCATAGTGTTCTAGTCTCTTCTAGGAATTCTTATCACAACACAATTCTTTAGCATTCATCTGAAGCACTGTTATCAAACACCATTGCTTAGAAAACTAACTTGTCTTTCAAGGCCAGACACTCTAATTAACTTCCCTGAGCTGCTCTTAATTCTTTTAGAACCATTTCCTTAAATTCTATTTAATTGAGGCAAAGGACATGATTTTTGAGTCAAATTAACTTAAGGAATACCATTTAGATACGAGCAATTCTCCTTAGCTAAGTGTTTTCACAGCCCCATAAAAAAATGGATTAAAAATATTTTTTCCAAAGTTTCATAAAATTACCATATAGTACAAGACCCATGCAAAATTTTCTGTGAAACAAACTGATGTGATTATTTTAGGATAAGATGAGGTTTTTTCCCCCAGTCTACAGTCTCCAATCAACTGGTGAGTTTGGAATAGCTAGGTATCGGTATTGGAACTACCAATGGTTGAGCTGTTTTACCTAATTAAGCAATCAAAGATCACTGAGCACTGTGAAATCCTCTATAGTGATGGCTCAAATGATTAGACCTATGGGATCTGATGCATGGCTTTCTCCACAAGTCTTACCTTTAATTTTCTGGCCTCACTATTTCTTTAAACATGGTTCCAATGCTGATTTAACTATTTCTCAACTGAAGCACTGGCCTGCTTCTAATTTAATAACTGTGGATTCAATTTTTTTTTTTAATTAGACTTTAAAGTATTTGTTGCCAAAGTCTAATTTTAAAAAAATTGAAACCACAGTTATTAAATTAGAAGCAAGCCAGTGGGAATAAACAAGAATAAAACAAATGATGACTGTGAAACACAAAGTGAGTTCCTTAACTTGAAACTGTGATTACAGGTCAGTCTAATGGGGACAGTTTAAGATAAAGACAAATAGTCCTTCTTCCTCTATCCCACTTGCCACAGTTTAACCATAATAATGTTTTCCTCTTCCTCAAACACCAGATAGATTCCTTCCATAAGCCCTTGACTTTAGAGAATACCTCTGCACAGAATGTTCTTTCATCAGACTAAATCCTTCTCATCATTCAAGTTTCAAATGTCCCAAGCTCAAATACCATTTTCTCAGAAAAGCTTTCAAGATAGTCCTATCTTTTCTAAAGCTATACTTCCTCCCACCTCGAAGCATATACTTTATCTTATATAATTGCATTTGGCATTATCTGAACTCATTTAGGTATTTGTATGTTCACAACCAAATCAAACAGAATGCAAACCTCTTTAGACAGCATCAGTCTTGTGTAGCACTGCATTACCAGCATCTAGAATTAAAAAACACGCTTTACGTGAATAGTTTCTCAACTACTATTTGCCTTATTGCTTGGAATCCCAGATAGTTTAGTCTACTTCGAAACATAGTTTCTACAAGTGTACCACTCCTTTGGTCCTAGTCTGGGGATTGGCAAACTATGGTCCTTGGGCCAAATCTGGCCTACTGTCTCTTTTTTTTTTTGGAAATAAAGTTTTACTAGAAATCAGTACTGCCTATTAGCTTACATATCATCTATGGCAGCCTTTGTAATACAGAGGTAAAACTGAGTTGTAACAGAGAATTGAGTTGTTATGACAGAGATATATGGCTTAGAAGCCTACCATATTTACTATCTGGCCATTTATAGAAAAAGTCTGCCTAGACCTTTTAGAATAGACCATCAAGCCTCCAATTCTTGATGTAAATGTTCAGAGATGAAGTTTACTCAATGCCAATAACTCTCACGTGTGAGATATATATTTGAGCATTTATTATTTTTAGTTGAAGCAAGATTCTCTCCAAAAGGGAGTTGAGTTTAAAAGTTAACCTGCCTCCCAAACAGGTAACTTGCCATCAACAGCAATACTCACTGATAGCACACGGATCAATAATCACTGAACTATAAGTTAAGTGGTACTTTAGAAGGGAAAGCTAAACCAACTTAGAGTCACATAAAAAAAGCGATGAAACCCTCATCAATAAGCACTTGCTGCCTGCAGGTAACTCTGACATAAACCATCAGTCTGGATACAGAGGACCCAAGGAAATCGGTTTTCTGGTACAAAACTATTTGAGAGGAAGGACATTACTCCTCCCAGGAGAGTGAATATGTCCTGTCAAAGGTGCTGACAATAATATCAGACGCAACTAAACATGTTGCTACACAGAACAAAGTATACTGCAAGCAAGCACGTGGAAATGCTCTCCCAAGAATACAACTGCTATAGGAAACCAAGTTTACACGCCTGAAGGGAAGTTCTTTTCCCCCTAGACGTTGTTTGGAGTAACAAGTGGCCATGAGGCTGAGATAGCCAAACAGCTCAGCCTGGCAGCTCCCAATGCAGTACCCCAAATCACATGGAAGACAGGGGCGAGGCAAACCAGTAAATGCTGCTCAGTGGAAGCCTACCTAACTTACTCTTCCCAGAAAGACACTGAAAAACCGCATGGCCTGGCATGGCACACTTACAACCACAGCCAGTGTTTCACTTTCACTTATTAACTCGAAACCAGTTTGCCACTATTCTGTTACAAAGATTCTGTAGTATTTGTTGGGAAGGACAGAGCTTTTCCCTTAAAATACTCTGATGGGACCCAATGGTTTTCTCACCATCTGTTCTCTTTGAAGGGGATTCACTTGATTCATCTTTAGATTGGGTAAAGGGGAATATAGAATAACAAATCAGAAACCAAGGTGTTGAGCAGTATCATTCCCAAAGATGGGGAATAGTCATTTATTTCTAGAATGTTTCTGTTTTTCCTTCTCATTCAGTCCAAGGAATTTCTGCAGCAGGAGTACATTAGTGCGATAAGGTCCAAATTCTGTTTTCTGGTTACTGATGATCCACTAGAGGAATAAACTGGTAAGTAAGGCTTTTAAGGCTGCAGTTCAGTAAAAAGGGACTAGCAGTTTGACCTTCCATTCACAACTGGGCAGCAGAGGAAGATAATCCTTAGGGAAGGGGAGCAAAGACATCATAATGTGGGCGTGTGTGACTACAGACTGCACCCAATCAGGGAGAACTGATTTTTACTAACAAAATTATGCCAATGACTTCAGCCCCTTAAACACTGACATTGAAAAATAAAGCACATTTCCACTGGCCAGGAAAATGTGACACACCATTGTAAGTCATTACGTAAACCTCTCTGGGAAGGATAGTTATTATGATTCATAATTTGCCCTTGGCCATGAGGAAAGACATCCAGGAGCCATCAGGAATTTACGAAATGCAATGCTAAAGCCCACCAAAATTTAGAACAAGCCAAGCTGTCTATAATAGGCATAGTATGGTTGAATAATCAAATGTTGGACAAACATGCCACCAAAAATCAAACCTTCTGATAATTGAAGTCTCCTCATCTGTAAAATTCAGATAATAATATTATCTGTTTTCAAGGCCAGCTTAACAGGCGTGCAACCAGTACAGTCACACGAGGCCCTGGAGGTCTGATGCGCAATGCTTTGCAGCCGCTGCCTTAAAATTCTTAAGAATTTTATCTTTGAATTTCTGTGGTATAAGTGAGGTTCAATGGGAGCCTTTGCTCATGCGTGGTCTTTCACCCCCCGCCCCCAGGATGAGTTCCTGGCCGCCCTCTTTTCTGCCTCGACCCAGCAAACAACTGCTACCTTCTGCCCCATGGGCAGAGCCATGGGGTGGAGTCTTGGGTGCCTGAGGGGGTCTGCACTCACCCTCACCCGAGAGTATCCTCATGCTTGCAGGAGCACATCAGATGGAAAACTAAATTTTAGAAAAAGAAGGAAAAATACCATGACAGGTGGAGAGAGAGAGACTGTGAAAGAAAAGGAAAAGCTGTTTTCTTGCTTTTTGAGCAAGGGGTCCACATTTTCATTTTGCACTAGGCTCTATTACATAGATGGTCCTGCCTACTGCATATAATTGTTGAGGGAGTAAAGGATATTTTATACATATATCTATGTGTGTGTATAGAAAATATTACCTGGCCCAAAATAAATACTCATTAAATATTGGCCCACTTTTGTTTTGTTTCTTCTGTATCTTTTTCATCATGGGCAAACACAAATGCATGTCACTCGTACCACTCAACTTTATCAGGGACAGCTTAACCTCTCTGGGGTCCCTTTAACCTTTGGTGGACAAGGATCCTCACTCTTAATAATGTGACCTAAGCTGGAGTGAAACAAAAAGCCCTGAATTCATTTCACACAAGATTCTATACCAGCTGCTACATTATAACCCTGGAATTTATCTTGGGCACACTCAGCTTCCTCAAACACTGATTCCTGTCCTGTCTCCTGTGAAATATTTTACAAAAGAGACAGTTCCCTTTGAAAAATAAGTAAGGCTAGGCAAGTGTCTGGGAGGCCTGGGGTAACTGATGTTTTTACTGTTACAAGTTCAAATGATCAATGACCAATTGAAGCTGTGAGATACGTGGGCCACAGGAGCAACCATGGCTTTTGGTGCCTGTTTAAATGCTGGGATGGAAATCATATGGTTGGGAGTGAGGCTTCTGTTATTTTTCTCCTTCATCAATTGATGTTAGAGTTATTATTACTACAAATGATGGCTCAGAGGAACTGCCTCAGGACCAAGGGCTAATGAGCAGCAGAATAGGTGTAACTAAACCTAAAACTTTTGTTCTCACCAGGCAGTGCTGCAAGTGATGCTGCTGTTTACTTTTGTTTATTTTTTTTTTTTTTTGCTCTGAGTAATCTTCTTTATTCTCTTAAGGATCAGTTTGAAGCTTACAGAAGCCTTTAAAAATAATACAGGAAAGAGTACAGATTTCTGTCTAGGGTGAGAAAAAAATAAAACCTACACAATTTGACATGTACAGAACAATACAACACAAAAGTAATTTGTGCTTTAAATGTTTCTTTGAATAATCATTTAGGCAAAAGAAGAATCAGGTCACTTAGAAATCACATTTCCTCTTATTAAATGTTAGCCTTCTAACAAAGTAGTGTTTAGTAAGGACTTCTAAAAATATTTTTCTTTAGGACTTGGAAAACTGTCCTTACCATGGTAATCTATGGTTTTTCAATTGGATCTGTTGGGATTTCCCTCTTTGTAACTACAGAACAATTTTTCTCTTACTACGAAATCTGTTCATCCATGGAGATTTCTCATGTCATCTAAAATGGCAAGTCATTAGGTTTAAAATTATTAATTCAATGAAGGTGCATTAATGCCACCTATGTCTGGCACTGGGCTAGATCGTGAAGATACAATGACAAATAGGATATTTTCCCAAACTGTGAGGAACCCAGAGATTGGTTTGGGAGATAAACAGGTAAGCAAATAAAGCAGTGCCAATATGATGCGAGTTCTGGAAGATGTGCAGTCAGGGTGCTCTGGGACCTCATAGGTGATCAAACCTTGACACACCTAGGATAGAAGGGAAGGCTTTGCATGAGTGGTGACCCCTAAGCTGTCACGAAGGGTGAGCAGCAGTTGGCTGTAGGGATACAAAATGGTCCACAGCACATACTGTAGAGCATGGATGCAGGAGCTTGGGGAATTTGGGTAACTGCAATCTGCTGAGATTAGAGATCTAGGTCTAGTTGAAACTAGACACACAAGACAGGAAATATCAGTTAAGCACCAGACACACGGAGGATGACTCAGCAACTACCCATTATGTTTTCAATACTACCCTCCTCTTAGCCATCCTTATGTTTGTGAAATTCCTAATTCATCCTCCATGCATCCCTAAATGCCAAGTTACCTTCCAGTCATAAAATTAGGCAGTGCCTTAGAGACTAGTTATGAGAACAGAGCACTAACATGCCTATAAGCTGAGCGGAGGAAGCCTGACTTCAGAAAGGTCAAGGTTACTGAAAGATAAGCTAAAGCAAAAGGATTATTAGTGACTAGACGCAGTCTCTTTCATGGGGATCACCAGCCCTCGTCCTGGAGTTGTGGGCTGCGTTCATTTGAACATCAATGTTTTAGCATCTGAGCAAAAGAGGCAACATGTACCATGGTGAGGAGCAGGGCTTTGGGGTCAGATATCCTGAAAGTGAGGCCAAGCAAGGTGTTTCACACGATGAAGTCTCATTTCTAAAATAAGGATAACAACATTTACCTTATTAAAACTGGGTGATGATTAAACAAGATCATGCAAGCAAGCTGCTAATCTCAGTGCCTGGCATGCAGAAAACACTTGACCATGGCCATAATTTTTACTATAACTAGTAGCCATCTGTGACACTGATCATGTTTTATAACAATAGCAAAGGTTTTAACATTGTTATTGCAAGTCTCCTTGTATATGGACTTAACAGCATCCATTTTTGCTGTAACAAAGAAGGAAACAGGCTCAGGGGAAGAATGGGGTTGTGCCTTCTTTTAGTATTCAGTGTTCATGTCTCTGAAGTGTCAATCATGAGATTCTCATTCTAACAGGTATGTAGGTGTGTGGATAAACTCAGTCGTAGATAAGCACCTGGGCACCTAGTCAAAAAGGTAATAAAACACCCAGCTTTTCTAATTCTGACAATCAGCAAGTTTTTTTTCTTTTTTCAAGTTGGAACCTTTATCAAAGAGGAAGTTTGCTTGTAAATAACAAATAGTGACTCAAACAGTTACATTAAACATATCTACTGACATGTATACAGTGCAACTTTAATTTCAAGCATCAATTTATTCTCATAAAGAGATGGCAAGCCTTCTCTAGACTTCCCCTAGCTCAATGGCTTCACTATATTATCTTGATCCATCTATTGTGTTCTCTTTTGCCTTGTGAGATTGGAAAGATACCAGATTTTTCTTGAGTAATAAAACAGATTTTTTCTTATGCTTTTTGACAACAAATACTCATGTGTGTCTTTTCTCTTGGTCTCTGCCTGGCTTGTACACATTTGTTGTTGCCATCTACCGCTTTGGCTCCTTTCCTGACTTTTTTTCCTGCTGCCTTCACCACCCCACTCCCATGGATGTTCTCCTTTCGGTCAGTGGGCTAGTTCCTTCCCCTCAGGTTCTGGGGAGGGAAGGAAGGAAAAGGGCTTCCTGACGGACTGCCACTGGAAAACCACTCAGAGGAGACAGACAGGCCTTCCTTTGTCCACCTTGAGCATTTCTAATTTTCTTACTTTTTATTTTTCCCTCTGTTTACTGTTTTAGATTTCATCCTGCCCCACCTGTAGGTAACACCAGCTTCATTTCTCTGTCATCTCCTACTCTTCAGGACTGAATTTCACTCTATTCATAATGCTGTTTATCCAACAACCAAAAGATGAGGACATGATATCCTTCCTAATTGGGTACTTTTGCAGCAGTACCCCCCCACCCCGGCCCAAACCATTTTTAAAATTAATTCTGAAGTCAATAATGTCTTAGACCATCATCAAAAGACAACTTAGGTGACAAGTAGTGCTCATTTCAACAAGAATCAGAAAATAAAACTGATGAAGATTCACACCTGCTACTAATCACCCTGGGGCTTTATGTGATGCACGTGCATAAGCCTTGGCTTCGCCATTGGTAATATGTCAATATCTCTGGGGGGATCCTGAGCTCACAACCATTTGAAGACTTTGCTTCAGGGGATACATTTTGCCTCTCTTTTAGAACATATATGCCTTTTAACATTTTTCTATTAGAATATAATGTCAGGCATTCAGGAAGCCTTAAGATTAGTATAACTAAACACCACACCTCTTGCTTCCAAAAGGTTTTGGGGATGACAGCAAAACTGTTTCATATACGAATATTATAAAATCAGATTTACTCTGAAACAACTCCATTTCAGAAGGAAAATTTGTACATCTCCTTAAGGATTTACTTCCCTATAAACTCCCAGTTAGAACACCTTGTGATTTTAGTCACTTAATCAAAAGAACAGCCAGAATATTACTCCATTTCTTTTAGAAATAACATCCCTGGTCTCTAAGTTTTTTTTTCCCCCTCAAATTTATTCTAAAATTGAAAAAAAACTATATTTGTCAAGATGCTCTAAATCAATAGGGAGACTTGCACTTTGTAGTTAATTGTTCCAGAAATTCCTTAATTCAAATTATGATCTTCTCATAAATAACATATGAGGTCAGCAGGTCTGTGTCTGTATGTATGTGTGCATTCATACATGTATGTATGTATGTACACACACACACACATATATATATGCCATAATGAAAGAGAAGTATATTCATTTATGCATTTTTCTTGTCAGCAAATAAGAATAAAGAGTTTGGTTGGTAATGTCAGCTTGCCAATGGTTACTGTATGTCTTACACCTCATTGATAAAGTGATCCTTCCTAGTTTTCAAAATGTAAACTCTGCCTAATGCTAATACTTTTTTAAAATGATTTTTTTTCCATTATAGCTGGTTTACAGTGTTCTGTCAATTTTCTACTGTACAGCATGGTGACCCAGTTTAACATACATGTATACATTCTTTTTTCTCACATTATCATGCTCCATCATAAGTGACCTAATGCTAATACTTATTGAACTTGTTACCTTGTACATCTTACCATGGCAATTAGACAAATTAAAATGGATCAGAGTATAAAAGGACATTTTCAAAAAGTAAAAGGAAAGACAGAAACAACATTTATACTCAAAATTACAGTGCCTGAAACATTGGCTGCTGACAGCTTATGTAACGCTAAGCAGGTTGTCACATGAAGGAGGTCAGCCAAAAGAAAAAAGCAAAAGAAGGTAAAAAACTTGGTTAAGTACACCAGTATCCAGGATCTCAACAATGCTCAGGTATGTATTCCCCAACAAGGAAAAAAGAAACTGGAGTTCCCATTGTGGCTCAGTGGTTAACAAATCCAACTAGTACCCATGAAGACACGGTTTGATCCCTGGCTCCACTCAGTGGGTTAAGGATCTAGTGTTGCCATGAGCTATGGTGTAGGTCGCAGACGCAGCTTGGATCCCCCATTGCTGTGGCGTAGGCCAGCAGCTATCGCTCAGATTCGACCCCTAGCCTGGGAACTTCCTCATGCCACTGGAGTGGCCCTAAATAGATTTCCCCCCCCCCAAAAAAAAAAAGAAAAGAAAAAAGAAATTATTTTGTTGAGTGGAATATTGAAATGAACCATCACTGAATAAAATCTATGAGAAACTCATCTAGATTTTAAATACCTTAATAACTGAGTTTCAATTTCTCTAAGTGAAACAGAAAATGGGTAGGGGTGGGTGTGTGCCTAGTCTATCAGGATTTCTTCTGCATTTTCCTTGGAAATCTACAGTATAAATCTCTAAAACTGACATTGACACCTGCAGCCCAGTTAACTCCTAGTAAATGTTTACTGAATAAGTTAAATGAAGAGTAACAACATGTAATATTTACTGATCTGCATTCATCTTCCTTCATGAAATTCTTCTGACTACCAAAACCTAGCCAAATTGGATTTCATGAAAACCTTCATTTTGTCTGAAATCCCCTGCTTTACAGAGAAAGTAATATTTATTCTTTCTGATTATTAGGGAGAAGAACAAATTCATTCTTTAATAGTCTTCCTTTTGAATGACAACACAAAAACTTATAGTTTACATTTTTTAGGCTTGTATCTCTTTATTGATTCCTAAGAGTACTTGTATAAATAATAAAGTAGAGGAATGGGTATAATTCATTACCTCAGTGACTTAATTATATTTTGAGTATATCCAAGGCTGCTTCAGGTCATGAAAATCCTGCAGTGGCCAGACATCAGCGTAAAAATCTAGGCTGTGCTTACATAATTTATCACTCTATGTATGTACATATCTCCAAACCATATACACTAATTTAACACAAATAAGTATAATGGCTTGAACCATGATTGGTAAATAGTTCTAGGAGTCTATATGTTGCTGCTCTTGCCTGACAGTTCACAATAGATCATTCCTAAATTGGCAAGGTATTTGATTATTTTTAGGAAATTAAGAGATTTTACTCCTTTATTTAGCAATCATTCCCAGAATTCAATAACTCTATCAACTTCACTTATGTCTGTATACTTTGTGAGGTCATGTATTTTTTTTATGTCCAACATTCTTAGTGATTGATGCAAACTAAAAGCACAATAAGATTTTACTATGCACCTATCAGAAGATGTAAAATAAGGATTGACTACTGAAGATTACAGAGATTGTCCAAAATCTGGAATTCTCATTCATTGCTGATAGAAATGTAAAACATTACAGCAATATTGGATAAAAGTTTGGAAATTCCTTATAAACATACACTTTAGCATACAACTCACCAAACCCACTTCTTGGTATTTAACCAAGTGAAATGAAAATCTATATTTACACAAAAACTTAGACATTATTTGAATAGCGGGTTATTGGTAATCACTTCAACCTGGAAAATACTCAAATGTCTCTCAACTGGGGAATGAGTAAATGAATCCAGATGCATCCATATAATGGGATAATATTCAGCAATATAAAGAAAAGGATTTCTAACATGGATAGATCATAAATGTCTTATGCTGCAGGAAAAAAAAAAGCCAGACTCAAAGGCAACATATTATATGATTCTATTGATACAACTTTCTCAAGCTAAATAACTACAGAATCATGAAATACATTAGCGGCTATAACTGCCTTAAGGCAGAAGTTGACAAAAAAGGGACAAGGGTAATAAAACAGTTCTAAATTTGATAATGATAGTGATTATGTGACTATACACATTTGCCAAAATTCTTTTTTTAATTTTATTTTTGATTACTCAATGAATTTTATTACATTTATAGTTGTATAATGATCATCACGACCAAATTTTATAGCATTTCCATCCCAAACCTCCAGTGCATCCCCCCCACCCCACAACCTGTCTCATTTGGAAAGAGGTCGTGTATTTTTAACTTGCCTGTTTTTTTTCCATCTCCTTTGCTATTTCCTCTGCTTCTTCCTTTGTTGAGGCAAAACACACTCTCCTTGGGAAGCCACTCATTTATAATTTAATGCTTCACAATCTCACTTCTGTCTACTCTTCTATCCCAATCCTTTATCCTTTCTAAAATCCAGATGGACATTTCCCTACCAGGAGCTCCCTGTACACAAGAGAAGCAAACCAAAAAGTGACAGATTTGCATTCCAGGGTTCAGTCTGAAATCACAGACAAAGTGGCCTTAGAGCTAAAGCCACTGAAGGAGAAGTTTCTTCCTCTGCTTGTGCCTCTTCTAACCTACTCTCGAAGGAAATTCCCAGAAGTTGGGGATGAAATGTATTGTAGTTTTAACCACTAAATGGTCATTAATTTTCTACTTCTCTGGGCATCATGTATGGATCTGGTAAGATGAACCACAAGCCTTTGTATGGCTGTGGCATATGCGTGAATCTCTTAACATACTGACTTTGCTATGGTTTCAACAAACTGGTTGAAACTAAAATACAAGATCTCGTGAGAAGAAGGTGACTCTCTTGGTGAAAAAGTCTCCCTTCTAACAATGGTCTGAATGAACCTGACAACTTCTAAAGCCAAAAAAGAAACGGGCCAAGAAAGCCAGACAGTAATGTTCTTAGCAAGAAATCTGTATCCTTGCTGCAAAAACTCTTAGTTCTGTGACTTTTAGTTTCTGTTTAGATTATACAAAATTGATATTAGAAGATATTAAAGTCACAAATAAGATACCATGGAATCATATCTCTGCATTTTAAAGATAATATTTTCATTTTAGAACACTATTAAGCTTTTATTAAAATGACATCAGGGTCCACAAAACCAACCCAGAAGAACTCATGAAGCCAAATCTTTTCATTAGTTCTGGGTTAACATTAAGTATTTGTTTATCATAATGTACCGAGGGAACAACAAAAAAAGACATGATGGTCTCATTAACAGGATTACTCATGTTATTGGTGCAGAATCCAATGTAACTCTGATAGCCTTCAAAAGAGTTTATTATCACCCTGAGTAATGAAGAAAGTAAGGATGCTCATTTTACAGGCATCTATTAAGCTACCAAGAATAGTTTTCAGAATATACAGGTACCCATTCTTGAATAAGAAGAGTTCTCAAAAGTTCATCTTTTTAATTGCATTACACTGATAGCACTAGTCATCATCATCCCCACACATTTAGCATATATGTTATATTCTAGCTTCTGCTCTTTCTCAAAAAGAGGTAGTATAATTATGCCCATTTTACGACTGAGGAAACTGGGAGTTAAAGTAAGTTGTCCACAGACACACAGCTCATTAGTAGTGTAGAAAGGGCTGAACTCAGGTTATTTGGCTCCAAAGTCCTTCTTGGTCTTTGTAACTGCACTTTAATGCCTCTCTCTGCTGGGATTCCAACACAGATAAACAGGAATATGGGAAGAAAATAACATAAAATTACTATAATATCCTGCCAATTATTATTTTTTTTACAACACCCCTGTTCACTAAAAAAAGATTTACAATATTAGCAAATGCTGCTATGCTATGGTAAATTTCTATGAAACAATTTCCGGTCTAAGCAGTCTCTGAAATTCTGAATGACAATGGTCCCTACATATATCTGAAGAAACGGAAGGATGGAAGGGAAGGATCTTTGAGTGGCACTGGGGTCTTGGTTAAATACGTGTCAGCAACAGTTTGAAAAGCTAACCGGAGAAAATGAATAAAACGTTTGCTAATACCATGTGTTTGGCAAAGGTGAAGAAAAACAAACATTCCTGTATTGATGATAGGAAGGTAAATCTGTATAACCTCTTGGGAATGCAATTTGGCAAATCTGTCAATATTTGTAATGCACTTACCTGCTGACCCCACAATTCTACCTTCAGGGATTCAACCAATAGATACTGCTGTATATGAATACATATGAATACATAAGACTGATGAACAAAAACATATATATTATTACTTAGAGTAGTAGTAAGATATTGACAAAAATCTAAATGTGTATCAGTGGGGGCTGATTTAATCAAATATAATAGCTCTATAAAACGTCATATTATGTGGCCATTAAAAAGAACAAAGTAAATCTTTATATTCTTATATAGAATAGTCCCTAAGACATTCTGTGAAGAAAAGGCGGGACTCAGAAGATGTTACATTGTATCAAGAAGGAAAAGGAAGAAAAATGAGAGCAAGAAAATCTGGTTTTAACTGCATGTTTTATACTCACAGATTACCTCTGAAAGATTGTTTAAAAACTGATAATTTTGGTTACTTCTGAGAAAGAGAATTTGTGAACTAGAATTTGGGATAAGGGAGAAATTTTGCAACGTTGCCTTTTGTTTCCTGTACAATTTTTAAACTATTTTTAAAAAACCCATCTGAATTCATATTTATTGAGTTTAGTAATAATACTCAAATCTGCCTATTATTGATACTATTAATAAATTTACATGGGAGGCATTATATATGTTACAAGAAATATAAAACAATCCAAAGAGAAATAATATTATGTGTTATCTTTTAAAATTCAAGTTTTGATAAAAGTTGAAGTACAGCCTAATATTTTGGTATAGAAATAGAAAGTCTCAGGTATGATGCTGATAGTCGTATAGATAATAATACATACTATATGTAAATGATGTTTCCATCTCCACTAAAACTCTATGACGAGAAGTGGTATGGTCAGGCTGACAGCAATGGTGATGCACATCTCAGAATGGATACAAAAGAGGTTCTACAGTTTCCTTCCCAGAAGACATTGCATAATGAAGAAGTCAGCCTTCCTGGCTGACCTGAGGTGAGTGTTGTGACATTAAAGGGATGAGCTAAACAATTCTGCTCTGGAATTTCTGGATAAATCAGGACTAAAGATGATACCACTTATTCTGGCACTATAGAGAAGACAGTAAAAGAGAAGAATGCCCGAAGTCTGGTAAAATGAACTGCAGTTCACCAAGCTACGCCTAAATTAAGCAAGAACCACCCACACACCCTGCTGACTTTGCCAAAATACTGGCATTGAGTCTTCTTGGAATCCAAAGGCAGAGAAACTAAGGCAAATGGCAGAAAACAGGTGCTAGGCAAGCAGATGCACCAGAAGGATTATTTAGCAAATGCTAGAAGCCTTCAGAGGTATAATTTGGAGATACCATATCCTGGTGATGTTATTTTCATGCAGCTCTTATATTATTGTGCAACTCTATGATTCAAAGACAACAGCGTCTTCCGGAAGTGGATAAGATGATAAAAGCTGTTTCCTGACACAAATAAGTACATTATGGCATTTCAGTGTTTTAAGAGCAGTATATTTTTGAATGGCATTCTATTTATTTTCTCTATGTTAAGAAGAAAAAAACTTAACCTTATCAAAGATAAATCAGTAAAGCTTCAAGTTCAAAGCAAGGGGTGGGATAGGTCTACATATACCTAAATAATCAGGCATATACACAAAACTCACCATTTCTTCATAATTTCCATGTGATATACATACCCCTTTCTAAAAAAAAATTGAAGAAATGGCCGCATGAAGAGGAAGTGGCCTTTGAAAAAGACCGAAAAGAAAAGGCACACTGGTATTCAGTAATCTGTGTTTGCTATATTCATTCACATCATACTCATATTTAATTAATATGAGTTAACCGCATTCATTCATACTGCACACAACGAAAGGGTTGGAATGAAGTGGAGGCGAGGAAATCAGGGGACAGAATCTCAGTGAGACAAGGGAAATGACAACAAACCATTTTATAGACTTTCATTTGACCAAACACCCGAGAGATCAAGAAGTTCGTACCTGTTTTCAGTACCGCATGCCTCTTAGGTATCGCCAGCCTCATGGAACTGAAACTGTAGGAATGGGTGATTTTCTCCAGAACTTCTCCAGAAGGCAGCCCTGTTTTCTTTAGAAGTACTCCAGGTCACCCTGGAGTTCAAACCACCATGATGACTGCCAACTCTGCTGCTCTTCTGCAATTTTTAAAGTCAATTCTAAATTGGAAATTCCCTGACTACATCTTTTGAAATATCTCTGTCAAGGAAGTCAAACCGTCAATGTCCCTGATTCAAAAAACTTTGATTTGCCCACTCTCTAATAAATGTTTAGTGATAACAGCCTGAGAAGAGTTCACGGTGTGGTATTCTTGCAAGATTTGGGAAGCAGGTGTAGTAAGATTAGGTATTATGGGGAAAGACAAAGTACTGGAAAAGAGAAGGTAAGAAAGGGAGAAAGGCAGAAAAGCTGATTAGAAAATTGTTTCTGCTTCTTGGAAACCATCATAATGGAGCTGGATTAGTTACTGAAGGAAGGGCCAGTCAACAAAGCCAAGAGGAAAAGGCTTTCTCCTCAAGATCACTGTCCTCTATCAGGTCCAGTTACTTTCTTTTCATGCTAGAAGATGGTCTTCTTTTTCAGGTTCTTCTTTCCATTAGAAAGAGGGTCTCACAAATCCTTGGAAATAGCCATTTCCCTGAATGAACAATATTTTGAGGCAGATGAGCAAGAAAAAAAATATATATATACGACATCATTCAGAATTTTACCTCACTGGCTTTCCAAGCGATGGGCATTCCAAACTTGGTTAAAGCTTAAGTCACTATGTCCTTTAAAGGGAAACAAAAGTTGTTTTGAAACTTGAGCAAAACTATGACGACTATTGAAATGGCAGCTGGAGACAAAGCTCAGAGGTAAAACCCTCTTCCTCTCATACTCAGGCTGCAAATCAATCTTATTTCTTGTACTCTTACAGTGAACAATTGTGTAAGATATGGAATCTGCACATCTTTAGAGACAACTTGAGATTCTATAACAGGCTGAATTTGAATTCTGATATAATGTCTATGAGAAGATGGGTTTAGAAACTCTAGTCAGCTGTACCTGTTATTTCTCCTAATTTAGTTGTCTAGTCTTCTCTAACTTTTCCACCCAGGTGTGAATAATGCCAGGAATGGAATAGAGAAGATATAAAATAAAAATGATATATCTTTGAATTCTTTACGTTTTAGGAAAAAAATAGGAATAAGACATATATTAAATAAGATTAAATAAGATGCGTGTTTCTTTGCATTCTTCTGCATAATATATCACTTTGCTTTCAATTCAAGGTTTTTACGCCAAATCAACAATTAAAATTAACTTTGAGAAAATGTACCACTTTTACTTTGTGACTCTACATTGCCCTCGGTACGTATCCACAACACTTTAAAGGTCAATACCTCTAAAGGTATAGACTTTTAGATTAGTTTGAAGAACTCATGTTTTGTTTTGTTCCTATTCAATCCCTGTGTATCTAGTCGGCACTCTGTATTCTTTTGCTGATGCTTTCACCAAAATTAACTTCTTCTGCATGTTAAAGGCTTATCATAAGAAGGCAAAATTGATTTCCAAAATCCAATCTTTGCTCTTTACCTAAACATAGATTTAAATAGTTATACTCTTTCTATACGGTGATTAAAGTTGGGAACATATATTTCCAGTGTGCGTTTCCTCTCAATGCTTATTTGGGGGACTCTGAATAGAAAATCTTTTCTCAGGCTTAGAAAATCTGCTGGCCTCTGTGTCCTGGAGAAGACTCGTTGTCTTCCCAGGAGAAAAGATTCAAGAACTTGTCTTATGATGACTCTTCATGGCTGATTAGACGGAATATATGGAATTAAATGCAAGATAAAGTGTGGATAGAGCACAAAAAGCAGCTCTTGATATCCTGATCAAACAACTAGTTAGGTTCTTTGTTCTGCTAATAAGTCTCTGAAGCCAGAAGATGCCAGATTCAACCTGGGATAAGGTTCTTCACCCTCATACTCAGCTTACATTTTATTTCCTTCAGGAAACTAATGCAAAAGGAAAACGTTTTCCATAAATAGGCTATAAAATTAGGAAGTCAGACACGAATGGCCTACATGCTATATGATTCCATTTATATGAAATGTTCAGAAAGGCAAATTTATGAGGAAAGCAGATCAACAATTGTCTAGAGCTATGGGTATGTTCATGAATTAACTGCAAAAGGAGAGAAGGGGTGGTGGAAAAGCCCTAAAATGTGACTGTGGTGATACCGGGACAACTTTAGAAATTTAATTAAAAAAACTGCTTTGTAGGCTTAAAATGGGTGAATTTTGTGGTATAGAAAGTATACCTCAATAAAGTTACTCAAAGAAAGAGAAAATGTCAGACTTTGGAGAAAAAGAATATTTCAATTAGACTTAAAATGATATAAATATGAGAAATTTCTAGCTTAAATTAGCTGAAAGTGATGCCAAGACAAGAAGGTACCCTACTTTAGGAGGTTGTTGTTTATATCATTTTTTTTACATTTCTTTTTGTTGTTGTTGTTGTTAATTTATATGGAACATTTGCCACCCAGGAAGTGGATTTGGGCTTTATTAGTTTGTCATATTGATAATACATCTCCCAAGAAAGATGGTTAAACCAGCTAACACCTTTAAAATTTTTTAAAGGACGGAATAAACAAGTAAATGAAATGTAAAATACTATTTTTTTTTTTTTCTGAATCTATTGGTACAGAAAAACCCTAGCAAGGAAAGAAGCAAAAAATGAGGAGATAATACTCAGAATTAGGTGTGTTAGTTGCTCAATCAATCCAATTTTGCCTTCCTGGTCTGGTCCACAGGAAGGCTATATTCAAGATGGAACCATGTCTAACGAAACATGGGCAGAAGTGATATATGGCCTTTTCAGGCAAGGCAATAAAATGTACTATGGAACTATCCAAGCTTGCTCTCTTCTCCTTGGATACAACCAGAAGTGCCTGAATTACTTCTTTGAAGAGAGCTGATCAGGAGAGCTACCCAGCTGGCCCTGGTCTTTGCCTGAAAAAGAATGAAACCCTTTTTGTTGCGCTATTGAAATGTTGGGATTGCCTGCGATAGCTAATTACCATGATAAATTATTCTAGTTGCTTAATAGTTTTTAATTGTCTTAATTAATATAACAGGCTATTGGATTCAAAGTCTATTTTGCCTTTCTTCCTTTTATCATCTGGGTCTATTCTTTCCCTCATGTTCATCTTTCCTCTTTCTTTTCCTCTTCCCTTACTTCATGACTCCAGTTAACATGCATTTTTGAGACAGAGGAAGAAACATGTGAGCAGTAGCCAGCCTGTTCCTCATTAAGACTCTTCTTCAAGAAGTAAATATTTGAATGGGAGAAAGTAAAAATAATTGTCTGCCATTCTTTACTCAGAAAAGCCAGAATGTGTATCAAGGCTTTGGTTACAATGCTGAATTATTACCAAAAGAATTGCTTGGCTCACCCTCCTCAAAAATAAACAAACCAAAAAACCTACAGCAATAAATGCCAGGAAAGAAATGTTGAGTTGGCAGTCACCTTGAGGTCACGAACTTTGGTTTTATTTTCTGAAGCTTTTGGTAGTGGAGAAGTGCATTCTGATTGCTCTAATACTTTTGGTCCACCCCTGAGAGCTATTTTCCCAAACAACAAATTACCATTTCAATTCATTTTCAAGCTATTTCATTATCCAGGTGCCCTTTCCTCCTTTTCTGCATACACAGCAAATGCAAGGAAAGAAGAGTGGACCTGCCTCAATTCAGAAACCACACCCCAGCTCATTACCATCACCCCAGCCCTGTAGCTTGCCAACCCCAGTGCCCCCCAACTCCATCGTCAAAAAATAAAATAATTCAAATAAAAAACAGCTCATAAAACAGTAAACAAAATAAAGTCAGTTTTCTTTTGTAAAGAACAAAATGAAACTTGAGGGAAAACTTACTGGAGTTACAGTTTATCCTGATACAGTCTAGATGGGGAAAAATAAATGAAAGATGAAATTGCATCCTTCAAGGTAACAGCTGCAGACATCCAAAAACAATCAGTCCACCCTTCCGGGGACAGACACACGCAAGAAATGTGGCCATTTTATATATATACAGTATGCACAAGTTAAAGGGTGGGTGTATATGTACAGTATATTGTTCAGTAAAGTTGGATACATATATATACACACACACACATATATATACACATATGTATAGAGATATATACTGGTATACATATATATCCACAATAGACACCAAGTATGCCTCTTTTGTTTGTCTTTCAAAAACCTCTTCATTTACATAAAGTATTTCAAACCTGGACTTTGAAATATTCATTTTGTGAAACTTGGAAAATACTGCAAAAATTTCCCCATCAAATGCAGGTTATGTTTTGTTTCCCTCTGCAATTGGTTTTCTTAAAATTTATCTTTAAAAGTAGCATCAACACAATTTTCGTTTGCGTTTTCCAAAGATCTATCACCAGTCTGACAAGTCATATAATTTAAAAAAAAAAAAAAAAGTTGGTCCATGAAGTTTCTCAGTGCAGTATTTAACCCTTTCTCTTTTTCTAAAACCAATCTCCCTCCTCCCTCTCTCCTTAGCTCGGGCCCCCAATGCTGCAGAAATTTAGATTGGCAGACCAGCCATCATCCTCAGAGATAAGGAAAGGGTTAACACCACCTGGTCATTTCCTGTCATAAAATGGCCACTTGCAAACAGCTAACCGCACAAACACCCATCCCAGATTTTAGAGAGGTGGGGCAGGGTGATTGGTAAAAGGAGCTCTATGATGTTATCACAACTAATTGGGGTCTCTGCTATAGTTTCAAAGGCCCCCAGGCCAACCCACTCATGAAGCCCGTCTCCGTCTTCCTGCCTGAATGCTCAGACTGAATCAAGCGCCTACAGCATTCGAGGAGAAGGCGAGACAGGCACATGGGGAGGAGATCTTGGGTGCCTTTGACATGCTACCTATTTCACTCTGGGATCTTGCATCTCCAAGAATTTTTTTTTTTTTTTTTTAATGGGAAAGAGGAAATAAAGGGTGGCTAATTTTCCAGTGCTGGTCACCAGGGAACATATTTCGTGCCAAGATCAGCCTCTATCCTTTTATTATTAATATTTGTTCGGGATTACGGACACATAGCATAAAAGGTCTTGAGTAGAGTCAATGGGTGTTAGGAGGGCATGGGGCAGAATGGTCAGAGCAATGTCTCAGGTTAATTGTTACCAAGCTGCCCAGGTGAAGCTAAGTTTGGTTTACAAGGCTGGGAATTCCTATAAGAATTTGTTTAAAGCCAGATAGTAAAAGGTAGAAGTAAAAGTTAAAGAAAGGGGGAGAAAAGTACAGGAAAAAAATACATTTAGAAACTGTGCTCTTCTTCTGCCTAAGGTTAACTCAATAGTTTTGGAGGGTGTGTGGAAGATAATGCCACTATTTGAATTTCCCAAAGAAAACCCTCTTAAGCAAACGAGAAAGAAACCAGTGGCAAATGATAGGGCAGAAGAAAACTATGTGAATCCAGATAGGAGCAATTTATAACACCCAATCATTCTGAGGAAGGGGATGGGAAGCTTATTTGTTCCCCAGAAGAACATCTCTTGAGAAAAATCTGGGTTTGGTTTCATGCGGTTAGGTTTGTCATGTGTCGTCAACCGCAACAGAAAAGTGGGAGCAAACAGCCCTGGAGCAAGTGGTACGATCACCAGACAGAGGAGACCATGCCCCTGATGGGGACCGGGAAAGGGGAGGGCAGGGAGGGAGGAAGAAGCGGGGCCTCAGCTACGGCTGCACCAACCATCACCCCGAGCTGGAGACATGCTCCTTCCTGATGAATTCAAACAAGAGGGGGACAGGTGTAAGGACAAGCTTCAGGGAGGGAGAGAGAATGAGCCTAAGGCAACGAACCCGAGAACTTTAAACAAAAAGCGTTTTCTGCTTTGGTTTTTGTGCTGCTGAGGATTGATCCTCAGTAAAGGACCTGGTCAAGGCAGAGATGTTGGGTGGGGCTTGTCCTTCTGGGTTCATCCAAATGGTTCCATGAATGGATTGGTGCCTTTAAGCCAACGTGAGGACTTGGAACTTTCTTTTTTTTTTCTTAACTCAAATATAGGCTTTTTATTTTTCAGAATTAAATATGTGAATAACGGAACTTTTTTTTAAAAAACTGGTTAGGGACTTAAGCGTTCAAGTCAGCAGCAATTAGACATGTTAAGCTGAAATGTCAAAAATTATATTTTTTTATTTTACTGAAAGAATAAGTCACTTGAGGAGAACAACCTATCCCAGCCCCATGTTCCTTGGATCTGAGAGGGCAGTCTTGATAGTGAGGAAGTATATTTTAGTGAAAACTGACTCAGAGGAACAGCTATTTCCTTTAGATCTCCAGGAGCTGCCAAAGTTCTCTCTCTGTCTGAGCCTTGATATCGGATGGGGGGGGGATTGTACGTGAGTGTTTCATTCTGTTTCACTTTTTGTTTCATTTAGTAAATAAGGAGAAATTATTATTTTCCACCTTGATGAGATTTGGGTTGAGCATGGAAGAGGTAAATGTTTCTAGGAGCTGTGTGTGATGCACACAGTCAACAGCTGTCAGCAAGTCCATGTTTCCAAGAAGAGAACATCTGGAGGATCGGAATGCAATTAGCTAAACTGTATGACACTGCCTACCAGTCTCCACCACCAAAGGAGGGTTGCCTGTATACTGCTGGGGAGTCCATAGGGCCATGAATGCGTCTGGACCAACACTGATGGGACTGTTCTGCTATGTGGATCAATTCAAACCAAGTGCTAAGGAAAAAGATTCCTTCTGTGCATGTTTAAAAGGTGACCATCATGAAAGCAGTTAGAAGTCATTATGTCTGTCACACCAGGGATCCACAGTATTGACTTGTGCAGGTAATAGATAACCCAGGATGATCTGGGAGTTGAGAAACATGGGTTCTAGTTCCACATCTGCTACCAACGTTCAATGTTAGTTTCGGACACCCATAGGTCTTTCTTTGTTGTGCATCTATAAAGCAAGCATAATAACCCTGTCTTGATTTCTCTCACGGAGTTACCGTGAGGTTAAAATAAGATGAGGTTTTAAAATATTTAAAAATATTGTAATAATAAAAGTCACTATACCTTTTAATTCTTGGAGGTGAAAATACGACTCGTCAATAGCTAATCTCACAGCTTTTAAAAATGTGCTGCATTTTGCTGGGCATTGCTCATGCCAGCTATTACTACAGCTGGCTATCTTCAGACAGGCAGGCCCTTGGAAAAGCCTAGTTTCTTTGATACTTGGGAGTTACACTACATCAGAAAAATACAAACCAGACGCTTACATCATGAGCTTATATGTGTGAACAATTTGAAATAAATTGGAATGTCATTTGTGCCTGGGGTGGAAAAGAGACACAACTTAAGGACCGCCTGAAGTTAGCTTTGGGGACTGTGTATGGGAATCTGCACACTGCTTGGAGATGTTTTCTACTGTAACCAAGAAAAGGGGAACGAAATCACGACAGGGAGAAAGAAAGGGCTATGAAGGGGTATATTCTGAAGAGGGGGGTGGAAGGAAAACCTTCAAACAAAGCATGAGTATGAAGAGTTGTGTAAACACAAGTACAATGAATTTAAGGTCAGTTTTCCAGGTCAGGTTTGAAAGAAAGTTCATTCAAACCTGTAACTGTGCTGAACGATACCCTTCAGGGAAAAAAAAAAGAAGTCACCATTGTTTCTAAAGAAGCATGGAGTTTCTCTTTAGGGAGACTCACTCTCTTTTGCCTAAAATGCCTCAACTTAGGAGGAGTTACACTGACTGTGGGCAGAAAGTAGCCAAGAGACAAAGGCAGAGCCTTTCGGAAAGGCACATAGCCCAGATTCTGGTGAAAATTTGAAATGGAAAAATATTGCTTCTAGGAATACACTTGGGGTCTGTGACTATGTGCACATGCACGTGTGTGTGTAAGAGAGAGACCGAGAATCTATTCATCTCTCTTTCTTCATCCCCTTTTATCTCCCTCCACCCCCATTTTTCCTTCTAAGATGTGAGACCTGTCACAGTTGGCTTTCTAATCTTACAAAAGAACATCTAAAAAGGGAAAACAGTTGTCTTTTTAAAGGCAGTGTGCATTTCCACAAGACATCACAGAGCTAACTATTCCCTCTATCTTTGGCTCTCTCTTACCTTGAAACAGATGCAGAGTTAAAAACTGACTCCACCTTCCTTTCTGTGACCTAGTTAGGGGGTCTCATTTGTTTTGATTTTTATTTGGAGAGGGGTTACTTTTGATTATTTCTTCTGTTGTTTTTCAGGGAAATTGACAGTCAGTTACTAGTGGTTCGTTTCAGGTATACACTCTGGTTGGTTTGTTTCAGGTGGGGAGGGCTTCAAGTGGGGAGGGTTTCAGGTGGGGAGGGTGATGCAGGGAGGGGAAGGGGAATGGGACAGGGGAATGTCAACCCCTGCAGGCTGCTCAGTACGCTCTGTTCTCAAGGCTGTTTGCTATGCGGGCCGCAGGCTTTGGGCCTTTGAAGGGTTGAATACCATCTTTTGATTTACCATGGCTGATGGTGGGGAGGACTGGAAACTCAAGAACATCCACAAAGATCCAGCAAAGAGGAAAACAAAATCCAAAATAACCAAACACACACATACACAAACAAAAGCA
The DNA here is from genome assembly GCF_054392235.1 of Sus scrofa. Classification (NCBI taxonomy): domain Eukaryota; kingdom Metazoa; phylum Chordata; class Mammalia; order Artiodactyla; family Suidae; genus Sus; species Sus scrofa. The sequence continues at coordinate 112,850,791 of NC_139389.1, read as the reverse complement.
AAACGAGGAGACATACTGACAATAGAAATCAAAGGTGACTGGAAAAGCAAAAGAGCACAGTGTTGTAAAAGCTGCAAATTGGGGGAACAAGAGACACAACTAAACAAGCCACTGCTCAAAACAGTCTTCTGTGTCTAGAGATTTTCAGGATTGTAGTGTAGGCATTTTTTTTTTCAAGTTTGACCAGCTGACCTGACAGTAGATAAGACTGGTATGGATTTCTCATCTTCCCAACAGGCCATCAAGGGTTTTAAATCATCATGAATATATACATTTCTCCATCATGTCTTCCCTATGCCTCCAAAAAGCCACTCCTCTGACATCTTTATAAAGGAGCTGTGTATCTAAACTCAACCTACATACTCAAACAAATCAGAGGCTTAGAAGTTTGAACTCACTAATATCACTAATCCTATCAACACAGGGATTTAACCTTCTACTGAACAGAATCATCAGAAACAGTTCCTTCCAAAAACCAAGAGGTCCCCATTATCCATAGAAGACTGATTAGAATCCAGTCAAGAAGGTCAGCAGCCCAAGAGAATGCAAGGCCATAAAAGGGGCACTTCCAAAGTGTTTGTTTTAAGTAATTGCAGTGGAAGAACAGTCTTCTATTAATAAAGCTACAAACTTGAAATTGTCATCATTTTTCAAACTAAGGAGAAATTAATATGTATTACATGATTACAATGTGACATAATATTCTTTATAAAAAGGACTGCTTTATGAGGTTAGGAAAGTCAGGAAGGAAGAAGATACATATTGGGAGTCACAAAGTTCTTCCTATGCTAGAAACTCTAAGCTTAGAGCATTTTTTTCTCCAATGGACAAGAGAACTAAGCAATGTGCTCCCCACTAGGAGAAAGTATAAGGATATACCAGTGTCATCAAGGCCACCAGAATTTCCCATTTGAATAGCTCTCGTGGAGCTAGTAACAAAGTACTTCTCATCCTACTCACATGGCTTCGTTCTCCCCAACAACACCCTCCCATTTTGCTCCCACCTCCTGTCCTGTCCCTGTCCTCTGCTTTGACTGTTTTGAGTGGTGACCAAGGACTTGGACTTAATGGGAATGTGATTGATCAAAAGATGGACCAAAGTAGCGTGTTTTACACAAAGCTAAACGATTCCAAAAAACCAAGAAAGGAAACTTAGAAAACAAATCTTCTAGTAACGAAACCACCACTGTCAAAAACCAGAAATCGACATCAAAACCTCATGCAGGAACAAGGAGAAGGTGTTTGTTGCTGTTGGGTTTTATCCTTGGTCTATTAAACAAGAGGTGAGCAGCTAACTTTCAGAAAACAAACAAAGAATTCAATCAAACCAATGGAAATCAGAAAAGGGAAGACAAGCCCAAATGGAGTGGCAGAGGGTACTTTATACGATACCTAAGTTAACCATGAGCTTGACGCGCCCGCCATCCAGCTCCAAACGCAGGGTGTCAGCAGAGTCCCTGGAGGTAGTAGCCACCAGCAGCCCATAAGCTCGCTGGGACATGAACCGGAAGGACACGTCTTCTGCCTCAGTGTGCATGACCATGGGCATGATGACTTTCATGTACATGCTGCCGTCGTAGCTCAAGATGGACGCCTCTGCAGAGAAGAAAGGAGGAGATGGTTAGGATGAAGGATGTCCGAGTTTGCCTCGGCTTCTAGGGGAAGGAGAGTAGAATAGAGAGGGCACCAGATCTGGAGACAGGTGGCTTGTGTTTGCTAGACTTCTAGTCCAACTTTTAAGCTATGTGATCTTCAGCAGACTCCTGAAATGCGGAGGCTTTATTTCCTCATTTGCAAAAGGCACATGATGGCACTGGCCCCCTGTCCCACCATGCTCATAGACTTGTCAAAGGTACCAAATGAAATAATGAGTGGGAAGGCATTCTGCAAAAGGGAGAGAGTAGTGGCTGTAATGCTGCATGCTATAGATAAAACAAAGCAAAACAGAAGACACTAAGCAAAATTTGTGTCCTGAAAGTATTCATGAAGAACAGAAGGAAAGCAGTAGTTTATAGCCACCACTGCAAACAAATATATACTTGCCAGAGTCCAGCTAGAAAGAGAAGCATAGCTGGGCCCCTAACATCTCTAGTGGCCAGGGGTTGCAGGAGTTTGCTGGACCCATTCAGAGAAGATGGATAGAGTCAGAGCTAAAACAACAACAAAAGCTAGTGAAACCTTTGAGAACAAGTCATCTTTTATTTAAGTAGCAATTTTACAAGAAAGCAAGAAGCTCACTTTTGATAACACTCTCCAGTCCAAACACTTTGGCTACAAGCCCTCGATTCCCTCCAATATGTTATATTTCTTAATGCCACGATGTGAATCAATTATTCCTACTTTCAAACAGAAAACTAAGGCTCTTGGAAGGAGGGTGCTGTCATCCTAAAGTTGCACAGTCTGGATTTTAATCCAGTCTATCCAATACTAAGGCCAGAGCATGTTCTGTAGCACCATGTTGCTCAAATTGTGAATTTGCTTAATCATTCATTTATCAAATATTTTTAAAGAACATAGGAAGAAAGGTCAGCTTTCACTGAATAGGTCTTCTTAAATATTTACTGTTGCCCAATATTTGCTGTCTTCCTATATGCACTATGCACTATGGAGAGTACAAACAGTAAAGCAGACAAAGCTCCTACCCTGAAGGGAGTCACAGCATACACAAATAACTACACTAGAATATAAAAATGGCTACATGGCCCTGCTGGGATCTATTAAGACAGGGTCATGCAGAAGAGAGAGGTTACAGCATGTGACTAAAGTGGATGGAGTAGAGTCTGGAGCTGGTCTTCATAGATGAGGGGGATTTTTAATGAAAGAAGTGATGGCACCAGATTTGAAAGGCATATAAAATAGTATCTCCATACACAAAAAGCAAAGAGAGGGGATGTTTGGATAATAATAAACTTTTCAATTTAACAGCCATCAAGCATATTTTAAGAATAGTTTCATAAATGTGCTTTAAGTCGGAAAGAGAAAGACAAATACCACATGATATCGCTCATAACTAGACTCTAATACATGGCCCAAATGAACACATCTACAGAAAAGAAACAAACTCATGGACATGGAGGAGAGACTTGTGGTTGCCGAGGGGGAGGGCATGGGATGGATTGGGAGTTTGGGGTTAGTAGATGCAAACTATTGTATTTGGAGTGGATAAGCAATGAGGTCCTGCTGTACAGCACAGGAAACTATATCTGATCACTTGTTATGGAATATGTCGGAGGATAATATGAAATAAAGAATGTATGTAAGTGTGCGTAACTGAGTCACCATGCTGTACAGTAGAAAAAAAATTGTATTGGGGAAATAACAATAAAAAATTATAAAATAAAAAGTACAAAAAATTAAAAAGTAAGTGTATAACTGGGTATAGCTAAACACTTTGCTATACAGCAGAAACTGACATAATATTGTAAATCAACTATAATATAAAAAAGAATAAAATCAACAAACTTTTGTAGATACTGGGAAGTAGATGAATGGTTTTAGATTATGAGATGCTATATATACACTAATTTGTGATACTGTGTACCAGGTTCTCTTCTAGGTGTTACAGACATTAACAGTGAACAAAAGAGACAAAAGGAACAGGGAGAGACCAGGCAGAACACACAGGAGTTCTAAAAATAGTCTGTGTCATCATCATACCCCTAACTTTATTTATACAACACACAAGAGGTCCATGAAAAACAATATACACACCTGTCATTCCCGGGAATCAACCATCACCCGGGTAAGATCCACAACATACTGTGAGTTGTATATTAAAATTTGCAAACACTCAGAGGATAACAAATATAGGTGTGACACTTATGGACACGTTAAAATTATGAACATATTTTGAAGATCTTCTCTTAGATGAGAAGCATAATCTAAGTTGAAGATATGTCCCAGATATGAAAGAAACTTTCATCTCCCGAAAGAGTGGAATCAAAAGATCAATAATGACAGTTAAAATTTATTGAACACTAGCTATTTGCCTGGTGCTGTCTTGAACTTTATGTGCATTAAGAAGGCATTTAATCCTCACAAGTACATTGTGAAGGAGACAATATTATTATAGTTTATAGATACCAAGTCCACATCTAACAAATGGCAGAGCTGAATACAGACAGTCTGATTCTTACACCTGTGTAATTAACAGCTCTGCCAAATTGTGAGCAACTTATGCCTGGAACACATCCATGTTTCTCAGCACCCAAAGTACATCTATTATGCTTCAAGGCAGAATGTTGTGTGTATGTGTACATGTATGAACATGTGTGCACAGATATATACATACATGCCACTGTTTAAAGCTTTATATTATTTATGAACATATAGAACCATATAAACATAAATGATTTATATTCCTAAATAATATATTGTTATATATTAAAATGTACAATGCTGTGTGTTTGTGTAATTATGAACCATTAATTATTACTTTGCACCTTCCACTATAGACACCCATGCATAGGTATGCTCCTTTTAAAAAGATGCTAGGGTATTCAATGAGCCATGAAATAGTTATTTTGATGCATTCAACTTAAATGATTCCCAAACTAATAACTGCTTTTATCCCAGTGGAGATGTGCAGTTCTGGAACATATGCATAAATGAATGCATCTTTATGCCAATATTGGTAGCATTAGAGAATAAATATCAGGTGAGTTGTGTGGCTAATCACCTCATGGTACAAAATAGAGTATGCATTTCAATGTATACCTTTGCATGTATCATGGTATGTTCTATTATTTATATAGTATTTTTAAGGGGAAGGGAAATGAAGCAGAATACTTAATATGGGAACCAGCTGAAACAAAATTTGTTCCAGAAGTCATATTAATTTGCTTAAAAGATTTCAAACACAAGGAGTACCAAGAATAGAATACCAATTGGAGGGGGAAATAAGCCTAAATAAGGAAAGTTATTCAATCCAAAATCTCTAATTTTCAGAATCTACCTTGTATTTACAATAAATTCTAGTAGATATAGAAACTTTGCTCATACATAGCTCTCTTCCTCCTTTTTGTGTTACTGTGATTCATATTTTATATATATGTATATATATATATATTTCAAACTCAAAAATACATTGTTATAATTATTGTTTTATAAAAACTTCCGTCTTTTTAAGAAGTGAAGACAGAAAAGCTCAAATATAGTTAGAAGGTTTTTTTTTAAATAATGATTTTTATTTTTGTTATAGCTGGTTTACAGTGTCCTGTCAATTTTCTTTTTTTTCTTTTTTTTTTTGTCTTTTTTGCCATTTCTTGGGCCGTTCCTGTGGCATATGGAGGTTCCCAGGCTAGGGGTCGAATCAGAGCTGTAGCCGCTGGCCTACGCCAGAGCCACAGCAATGCTGGATCCGAGCCACGTCTGCAACCTACATCACAGCTCACGGCAACGCTGGATCATTAACCCACTGAGCAAGGGCAGGGACCAAACCCGCAACCTCATGGTTCCTAGTCGGATTCGTTAACCACTGCGCCACGACGGGAACTCCTCAATTTTCTACTGTACAGCATGATGACCCAGTTACACATACATGTATACATTCTTTTTTCTCACATTATCATGCTCCATCATAAGTGACTACATATAATTCCATAAAAAAAGAACAAAATAGTGCCATTTGCAGCAAGATGGATGGAACTAGAAGCCAGAAAGAGAAAGACAAATACCATATGATGTCACTTATATCTGGAATCTAATATATGGCACAAATGAACCTTTCCATAGAAAAGAAAATCATGGACTTGAAGAATAGACTTGTGGTTGCCAAGGAGGAGGGAGCAAGATGGATTGGGAACTTGGGGTTAATAGATGAAGACTATTGCCTTTGGAATAGAGGTTTTTTTTTTTTTTTAATTAAGCTTATAATTTTCCACCTCTGTCTCTCTTCATTTTTTTTTATGAATTCAAGTTACCATCTGGAGCCATTCCCTTTCTCCAATATAGCTTCATTCATTTCTTTATTGTCAAGTATATTACAATTCTATATGTTATAGGCCCATCAATACAATTTTATAGATTGTGGTATGCAATGGCTTTCTAAATCAGTTAAGAAGGAAAAAGACATATGTGATTACACTCTTTTATCATTACCTATATAATTACCTTTATTGGATCTCTTGGTGTGTGTGTGTGTATAGATTCAAATTACTGCCTGCTGTCACTTCTCTTCAGATTGAAGAACTTTTAGAAGTTCTTATAAGGCAGGTGTACTAGCAATAAAATATCAAATTTTTGTTTACCTGGATATTTCTTTCACTTCCACTTTTGAAAAATAGGTTTTCTTGGCTACAGGATTCTTGGTAGATGTTCTATTTCTTTCAGCACTTCTAATCTCATCTTACTGCCTTGACCTCCATTATTTCTGAACAAACATCAACTGTTAATCTTATTGTGGCTCTTGCCTCATGTGGCTCTTGTGGCTTTTAAGACTTTCTCTTTCTCTTAGACTTTCAACATTTCCATTATAATGAACCTGAATGTGAATGAATCTTTTGTCATTTATCCTACCTAGAACTCACTGATGTGTACATCAGTGTTTTTTCATCAAAGTTGGGAAATTTTCAATCATTATTTCTTTAAATATTTTTCTGTCCTATTCTTTTTTCCAGTAATCCCATCATACATTATGTTGGTACACTTCATGATGTCCCATATTTCTCTGACGTTATTTTTTATCTTCATTTTTATTTCTTCCATTTTGATTGCATAATCTTTATTGATCTATCTTTAAATATGTGGATTCTTCCTTTTGGTAACTCAGATTCATTGCTGAGCCCCTGTAGTGAATTTCATTTAGATGACTGTACTTTCAAGTATTTTATATAGATGTATATCAGTGGATAGATAATCCCAAATGTGGAAAAGCTTGAGTATGAAACGTTGAAATATAAATATACATAATTTCAATATTTTCTTATTATGTGATTTATGATGCTGTGCCAAATTTCAGTTATACATATATACATTATTTTTTTATATTTCCCATCATGGTCTATCTCAAGAAATTGAGTATAGTTCCCTGTGCTATACAGTAGGGTCCTGCTGTTTATTCATTCTAAATATAATAGTTTGCACCTACAAACCCCAAACTCCCAGCCTATCCCACTCCTTCTCCCTCCCCACTGAAAACCACAAGTCTATTCTCTGTGAGTCTGTTTCTGTTTTGTAGATAGGTTCATCTGTGTCATATTTTAGATTCCACATATAAATGATATCATACAGTATTTGCCTTTTTTTTCCTGACTTAACTTCATTTGGTATGAGAATCTCTAGTTCCATCCACGTTGCTGCAGATGGCATTATTTCATTCTTTTTTATAGCTCAGTAGTATCCCATTGTTTATGTATACCACATTTTCTTAATCTAGTCTTCTGTTGATGGACATTTAGGTTATTTCCATGGCTTGGCTATTGTGAACAGTGTGGCTATGAACACATAGGGGTGCATGTATCCCTTTGAATCATTGTTTTGTCCAGGAGTGGGATTGCTGAATCATATAGTAGTTCTATTTTTAGTTTTTTGAGGAACTTCCATACTGGAAAACTGAACATTTTAGATAATGGATTGTAGCAAGTCTGGATACTACTCTCCCCTCCCTGACCACCAGCAGGGTACTTCTTTGTGTTTGCTCATTTGTTTATTTGTTTAATGACTTGGGATGAATTAATTCTAGAACGTATTTTTACAATCCCTGGCATCGCTCAGTGGGTTAAGGATCTGGCATTGCCGTGAGCAGTGGTGTGGGTCACAGTTCCAGCTCTGACCCGCTGTGGCTGTGGCTGTGTCGTAGGCCGGTAGCTGCAAGTCTGATTTAACCCTTAGCTGGGGAATCTCCATATGCCACAGGTGCAGCCCTGAAAAGAAAAGATAATTTTACACTTTTTACCTTTTAGCCTGTCTTCCTAGGTGCTGATCCTGGATCAGTATAAGCCACTTTTTGCTCAACTACTGTACTTCAGCCCCCTTGGTCAGTTAATTTTAGCCTTTATCTGTTGGATTTATATGACTTAGAAGCTGCTTTCACAGTTCAGGGAGTCTAAGATTTTGCCTCACATTCAGCGAGGGGCCAGTGTTTGGAAGTTGCCTCTCCTGTCACACCTGAGCAGGTGCAACCTTGGGAATATGCACAGTCCTCCAGCCACTAAGGATATATTTGGTTTTAGTTTTAAGCCTGGTTTCCTAGGAGGATCCCCTGGCTAAAAGGAGCTTATTGTTCAGTCAGCTAAGAGGTTGTACTTAAGCCCCCGAGCCAACAGGCTCTTCCCCTTACTGATGGATATATGAGTAGCTTGGGAATACTTTCAAATCTTCCATATCTCATACTCGAATTATCCCTGAGTATGTATCCCAGGAAAGGTGCACAACCATCCAGATCCCCCTGGCTTTCTCTATCCCCATTCTTTCTGTTAAACTTCTGGCAGGTCTGCCATCTCCCTCACTGCTGTAAGTATCATAGACCTACCTGACCCCTCAGAGTTCCTAGTGACCAAGATTACCATGATTTTCAAAAGACCTTTACCCATGGAACTTCTCTAAGCCTTGCTCTGAACAGCCACCTCAGGCAGAGCTATAGAGCTCTTCATCCTGTGCATCTACCCCAAGCAGAGGCTCTGTGCAACCCAGCTGGGTGAAGACACAGTGGCCCACTTCTACCTGAGTGATACTCCCATTCTATGAGTAGGCATTGGAGGAAGACGACAAATCCGGGTCTTCTCAGTGTGCCCCTCCTAACGTGAAACTTACAAGTAAGCTGGGGCAGGAACAATTAGAGCCTCTATATTCTTGACACTCCATGCCTGGGATGGAGCTTCTGTCCTACAAATGGAGACTGAGCAGGAGAAACAAGTTCCTTTCTTGGCTGTGCCCACCTGGAATACTGCTTCTGCAACATGGAACTGGGAAGAATTTACAGGTGCTGATGGCTTGACCTTTTAAGGTGAAACTGTAGTCCTAGGATAACTGGCAGGAGAGTGAGAGCCTATCTTCTTGTCCAAAACCACCTGGAATAAAGCTTCTGGAACAAGGAGCAGGGGTGGGGTAGGAGGAGGGAGCAAGTTCTGGCTGAAATGCCATAGCTCTCACTTCACTTAGCAAGACTTAGTAGATTTCTTAAATAAATGTTTCTCCATCTGTGGTATGTCCTTAGAACAATTTCCAGAGATATTTAAATGGTTGAGTATGTGAATGTTTTCATCATTTTCACCAGTTAAAGGGTTGTTTCACTGGGGAGGTCTGCCAAGTTCCTCCCCCAGCTATTCTAGAGTTCCCTATTTTGATTATTACTATTGCCTTATGTATCTTTCGCCATGAAATTTTTCTTAGCCCCAAGTGATATATGTATTTGTAATTGTCACAGAAGGCCTAGTTCTGTTTCTAGAGGAGTATAAATAATTAATATTATTTCATCATTGTGACATTTAAAAATACATTTTAGCACAGATTTTTTTTCTTATTGTCTGACTGTTTACCTAGTGTCTGATTTTCCTCAGCCTCAAGGATCAATGGCTTCTCTCTACAATCCCATCTTCTAGCCAGTAAGAGGAAAAAGCTACACTCCTACTGGCTCAGAGGCCCCTCCAAATAAAGAAAAGGAGTGTCACTGAAATATTGTGTACTTTGATAATAGTATAGAAAAAGTCTTCTCTGAAATCCTTGTGTTAGAGAAACAAGGGAAAGAGAAAATTATAGCATTTGTATATATTTTTTAAAAGCTATACAATACTTGAAGTACAAGTACAACAAGAACCACTAGGAGTTCCTGTCGTGGCGCAGTGGTTAACGAATCCGACTGGGAACCATGAGGTTGCGGGTTCGGTCCCTGCCCTTGCTCAGTGGGTTAAGGATCCGGCGTTGCCGTGAGCTGTGGTGTAGGTCGCAGATGAGGCTCAGATCCTGCGTTGCTGTGGCTCTGGCGTAGGCTGGTGGCTACAGCTCCGATTAGACCCCTAGTCTGGAAACCTCCATTTGCTGCGGTAAGTGGCCCTAGAAAAGACAAAAAGACCAAAAAAATAAAAATAAAAAAAAAGAACCATTACTCCCAGCATATGCTAAACAGGTCTCAGAGAATCATGATTTCTTGTCTTTCATTTACCTCTCCAAAAGAAAAACCACATCAATAGTTTTATTTTCTAAATAGCATCTACTTCTTACTATTAAAAATCCAAGAGATGTAGATACATATTAAGAAAAAATTATGAGTTCCCTTGTGCAGTTGGTTAAGGATCCAGCATTATCACTGCTGTGTCATGGGTTTGACCCCTGGCCCAGGATCTTTTGCATGCTGCAGGCATAGCCAGAAAGAAAAAAATTTTAAATGTTCCCAGTCACACTACCAGGAAATAACCAGCATAAAACTGGGGGGGGGGGCATATTTCCAGATATTTTTCTAAGCAGGTACATAGATAGAAAGATAAATAAATAGAAGCACTTTAAATGGTGGAAAAATCCTATGCATGTTAGTTTAATTGACTTAAATTTTTCATGAAGTTAACAAAAGAAAAATTCAAATTTCAAATAAATTCTTAATATGCATTATTTCTTAAGAGAATTCACTGAAATCTATAAAAGATATTATTGAAAACATAAAAAAGATGTGCATCTTTATTTTAAAATCGTTGCTTCAAATTAAGCCTGTAGGAGCTCCCTTCATGACACAGCAGAAACGAGGCCGACTAGGAACCAAGAGGTTGGGGTTTGATCCCTGCCCTCACTCAGTGGGTTAAGGATCTGGCATTGCTGTCAGCTGTGGTGTAGGTCGCAGACGCAGCTCAGATCCCATGTTGCTGCGGCTGAGGTGTAGGCCGGCAGCTGTAGCTCTGATTAGACCCCTAGCCTGGGAACCTCCATATGCCGTGGGTGCAGCCCTCAAAAGCCAAAAAAAAAAAAAAAAATCCAAAAAAAAAACAAACCCAACAAATTAGGCCTGTAAAGACTGGCTGCCTCCTATGAACCGTGAGAACATTAATCTCTCCATTTCCTCCTTCGTCTCTAATTTCTGTTCTATTTGTTACATGTTGTGTAGAAAAGGTTTAACCTAAAAGATTTGGGTTATTCCAAACTCTGCACATTCCTGAGAAGGACCCATTTTCTTGGGGAGCCCTTCATCAGCTCTGAGGAAGTAAACTCTTGAAATCTTCTAAGAAAGAGTATTCTGTATGCTTAAGATCTTAAGCCACACTATGCCAGTTAGTCTAGATAGCATATACAATCTATGCTCTTTTTTTTTTTTTTGGTCACTTTAGGGCTGCATCCACAGCACATGAAGTTCCCAGGCTAGGGGTCAAATTGGAGGTGCAGCTCCCAACCTACACCACAGTCAGAGCCACAGTAGTGCTGGATCCAAGCTACATTTTTTATCTATACCACAGCTCATGGCAATGCCAGATGCTTAATCCACTGAGCAAGGCCACATCCTCATGGATGCTAGTTGAAATCCTTACTGCTAAGCCATGACTAGAACTCTCCAGACAATTCATCTTAATCTAATCAAATCTAGATTTCCTAATCTGTAAATTGGGTAATAGAAATAGCTACTTCATGATGAGCTTGTAAAACTGAATGAAATAATGTTATGTAAAAACTAGCACCAGCTTGGCCCCTGGTAGAAAATTTAATATCAGTTTCTGATTTTTCTTCCCTGTCTGTAAGCTCTGGGATACTCAACAACTTGGAAGTTCTTCTCTCAGCTCAATACATGACTTTATGACACCAAGCATGTCCACAATAAGTGGCTGAAATTAACTTGTCATTAATGTTTCTTTTATTTTTCTCTCTTTCTTTTTTTTTTTTTTTTTTTGATTTAGTATTTTTTGAGCAGTGGCACCAGACCACAGCAACAGGGGATCCAAGCCACGTTTGCGACCTACACCACATCCCACTAAGCAATGCCAGGGATCAAACCAAAATCCTCATGGATACTAGTCAGGTTCATTACTGCTGAGTCACGATGGGGACTCCCCAGTCAATGCATTTTAGGGTGAATACCTGCTTCCTTCTGGGGTCCTGAAGTATCAGGTACTGATCAGTCACGTAAGCACTAAGGCCTAAGTGACTGACTCCCAATACAACTCCTGGACTACAGATTCAAGTGATGTTCCCTGGCTGGTGATGCTTCACATGTGTTGTCATCAGTCCTGGAGAAATTAATCTTGTTCTGCTCAACTCGGCTGGAAGCTTAAGCTTAGTTTCCTCCAAACCTTGCCCCATGTGTCTTTTCCCTTTGCTTATATTTCTCTGTAACTTTTGCTAAAATAAACCACAACTGTGAATATAGCAGCTTCAGTCCTGTGAGTCCTTCTAGAGAATTATCCAAATTGAGGGTGCTTCTGGGGACCTATAGTCATCCCTCAATATCCATGGGGGATTGGTTCCAGGACTCCCTGCAGACACCAAAATCTTTAGATGCTCAATCTCTTATATAAAATGGCACAGCCTTTGCATATAATCTACAAAGATTGTCCCCTATACATTAAACCATCTCTAGATACTTATAATAACTGAATACAGTGGAAGTGCCATGTAAATAGTTTTAAATACATTGTAAACACTCTATAAATGGTCACCAGTGTGGCAAATTCAAGTTTTGCTCTTTGGAACGGAAACTTTATAAAATTTTAAACATATTCTGCACCTGAGGTTGGTAGAATCCGTGGCTATGGACCTCAAGATATGCACGGCCACCTCTGTCTTTGCTCTATATTCATGAAGTCTACAATCACCACGTGTTTGTTATACATGCAAATGTGGTCACTATTCTCACCATGCCTTTTACCACAGTTTCTCCATTTCTGAGTACTTTTACTGATTAAGTACTTTGATTTTGCATAACACCTTTTAAAAAAGAACTCGCTAATGGTATATCACCAAAATTTGTTCATGTTTGTGAATGTCCATTTGCGTTCTTAACATTTGGATTGCATCATGGCTGTGTGTAATTCTTGAGGAACACTTTTTTTCATGCAGAATTTTATAGACTTGGCTTTACTATACTTGAGATTATATAAAGCCAACATTTTCTCTCATAGGTGATAAATAATGTAAATTTTGTATACATGCCTGAAGAACATTATTTTAGTCCCTGAAGTCCAATGATGTAAGCATTGACACATGCATCTCAGTGTTGTATATACTATATCAGATTTTCTTAGACCCCCTTATGCTATTTTGAACTTTAAAGTCAGTCCTTTATATTAGGAACAGACTTCTGGTTTGATACTCCAGGTAATCACCTGGTTAAAGAGCCTGTCCCAAGGCCATGGGGGTGGGGGAGGAGGGGATACATTAGGACTTCCGATCCACTGAGCCCTGGTGATCCTCAGTCCTGTGGTCTGTTTCTGTTACAGGTACCTGCCTCCCACAACCATTCCCATTACTCTTCAAATCAAAAGTGAGACCAGATAACATCTACTCTGTCTATTTCTTTCCCTCTATAAAGGTATAGGGATAATTCTCAACCTTTTTTTTATCACCTAGACAGCACTATACCTGAGGAACACCGGCGGGATAGGCAGCCTCATCAGGTGTGACCATCCCACTTGACGTGGCTTCAGAATCATTTATCTGGCTTCTATTTTTTGAGATTTGCCTCTTTCCTAACTTGGGGCTAATGATTATTTAGCGGGCCTTCTCCTTTCTGTTTACCTGGAAATAGGGAGTTCCTGGCAGCTAGCCTTCCCCTTCCATTTTCCAACTGCTTTTTATCATCAAATTATTACATCTAACACCAAAGAAACAGACAGGAAGCAATCAAAACCGAAGGGTCTTTAATCTTATTATAAGCATATGTTGTGTTAGATGTGATACGGTCCTAATTAAGAAGAGAAGTGAGAATTATAGGCAAAATGGACTGTAGGCAGTGAATGGCACAGAATTCTTCATGCCTGTAAGTAGTAGGAAGTGACACCATTTACATGTCCCATAGTCTTAAAAGAGAAAGCCCAGGTTGGGAGGCAGGATTAGGGAAGGGGTAAAACAAAACTACTAGACAACACAATCAATGTGTTATTGCTAATAAATGCAGGGGGCCCCTGGACATAAATAGAACACTAGGAGCAATTAGCAATGTGCTTTCATGTAGTGGACTTCCCAGGTCTCACTGTGTACCTAGCATATCAAGCAGATTCCCTAGCACTATCCACCAGGCCTCAAGCCCTTTCCTACAGAGAGAAGATACTCTCATGGCCAACTCTGTAAGCAAAGTACTGATAAATAACCACCCCCCCACAAACACAACCCTCTTCTCTTTTTGTGCCTTCAAGACATCCCCCTGCTCACTCATGCAGCTACTGGCCTCACACACTCCATGTGTTTTATTCTAGTAAAGCTTCCAAAATACACAGATTGCTTCCTCTCTACCCAAACTGGGCTGATCTTAAACACTGTGCAAATCTATGCAGGAATGCCTGCCAGGTTCTAAATCGGTATTTTGCAGCAGCAGGAGCAACATAAATCTCTAGCTCTGAGCAGACCCAACAGTTAGCCAATAGTTCCAGGGAATCAAAATTGATGTGAGGTGATGTCCTCCCTCTTGTGGACAAGGCTGAGAACTAACTTGTCACATTCTCAACATCATGCTGCCACTGCATACAGTTCTATGGCTTCCCATCCCCTAATAATGAAAGTACTCTAAAGCCATGACGGAAATTTTGATAGACGTCTCTCACTTTAAGAAAAGCAGACAGCATGTACATGCTCATATTTCTAGCATTCAAAGAGAAAAAAAACAAGGGATACAGAAACCCTGGTTTATAAGATGTGTAATTAAGAAAATGTCCATTTGACCAAAAAAATTCATGTAGCTTTTTCTTAAATTTCTTACTGAATTCAAAATGCAATTAATTTTTTTTTTAATTTTTGGCCAGGCTCATGGCATGTGAAAGTTTCTGGGGCCAGGGATCAAACCCATGGCACAGTGTAATAGAGCCACAGCAATGACAACCCCAGATCCTTAACCTGCTGAGCCACAAGGGAACACCCAAAATGTGACTTAATTTATAAAAGATAAACATAACACAATTCTTCAGAAGAAAGATATCCATGGTTTTCAATAATATTTGCTCATTCAGTCAATGATGAATATCTAATATGCACCAGACGCTGTGCTGAAATGGGGGCAGTGGCGGCACAAATAACATTGTTAGTATCTTTAATGAGCTTAGAGCAAATTTGGAGTTAGAGACACAAACAGGTAAATTGCCATACTAACAAATGAACAAAGTGTTGTGGGAATTTAGGTCTGGCATCCATGCCTTTGCTTAGAAGCATTAGGGAGGGGGTATATATCACTTGTGTTTCAAGGATGAGAAAGAGTAAACCACAAAGAGAGGAGTGGGAAGGCACTCCAGCTGAGGGAACATATGCACAGGCACAAAGCTGACAAGAGTGTGGAAAGAAATCACATACTGAGCACAATACTTGGCACAGCATCTGGTGAAAGGTAATGATAATGCAGCAAATTCAAGAGTCAGGAGGAGCTCATTGTGCCTAAAGTAGAATAGGATTTCTCAACAGTGGCAATCCTGACATTTTGAACTGCATAAATCTTTGTTGTGGGAGCTGGCCTGTGCATTGTAGAATGTTTAGCAGTAGCCCTGGCCTCTACCCATTAGGTGACAGGAGCATTCCCTTTAGTCAGGACAACCAAAGATACCGGTAGACATTGCCAAATGCCTCTGTAGGGACAAATCCCCCTTCCCCAGTTGAGAACCACTACGATGATTCCATAGGGGCTAGAATATATGACTTAAAGCAGTAAAGTTAAGACAGAAGGAAATAGAGAGGGCCCATTATAAAAGAGCTAATAAGCACAATTAGGAAGTTTGGATATTAGATAATACAGAGGGATTTTTGACAGGAAGTGACAGGGTAAGTGATGCTTTTTAGGCTAACTCTGCTGGTTCAGGGAAGACAGAATGGTGTAGTAAGAGACTAAATGTAATCTTACCCAATTTTCCTCCAGATACTATTGCCATTGCTTTATTTTGCAAACATTATGAAACTTCAAAACACAATATGTATAAATGATGGTGGTATGTTTCTTAGAATTGATCTGATTCTGAGTCAATTCAAGAAAGCTCTACTGTGCAGAGCTGTAATTACACATATGGGTTAGTCTTCCTATTCAGAATCAATGCTCAGTGTGTTGTCACTGTGAGTATATTCACTTGGAGTTAGAAAATTTGGGTAGAATCCTAGATCTGCAAGTTATTTAACTGTGAAACATTCTTGGGCTTCAGTTTCCCCATCTATGACATGTGTAATAATAACACTGAATCAGCCAGGTTACTAATAGGAAAGAAATGACCCATTCAAATTATGCCATTTGATAAAAATTTAATAAAGGTAGTATTTATAAAGGTATAGAGAGGGAATAGTGAACCCCCAGAGGTCATGTGGTGCTCAGGGCTATTAGAAACAGGGCTCTTATTATTATTATTACTTCTAGGCCTGATGTAGCAAGAGAAGGTCAACTGCCAGAACCTTGAAGGGGGTAGGGGGAGAAAAAGAGAGAGGGAGCAAACAAGGGTATGCTGTGAGTGCCTCATAAGACTATCACTATGTCAAGGGCACAGTCAGTTGGCACCCCTATCACAGGAAAAGAGACAAAACACATATTCAGACCTCATTCCTTCTCATCTTTCTTGCACGCTTTCCATTAAATAAACTCAACTGGAATACAAAAGGGTAAGAGAGCCTGTTAACACAATCCTTATTGGATAAGCTTCCAGGGTACAAAGCTGAGTGGAAAAGTATGAAGGAGAGTGAAGAAAGCATCCAGGGTTGCAAAGAAAAGGTATCCATCCCAGGTATGACCCCCAAGGCATCACTGTAAGAATATCCAGATGTCTGGTATGGATGGGTCCTTAATAAAGGTTATCTGTGTATGTGCACACACGTGTATTTTAATTTCCCTGAAGTTGAGAGATGGCCCACTGCTTTCACACACAGATACTTCCACATTAGAGGCAGCCAGCATTGGTCAGTAGAAGAGTCGAGCGGTCTGCAGGCCCATATTCCACACCCTCCCAGCTCTACCTCTTGCAGGCGTGCAACCTTAGGAAAGTTACGCATTCTCAGACTTTCTTTTTCCCTTACATAAACCTCAAATCATTTTCAAAAATCAGATAAGAAAATATGTTTGAAAGAGCTCAGCAAACTTTCAGGTGGAATGAAATTGGGAAGGGTTAATTACAGTGCTTCTTTTCGTCTTCCTCTTTATTATAAAGTCTACTTTGGTTAAATAGAGAAATAAGGTAGACAATTCCCTATTTGACAGTCATGTAGACTGCACTCAAGAACCTTAGAGTCTTATTATTTACCTTTGAAAATAAGCATGGCTCATAACAATCATAGGCAGACTATGTTCAGTGACTGAACCTGACATCCAACTCTGCTTCATCCTGAAGATCAGACAGCACTCTTCCAGAGACTCATTTTTTGCCCAAAGCTTGCTGCCTCACTCTGACGTATTCTGCCTATCACTATTCCAGAGAATATCATCATTATCCCTATTTCATTATCAATATTTGATTACTAGAAATCTGAATTTAAAAGTGTTACTTCTGAACCATCAACAAAGATGATTAACTGCAGGTATGGAACTGCAGTGACTGGATTTGTATACTTATCGCTTTTGCTTTATTCTAGAGTACTATTATACAGCAGCATTGAGCAGACACCATAAAGTGAGTAATGGTCAACTTGAGTACTTATCTTTGTTGTGTTTCTCATATTAGTTTTTAGTGCTTTTATTCCCAAATAACTATGTCGAAGGCTCAGAGAACTGTTTTGCACACAGCTGTGCTGTGCTTATTGGAATGTGACTGCTTCAAGTATCGCCTAAGACTAGACCAGAGAGACAAGTCCTCCAGGGCAGCAAGAGAAGATGCTTTCTACCCATCAACTATTCTGCATGTACCAGCTGAACAAACCTCAGTGCAATTTTTTTTTTTTTGTCTTTTTTTTGTCTTTTTGTCCTTTGTTGTTGTTGTTGCTATTTCTTGGGCCGCTCCTGCGGCATATGGAGTTTCCCAGGCTAGGGGTTGAATCGGAGCTGTAGCCACCGGCCTACGCCAGAGCCACAGCAAAGCAGGATCCGAGCCGCGTCTGCAACCTACACCACAGCTCACGGCAACGCCGGATCGTCAACCCACTGAGCAAGGGCAGGGACCGAACCCGCAACCTCATGGTTCCTAGTTGGATTCGTTAACCACTGCGCCACGACGGGAACTCCAGTGCAATTTTTTTTTATAAGGAGAGACTGAGCCATTATTTCAACATGAACAAGAATCAAATTGCCTAGGAATATAAAATAAACTTCCTAGAAAAGTCAAATCAATAAATAAATTTCCCAAAGTCTGATTAATTAAAGTAGGATCAGTCTCTTGTCCCTCTAAGATAGAAGAGTACGGAGTTGTAAGATTTATTCTTTCTTAATGGCACAGAAATTTAGTTAGAACTTAAAAACCTGCATTCAGACGGTTTATTTCATAGATAAGGAAACTCAGGTAATATTGTAAAGCCTTGACCTTTTTTTCTTAAGGAGATATTAGAGACTGTCATTTTCCCCCTCCTCTTTGGGATCCTGCTTCCAAAATTAGGCTGTACAAAAGCAGCAATCATCTGAAACAGGTGATTCAATAGATCTACATATATATATATATATATATATATATACTTAAAGATCTACTGAAACACCTGGTTCAGAGTATTGTTGATACATGTTACATACACGATATGTATGATACATATGTAAGATATATGTTACATATATGACAAGTATGATATGTATCTAGCTATTTACAATACTTCTTAAGCAGAGTTAGCTATGGAATGGAAATATAAAAGTACTGATACATTGCACTAAGTTCACAAAGGACATGAATTAAAAGAAATCTTTTCTAATGGAGATAACTAAGAGCTAAGAGAGAATTAATGGAGGGGGAATCCCACGAGTCTACATTTGTGCACAGTAAAATCTAGAGTCACCTGGATTAATATACTATCCTTGGAGTTGAATTCCACATAGTTGACCACACCTAGAATGAATGTTGGATCCTATGTAATATCTCAAAGCTGACACATCAGTTCATCAACCTCCTGGCCAATGTTCACTCATGCTCTTCTGTGTTTTTTTGTGGTATTCATTTCCAAATCATTAGGGCAGATTTACTATGCTGGGCTTATTTATTCAGCACATCGTTGTTTAGCGCCTATTATGTTTCCCGGCACTGTTCTGGGGGGACCAGACCAGGGAGACTGAGAAATGAAGAAAGTTCCCACCTATGGAGCTTTAATATTAACTACAGTCCCCTAGGAAATGGATGAATAGAAGTAACCTTATTAGCCTAGGGATATAAATGGCAGGTAGTTATAGTAATGCACTAGGGAAGAAAACAAGAGTCAGCAGGAAGATAATCATTTGACTGTGTATTCATGGATGGCATATCTCAGATTTTCCTATTCTCAAGTCTTCTACCAAGATCTTTATGATGATTCTTCAAGGCATAGCCACAGCCATGGAATACCTAAAAATTATGTCTCAATTCCTTTGTCCCAAAACATAGGGGTGCATGCTAAGGCTCCCACTTCTTAAGGTAAGAGGATACTGGGGTGAATATTAAGCAAAGCCTGATGTTATGCTTAGCTTGCCAAATTAAAGAAAAAGTTGTAGCTGTCTGCGGATGGCTAGGGTGCATCATACACAGGCTGCCACTGCAGTAAAAAAGGAGAACCAGCTAAAATTAAGCTATAAACACTTCTTGTCAGGGCCCCATTTCCTTGCAAACAGAAAGTTGTTTTACAGGGCTGGCAAGAGTATTGTAAATTATATTACCAGCCCACAGCTCATGAGTTTATATGTCTACAGGGAACAAGTTATCTGGCTCTGTCACCATGCTTAGCTTGCCAAAAAAAAAAAAAAAAAAAAAATGCATGTGGGGCACACCAGTCTGGGAGAGATTGCTAAAATTTAGAAATGAGCAGGCCAAGAATAGCACTGGAGCTGAAGAAGAAAGTTACATGGTACATGACATTAATTTGTCCCTAAAGTTTTCCTCTTAGAGTTTCTTTATGACTCAGTGACACTATTCAGCAGTCCCTGAGTCAACACTTAATTACATTATAAACCACTACTAGACAGTCAAAGATGTGCATGATGAATGGGGGGACAGTTTCTAGTAAACATCCAAGTCCCCTCACCTTATTATATCACCCTCAAAGCGTTTCTTGGTTTCTTGCTTATTTCTCTAACAAGCAGAGGGTATCTCTACCTGTTTTCAAGGTTTTTTTTCCCCCTTTGATCTTCATCATAGTTGAACCAGTGTCATTCTTCTAAGAACATATCACATCATGTCATTTTGCAGTCAAGTACTTTCAATGGCATCACGATATCGTCTCCTTAGCACTGGACCCTAAGTCTTTGATGATCTGGGCTCTGGGCACATATCCCTAACTGAGCCACCTGCCCACTCTGTGCCCTTTGCCATAGAATGTACTACAGGCCCTCAGAATAGGTATACCCTGCCCCTGTGACTTTGCTCTTGCTACGACCTTTGTATGGAATGTCCCACAGCTAATCAACTGGCAAACCCTGGCCTCTCCACTAAGAGAAAGCAAGGCTCACTACTCTTCAAAACTAAGTGAATCTCCTCATTCACGTCTTGTCCCTTAGCTCAAACCCCCATTCTCTGCCTTCTAGATAGACTTCTAATCCCCCCACCACCACTTTGATTCTTTGCTCTCAATAGTCTATTCTCTACTTGGGAGCCAGAGCAATCACTTCCTTCCCCTGCTACACCCTCGCATAGGCACTTAGAATACATTTCTACTCCTTGCCTGACTCACAAAGTCCTACATGATTTGTTTCTTCTCTGTAGGGTGATCATATGTTTAGGTTTGGGCCAGACAGTTCCATTTTACTTTTGTCCTGGTGTAATTATTAACAGCACTGCCTTTTACTCAAAAATATGCCAGCGTGGACTTAAAGCCACCTGGTCAACTTTCTTCTAGAGCTCATCTTCTACTGTTATCCCCTGTCCGTTACAGCCCGGCACACTAGCCTCCTTTTGTCCCACTGAATAGGTCAAAGCAATTTGTTCTCGCATTCAGGCACTCAGCCAACCTGTTCTTAGCATGGAATTACCTGCTCCCTGATTTTGTGCATGGCTGGCTCCTTCTCATTCGTGCCCTGGCCCTACCTAATAGCTTAACTATCAGCTTCTCAGACAGGTATTCCTCAAACACCCTGATATGTTTCCCCAGGCCTTTTTTTTTTTTTTCGCTTTTGCTTTTTTTAGGGTCACACCCACAGCATATGTAAGTTCCCAGGCTAAGGTCAAATCGGAGCTGCAACTGCTGGCCTACACCACAGCATCTGCGACTTACACCACAGATTGTGGCAATGCCAGATCTTTAATCTTCTGAGCAAGGCCAGGGATTGAACCCTCATCCTCATGGGTACTAGTCTGGTTCATTACCGCTGAACCACAATGGGAACTTCCCCAGGCATATTTTATCACATCAGCTCATTTATTTTTCATCCCAGCACTTAAATTATCAGATTATTTTGCTCATGTGTTTATCTGACTCCTCCTACAATGAAAGCTCCAGGACAACAGGTACCTTTTCTTTTTGGTTTACTACGGTGTAGCTACTTTGTACAGGAGTGCCTGGCCCATAGTCGGTGCTCAGTAAAATAGATGGTAGATAAGCAAAAGACCTCAAGCATCACCTTCTCTATGCAGCCTATCCTGGCTACCAGATATGACTGACCACTACTTTTCCATGGCCCTTTCTATCTGGTGCACACATACGTTAAAGGCAAAGCCTACAAGACTGTTTTTGTGTGCCTTTCATTTTAATTTACAAGACTGTGTCTTTCTCCAAGTTGTAAGCAAATCTAAAGGCAAATATATTTCCTGTTCATTTTTTTTTTCATTTTGGCTGTTGTTCTAAACTTTATATTTCAACCTTACATACGTACAGATAAGTGGAAAAATTATACTAAGCATTCTCATATTTTCCACCCTACTTCTCATGATTATAAATGCCAGGAAATTAATATCGGTACATTATTTCAAATAAACTTTAGATCTTTTTCAATTTTATGACTTCTTTTCACGAAGGTTCTTTTTCTATTCCAGGATCCTATATTGCATTAGTTGTTGTTTCTCCTTAATCTTTTCCAGTCTATAATATTTCTTTGACTTTCACGTCCTTTTAAAGAGTACTGGTCAGGAGTTCCCACTGTTGCACAATGGGTTAAGAATCTGAATGCAGGGTCTTGGGTCACTATAGAAGCGTGGGTTCAATCCCTAGTCAGGCACAATGGGTTGAAGGATCTGGCATTGCCTCAGCTGCAGCATAGGTTGCAGCTGCGCCTCAGATTCAACCTCTGGGCCAGGAACTTCCATAAGCTGCAGGTGTGGCCATAAAAAATAAAGAGTACTTGTCAGATACTTTATCCTCACTTTGGGTTTGTTCAATGTTTGCTCACAACTGGAGCAAGGTTAGGCATTTTTGGCAAGAATATCATGAAAATGACATTGTGTTCTCAGTGGACTATATCATGGGGTTCATGATGTTGACATGTCTTGTTATTGGTAATGTTTTCTTGATTACTTGGTTTAAATTGGTTATCTCTCAGGTCTTTTAAATAAAAAAGCCAGTCAAGTAACTGTCTTTTCCTTTGTACCCATATAAACATCTTGGGGAAGATACTTTAAGTCTATGCAAATTCTGTTTCCCCTCAAACTTTCTCCCACTAATTTAAGCATCCGTCAGTGGATCTCATTGGCAACATTTTTAACTGTGGTATTTGTCAAATGGTGATTCTCTCTTATCCTCATTCCTTCTACATTTATAAACTGCAATTCTATTGTGTTCTTATTCATTTTTAACTCCCCTGCCAGTGCTTATCACATTGCTGACATACATCTGCCTCTATAAGTACAGATTATAGCACAGCAATTATGCTCTCAGACTGTACAGAGGCCTGATGCTAGCTGGCATTGCAACTGGACGAGTTAACCTCTCGGAGACTCATTTCCTCATTAATAAAACGAGGATGCTTAGCACATAACTCATTAGACTGTTGGGAGAATATTCAATTCATTCCTCATCAATTCATCACCCATTCTGGCACTGGGGATACCACAAACAAAAGAGGCCATTTTGACTTTAAGTCTCAGCAAGCCCAGTCCTAGGCATATATTTAGCAGAGCAGGGCTCTAAAATTGCTAAGTTATAATTAATAATTGTATAATTTCCTGGAAAATTCTGGACTCTTAAGAATTCAAAGGAGTAGTCAGATGCCATCCCTCACCAACCAGAGGTTTTTTTCTTTTTTTCTATTTTTTTCAGAGTTTCCACTAACCTGAGAAGAATCAAAGGTGAGCCCCATCCCCAACAGGTGTGAAATTTAAGTAATTAATTTTACCCCAACCCATCTGAATCCTAGGAGGGAAGCCCGATTAAAGCACAAGTAAAATCTTTAATGAAAGGTAAATGTTATCAGTTCTTAAAGGAGGGCTCTCCCTTCTCCCCACTACTCTCTTTAGGCCCCAGTCTATGGAAGGGTTGGATCGCCGTCACGTGGGCCAGAGGAAATATTTGAGGATGGAGAAAACTGTAGCTGGTAAATGTTACTGCTAGCTCTGGGAGGTGAGGCCTGCAAGGCTAATACCACTGTTCTGGAGCTTGGCAGGCCCCCCGGGGAGCACAGACATGCGGGCAAACCGATCACGCAAGCTGAGTCCAAATGTCACTCTAACATTTGCAGAGCTGTGTGTAACTGCTTAAGGAGAGGTTTCCAAGGAGAAGGTCAAGGATGGAAAAGCTGTTTGGGGAGCTGAAGGATGTATTTGAGAAGGTGCAGCCATTTTGTGTAGTATTCTTTTCCCTTCACATGAGCGGGTTTTGTTTTGTTTTAGATTATCTTGCTGGTGGTTGCTCATATAGACAGGCAATCCTTCAGGAGGGCTAATGCCAATCCCCTGGTCTGATTTTAGGGGGTAAGAAGAGATTATATATTCTTCTGAACTCTATATCAAACAGCTTTTATTGATTTTGTTTTCATTTTTACCTTTTAGGCGTTAGTTGGTTTTGACTGTCTATAACTGACCTTTGATATTTCAGAATTTAACATTCACAATTTTGACATTTTTCCCAAAGAGTCTGAATAGGTATGCTATGTGGTCATATATAATTTTAATCACCCCCAGTAAGAACAGGAAGTGCAAGAACTTAGTGAATAAACCTGGTTGAGCACTCAGCCTCCATGACCTCAGTGAGGCTAAGTGGTCTTTCATTTAATTTTCGAATGTTTCACTCGAACAAACAGAAATACTACAATAAACATCAGTGTACCTAAAGCTGGCTTTTCTTAACTCAAAAGTCTGGTGTATTTGTTCCAGATGCTTTTTGAAGAAATATAATATTATAGGAATAGATAAATCCCCTTTCTAGCCATCCCACTTCCCTCTCTTCCCAGAAGTAACCTTTTTACTGGAATGTTCATCACATCCAAGCATGTTTTTATATTCTTTCTATACATGGATCTTTACATAAAATATTTTAGGTTATGGGGCATGTTTGCAAACCTTACATATATAATTCTATACATACTAATGCATAATTTGCTTTTCTCATTCGAAAATATGACTTTGAGGTTCAACAGTGTTACATGCAGCCCTACTTTGCCTTGCTCCACTGCTAGATGGGGTTCTGTTGTATAAGATACCACGATGTACTTACGTTCTCTCTCATGATGACTGATTGTTTCTAAATTTTTTTTTTTTTTTTTTTTTTACATTTCACTGTTCCAACATACTTTCCAATAACTCTCAAAACATAAACTTGGAGTTCCCGTCGTGGCGCAGTGGTTAACGAATCCGACTAGGAACCATGAGGTTGCGGGTTCGGTCCCTGCTCTTGCTCAGTGGGTTGACGATCCGGCGTTGCCGTGAGCTGTGGTGCAGGCTGCAGACGCGGCTTGGATCACGCGTTGCTGTGGCTCTGGTGTAGGCTGGTGGCTACAGCTCCGATTCGACCCCTAGCCTGGGAATCTCCATATGCCGCGGGAGCGGCCCAAGAAATAGCAAAAAGACAAAAAAATAAATAAATAAATAAACTTGAGTTTCTCAAGAGTCCCTGCTGTGGTCCAGTGGGTTAAGGATCTGGTGTTTCTACAGCTGTGGTGTAGGTCGCAGCTGTGGCTTGGATTCAATCCCTGGCTGGGGAACTTCCATATGCTACAGGTGCAGCCGAAAAAGTGTTTCTCTAAAGCATTTACAGAGATGTACAATTATTAATCATGCTCAATTTCAATGCTAATCAAATATCATGCTCAATTTCAATGCTAAATCACATTCCAAAGTAGTTTCCTTATTTCACAGTCCCACCTCACAGGATATGAGGGTTCTCATTGTTCCTCCTCTTTGCCAATACTCAATACCATCAGCATTGCTAATTTTTGCTAATTTGGTGGTTTGAAGTAATAGTACCCTATCATTTGCATTCTCAAGATTACTAGGAAGGTTGTACATCCTTTACATGCTTACCATGCATTTTGGTTTGGCATCTATGATTTGCTTATTCATACCCTTTGTTCATTTTTGTGTCGGGTTGTCTTTCTTTTGATGATTTATAGGAGTTCATTATACAATTTATAATATCAATCCTTTGTAAAATTATTGGCACTCACTACCAATAACTTCTCCAATCTATGGCTTGTATCTTTTTTAAGCATGTTTTTCCTTAAACATAAGATTTAAACTTAATGGTCATGAAATTCATCAACGTTTTCTTATGGTCTGTGCTTGCTTTCTGGCTGTTAAGAAATCTTTTTCACATGCAGGTCAGAAAGGTATTTAACTTTATTTTCTTCTAAAATTTTTTAGGTTTTGCATTTTTAATTTAAATTTTTTAAATACTGTATTTTCATATTTTATATAAAGTCTAATTTCATTTTTTTCCATAGAGGTAACCAGTGATCTCAGCACCATTTCTGACCAGTGTGTTCACTGACCACTGGTTTGTAACATCAACTTGGTCATTCACAAATTTTACTTCATGAGACAGTTACTGAGCTCTATCCTGTCCCACACACCCATGTGTCTGTGCCACACTATCATAATTATTTTTTTTTGTCTTTTGTCTTTTTTGGGGGGCTGCACCCATGGCATATGGAGGTTCCCAGGCTAGGGGTCCAATCAGAGTTGTAGCCGCTGGCCTATACCACAGCCATAGCAACGCCAGATCCGAGCCACATCTGTGGCCTACAGCAGAGCTCACAGCAATGTGGGATCCCTAACCCACTGAGAGAGGACAGGGATCAAACCTGAAACCTCATGGTTCCTAGTCAGATTCATTTCCGCTGCGCTACGACGGGAACTCCTATCATAATTATTATGGGTATAAAATATATCTTGATATCTGGTAGGACAAGACTTTTTCTATTGTTCATTTTTACTTCCCCCAGAATTATTTTGGCTATTTTGGCCCCTTGCACTCACATACAAATTACAGGATCAGGTTCCATGAAAAACTCTGTTGGGATTTTAAATAGAGTTGGATTAGATTTATGGAACAATGATTTAGGGAGAATTGGTATCTTTATGTTATTGAGGACACTCATGAATATGATAGATATGGATGATTTATTCAGGACTTTATAATCTTCAATATATTTTGTCATCTGTCATTTTTTTCCATAAAGCTCATCAATCTTTTTAGATTGCTTCATAGCTCCTTTATACATTTTAACTGGTAGTTATAATTTTATAGAAAAGCTAATTAAGTTTATGTTTATCTTCTAAATCAACAACTTGCTGAAATCACTTTTAGTTCTAATAGTTGGCCTATGAACTTTGCACAAATAAGGGAAGTCAAGTATATTTCTCTCCAATCTTAATGCATTTGACTTTCCTTTCTTATCTACTGTTAGTTTCTCCATTTCAACAAGAAATAGAAATGATAGTGGGTATCCCTTGCTTTGTTTCTTTTTTTTTTTTTTTTGGTCTTTTTTTTTGCTATTTCTTTGGGCCGCTCCCACGGCATACGGAGGATCCCAGGCTAGGGGTCGAATCGGAGCTGTAGCCACTGGCCTACGCCAGAGCCATAGCAACGTAGGATCCGAGCCGCATCTGCAACCTACACCACAGCTCACGGCAATGCCAGATCCTTAACCCACTGAGCAAGGGCAGGGACCGAACCCGCAACCTCATGGTTCCTAGTTGAATTCATTAACCACTGCGCCACAACGGGAACTCCCCCGTTGCTTTGTTTCTAATTTGAATAAATATGTTGTTTGTTGTAGGTTCTTGATAACCTCCTATTATCAAGATAAAAAGTTCTTTTTAAGATAAAAAGTTCTATTCCAATCTAATTTTGTTCAGATTATTTTAATAATATATTGATTATATCAAATATTTCTGATTATTTAAATAATTTTCTTTTTCCTCCTTTATCTTTAATATCATTATTATCCTAATGAATTTCTTTATATCATCCTTACATTCCTAAACCCTCCCCGCCTTGTTCATGATGACTTTTCTAAGTACTGAATTATATTTGCTGGTATTTTATTTAGAAATGCTATTAGAAGCATATATTTACTGCACATACAGTTGTGCTTTGGAATGAAAGATATTATAATGGTATAAAATGGGGTGTTGATTTCTATCCATGTTGATTAGTTTCTGAATTACACTGATGTCTTTGTGGCAGGTGGTCTTACCAGTACAGCAGTCTCATACTTAGACTTCAGTTCCAATGGGTTTTATTTATTTATTTATTTATTTATTTATTTATTTATTTTTTGGTCTTTTTGCATTTTATTGAGCCGCTCCTGTGGCATATGGAGGTTCCCAGGCTAGGGGTCGAATCAGAGCTGTAGCCACTGGCCTACTCCAGAGCCACAGCAACGCGGGATCCGAGCCTCATCTGCAACCTACACCACGGCTCATGGCAATGCTGGATCCTTAACCCTCTGAGCAAGGCCAGGGATCAAACCCGCAACCTCACGGTTCCTAGTCGGATTCGTTAACCACTGCACCACGACGGGAACTCCCCAATGGGTTTTAATATTTAAAAGAAATATACCCAGGCACAATGCAAGTATGAAATAACTATGTATAGAAGTAATAAGGGAATTAATGTATAAATGAAATAAATGAAAGAAAGAAAAAAGGGGAGAGAAGAAAAAGGGAAAATTTCTCATGGCAAAATTTCAAAAAGTACTGATACTTTCAGGATAGCAGTTTGTTAAGAGGAAACAAATGAAAAACAAAACACTGGAGGGATTCGCTTTTACAGAATTCATCTTACATCAGTCTTGCTTCAGGAGGAAAGTCAGACTGCTCCAATATTTTGCTGATTCTTTAGAAATAAAGAGATCATTTGTTCATATAATCATTGACTGAGTCTGGATCACAAATGACTTCTCTGAGGAAGCAGCATTTGCCTGATGTCTTTCTGTAACTTGGGCTAAAGAAGGTTCTATTGTTTGCATCCCATGGGCCACAGCCTCTGGAATTCCTTTAGCCTTAAAAGCAATCTCAATGTATTAGACTTTTCTATTATTGAGGATATAGGAGGGATAAACCATTCTCAAAAACAGTTGAGATGTAGCATGTAAAGTAGATCCAGTGCCTTTCTTCTATTGACTCTCACATAAACTCTTCAATTATCAAGCTGAAAGACGTAACACTTGAGGTACTGAACTTTGTTTGATGTGACCATGCCTAACCCCAATTCAATCACTTCAAATATCTCTGTAAAGACCCTTTCAATCTAAAGCTCCCTTTTCTCCCTCTACAGGCACCACCTGATTTTGTGATAAGGAGTCAGTAAAATAATATCTAGGAGAAGGGGTTGTCATCATTTGGCCACTTGTGGCTATTTAGACAAACATGGTAGTTATTTCAGGATATATTTGAAGGAAGAATTGCTTAGAGTCCAAGAATGGAGATTCTAGCCTCAGAAATCAGAGTCTATATCTAAATACTGCCTGTGATTAGCTATGCCACATTCAAAAAGTTGCTTAAGCCTCGATTCCCCCACAAGTAAAACAGATGTGTGTAATATCTACCTTATATGGCCTTTATGAAGATTAAATAAAATAACACTTATTAAATATGTGGTACGGTGTGTGTACTATAATGAGAATCAACCTCTCTGCCAGATAAAATGTAGAGAGAAATCAAGATGCACCCATTGCACGGAAGTGAAGACTAACAAATCACTAAGCATGTGGCTAATGTTAGCTCTCTTTGGAGCCCCAAGGAAATGACAAGCATTAAAATATGGGACTGAAAGCTTCTAGAAGTCAAATCTTCACTCCTTAGTCTGTGCTGTGTCCCCATCTAAGTTGCTTTTTGTGTGCTGAAATAAGAAGATGGCCCTTAAATAACTGGAAGTGCAATAAATCTCTAAGGGGACCATAGTGAGGAAGAACAGGCAGGGACAGGGAAGGGGGGGGTCTTCTGTTAATAAGAATTAGGGATTTTATTCCAAGTCCAAGAAACCACAGAAGAGCTTTGAGCAGCAAAGGAACAGGATTTGATTTATACCTGTTTATGGATGACTTCCCTTGTGTCCTGGTAAAAAGAAAGCCTTAAACTAGAACAGTGATTCTCAAGGTATAGCTCCCAGCTCAGCAACATCAGCATCCCCTGGAAACATGTTACTATGCATATTATCAGGCCTCACGCAGGACCTCTTGAATCAGAAACTTTGAGAGGGAAACATGGCAAATTGTCAATCAAAGCCCATCTGATGTACAATGAAGTTTCAGAACTGGCCTCAGATCCTCCTTTCAGCTCCAAAGTTTAATGTTTCTAATCCAGTTAAGACCTGCATGATGCAGGGCACAAATCTTAGCTAATGAGCCTAACCATCTAGCATTTTCATCATCAACGTTTTGTTTTCCAGAGGAATTATCCAAAGAAAAACAACTACCTAGTGCGTGGATCTCATGCCAGTACATATTTTATATCCTGAGCCAAATATGTAATAAGATGAAAATGGATTAAATATAATGCCACACTGGCCTACAATTTTTTTACTCATAGTTATCAGAATGAATTTCCCTAAATCCTATATCCCTCTATGATTATCTGGCTGGGTTTATGGAAAATTATGAGACCCATTAGAAGGATTATATCTTTCTCTGTGTTATATAGCACTCTATACAATGAAGGTATTTCATCAGAGTGCAGAAAAGGCAGGACCCCTGAAGTTGTACAGCACTGAATTCAAACTGTGGTTTCACTACTGGTCTGAGAATCGGAGTCAAACTATGGGAAGGATCTGGCAGATAAATGGCACATTCAAATATAGCTGGCATTAACATAAAATATAACCACATGACTCTGTTCAATAAAATAGTTTTCATACTGTATTTTACCAGTCTGCCATCTTAGGTATGGGTACTTGACTCACTAAAATGGGTTTTGGGATCATATATAATACTGGTTCTTGGTGAGTCCCCAGTCTATCTAACATAATCTAATAACCAGTTGACAGAATCATTTTAAAATGAAGACATCAACATGGCCTTGTCAAACAAATCCAGGAATACCAAAATAAAGGATCTTGCCTACAAATTAAAAAATATACATATATATTTTATGATAACTAGCAGTTAACTCTTCTCTGCATCAGAGATACTTAATGACCTAGTAGCATATTCCCAACTACTCTACCCCACAATGACATGTAATTTCTCTGAACCAAAATACCTACTTGGAAATTATTTCTTTACTACTATGGGCCAGCTCTTATCCTACTAACTTGTATGGATGCTTAAGTCAATCAATCTAAACCTCATACATATGTACACAGTGCACCCCTAATGAGATGGTAAGAAGCTCTTAAGTACCACAGCTTTTGTTTCTATGTATTTCTCAAAAGAACTGAACATAATGCATTATACAATTATGTGTAGAATGAAAATGCTGACTATGAATCATGTTATTTGGAAAGTATATAGACTGAAAATAAATACAATCAGGAAAGGTACAAATGAATCTACTGATAATATTAAAGGAGCACAATGTAATAGTTAAAAGCATAGATGGTGAAATTACACAGAAAGCTGGAATCTAAGCTTGGCCACTTATGAGTTATTTAATATATCTTTTTGACTCTAAGGTTCCTTAAGTATAAAGTGGAAATAACAGTTATCTCCCTCAAAAAGTTGCAAATACGTATTAATGTACATGATGTTTAATACATAGAGATCAATATGTGATAGCTATTAATAATGGTGATAACAGATATTTATGGCATGAGATTTATTTAGGATATATTTTGATATTTGAGTTATACAACATGAAAAGAACTATTATTATCTGTAATTACTGGACTATTCTCTTTGTTCAGACACAGATATGGGCTGAATGAATGAGCTGATCTCATTTAGTTGGTATTAGATTTTTATGATTTACTAGTAAGTAACACATAATGGACTATTACACAGCCATTTGAAAATCATTTTAAAAGAACATTTATTAACATGCTAAAATTTAAGTGGAAAAAGATTAAAGTGCTATAAATGTAGTATGATTCAATTTTGTTAGAAATTATTAAATTTTATTTAGTTCATATATATGAAAGAAATACACTAAGGAGTAAAGCTTGTTAACTGTGAGTAGTGGAATTATGGGTTCATTACCACTGAGCCACAACAGGAACTCCAAACTACATGTATTCTAAAATAATTAAAAAAAGCTAAAGATTTAACAAAATAGGCAAGTGCTTATAATAAAATGTTATGGTTAAAAA
Organism: Sus scrofa; assembly: GCF_054392235.1. NCBI lineage: Eukaryota > Metazoa > Chordata > Mammalia > Artiodactyla > Suidae > Sus > Sus scrofa. The sequence goes on along the minus strand of NC_139389.1, from coordinate 112,819,000 downwards.
TCAAAAATATATGAAAAAAGCTAAGTGTATTCTCTCCTATGTATGGGAAAATGTTTACTATACTAAAATGTAAACTGTAGTTATTTCTAATCTAAAAATATGGGTAATAGTTATCTTTCACTATCTCTTTTTCACTATTTCCCAGTTTTTTTCAAAATGGGCATATGCTGATTTTGTTATTAATTAATATATATATACACACATATATATACATGCATATACATGTAAACATATGCACACACATATACTAACACATGCATATGTGTGTATATATTTATATATATATTTATAGCTAGCTATTTACAGATACCCCCCACCACAAGGGAACCCAGGTCCCAATACTTTATCAGAAATTGTCTCCCAACCAGCAGGGCTTAGGTTTCAGTCCTGGTATTTAACCATTATAATGCTGTGTGACTCCTGAGTCTTCTGAATAGAGTATCTGGCATGGCTAATTCCATATTTCTGGAAAATATCACAGAAATTAAGTAATAGCAGACATAAAACTGCAAATAAAATATTAAGAAACAAAAATATATAGCAGAACTCTTTATAAGAGCCAAGACACGGACACAACCTAAATGTCCAAAGACAGATGAATGAATAAAGATATGGTACACACGCACGCACACACACACACACACACACACACACACACACACACACACAGAGAGCGAGGAATATTACTCAGCCATTAAAAAGAGTGAAATAATACCATTTGCAGAAACATGAATGGACCAGAAACTTATCATACTAAGCTAAGTAAATCAGAAAGAGAAAGACAAATACCATATGATATTACTCACATGTGGAATCTAAAATATGATACAAATCAACATATCTATGAAGCAGAAGCAGACTCAGAGACACAGAGATTGCACTTGGGTTTCTGAGGGAGTGGGGAAGGGAAGGATTGGGTGATCGAGATTAGCAGAAGCAAACCATTATATATATGATGGATAAACAAGATTCTACTGTATTGCACAGGGAAGTATACTCAATATCTTGTGATAAGCCATAATGGAAAAGAATATGAAAAAGAATATATATGTGTATAAGTGAGTCATTTGCTGTACAGCAGAAATTAACACATTGTAAATCAACTATACTTCAATAATTTAAAAAAAAATTTAAAAATATATAAGTAAAATAAGTTATTATATGTAAATGGAACTTGGGGAGACACTGAAAATGATAATGTGTATTAACTCCATGGGGGAGATGTTCTAATGCACTGAGAAATGAAAAAAGGTAGCTCACACAAGAGTAAGGAGAGTGTGATTCTATTTTTGTAAAAATTATGCATACTTTAAAAAGACCAAATACTGAAACATATACAAAGAAGAAACACACACTCCTCCCCCAATAAACACACAAAAAACAAATTCCTTACTGCCTTATGCATAAAACATAAAAAGGAAATAAGAGTACATGGTGTATTAAAATTAACTGAAGAAAACCAACCTAAAACAAATAAATGTGTTTTGATTTTTCAGGCTTGTGAAGATGTCGATGTTGAGGAAGGGTGTCAAGCAGTAATTATAGCTTAGCAACAGCATACGAGCTGGATGCCTACAGTACAGGGCTTAATTGTGGTTCTTGACTGAAGCTTCTAACCCTAAAATAAACATTAAAAAAAAAAATGCCAAGTAAGGTCTCTAACCACAGGGAGGGAAGGAACTGAATTCTGTATTGGCTCCCTTATCCTGTCAGAGGTTTGCCCATCCCCAAAATGTACTTTTGCAAAAACATAATCACTAGGTCCTGGCTGGTAGACAGCTCCCTGCAGCAGGAGAGGCCTGGCTGACACTCACGTTCCCTTCCCTGTGCTCTGAGGAAGGCAGAAGAAAGAAAGGAGGGGAGCAGAAGTCTCACCTCTGCAACACTCCAGAGTCAGAGCCTTAGAATCTCCCCCAAGTAGTCCCAGGAGCAGCTGGGGGAATAACTGAGGTTGCAAGATTTTGTTATTGGATACAAATGAATATCGAGGGGAAAAGTGCCCACTTAGAGGACTTGAGTTTGTGTAACAGCTTTGCCCTTTACGATGTTACTTTGGGCAACTCCACTCCCCAAGTGCAACAAGCCTACTTTAATGAGATCATGATCATACAATACTTCACACTCTTCTGCTCAGTGTTTACTGTGGGCTGATGAGGGCTCCATATTTAGGAGAAAACAAGAACAAAACATGACCAAACATGAGTTGCAGAAATAAAACAGGAGATTGTAGAATTGAAAAATATTGCTCAAGGGTATAGGGAAAAGGACCTCCTTGAATGTTTAGGGATTGTTTTTCAAATGTCATCTTTAAAAATAGCATTTTATTTTATTTTTTAACATTTTTAAAAGATATGTTTAAATTTTATTTTTATTAGAGTATAGTTGATGTATAGTGTTATGTCAATTTCTGCTGTGTGTGTGTGTGTGTGTGTGTATTCTTTTTCTCATACTGTCTTTCATCATATTCTATCCCAAGAGACTGAATATAGCATTTTAACCAAAACTTTAAAGTGCCATAAGAAACTGGAGTTCCCCTTGATGCTCCTCCTCTCCAGTATCACCTAAAACTTTACAACTCAGCATTTATCTATTCACCAACAGCATCAGCATCCCCAGGGGAGCCGGTTAAAAATGCAGACTCTCAGGCCCCATCCTAGACCTACTGAATAGGTTTTTGCATTTCTACAAGTTTCCCACATGACTGGTGTGCAGATTAAAGTCTAAGAAGCTCTTACCTAAACCCCATCTCCTATTCATCACTTTTTTTTTTTTGTCTTTTTTTTTGCCATTTCTTGGACCGCTCCTGCGGCATATGGAGGTTCCCAGGCTAGGGGTCGAATCAGAGCTGTGGCCTCTGGCCTCAGCCAGAGCCACAGCAACACTGGATCCGAGCCGCGTCTGCAACCTACACCACAGCTCACGGCAAGGCCAGATCCTTAACCCACTGAGCAAGGCCAGGGATCAAACCTGCAACCTCATGGTTCCCAGTCAGATTCATTAACCACTGCGCCATGACGGGATCTCCCTATTCATCACTTTCAAGTGTCACCTAGGTTGGCCTATTTCTCTTGCTTTTCATTACCATTACTCAGTTTTGACCCAATTACTAGATGTTTTTTTTTCCCCAAAAAGTCACAACAGATTTACTTATTGACTCATTCTTTCCCTCATTTATTCACCAAATATTTACTGGGACCTACTCAGTACAAGGCCAAGTTTGAGTGCTCCAAGAAAATATTTTTACTTCGAAGACAGACAGCAGAGATAAGACTGAAAGCATGAATGGCTTATGGGGAATAGGCAGTGATTCCATTTTGCTGGAATATCCATGGTAATGGAAGGGGGATTAGAAACTTGGAGACCAGGATCGACAGCCCACAGTGGCCATCATTTGTCAACAGCAGTTTTCCCAAACTTTGTTCAGTGATGTAGCCATGCCATACATGTACCACATCTATATACATCCTGAATTCTCATTTACTTCATCTTTTTCTTTAAATTGACTCACTTCTTTCTACTTCATGTATTTGTACTTTAAATTTATACTCATACTAAAAATGGAAAACCAGTATCATTTGCTTATAGAAGTTAACTGTAAAAATAAGAATGGAAATAATATTAATAACATCTCTAAAGACTGAGCCTGAGGTTTGATTTATCTCTTTGCAAATAAGGGAAATTAGTAAGTGACGGGAGGGGTTAAAGACAAACAGACTTGACTTTTTCCTTGATATAATCAAACAAAAGGCACATTTTCTATTGCACTCAAGCCCCTCTGTGTTCTCATGCCCACCTGCAGGTGCTCCCCTCCCTAGAATCCACCCTGACACCAGCTGCCTATTTCTCCAAAACATGCCCAGTGCCTTCAAAGTCTGCCACTCTCACCTCCTCAATTCTGAGCAGGGTCAGCCCCTTGGGCTCTTCCCTCTCTACACCCTGAAGAGGCCATCAGAAGCATGCAACTCAGCAGTTAATGCTCATTCATCATGTCATGTGTGCTTGTCCTCCCTCTAAAACTAGGCTTTGAGCTCTAAGACAGGGATGGGCCCCTCTTTGGGGAGAAATAAATTTACATGGATGATGTTTAGTTTTGCACCCCCTGGGGAACCACCTAAATCCATCTGAGGTGTCAGGAGGCACTGAATAGCTTAGACATCGATCCCTCAAATTGCAGCACTAAATCCTCCTACAAAACCTCCCCAATAGCTGTCTTGCAGCAGCTTTCAAGAGGTGGTTTTCACTCCAGAGACCACAATCAAGCCCATTAGGGCTGGGGTTGCTGGCCTGACACCATGGTGCCTCCTCCAAAGGTGTTCAGCACAATTAGCAACCATGGCTTTACTTAAGTGGTACAAAGTGTTTACGAAGCTCAGGAGACTAGAATGAGGCGAGTATTAATGATAGCACAGAACCACAGGAAGGTTCTGTTAAAGGGCTGTCCACAAAACTGCACTGTTCTGATTGTTACCTCCTTTCTGAACGCATTACCTCTAACGATGAAAGTTACTGTTCTTTTTAGAGTGGAGCATGTTGGCCAGGATTCAGAACAGCTCGCTTCAGCACCTCCCCAAATTTGTGCACTTTTCTTAAGAGACATCTCCTTCCATCTCTCCCTCTGCACCCACCATGTCCTCTCCTTACTTTGTCCCTTCTCTCCAAATCTTCCTTGCCAATTTGCTTTAAAAAATATGGTATAAAATACACTAAATTTGAGGTAAGTCAGCAACTGAGTTCCCATTTGATTTGGACATTTATTCTTTGATTTAAAAACTACTGATGAACTACTGTTCATGCACTATAAAGGACAGTCACTTGAAGTCTTTTTAATTTCTTGTTTATCTAGAAAATAAAGTTCTCCGAAACATGTTTTTACTGTCAAATGCTCTTAACTATTTGAGTCATTTGAGGATGCCACGAAGAACTCACTCTGAGATGAATTACAACTAAATACACAGCACCCAAGTACTGGTTTCCCTGAGTCTAATCATGAGCTAAGCTGTGGAGGTGAACAGTGGGTGCTCTGGGACTAGCTAGTTCCTAGACTGTGATGATGAATTTTGGGTCAACTTGACTGGGTTTAGGAATACCAAGATAGCTGATAAAACATTTCAGGGTATGTCCCTGATGGGGTTTCCAGAAGGGATTAGAATTTGAATTGGTGAACTGAGTGAAGCAGACAATGGGTATGTAGATGGGTATCACTATATCCAAACACAGTCCAAATACAACAAAAGGTGTAGGAAGGGCCCATTTACTCTCTCTGCTTGAAGGGGTACATCCATTTCCTCCTGCCCATGGATATCAGCTCTGTTTCTCAGACCTTTTGGCCTCAGGCTGACTTACACCACTAGCTTTCCTGGTTCCTTGCAAACAGTAAATCATGGGACTTCTTGGACTCCTTAATCATGGTGTGAGACAATTTCTAAAATAAATCTCCCTAATCCAGTCATCTGTCGATGGACATTTGGGTTGTTTCCATGTCTTGGCTATTGTGAATAGTGCTATAATGAGATCCTGCTGTGTAGCACTGGGAACTATGTCTAGTCATTTATGATGGAGCGTGATAATGTGAGAAAAAAGAATGTACACATGTATGTGTAATTGGGTAACCATGCTGTACAGCAGAAACACATGTATTTGGGAAATAACAATTGATGACGATAAATAAATTAATTAAATCTCTCGGTAGGCATATGTGTGTTCATATTTATGTTTATATATGTGTGTGAGTGTATATATATATACATATGTATATGTGTATGTGTGTATCTCCTATTGGTTCTGTTTTTCCCAAGAACCCTAATACTTACACCCAACACTTAGCAGTGCTATGTGGACCTGAATGAATTCTTTTTTTTTTTTTTTTTTTTTTGTCTTTTTTCAGGGATGCATCTGCGGCATATGGAGGTTCCCAGGCTAGGGGTCGAATCGGAGCTGCAGCCCCCGGCCTATGTCAGAGCTACAGCAACGCCAGATCCAAGCCACATCTATGACCTACACCACAGCTCATGGCAATGCCAGATCCTTAACCCACTGAGCAAGGCCAGGGATCAAACCCGCAACCTCATGGTTCCTAGTTGGATTCGTTAACCACTGAGCCACGAAGGGAACTCCTTAATGAATTCTTTATTGTTTTAAGCCACAGTTTACTCAACCTAGAATAGATTTACAAGGAGATCCTGCTGAATAGCATTGAGAACTATGTCTAGATACTCATGTTGCAACAGAAGAAAGAGTGGGGGAAACCTGTAATTGCAATGTATACATGTAAGATAACCTGACCCCCTTGCTGTACAGTGGGAAAATAAAAAAAAAATAATAAAATAAAATAAAATTACCCAGTGATGTGATAAGGAAAAAAAAAAAGAGGATGTTAACACAACACAAATCACAATGTTGTTATAGGAATGAACATCTTGATAGCAAAGCCCATCACAAGTAGTGTCAATAAATCCTGCTGTTACTACACCTGTACACATACATATCTCTTGGCAATGCACACATACCTGGAGATGTCCTGCTTGTTCATCACTTGGTAATAAAAGTAGATGAGAAAATCCCAAGTTCCTCTTCTTTTTCCCTATGGGCCAAAACCTGTGATGCCACATTCCTCTATCCCTAAGTCCTCTATTCTCACCTTATGCTTCAGCTGACCTGGGCACCAGTCAACCACACAACAGACCCTATAGTTTCTTACCTCTTTGCCTTTGCGAACACTGTTTCTGCCCCTAGAATTGCTATTGCCCTCCCATGGTCACCTCCTCAGGAGCTTCGTCATCTCCCTTTTCTAGATCTCCACTCAATTGCATCTACATTGTACTCATTCTATTCTGCCTTGCAGTGTAATTATGTGTGTCCTTGTCACTACTGAATGCCCCTGGAGTCTTGCCTTGGGTTTAGTGTAATTCATGGACATGAACTCTGCTAAAGGAGGTAGGCTTGGCCAAGGGTGAGCTCTTAAAACAACTGGGACATTCTGATCACATAATCGATCTTTGAAGTGCTTGTCCCTAGAAAGAATGCCTGAATTTCAATCACAGGGTAGCTCAGAAAGAGACGCTAATTAGGAACTGTCGTGGGTTGAATGGTGTCTTTTAAAAAGATACGTTCACATCCTAACCCCCAAAAACCTATAAATGTGACCTTCTTAGGAAATAATGTCTTTGAAGATATAATCAAGTTAAAATGAGATCATACTGGAGAGGTCGGCCCTAATCCAATGACAAGTTTCCTTACAAGAAAAGGGAAATCTTAGCACAGAGACAGTCACATGCAGAAGATGAATGCTGTATGAAGATGGAGGCAGAGGCTGGGGTGCAGCATCTATCAGCCAAGAAATGACAAGGATTCCTGTCAAACAGCAGATGCTAGGAAGAGGCAAGGAAGGACCCTCCTCTAGACCCTTCGAGTCTGACCCCAGCCAATGCTAGCATTTTTTCACCTCTAGCCTCTAGAACTGTGAGATAATAAACTTCTATTGTTTTAACTCGCCCAGTTTATTTAAGTATGCTATACTTAAAGTGTAAGTAATTGATAAAGTAATCATTTACCATATTCCCCATGGCTCAAAAGATAATATTCTACCCGAAGTGTATTTTTCTAAAATTATATGAGTATATTATTACATATTGTATTTTTGAGATGGTATGAAATAGATTTTATAATTATAGAATTATTTTATAACTATATTCTATATATAATTATATTTCATAATTATATTCTAAGAAACATCTCCACAGGTCACAACCTTGAAAGTAGGTGAAACAGGTCCATAAATACTTATTTAAAAACTATTTATATATTCTGTTCCATAGGCTAGTCACCACCCACAGTGTCCAGGGTTAAAATAAGGTTACAGATTGAACAACATTGGCTTGGAGGTTTTCTGGCACGTAATTTCCACTTCCCTGGATCAAATGACTACAGCCAAATATTATCATTCTAGTTCCAAACTGTTCCTAAAATATGTAAATACTGATTACATGCTTATGATGCACCTATGTCATACCAGACCTTCTAATGGTAGGAAATGTATTCAAGTACAGTTTCTTTCTATAGTGACCTATTTACATATATTTGTATGTACTTATATATAAATAGATTTCATATACACCTTTTCCTCCATTTCGACCAATAAAATAATCTTTCCTTGTTTCTTATTCTGTAGAGATCTGTTATGCAACGAGAAGAAAAAGGTCCTGCTAAAATTGCACTTCCTACATAATGCTTTCCACTGATAATCCATGACTAAGGATCTCTATTAAAACAAATGAGCCTTAGATCAAGAGTAGGTCTCTGTCATCTTATAAGAACTTTTTCTTATACAGAGCATTTTGTTTTTCCTCTAACTTAAATTGAGCCCAAGGACAGGCACAGGGTGTTCTTCTATCTCTTATAAGGCTTACAATATAATGAGAATAATAGCATTCCTAGTAATTCACACAATCATGAAGGCCTGATGAATGCTCAGCACATGGAGAGGCAAGCAAAGAAAAGCAAATATTGCCGGAGAAATAAACTGATTCACAGATTCATCTCTCCTTCCCAAGAGAGTCAAACTCAGAGTTTCTTAGTTGTTGTGTTAGCAATTTCTCTAGTTATACAATTTACACTCTTTTTTTCCTTTGTAAGCATAATTGTGTTCTATTGCATTGTCAGCCGGCTGATTTTCATGTTTTTCTCTGATGTTTCCTATTAGGGAACAGAGTAAAGCATACATTTTATACGTGGAGATTTCTGTTAGTTCCACATGAGTCGTTGTTGTCCTGACTAAAGGTGCCGGTGTGTTAAGGACCTTAGGCACTGAGCTGAAATCACATCACTTTAAACTCTGCTGGGCAATCCCTTGCCCCGAACCCATCAGGATATACAATATAGTTTAGGGATGGAAAATAGGTTTTATAACACCTGCTCACACTGACCACTGCCCTGCAAAGAATTCTGAGACTGGGTCTGGGCCCATGGGAAACAAACGCCCTGCAACGGTTGTCTTTGCCTACACTGATGAGGAAGGTGAACATGGCTCACACTTTCCCAAGTATTGCCATCTCATCTCTGATTTCTCGGGGAAGATGAGAGGAATTTCACTGAAACAATCAGCAGGAGGGCATGCTGTGGGTTGTTGCACTTTGAAGGTGTAGCAGGAGAAACTATGGTGACCCTCAGTGACTCTCCACACCACTAGGAATTCACACCTTGGTGGAATTCCCTCCCCACATGTGAGTGGAGCCTGTGACTTGCTTCTAACCAACAGAACACAGCAAAGGCGATGAGCTGTCACTCCTGTGGGACACTGACATCCAGTGTCACAGTCAACTTCAGAAACATGCTAGGGTTGCTCTGCATTCACAGCTGGCAGCTGGTGTACAGGTCGGCTGCTGCATGAGATGTAGAGGGAGGAATGCCAGGAGATTAAACCCTCCTTGAGAACAGAAAAAGGAGCCCCTTGCAGCCAAGGGAATCCCTACTGCAGGCAGAGCTGCATGCCCCATGGTGAGAACTGGGGACCTGAGAAGCTCTCTGTCTCTCTCCTGGAGCTTCAGCTTCAAAGCTGTCTACTATTCCCCTCTGTATGCTTCTCTGTCCTCTGTCATTAAAGGAACTCAATACCTTCAGCTGAGCCTGTTGACATCTTTCCATCAATCATGCAACCATCCCATCGTCACAGCCATATACTTTTTAAGGTTGAATTTCCCTCTCTGCAAAATAAGGATAATATTCGTATGTACCTATGGGTTTATTTATTTTTTACTCACATATTTATTGAGATTAAAGGAGATATTTCTGATAGAGTCCTTAGCATAGTACTTGGCACTTACCTATGGTTATAAATAGAAGTATAATTATATTATGTATCATCTATAAGTCTATAACAACATATTCTATTTGTAATTAAAAATACTTAGGAGTTCCCACTGTGGCTCAGTGGTTAACGAATCCAACTAGGAACCATGAGGTTGCAGGTTTGATCCTTGGCCTTGCTCAGTGGGTTAAGGATCCGGCATTGCCGTGAGCTGTGGTGTAGGTCACAGACGTGGCTCGGATCCTGAGTTGCTGTGGCTCTGATGTAGGCCGGTGGCTACAGCTTCAATTAGACCCCTAGCCTGGGAACCTCCATATGCTGTGGGAGCGGCCCAAGAAATGGTAAAAGCACAAAAAAATAAATAAATAAAAAATAAAAATACTTAAATAGTATTTTTATTTTTCTGAGAATCTAGCAAAATACCACACACTTTATATATATTATCTCAAATGTTTACAACAATACTTCAAGGTATGCAATTATTGCTTCCTTTGAATATTCTAGCTATAATTATACATAGAAGTACAATTATATTATATATCAGTATTATGTAAATCTATAGCTATATATTATATGTAAATATAAATTATAATTATATTAATAATTATAAATATGTAAATAGTATTTTCTTTTTCTGAGAATCTGCCAAAACATCATACACTTTATGAATATTATTTAAATGTTTACAGCAACACTTTGAGGTATGTAATTATTACTTCCTTTGAAGATTTATGGAAATGAAATCTCAGAAAAACAATGTAATTATGCCAAGATCACCCAGCTAGTTAGTTATAAAGCTGGATCTGAATGTAGGTTTATTTTTATTCCCTTCTTTCTTTAAAATTAAACCTCAAAGAAGTCTGCTCCCAAACATGTGCTGAGGCTCCTAGTAAAGAATGTTATTAATATAGCAGATCAGCAGCAAAGGGGACAGAGCTGCCTTTAATCCACACTCTGATGGATATTTTGGGTTTTCATGAATGTTGAGGTTCCTTGGCAATGACACTGCATTCCCTTCCACTCTTACACCAACACACACCAGCACTCCCACCGTTATCAGCTTTCACTCCACTGAACTAAAGCTTATTTATAAAATTAGCCATCAAGGAGCAGAATTTGGGACATCACAGAAGGCTCTTCCACATCCATCAAGACCCAGTTCAGATGCTACTGTTCTTCTGAGGCCTTCTCTGACTTAACCCGATAGTTGACCCTCTTTGTTCTGAATAACCATAACACTGGGGCAAGGTTATGTTTGAGCACTTAATAATTAGTATTTTTAGAGCTAAAATTTATTGAACATTTAACTATGGAGCCAGGCACGATTTTCTAAGTGTTCTTCATGCCTTAGCCCATTTAATCATATCCTGAGAGATAAATAGTATCATTACCCTCATTTTTCAGCTGAGGAAGTGGACTGACATTTATAACTCGTCTGTTCTCCCATCTCTTGGACTATGAATTTCTTCATGGTACAGAATGTGTCTCACCCACCTCTGTTTTCACTCGGCCCCCAAGTGTTGAAATCTCCAATGGGCTAAGTGACAGACTTATCCTTACAAAAACTATCTAGTTGGTACCAGTACTGATTTCCACCATTCCAGTGAGGAAACGGAGGCTCGAAAAAATAAGGTAACTTTCTCAGATGCAGAGTCACAACTGGTCTTATATCTGTCTATTCCTTCACTCAACTCTGTTTCTTGTGTTGTGTATAAAAACGAATGTTTTTCAACTTTATAGATAGAATGGATAGAATTCTAGGATGAATGAGTTGTGCATTTTGCATTAGGTGGCAGGCTCAAAGAGGTGTGTTATATGTGAGAAGAGAAATTCAAAGCCACCAACCTACCAAGCCTTCCTAAGAAGACAGGCTTGGTCCAGTGTGGACAATGATGCATTTATAGGAAACAGACCTTTGGGAATCGCTCTTCAGGGGTTAAGAGAATGGACTTTGGAGTAAGATAGATCTAACTTTGAATTGTTTCTGCCACTTTCTCTATGCAAGACCTGAGGCTAGTCACCTAAACCATCTGAACTTTAATTTCTCTATCTAAACAATGAGGATAGCACCCCCACCAACTTGAGAGAACTGTTATGAGGATTCCAATGAGATAATATGCAAAAAAAAAATCTGAATAAACTCTACATGCCATTGTGTCCTTGTTCTCTCTCAGGGCTTATAACAAACGCTATCCAAAACGTGCCCAGTGGCACTCATTTCTCACATGTCTATACACAGATATTCCTAAGAGTAAGTCCCATGAAGAACAGCTCTTCCTTAATCCTGGTTAATTCTTCAAATGAGGCCCCAATGTGTATTTTATCAGCAGCCACAGACTGTCATTAACAAAATGATTTTTTTCAAACTGCCATGCTTTATTTCCAGTTTTGTCACCCTAATACGGGTTTAGATAGACAAACACAATACAGTAAAAGTCCAACCTCAGTTGTGCTCAGATCTGATACTGCCTCCCTACCCAAGATGAGGAATAAAAGCAAGATGAACAAAAATGTCACTGCGTTACACAAGCTAAATGTCTCCAACGAGACGGATGGACTGCACAATCCTCCTGGAAATCAGAGCCCCCCTTGCAGTCATGAAGCTGCCTTATTTCATGGATAATTCCTCAGATTTTCTAATGGGTTGTGACTTTCACACTCGCAGGGTATTGATAACTCAGGAATCATTCTCTTGACTTTGTTATCAGCATAAGTCCAAATACTACTCGGATTAATTCCATTTTCTCAGACAAAAGAGTTTTTTCAGGATTACCAGGTCTTTGGAAGACAGACACATTGCCTGTGGTCAAGAGGGAGAAGAATGATATTAAGGGAGTTGGGTCCATTTTTTTCTTTTACTATAGCTGAATGCTCAGTGAAGGTGGTTTTTCATGATTAGCTTCCCCCCAGTTCCAGATAGGGCATTCTAGGGTAATAATATAATGAAATGCACTGAAATACCTTCAATTTATAGGAAACACAGGTTGCTCAGAAAATTCCAAATACACTATTAAAGTGATCCAATCTGCCGTGTTTGGTAACCAGAACTTTAAAAAGCAAAGGACATAGCAGTCAATAATCAAGACCCTGTCAGAACCAGATATTTCACCTACTCTTTTCCAGGCCATGATACTTCTGCTTCCTCAGGCTGAAACCCCACTCAGAAAATTCTAACCCTTTCCACTTCCACGAACATGTCATCCATTTAGTCTCGACTCACTCCTCTAAGAGCTTATGAGAAAAACCTGGGGACAGTTTTTATTTAGATTGCAATTCACCATATGTAAAATATAGCAGAGATGATCTGAACAGACCTAGACAAGGACACAGTGATGGCCGCTGATAACACACAAACCAAACAAAGCTCAAGCTCCTTAGGCTGGCTCCAGTCAGCTTTGCCAAATGTTTGTTGAAGTCCTGCCCTGCACAGAAACCCATTTATCACTAATACATTGTTGGTATTTCCTCCTCTGTGTCATTGCTTTTGATATTTCCCCTCCCTGCAACAGTTTTTGTCTTTTATTTGACCAAAGGCAAAAGGTATTCATTCATTCATATATATATATACATATATATAATATATATATATATATATATATACACACACACACATATATATACACACGTACACACACACACATAGCACCTACTATGTGCCAGACCACCAGTGAATAGATACATCTGCCCACTTAAAACAGGATGGTGTGCAGGTTAAAAATGCAATCTCTAGATCCACACCACCTGGGTTAGAATCCTGGCCTGGCTTTCAATGTGTGATCACTGTGTGTGGTCTTGCACAAGGAGCTTAATTTTTCTGTGCTTTAGTTTTCCTCTGTAAAATGGGGATTCTAACGGTATGTACCTGCAGAAATGCCATGGGTCTTAAATGAATTAACAGCAGCCATGGGCAAGTGCTGATAGCCAGTAAGCACTCAGTAACTAGGCTGCTATCACAATCAAACTGCTTATCCAGGTCCAATACCTTTCTTTCAAGGCTGAGCTGGAGTTCTAGCCCTCTGTGAAGCTTTCTCTTGACTGCCTCAGCTCAGGGATTTGTATCCTTCCTTCTTTCAACAAACATTTAGTCCCTGGATGGGAAACAGGATTTATCTTCTATGTCAACCCTGATCAATAAATGATGACTGCCTAGAGTCAGGGTTAAGAAGCAATGTGAGGCCAATTCCAGAATCTCCGGGGGTGAGGGGAGGAGTTGTATGTGAAGATTGATGAGTGATGTGTGATAAGAATTAAGAAAGGTCGTGTGTCAGTGCATATCTGTATATCTGCATAACCAAAATCATTTTCTCCTCTGCTTCCTATAACCTTAAGGTTATCTTTGGGCAAATTAACTTATCTGAGCCCCAGATTCCTCATTTGTAAAACTACTTTTAAGAGTAGTATCTTTCAGTATTGTTGGAAATATCCAATCAGATACTGCATATAAAGCACCTAGTTAGAAGGTGGCCCATAGTAAGAACTTATTTCGTGGTTTTTTTAATTATTATAAGCTATTATCACCAATTGGTATACATAATTCCAAATGGGTACTGATTTACACAAGCCTTAGAGTGTGAGAATGGTAATGCGCTGCCCGTCTCCCCAGGTAAGTCACTCTCTTGTGGGCAGCAGCCCTCCGACTCTCACATGCCTGACCGACCCCTGCTCTGGCAAAGCAGACCTTCAAAGTCACCTGTGCTGCAGGTGACGCTGAGTGAGAAGCTCTTTTTTCCTCTACCCAGTTCAGGAAATTCAAAGCTGTGGGTGGGGAGTGAATGAAGTACTGAAGGCCGCCCCCCCTTTCCTGAGCCAAGATTGCTGCCTTGCTGGTACACAGAAAGCAAAATGAAAGAAGCTCAAACTGAATACTAGATGGGTTTCTCCTCAAGGGAAAATCCGGGGCTATCCTTCTTTGTGAAGGATGCGGCTCAGGCCGCAGTTCAGCAAAGCTAAGGTTTTGCATCCCGCTGCTATAAGCTTTATGCTAAGTATGCTGAAATAAAGCAGAAAAGGATGGAGTGACAAAGTAAATCCTGGAGGCATAAGGGAGTAGGCACTGGAGCATTCACGGAAAATGACACATTTAACAGTACAGTGCTGTTAGGAGACCATTTGAGGCAGCATAAGAAAAAAAAAAAAAAAAAAAAAAAGATGGAGCAGCCCCAGGTGGAACTTAAGAGAGTTACTGAAATGCATAACCTGGAACGGCCCTTCACAGGCCCACCAAAAGCCAAGAAGAGGTTGCAATGCTTGAGCCATCCATCAGTAAAGAATAAGGCACATATTTTTTAGAAAGCCATTTTCCAAAGAAGGCATTGCCTATTTCAATAAAGAATGAGCTTTCAGGTTTTTTAGGCTCACGTCTGGGAAGCACCACTCTCAGGGGTCATTGGTCATGTGTGCCATGGTTGGATGGTTTTGCAGTACCTTTCCCACATTTCCCAGGGCACAATAATGACAGCACTTTTAAGGCACTACTTCATTTTAAATGCACTATGCAGAGTAGCCCCATTATTTACACAAGCAAAAGAATATGTTCATTATACAGGTGAAACACCCAAGGCTCACGTAGATTCACTGACCCGAGATTACACAACTATAAAGTGGCGAAGAAGTGTCAGGTTCACCAAAGTCAAGCCTTAGTGCTGCTTCCCATGACCACGATCATCGACACAGCCCTGATCCACGATAGACCAAGTTCATTCTCCAGTGGTCAGTCAATTTCTCACACATCTTCCAAGACTTGAGGGAAAGGGAGCAAGAATAGGATGCTTTCCTGAGAACAACTATTTCCTACAAATATCATAAAAGTTTTCAATGGATTTTCAACTAATATCCTAGTGCTTTCACTTAAAAATAAACATTTTATTTTGGAATCATTTTATTTTATTTTTTAATTATTTAAATAATTTAAATATATATATATTTAATATTATATTAATACTATATATATAAAATTATATATATATAAAGCAACTTTAGCTGACACAGCAAAGCTAATTTTCCAATGTAGAGTAAATACAAAATATAACAGACATCTACTGGGAAGAGAAAACAGTCCATTAAACATTCAAACAGCCACAGCTTTCCCTTCCACCATGTCTGACAACCCACCAAATGAAAAACTAAAGAAGAAAAATGGGAGTTGTAAGAACTTAGAAGAAATGTAAATAAGATTTTAATCAGTCCTTCACATGGACTAGTTGGTGGCACACCATCAAACATTCTCATCCTGGAGCCGGTATCTATATATAGCTGTTAATTGTGCAAATTCTCCAGTTCCTCAATGCCATGAGTCCAAACCAGCTGCCAAGTACAGCTGTTAAAAAAAAAAAAAAAAAAGGCGATTTTCAAAAGTAGGAGCAAGGGAAAATGTCATAAATGATTTAGACAAGTAAACACAACCAAACTTTTATTCTATGTTGAATCATTTTGAAGTGTTGAATGTGGAACTAGTTTCCTCAGGATATTGTACTTCCCACACAAATGCATGAATATTGTCCAGGGTGGCCAATGGCTTTGGGCAAATAATTCAATGGGAAATAGGATGCCTCCAACATTTTAATTGCTACAAGCAGCCTTGTGAGAAATCGCTCTCATAATTTTCATGTCCAAAAACATCATGCAAATGCATAAAGCAATCTATATTTTCCAACTGGAAGTATTTTGCCCTCATCTGATTAACATTCTCTTGAAGTACATTACTGCCCAGTTAGCAGTTTATTATAAAAACGTGCATGCATACAGAATTTACACAAAACAACAGATAGGTAGACATATAAACACTGTGAGATCGCTGAGAACAGTGCTCATTTGGGTAACCCCAAGAGCACCTAGTATAGTGTACTCAATAAACTCTCGAGCAAAGAAGGAAGCGAAGCAGGCTTATTTTCAGGTTGGGCATCATCATCTTTGCCCTATCCTATCCCTTAAGATAGCAACATAATCTATTCAAAGATGTTTTGTACCTACAGCTGTCACATCTTCAATATTTCCTCCAAGGAGAAAAACGGTAAGTTCCCTGGACATGCTTAGCAGCCACCAGAATTCCAAAGCCTCGCTTTTTTTATGTAAAATTGAAACTCTTGCTTTTAAAAGTTGGTTTAAAAAAAAAAAAGTCAAATGATTTCCTTCGTTTATCTTCTAAACAACTATTAATTAAATATCTAATATGTGCCAGATCGAAAGTGAAGAAAAACAATAACAAACGCAGATTCTGCTTTGATGAAATCAACAGCCAAGGAGTCCCCCTGCCCCAAAGACATCAATTAAAGGACACTGGAACAATGGTTCTAGAATGCACATACACCGGGACCATCTGGACATTTGGTACAGCATGGACTGCTGAGCCCTGTCCCCAGAGTCTGTGGTTCAGTAGGTCTGGGGTGCAGTGGAAGGAACTGTACTTGCAACAAGTTCCCTGATGATACTGATGCTGCTGAGGCGAAGATCACATTTTGAGAATCACTTTATTAACAAAGTAGAAAGTTATGATTTTCCTAAGCGGCAATGGGGAGCTATGTAGAATTAGCAGAACCTATAATGAGGAATTTGATATAGATAGGGAAGATAGAGATGGCTTCCCAAAGCAAATGACTTATGAACTGAGATCTGCGTTGTTAGAGAAAATACATGAAAAGAGTAAAGAAGACAATTCCAGGCATCAGGGACAGCATGTGACAAATCCCTGTGGGCAATGGAACAGGGGAAGAACTGGGGACTGAAAGAAGGTGGTCTGTGTGACCCAGAGGAGAGCAGAGCTGTGCCCAGAACCAGGGCTGAAGAAAGAAGCAGAGCCAACTGGAGCAGGGCCTCACAGGCCCACCACAGCTACATCTTATCCTCTGAGCCTTGGGAGGCATGGAAGGTGGCTGGTAAGTGATGGGGTGACATAACCAGATCACTCAATCTCTGAAAAGTTCTCTGACTTCCTCGAGTGAATGGATCACTGTCACACCATCAGTGCTGAATTTCTCTCATTTGGATCTTGGCTCTGCCAATTACAGCCGGAGCATCACACACCATTCCGAGCATCCGTTTCCTCACCTGTAAAATACTAATGATAACTCCTTTCTAATAAGTTTGGTGAGGACTGACAGAAATAATCACATACAATACTCAGACCCATGTCTAGCACAGAGAAAACACAATTTTTTGTTGCCAGTAGCACCATTATTCACTGAGACCCAACCTCCCCCAATGCTATATCCACAAGGGCAGGAGAAAATAGATTTTAACTTTCTTAAAAGCCCGTTTAGGTAACATATCTCACTGTAAAGGTGACAACAGCTTAAACCACAAAGGAAGAGAGGAGACTCTCTAAATAGCCCCAAACCCAGACAGTTTAGCGTCCACGAAATTAAGAACTTAATGCTAGAAATCAATATTGCTCCCTGCCCCAACCCCAAATATTAATCTCCAAAGATTCAGAATTTTTTTTTCCTGTTTTGCTCACTGTTGTATCCCAGGTTCCTGGAGAGAGTCCGCCATTCATTTCTTAACTGCTGAGTGGAAATGAAAACACTTCCAGGTTGTTAGGGTTGGGTTGGGTTTGGAGATTGTTCCCTCCTCCACCACCACCAAAACTCAGCCTCCTGATTCTCCTTGGCTTCCAGTCATTTAAGGAGAGAGGACGTGTGAGTATGCTGTCTCTGAAGTGATGGCTGGGGTCACTGTATCTAATGGCACAGTCTCTCTAAAAGCAGCCTAGGAGGGCTTGGCTGCCTTGAATGCTGAGTCCATGTCCAGCCTGGGAATGACAGTCAGGACATTCTCTCCTTGCCTGCCTCCTGCTCAAAATTCTGTTAAAAAACCTTTAACAGCTTCCCAGTGTCCTTAGAATAAAGCTCTATAAGGTCCAGGCTTACAAGCCCCGGTACGAATTGACCTGGCCCACCCATCAAGCCTCATCTCCAGGCTTCTGCCCATACTGTGCCCTCTGCCCGGTATCTGGTACACTCTTCCAGCCCCTACATCTGTCCATACTTCAAGTGTCAAAGTAACATCTCTTCTTCCAAGAGGTGATCTCAGGGTTGAAGAATCCCCACAGAGCCCAGCACAGGGATATTTATTCAAAAACACCTTCCCTATAAATTCCTTAAGAAGGGTTCCTGGTTTGCCTTATACTCTACTCCACCCCCAGTGCCTGGGGATTCTAAATAAATACTCATCCAATGACATTATCACGCTCCTTTCACAAAGCCAAAACACAAGCACACAGGCACACAGTTCCTAAGGAATGTCACAAACACCCACCTGTTACTTGCCTCTGGGGACTTGAGTTTCTACACAGATGGTTCCCAGACGCTGCTGTGGGTCCAGGGGGCCACACTTTGGGGCAAGGTCCTCATCCCTGTAGAAGCTTCCATGGCCCTCTCCTCCCTCCCTCCCCACTTCCATCTCCCCAGGGCAGGCCCACACTCCCCAGGAAGCAGCCAGCAATGAAGGAAGAATGAAGATCCCCTAATGAGTAGGGAGGGGTTGCCGGAACACATATACGTCCAGGACTTAATGAAACACTCACAGCTCCTTCACCCACTTTCAGGAACCTAATGTGGTCTAGTAACTGTGATTTTCAATGAGCACTGGTTATAAAAACAGTGACAGAAGTCGCCGCCTGCATGAAGTAAGAGGATGAGGCAGGAGGGGGCACCAGGAGGCACATGAAGGGAAAAAAGGAAGAAAAAAACAGCCAGACTCACCCTCTGAGCGAGTCTATCCCACAATGTGCATCCCCACACTGGGGCGACTTTATAATTAATTAGCTGTAAACAGAATCTATCCCTAGGTGAAAAATATGCTCTGCTTCCTTGGCTCAGAGCACCCAGGATGCTGTGGAGAGCGGCTGACTTCCCTTTAACACCTTAAACTTGTCAAATTAACTCAAGCATCTTCCAAATCCCTATTTGTAGGATCTTCTGGGTCACAGAAACCACAATGTAGACATTAATTATGAAAATGCAAAGAATGTATTACAATTAGAAAAAAGGAATGAGCTTAATGGGTATTATAGTCAAAGCTGAGGATTTCTTCTTTTTCTTTTTTTTTTTTTAAAGAGGCTTCAGAGAGCCTTCCAGCTCTTACTGCCTCTCCTCATGTCAAGGTGCATGACAAAACAGCCTCCCCCATCTCTGTAGGAATTGTGCCTGTCATTCTTAATGTCAGTTTAATATATATTCAATATAGTAAAACAGTCATGGTGGAATTTTGGAAAACGATTCCACCGGGAGTCTTGAGTAATGAGCTATCAAGAGAAATTGGAAGAAGGGTCAGCATTGGTTACTTGAACTCCGGGAACTCTGGCCCTCGAAGAGAAGAGGAAGCAACCTGAGCTTTTAAAGTCCTCAGCCTTTACCAATATGAAGAGACATGAAAATACAACGAGGCAACTGGAAAAGATGCTTTGGGCTTATACCTACACAAAAGCCCTATGGATTAAAGCCAGCAGCCCTGAACAATTTCTAAGAGCAGAGATGGTGAATTCAGATGGAGACAGAATAGGTGAAAATGTTGCTCTTTTTTTTGTCTAATTCTTCTGGGTATTTCAAGGCCTGGTTTCAACACAGCTTCTTCAATTGCTTTATCATTATAGCTTTACTTTTCTTCTTTTTTAATGGCCACACCAGCAGCATATGGAGGTTCACGGACTAGGGATCAAATTGGAGCTGCAGCTGAAGCCTATGCCAGAATCACGACAGCACCAGATTCAAGACACACCTGCGAGCTACACCATGGCTGGCAGCAACCCACTGAGAGAGGCCAGGGATCGAACCCGCATCCTCACAGAGGTTCTTAACCCACTAAACCACAAGAGGAACTCTGTATCATTGTAGCTTTAATAACTTTGGGTCAGCACAGGCCATATCACAACACAGAGAGAAGCCCTGTTGGCTGGCAGAGAATGATACATGCAGACAAGCCCCAGGGCCTGTGACACCATCTGCTCCTGAGAGTACACAAAGAGACAGCAGAGAAATAAGCACAGAAAAACAGGAATTAAAACCCAACTTCATCAAAGAGTAACCCAATCTGAAACACAGACCTGAAAACGTTCCTCAGATCAAGTGATGGGTGAGAGCCAAGTAGAGAAGGTACCTGGCTGAAGTAGCCAGAGATCAGTAATTCAGCCTAATCTTAGGGCAAGGAGCTCACACCTACAGAGGATTTTCTTGACAGGATGGGCCAGGAGAATCCTAGAAACAGCACCTTTGCAACAGCCACTGGGAAATGAACACGCAAGAGCTGGGTGCCATGCAGGTGTGTTTTTGGTACTCCCCGCACCAGCTCCTGGGCCTAAGGAATAGAGAGTTTGGGGAGAAGAGAAAGGAGACTCAGAAAGGGAGAACCCCAGAGGAGAGGGGTGTGGATGCTTCTGTCTGCTTCCTACTCAGGTATCCTCTCCCAAGCCAAGAGATGGGCACACTGGGATGGAAAGCGAACAAATAAAATTGGTAAGATAAAATAAAATAATGGCTCTGAGTTTCCCAGACCATCAGCTTCAGATCTGCAATTAATTAAAACAGTACCTCTTCCTTTCTCTATTTATTAAACTACGGAAGACTACACCCCACACACGCAAGCAAAACTAACAAGGTGTCTAAACAGTCAGATGAGGGGTTGATTTAACAAATCAAGAATTCACTGGAAATGACATTAGGAGAAATCTGAGACCTTGGATGAAGGGCACTGAAGGTGAAATAAGCATAAAAGCTTTTCTTAACAACTGTGGTAGGCAATCTATGGGTATTGTTTGGGGCCAAGTAATGAGTCCTGATTGGCTGATTAGATTGGATTTCTTTCCCATTTGTCAACTAGGAATCAATAGTTTCTGTGCATTTCTAGAGCCATCTCTTTACCACAGGGCCCACGTCCATCCATCAGGAGGCCCACAGTAGAGTCAGGAAGGAGTCACTGCTCAGCCTATTTGACAATTTAACTGGCTCACTTCCTCAGGAAATCATTTTTTCCCCCACCTCTACGTTTCTAAGAGAAATCAACAGAATGTGGCCTCGCTCATTTGGAGTTCCAGGAGAAAGGGGCACCCATCTCTACCAGAAAAAAAGGCATTTCTGAGCTGGGTGGTTACACCTTACACCTGCATTCTCCGAGAACAGGTAGGTACCAGGCCCCCCTCTTACCCTTGCCTCCTGTCACTGAAGCATCAGCATGGACTGCCTTCAAATCCAATCTTTCCCAAGCTGTTCACTTATTTCAATCTCTACCACCACCACCAGAGACTAAGTTAGCTTCTTGTCTGTTTCTTCAGTTTCTCTGCTTGGTGGCCTTCTCTTGTCCTACTAGGACACTGCCACCAGGACTGCATTTAAAGCAATCTCCTATTATGTCAGTCCCTTATTTAAACCTTCTAATGATTTCTACTGTCTTTAAGATGAAATCCCTAACTTGCTCATCAGACCTTTGCCCACCTTTCCGACCTTATCCCATGTCTTTTTCCTTCCTTTGACCTCAATCCTCTGGCCATACTTTGTTCTTCTGTTTTCCAAATGCATGATGCCCTTTCTTGACCTTAGGCTAGTGACCAACATCTTCTGAATATAATATTTCCCTCTTTCTCTAGCTCCTTCCCCTGGCTAACTCCTACACACCCTCCACATCTCACTTTATACCCAGGTAGATCTGCCCCGGCCCCATATCCCCCTTGTGCTTAACATCCTTGTACTTGTAAATAAAAGGGCTCTATCTTATGTAGTTGTAATATCCCCTGAACCTGGCACAGCACCCAGCACAGAGTAGATGATCACTAAACACTTGTTATACGGCATTAAATTGGAAAGAGTTGGAGGGAAAGACAATATGCGTACTACCCCTCACATTATATCATACATCCCCCAAGTATGTGCTTTATCAATCATTTCACCAATACTCAGAGGCTTTCTTACCAGGGAAAATGCAAGTGTTTAAATAAATACATATATAAAAGTGCCTGATGCCAAAGCAAATGGGGAGAAAGTTCCACAATATACAACATCTTTAGATCAAGATATAGGAAGAAGAGACAGGAATGGATAAGCGGGGAAACTAAAACAGGCATAAAAGGTCTCTGAGCAGGAGGGGAAGCAGCCTGCAAGTTAGGCGAGGGTCAGAGCATGAGAATGGAGAGTTTTGGAGCTTACCGAGAAGCTTCAGAGCACTAAACTCTCAATGACTAGTCTTGGCTCTGCCATTGGTGAGTTTTGGTATCTCAGCAATTCATTTAATATCCCTGGCACCTGGCTATCCTATTCTTTAAAATGGAACTGCTCACAGCTGCCCTGTCCACTCATATACTCCTTCTAAGCAGAGGCATAACCAGCTTTTAACATCTGGGGATCATGACATAGGAGAGGATCAGGATTTGCCTACCTTTATGAGTACAACAAAGTCTGGCTGCTTCAATTATCTTTTCCTCACAGTATTAACAGCAACTGCTCAATACATTACTTGGAAAATGTGTTGAAAAGGCATCACTCATGGAAAATGTGCTCCCCCATGCCTCTTCCTCACTAAGCTACAGAGTGTGAAGAGAGTATGAGGAACAAATGTGAAAGGGTCGTGCAGGCAACCTGCCCAAGTAAAAGCAAGCATACCCACAAGTGGTCAAGCAGCTCTACCAGCGACTTTTCCTATTCTGGCTTATGTTTTCCACTTCCTTAAATAGAAAAGACTCCCTCAGTGCTCTCTTAGATAAGGTCATCAGGTACATTACTCAGGGTATTATGAACTTCCTACGTGTTCAAAGTCTCCCGCTTTGACAAATCAAGACACCCAGAGTGCCCTGGCAAAGTGAGTCAACAGTGTTATCTTCCTAATGTTAATAAAGTCATGAGGTTTTGTCCCCAGAGTAGCTCCATTGTAAGAACTTGTCCAGCTAAAGGTCAACGCACACAGGCTGACATGCTCCAGGGAAATATCATGCCTTTGTGAAATTTATAAAGGTCTCTGCATGTTCTCACCCAGAGCAACCCAACATGATACAGCTGAGTGTCCTGGGAAGCCTGGGGCACAAAGACGATGCCATCTACCTACGTCATTTCCTACCCGATTAGAAAGCAACCTTTAAACATGTGGCAAAAATAAGCTTCCAGTTTACAAACACTAGTGGCCTTTTAATCCAATGAGCCGCGGGCATCCTTTCATTTTTCTCTAACGTGCCATGGTCTATGGATTGATCAGAATTTAATCACCCTTTCATAAATCAGGATACAAGTTTAAGTGGGAACAAACTAGCATTGATTTCTTACTATGTATATTAAATAAATTTGTGTACTTAATCATACTTAAGCCTTATAATTTCCATAAGGTAATTATATCAATCTTTACAGGAAGATGCTGAAATTCAGAGAAGTCAAGGAAATCTTGGTACTATGATCTGAACTCGGCTCCAACCGATTCAGTACCTTCTGCTTCTTTCACTCTAACATACACATTCTTGGGCAACAAATATGTTTTAATCTAAATGAAAGAGAAGCAATTGTTGAGATGCAAAAAGGAGCTGCTAAGTGCCCCTTTTACTCGAGATGAGAGTAACATCCAGGGCAAAAATTGATCCTTTCAGCATGTAATATAAAAGAAAACACTGTGCCTAGTGCCAAGCCCTGTATAGCTATAGAAAAAAAGGGGGGGTGCGCAAAAGCAGAAGACTCCCAGTAAAAATCGATATAAAGGAAATAAGGTTATTTGTGAGAAAGTATCTATTAAAAAACATACAAAGGCTCAGTGCAGAGACAAAGTAAATCAAAGAAATAGAAAGTTTCCTGGTCTAATAAACCCTAAGTTAATACTACAGAGGGTAATAATGTAACTAAAGACATGACTCGTCAATCAGAAAAGCAGCTGGTCAGCAATGGACAATGGAGGGGAGAAGGGAGAGTCAGCAAAGCAGGATTTGATGGGCTTTCTCTCTCCACAGGAGACACATTTTGATGAGAAGACTTCATATACTGGTGTTGTTGACAAGGTGCAGAAAGACAAAGCTATCCCAGCTGAGGACAACTGCTCAAAAGGACCTCAACTCCTTTTTTCAGATTCCAAGCTCACCAAGCAACGTTCTGATTATAATTTAGCTTCTCTACAGAAAAAGAAAGTACAATTAAAGTTCAAATCATGCCAACAGCTGAGCTTAGGTCAATCTGAGATTTTGTTTCTCATTCTACTTTGGTAAATGGATGCTTTGGTTTTGTACCTCAGTCCCCTGGAGGTGGACCAATGTGGGTCAATGCCTTGGAGGTGAAGCCACTCCTGATGTACTGACCAAGACTGTTGATCAGAATCAGGGTCCACGCTCTACAAGGTTGCTGGCTGGGCTGAAGCCACAAAGGAGTCATCATGAAAGGGATCCTGTGGGTATCTTGCATCCCCAAGCTAACCTGTTTGAGTTGATGCCCCTGTCTCTCTGTACCTTCCATTCAACCTGTAGTCTTCTGTATGGTGACAGAAGGGACTTTCCTCAGTGAAGTATCATGGAAAATGCATGAGAGTTGCTACAAAGAAATTTAAGTTCATTAAATTAGAGCTTTGCCATTCACTAATTGTGTGGCATTAGAAAAGTCATACCTCCTCAAGCCTAAAAGCCCACATTTGTAAAATGGGCAAGATAGGTAATGTTGATAAAAATAAAGCCCTTAAAATCTGTTCCAACGTCCCTGGTGGCCTAGCAGTTAAGGATTCGACCTTGTCACTGCTGTAGTGCAGGTTCAAGCCCTGGCCAGGAACTTCCACATGCTCCAGTAGCACCAAAAAAAAAAAAAAAAAAAAAAATGTGTATATGTATGTATGACTACTCTACTCTCACCTTGTTGTAGAGTAGAAAATTGACAGAACACTGTAAACCAGCTATGATGGAAAAAATAAAAATCACTTAAAAAATTAAAAAATCTGTTCCCATTAAAAAAAAAACCTGCCACATAAAAATGTATGAAGACAGAGAATTTAAATTCTCTTTTTTTCCAAGGCAAACCCACAAAACTGCACCTCAGGACCACAGGATGACAGTCTGCTGTTTGCCATCTGCCAGCTGAATGACCTTGTACCAAATGAGAAACTCTAGGGTATCTGTCCCTTGGTTTATAAAAGAAAACTTTCTGGAGTTCCTGTAGTGGTGCAGTGGAAATTAATCCGACTAGGAACCACGAGGTTGCGGGTTCAATCTATGGCCTTGCTCAGTGGGTTAAGGATCCCTCGTTGCCGTGAGCTGTGGCATAGTTTGCAGATGCAGCTCGGATCTGGCTTTGCTGTGGCTCTGGCGTAGGCTGGCAGCAACAGCTCCAACTAGACCTCTACCTGGGAACCTCCATATGCTGTGGGTGCGGCCCAAACAAAAAGACAAAAGACAAAAAAAAAAAATTTTTTTAATTAAAAAAAATAAAAGAAAACTTTACAGCTTATGCAGAGAGCCCTCCCAACTTGGAGGTTTCAAACCTAAAGCAATTAGAATCTCATTGTCCAGAAAGGAGTAGTCTCTTCTGATGCTCAGACTATGGTCAACAACTTTCTCTCTGCCTCCTCTGAATTCAGGAAAGCTCTCTTCAAACCATTCCCTGTATGATTTTCAGAGGAATCATAACAAAATTTAATTCTGCCCATGTTAGATACTTGCAAAGAAACCTTCCATTGAGACTCCTTCACTGCGTTCAGAATAAAGATGAACGTTTTCTGCTTGGCACACAAGGTTCTCCACAGCCTAACTCTTGTTTCTTTTTCTCCTTTCCCTCCTATCTTTCCTCCATTCACATACTTAGTGATCAAGTCTTACTAAACATTATTCAGCTATGGGTGGTTCCAAGATATCTGGTTTTGATGCCCTGATATGAGATAAGAATTCTCTTTTGAGCTGACTGTGAGATATCCGGTTAGAAATGTCAGGTAAGTAGGCGGATATGTGTCTGAGGCTCATGGGAAATTCTGGCTATGGGAATAAAATTTGGAGTCAGCTGGATAGACAAAAGTTGGCTGGTACAAGTAGAAGAGATGGCCTAAGAGCTTATGTGGAGAGCAAAGAGTAACAGGCTGATGGTAGAATGCTGATTAAACCAATGCCAACATGTAAGGACATTACACTATTCAGCCCAAGTCATGAAACATTCTGCAAGATGAACACTAGACAGGGCAGAAAGGCTATGGAGGAAGACCATTGTTCCCAGGTAAGGGACAACTGCAAACAGAAGAGATAACCTTTTTTCTTTTTCAGAAAAAATAAATTGAGGCTTTAAGAGACTATAATCATTTGAGAAAAGTGGC
Organism: Sus scrofa; assembly: GCF_054392235.1. NCBI lineage: Eukaryota > Metazoa > Chordata > Mammalia > Artiodactyla > Suidae > Sus > Sus scrofa. The sequence goes on along the minus strand of NC_139389.1, from coordinate 112,791,966 downwards.
CAGGCTGCTTAATGAGGAAGTGGGGACTTATACGCAAATTTTTAGAGTTTTTTTTTTTTTTTTTTTTTTCCTAGGGATGCAGGTGTGGCATACGGAAGTTCCCAAGCTAGGGACCTAAATAGAGCTGCACCTGCTGGCCTAAGCCACAGCAACATGGGAACCAAGCCACATCTGCTACCTATACCACAGCTCATGGCAACGCCAGATCCTTAACCCACTGAGTAAGGCCAGGGACTGAACTCACATCCTTACAGATACTAGTCAGGTTCATTACCGTTAAGCCACAGTGAGAACTCCAAAAGTTTTTAGACTTTAAAACCTATGATCTTAAAATTACACTCTCCTACATAAGTCCAAGGACAAAATTTATCTCTTCCTCTCTTTCACATTGCTGGAGTGAATAAACTAAATAAAGCTCAATGTAAATAAAGAAGTGATTATGATTGAAAATAAAAGGGCTCTTAGACTTTAATTAAGGAACTTCTTAATGGTGGTTCCTTAAGTTTATTTAACTAAATGGTTTATTTGCAAGAAATAGCAAATTAAGAAGGTATAGCTAAAAGGAGAGTTTTTCTATTTTTAATTTCTTATTATGGTTGATTTACAATGTTCTGTCAACTTCTGCTGTAAAGCCAAGTGACTGAGTCATACATACATATACATTATAAAAGAGGAGCTTTCTCATCCTCAGAGTCTATGGAAAAGCAGTTCCTGCGATAATTTACTAGAGGGAGAAGCTTAAAATTTCATGTGCCTATAAACTTTCATTACCTATAAAATGGATTAAGAATAATACTACACGGTTAGAAGCAGGTCTTCGTTATAAAGTCACAATTCTACTTTTGATGCACATTATAAATTTGTGATCAATCTGTCAGCCATACCCTGGCCAGGTTTTCTCTTACTCTAGACAAAAAACCTGATCAAATGTGTAATAATTGCACTCTAACACCCAATATATACCTTTGGATAATGGAAACACCTTTTAAATTTAATGTTGCTTAACTAATGTTTAAGCAAAACAAGCTATTTATGCAATGTACATGCAGCAGGTGATACAGCTTATTCCCTTTCTTATTTATAGTCATTACCTTCTCTGGCTCTGAAATACTTTCTAATTGAGTTTCCTCATTATTATTATTTAGTGGCTAATACAAGCTCTTGGGGGCAAATGGTGAAACTGCCAAAACCTAGCATGAAACAATTTATTGGACTGCGGCATGACTGCCTTCTGCTGTGTTCAGAGCCAAGTCCTAGAGAAAGCTTATGGGCTTAGGATGGATGCCCACTGACATGTGTGTATGTTTTCTCTCATGGCATCTTGGTCTGTCCAAAAATGTTGTTCTTTCAGACACCATTCTAGATGAAGATTAGGAAGTAAACAGTTGCCAGATGCTGTCAGTCCCTGTGGGAAGCCAGCTAAAAAAAGATAATTCTCACAGGGAGAAACACGAGGAAACAATTCGTCCCCTTGACAACTGGATTTGTTGAAAAAAGGCTGCACCATATCCAGGGGCAACCTAGGTTTCTGTAGAGATCAAGGTGAGGCTTCCAAAAATACTTTTAGTACTTCCTTGAAACCATGGTCAGCTTCTCACCCTCTCTTCTGGCTTCCAAACCAAATAAAATATTGATGCTTTTCCACTGAGGTAAAAGATTCACATTCCCACCCCATTGTATCTTCCAACTTATTATTAGAGAGGGACAGAGGACCAGAGTTGGAGCAAAGGGAAGGCTGCACTAGAACTCTTCAGTATGGGTGGAAAATAAGGATTTCCAGATTTCTTAGGGGAAAAACACTACATTCTCTTCCTCCTGCTAGGAAATCCCCAGTGGCCACTGTCAACTGATAATGTAACCTGGTTCTTCTGGTGAGGGAAGGACAGGTTCTCAATGCTTCCATACACAAACGAATGCTTTCTCACTGCCTGTTAGGAAGAAAAGAATGAGGAACTGTCTGTGTGTTCTTAAGCCCCAAGACATCGAGTGATGCTCACACAGGCAAAGGGGATGGGATTAACCAGTGAGAAATAGTCCATTTAAACACGGCCACAAAACCCAGTGGTTTCTTTTGGAAAAGCAAAGACGGAAAAGCTTCCAAAACTGGAATTCTAATTTGGAGATTAGGGAAGGGCTCTGAGAATGTCAAAGTGCAATGGTCTGTCAGTAACTGCACATAAACTTCCAGACACCCCTTCCCACACCTATCCCCAGATTCAGAGAATTTAGGGCATCAAAGCTAGGCAAAAGGAAGACCTCAAAAAGGAAGGGTGGCGGATGTTGTCCATTGCTCACCCAACAGCTATCTCCTCTCTTCTTCCCTGGTTTGTTTAGGTAAGGCAGAGAGCTGTGGTTCTCAGACAAAGCAGCCCCCTACCTCACTCCCCAAAGATGAAGCATGATTGGTACAAACCAGGCAGAGTAGCTGCACTCCCTTCTCCAATTACTGGTCTCAGGATGAGCAAGTAAGCTAATAAGATGCAAGTGGTTCTTGGCTGTGGAGGACTATCAATGCCTCATCAGAGAAAGGCATTTGCCATTCCTCCTTCCGGGAATAAGGGCATGACGCCTGGATATGCAGCCATACCATGTCCATGAGGCAACAAACCTGAGGATAAACATCAACATGCTATGGGTGATGGACTGAAAAAAACATTTATTCCCTAAAGGCATTGTTGGACTATGGTAGCAGCCCAGCTTGGAACTCCTGGATGTGTGAGAAAAAGCATCCCTATTTGTCTAAACTACCATTCTTCTGTTTTTCTACCACTTTTAGCTGGAGGCACTCCTAAGTGATACAGGAGGGAAGCAGAAAGAGGAAAGGGTGTGGCAGAAGGATAATGATTTAAAAAAACAAAACAAAACAAAACAAAAAAAACAAGGGCAACACCTCCCGTGTTAACCCAGACAGGAACGAAAAAGTGAAGATCTAAAGGAGGGTGTGTGATTGAGAATGGGGTCCCGGGAGGAGACCGGAGGCTCCTCCTCTGCAGGCAGGCTCTAGAAGGACCATGGAACGTGACACGCGCACTGCGGTGCTGCTGCCTCTGCCATCTGGTAATTCTAATCTGTATTCACAGTCCAGAGGGCTTTCACTTTAGGGCTGCAATGTTTGTTTCTTCTGCGGCCGTGAGCACTGTTACAGTCAGCGAGGCTTCCACCCCCACCCGGCACTCTGTGATACTCACTGCTCCTTCCGCACGCCTTCTCATTTCTGCCCTGACCTGATGCATGTTTGCTTCTGGCTCTGGTGCAAAAGCCCACCCACAGTGCTAAAATGAAAAATAAAATCATAAAATAGATCCCCCAAAAAGACAAAAGAGGGGAGAAAGAAAGAGGCAAAGGGTATGTATTACGGCCTGTGGCCTGTGTTTTTCCAGCCTCCCTTTCCACGCTGAACAGCCTTTCCCTAAAACAGGTCAGAGCAGAAAAGAGAAGACGGTCTTGTGAAAAGAGAAGAAGGTTATCAGCCGCCTCTGGTCCCCCTGAAGTGATGCACAGCAACACCCAAACAGAAGATAAGAAGAAACACCACTTCCCTAAAGGTGGGGCCTGAGAGTCTAGGGAAGGAAAAGGGGTGGAGCCTTCACTTCAGCTGACATCCACCATCTAGGCTGGGAGCTAGGAATGATGCTGAGGCTCATTCCTCCAAAGGTGACCTGACATCTCTTGGGGATCAGATCTAGGTTCATCAGATGCTCCATTTAATCTTTTACTCTAGACTGAAAGCTCCATAAGGGGAAGGACTATGGCTGCCTTAGCTCCTGCTTTATCCCCAGTGCTTAGAGCCTGCAGTAGATGATCAATAAATAGTGAATGAATAAGGCATGACTGTGTGGGGATTTAGAAAGTTCTACAGAAGCACTAGCTATTGTTGTTCAGGTGTGCTATGGATACAGTTGTTCTCATTGCTGTTATTGTGGTGGTGACAGATGGAAGACAAGACAATTCCTTCCCAAATCCCCAATCCATAAAATTTAACAAGTTCACTAGGTTCTTCAAGCCATGCCCAAGGCATGGCTTTTCCTGGCCTCTTCAGCTTCCCTTGTAAGGAAGGGTACATCCCATCTGCCTCAGAGACAGACACACCACGGCAATCCTGAGAGACCGAGAGACTAGGAAGATGGTGTTAGGCAAGGATGCGGCTATACTCAGGTCACTGCCACAAAGGGATCCATTCTCCTGCTTCCTGGAAGATTGCCTACCAGGCCCTAAGCAGCCTCTAAAGACTTAACTGCTTGATAATGGCAGCCCTCCTCAGGGGACACATACTGCCCTTGAATGGAGGGAGTTTCAGTGATTAAACCCACAGCTGTCATTTATAGCTAAGACTAGATTTCTGAAATGAATTGGAAAATGTTTCCATCCCTATGCCCATTTTCTATTTCTTCCTGATAAACTCTTCCCTCCCCCTCGTGGGTGGGTCTTAGGAACAAAGCTCTCCTGGGGAACAGCTGCAGCCCCAAGCCTCAGGGCCCTACCTATAGCTTGAAAGAAGGCACTCACCACCTACAAAGAGCACAGGCTGTGGCAGCCCGAGAGGAGCCCCGCGATGGGCTGAGCAGATTTTTAGGGCTCACCCCAGGGGTGCAGGCTAAGGGTACCACAACACCAATTCTATCACAATTTCCTACAGTGCACCTGAGAAATGCACTGGTCCCCTGGGTCCCAGTGGGACAGTTCAGTTTCCAGATCCCAAATGATTCTAGCAGATCTGCAAGGCCAGAGCAGAGGAATTAAAAGATGGGATAACTTCCTATTTGTTTTGTCTTAAACCTTTGTGGAACAAATTGGGGATTAAGTAGGTAGAAGGGTAGTAGATCAGGGGATGAAAAAACATTCATGTTCACATCCCCAGTGACTAACACTGCAGTACCACAGAGGTTCAACGTATTACAGGATGAAAAGAAGGAGGGGGCAAAGGAAAGAAGAGAACATCTACCAACTGCTATATCTTACCAAAAAGCAAATTAGCTTAACTGTAGTCTCAGTGAGTACTAACCTCCCTGGCACTTCCCCATCCTCCTTCACTATCTGACTTTTCTCCAGAGCACTTATCTGACAAAAACTGATTATTTATTTGTTGGCCGTGCCTGCAGCATGTGAAATTTCCTGGACCAGGGATTAAACCGTGGCACAGCAGCAACCCGAGCCATAGCAATGACAATGGTGAATCCTTAACCCACTCAGGCACCAAGGAATTCCCCAAAAAAACATACATTTTAATGTATTTTAATGTATGCTGCTTATTTCTATTTCTCCCAACCATTCTGGAAACTCCACAGGGGCAAGACATTTTGTCAGATTTTTTTCTCTGTGTCCCTAGAAGAATGCCTGGAATATACTAGGTGCTGAATAATAAATGAATGAAAAAAGTGATAATTCCATAAAACACTTCACACAATGCAAATAGTACACACTCAATAAAATGGTGGCCAACATTACTATATTCCCATCTAATACTTGCAATAATCGAGTGATGCGATTATAATTGTCTAAATCCAAGAATGAAAAAAATGTAAGTCTCAGAGAACATAAATGATTTGACCTAGGTGATTATAGCTAGTGAATGGCAGATATCTGTTTCCAACCAAGTACTGTCTACCTCCCAAAGCCTGCAGTCTATCACCCCATCTGGTCTGTCAAGTACACCCCGAACCCTACAATGGCCAAGTTAAGTACAAGATAGAGAATGATGATGGGAACAAAAACCTCCAGTAAGCAATTAAATTTCAAATTAATGTCTTGTGGCCTTCAGAATGTGAGAGGTGAGATGCGGATATGTGTGTGTGTAGTAGATATCTGTGGTGTAGCCACATAGCAGATGAGGAGGGTGGAAAGGCCTGCCATTTGCTCCCTGGGAGGAACCTGCAATGTGACATCAAAGTGTCATGAAAATTCCCAGATGGGTAGCTGCCATATAAAGTAGGATCATTCCCAGACTGGAAGTTTGGGGTCCAGGTCACAGCTTTCCTAACCTCTAGCTGTGATGTCTTGGATAAGTCAATTTCCATCTCTAGATGACGGCTTCCTCTTCCATCAAAGAAGTGGACAGGAAGCCTGACTGCTAATCCAACTGTCCCAACTGGAATCAATTTCTCTGAGTGCTGTGAGGGTGAATGAATTCAAGGCTATGAGAAAACGCTGCCAACCCCTGATGTAACATGAAGCTACTGAGAACAGTGCAAGGACTCACCGATCCACTGAGGAGCTATGTGAGGTGCCTGTACTGTGTGCCCCTGCAAAGTCATCTTTTGGGTCATGGTGGATGGTACGCTCAAACCAAGGGTTCACAATTGTCATCTGTTATCCTCTGCTTTGTCCTGACCAAACCTGAGTCATTCCTATAGGCCCCCAATCTTGAATTCTGCTCGCCTTCAAGCCTGAACAAAGTGGAACACAGCCCCTTATAGTTTCTCTGGGGAATCAGCTAACCACGGTGAGACCTTTATCCTATCAGACCCAATGGTTATCTCCCAGATTTTCCAACATTCCCCCCCAAAGTTTCTACTTATCAGGCTTGCCTTTTTTCCCCCCTGGAAAATAACAACTTTTTTCCCCTGTTTTGTTTGATTTTCCAGTGCTTTCAGAACTTATTTTCACCACATTCTCCCTATTTCAATAGTCCCTTTCCCTCCCTTGAAGTAATCCTTTTGAAGAAAAGTCTCTCCTTACTAAGGCCTGATTTGTTTTTCCTTGACCTCTCAAATGCTATGAATATAGGACTTTCTAAATACATCTCAAATTCTCTCACTTCCCTTCACTTCCATAGTCACTGCCCTCGTCCAAATTTAGTTCATTATCAACTCTTTCTTGGAGAATTAGAATTTTAGCATCAACTCTTATCTCTCTCCAACCCACTGTTTATCCCCCTTGGCAACTGCAAGTCTTTCTCTATTTCCGAGTCTATCTTTGTTTTGTAGATAGGTTCATTTGTGCCATATTTTTAGATTCCACATATAAGTGATATAATATGGTCTTTCTCTTTCTGACTTACTTCACTTAGTATGATAATCTCTAGTTTCATTCATGTTGCTGTGAACGGCATTATTTTGTTCTTTTTATGGCTCAGTAGTATTCTACTGTGTATATGTATCATATCTTTTTAATCTCCTCATCTGTTGATGGACATTTAGGCTGCTTCCACATCTTAGCTTTTGTGAATTGTGCTGCAATGAACATAGGGGTGCCTGTATCTTTTTGAATTACAGTTTTTTCAGAATATGCCCAGGAATGGGATTGCCGAATCATATGGTAGTTCTATGTTTAGGTTTCTGAGGAACCTCCATACTGTTTTCCATAGTGGTTGTACCAATTTACATTCCCACCAATGGTATGGGAAGGTTCCCTTTTCTCTACACCCTCTCCAGCCTTTGTTATTTGTAGATTGATTAATGATGGCTATTCTGACTGGTGTGAGGTAGCACTTCATCGTAGTTTTGATTTGCATTTCTCTAATAATTAGTGATGTTGAGCATGTTTTCATGTGCCTACTGGCCATCTGCTGGCCATTTGGAGGCAGGTCTATTTAGGCCCATTTTTCAAACGGGTTTTTGTTGTTGTTGTTGTTCTTGAATTGTATGCGTTGTTTAATATTTTAAATGACAGTGTGTGAAAAGAGCAGAATATGCAAGGGCATTCTATACAGTATAATATATCTTTGAAACGGTGAGTCTCTGAAACAAATGACTTTTCCCAGTTTACTGAGATATAATTGAGCACTGTGGAAGTTTAAGGTATATAGCATAAGGACTTGGCTTAAAGTTATTATAAAAAGACTATCACCATATGTTTAACACCAATTATTTCATATAGATAAAAACGTTTTTTCTTTGTTAGAAGAAATCTTAAAATCTTAACTCTCAAACATACCAAACAGCAGTGTTAACTGTTGTCATCACGTTAAAATGACTTTATTTTGATCTTGCATCTGAAACTGATTATTTTTATCAGTCAAGGAATGGCAGATAAATGAACCAGTAACCTGGAAAGGCTATGCGTGTGCGTTTTCTCATTGATCTTTACAGATACAGATGTATCTCATTTGGCTCTTTTAATATTTTACACTGATATTCTGATCCTAACCTAGTAGAAGTCTCTCTGCCACTTTAGAGAGAAGTCTTACCATGCTGTTTCTGGGAGTAGAGAAAATGGAGTTCTATTCTGACTCAGATCTAGGCCCATTCTCTTCCTCTCTCCTCCTCCACCTCCAATCAATCCTGCATATTAAATGAGGCTACTCATGCAGTAGTAAGAACGAGATCTTGGTTGCGTGGGCTTCACATTCAATCTACCTTCCCAGAGGCAGTCACCTGTTACCTATAAGGTGACCTTGAGCTTCCTGAAGACTGGAGATATATTTTACCCTTTGAATCCCTTGTTCTTTTTCTAGTGGTTATCACATGATAGGGTCTCAAATATTTGCTGAATGGTAGGAAAGCATAGTGATAATACAGGGTTTTCTGCTAACATTCTCTAGCATTAGCTGTATCCTCACATAATATCCCTACCACTATTCCCCATTTAGTGGTTGGCGGGGGGGGTGAAGGAAATTTTTCCTTTCCTTCACAAAACTCAGGGTCCTAATGCAATATAGTTGACTTAGGGCAACAAGCTCCTTATGAAATCCTGACTAGAAAAACTTTATCTTTGGAGAGAATACAAGTTATTAAGCCTCATCAATTGAATTGGTCTCTTTATTACTTCTGACCACTCAAAATCGATTCTTCTAGCACTGACTGATACCTTGACGTTAGCAAATTCTGCTTGGATAATCAAGCTCCTTCCTTAGAAGGTTACATCTGAAATAAATATATAAACTAGGAACTAAATTGCCCACAGGAAATTGTTGGCTGTAAGCATGAAATTTAAGCTTAGAGTAAGGTGATCTGCATTGGAGGGAAAATATATGGATGAAAACAATATGTGTCAGGTCTTTGGATGAAAAGATCAAGAATACCTGGACCCCAAATCTATCATTATCAATAAACATGTGTTGATCATAGTCTATATCAGGCACAGGTCATAGAGAAGGCATGGTCCTGGTTTTCCTAGAGCATGTTTTCTAATGTACAAAATAGAGTAGGTATTTCAAAAAATAAAAACCAACTAAAAGCAGAGGGACGGATACAGAAGAAACAAAATTAAGAAGTCCATTAGGAGAGAACCAGGACATGAAGCATTAAGAACAGAAAAGTAGCAAAAATAATAGCCTGCTTACCAGAACCTTAAGCAGTGCACATCCAGAGCCCTTATAAAACCTCAAGCAGGAAAAGAATTCCAGACTTAAAAAATAAATCAGCAGATATTACAGAAGCATAATCCAGTGATTCTGAATTTTAAAACAAAAATGGGATTCAGTCATTCCTTACTATTCCCAGAAAGCCTACATGTCTGATCACCTTATTCCACTGGCCTTGCAAGGCCTCCATTATGTTTTGTAGAACCATCTTCAAACCAGGTATCAAATCTTTCTGCCTCATCAGAAGCAGATGATCTTCCAGAACTGGCCCTGCTAGGTCTTAGGCTTCTTCACTTTGAGCCCTTCTGCAATCATGGTCATAAGTATTATCGTGACAAGAAAATATTCCCTGGGTAGCTTCTAGTCCAAGGAAAATGTGAAGACCATGGAGCAGATCCAAGTCTAATTTCAAAACCTGCAGCTATGTCCAGCTATTTCACAGCTTGGAGGAGAGCCACCCCAACCTATCCACAGATCTGTAATTATAAAATTTAAATGTTGTTTGTTGTAAGTCACTATGTTTTGGAGTGGTTTATAACATAATTGAGGCAATAGCTGGCAGGTATAGCTACCGTGAAATCACTAAAAATCGTATTTTTGAAGTTTTTTATCATTTGAGACAAAGGTTTTTACATAATGCTAAATTGAAATTATAACTATAAAATTATAATTGAATGAGATGTTAGAATAGAAAGTTATATTTTAGTGTTATTTTTAAAGTATCTTGTACATATACACTGCCCAAAGGAATAAATAAAGCATACCAACACATTAATGATGACCATTTCTGGTTGATATAATTATGTTCAGTCTTAGGTTTTTTATCATCTGCTATGAAATAGGTGCTCAATTAATGCTGGTTAAATAAAAGTTGAATTTATAAATATTCCAAATTTTCCTCACTAAGTCATAAAAATCAGTGTTCATTTTTTTAAATGGAGACCCATGACCTAGAGCATTGGTAATAAAAACACACCCAAGATTGTATAATAATCAGTAATGGGATTGAGATTCATGTCTAGCTGTTTAACACCAAAGTTCCTGAACTCTGGCATCTTAAGTTAGGTATCAAGTTATACCTGGCACATAACAGGCACACAATAAATGTGAATTTCCTTTTTATACTCCCTTACGTGTGAATTTCAGTGGGTCTGAAAATCTGGACACAACCCTACACTCTCCAAAGTTGCCTTTCAGTCATTCTGCTGCTCTTGGAGATGATCAGTCTGAATATTCAGGCTTCTTTAAGCATCTCTTTTTAAACAGATGTGTTGATAATGAGATTTTCCAGGCCATAAGTTGCTAACTGTGAATTAATTGCCTAGCCTATTTGCAATAAATAAAGGGACTATTACATGTAAAAAAAAAAAAAACAAAAAACGCAAAGACCCACTGAGCTTCTGGAGAAAGGTTTCGGGCTGCATTGCACAAGCTTTCCACTGTCGGCTACACAGGAAGTCCAGCCCCAAGGCGTAAAGCTAGAGCACCTCCTGACACTGCTGTAGGATAGAGCGCTCTGGCCCAGGAATCAAAACACTGAATTATGAGTCTCACCACAGCTGCCTGTGTGACTTTGGAGCACTTCATATATGTGTGTAATCACTCTGAACCTCAGTTCATCCTTTATAAATTATCAGCACCGGAATAGATGACTTTTACATTTCTGACCATTCAGTGATTCTACATCAGCTGATATTTGGCAAAATATTTCCCTGAGTTATTCCTAAGGCCAAAGATAAATTTAGCCTAGCTTTTGAAATATGTGATTTAACCCTACGCAGTCTCGACTATTTTGAAAAATAAGGCTAGACATTAAGTGTGATGCTGCCTATTGAGGGCCCAAGGTATCTTTTTCAGGATATGAAACTAGCATTCACCTCTCAGAAATATATCAGCAAATCCCACTGGTCTCACAAACCCATGGTCCATATGATGTTACAATGTGCAATACAGCTTATCGCACTGGTAACAAACACCTGCTGCTTGAAGGGGCACACCTCGCAACGTTCCCTGGTCCCGGGAGTCATCCTTGCATCCAGTGAATACACAGGCCCTCCCCTGCTTCAATGACTACTGGATGATGAAGGAACCCAAACCACAACAGATGAGAACTACTTGAAGAAACTAATGATGTTTATCCTGAGAATGACTGGCAACATTCCAGTGGGAAAATGACAGTCCTCTTTAACTAATTAAAAGTCTATTGTAGAGGAGGGTTTAGGTTTGATAGTTTTATATACCCCAGGTGTCCATGGCACTAAGTACCAAGTAAATATTGAGAGAATAAATCCTGTATAGTTCCCAAAGCTGGAACCAGGATCAAAAGAAAGATATTAGAAATTTCCGTTTATGGTAAAAGGGAGAGTTTTAAAATAAAGGCCTACCTCACTTTATTGCACTTTGCTTTACTGTGCTTTTTTATTGCACTTTGCTTTACCGTACTTTGCAGATATTGCATGATTATGTGTGTGTGTGTGTGTGTGAACAAATGGAAGGTCTGTGGCAACCTTGTGTTGAGCAAATCTATCAGCATCAGTTTTCTAACAGCATTTTCTCCCTTCATGTCTGTGTCACATTTTGGTTAATTCTCGCAAAATATCAAACCTTTCACCAGCACAAAGATAACCACTCACTGAAGGCTTAGATGATGGTTGGCATCTTTTCGCAGTAAAGTATTTTTAAATTAAGATATATACGCCCCCACCCTTTCTTTTTAGACACAATGCTGTTGCACACTTAATAGACTACAGCATAAACAGATTTTATATGCACTGGGAAACCAAAAAATTCATGTGGCTCACTTTACTGTGATACTCACTTTGAGGTGGTCTGGAACCAAACCTGCCGTATCTCCGAGGGAGGTCCGTATTTAGTGCTATCCAAAACTGAAAGAGCTGCTTCTTAAGAAGTGAGCTCCCTTGTCACTGGGAGCAGTAGAGTATACTGAGCACAAAAGGGTAGGCTCTGGAGTGGAAGGCAGAGGATCTAGGTAACTTTAGGGAAGTTACATAACCTATCCATGACCCCAATTCCTCAGATGTAATTCAGAATCAAATAGCACCTATCTCATACATTTATTGCAATGATTAAAAAAAGCTACCTACTGCTATGCATTTCGTACAACATATGGAAACAGAGAAAATGTTCCCATAGAGTCCATACAATGTTTTAGAGGTTTTTTTCAGAGGTGTATTTGAATCAGATATGTGGTTAGACTCAAAAATCTCAGAGGACTTTCCCAACTAAATATGAATGTGTAAATTCTGATAAGAACAGTCATTTCGCCCCCACCCCAATAAGTCTTTTTATTACCTGTACAGCTATATGACTTTTATTCAATCTTTTCTTTCCACTTTCTGCTCTCAACATAGACTTGACTTTGTGGATTTCCACAGGAGGCTCCATTTCACAGTAGCTGGAAAACCTGAGCTGCTCATACAAGACATTTCATTACAGCCTGAGAAATGGGCCAAGGGGGGAGCAGAGACAGCCAGCTGGAGATGAGGTCCCTGTTAGCAACAGCCTGCCACCACAGGTGGTGACATGAAGAGTGAGCCACTATCTTCAGACCCAGAAAGGAAGACTTCTTCATGGGTAAGGAAGAATTAAGCAAACATTGAGCAGTTATCTTTCCTTTACAATGTTGCTGATGGAGATAAAGAATGTGCTAGCTGTAGCTGGTGTCAGGATGTGGCCCTGTAGACCATATGAAAACAATATTCAGATTCCCGTGGGCCTCAGCAGGAAGCTCCAGACAAGGGGCTTGCAGAGAAGATTAAAATCTGAAAGGCACAGGGCTTTCTTTCCCTGGAGGAACAAAGAGGGGGAGCGTGCTAATCCCACAGATTTCATAAGGTTTCTGATTTACTGGCCTCTCAGAAGGCTCTGTTGGGGTTTGTCATTTTGATGAGAATGCCTTGCTGTAAAGGTTAAACATTCTAAGAAGCATGAAATGATCTCCAAGAAAGATTGCATTTCCTTGCCAGGAAGATAGCTCTTCAATAGCCCACAGAAGGGGGCTTTTTAAGAGCTGTATACCCATGGTTTCTAGCCCCAAGTCCCCAATGCACTTGTCACTCCAAACTTCTCTGTTGGGCTGGCTTTATTTGTTGCATGGGGCAAGATGGGATGAGTGATAAAAGGAGAGAAATGTATATGTACCTTTTCCCTTCATATTTCTTTTCTCTAAATCAATTGCCAACATTCTAAACAAAATTTACCAACAAGAATAAATTACCAGAGATGAATCCAATACCTTTATGATAATTCATGATTCTACTGTTTAGGGGGACATGGGGACATAAACATAAATCTTCATAAAATATGCACAGATACTGTTCATATATACTAATTTTAAAAATGGGAGAACCAAAAAGAAAAGCTAGGAAATTTATATTCTATTCTTCAGGCAACTTATTTCCTACTTGGAGGCCTCAGTCTCCTGATCTAAAATTGGGAATGGGGAAGTTCCCATCATGGCACAGTGAAAATGAATCCAACTAGGAACCATGAGGATGTGGGTTCAATTCCCGGCCTTGCTCAGTGGGTTAAGTATCTGGCATTGCTGTGAGCTGTGGTTTAGGTCACAGACATGGCTTGGATCTCCCATTGCTGTGGTATAGGTCAGCAGCTGTAGCTCAGATTTGACTCCTAGCCTGGGAACCTCCATATGCTGCAAATGCAGCCCTAAAAAGCAAAACTTAAATAAAATTGGGAATGGGGATGGTTGTGCTAAGATCACACCTGAGCCTCTGGCAAGATAAATAATTTTCTATCACTCTTTACACTCTGGTTTTTTTTAGGTCCATCCAGATCTAGGTTTGAGTTTGGGCTTTCTACCCATGACTGTTCCACATTTGCTGTTTCTTTCCCTTCGTCATTTCAGATTATATTAAAAACAGAACCTATGATACAATAAAGAAACCATAGAAACTAGAGGGAAACTACGTATGTGTTCTCCATACGCACACATACATAGTCCTCAGCATTGGGTGTACTTGATGTAAAGTCCTAATGAGAAACCAGAACATGGAGAAATTAAACGTAAGATCTCCCTACCTGTAAAGAAAGAATCTTTTAGCTTAACCTCAAGTAAGTGGAGATAAAGAGTGACAGATCATGGACATGGAGAGCAGACTTGCTGGGGGGAGCGGGGAGGGAGTGGGATGGATGAGGAGTTTGGGGTTGGTGAATGCCAACTGTATCATTTGAAATGGATAGGCAACAGGGTCCGACTGTACAGCACAGGGAACCGTGTGTGATTGGATCCCTTTGCTTACAAAAGAAACTGAATAAACAGGAGTTCCTGCTGTGGTGCAATGGGATCAGTAGCATCTTGGGAGTGCTGAGACTTGGGTTTGATCCCCCGCCTGGCACAGTGATTTACGGATCCAGCATTGCTGCAGCTGCAGCTTAGTTCACAGCTGTGGCTTGGGTCTGATCCCTGGTCTGGGAGCTCTGTGTGCCACAGGGAGGCCAAAAAAATTAAGAAAGAAAGAAAAAAGAAAAAGAAAAAAAAGACACTGAAAAAACATTGTAAATCAACTATACATTTAAAAAAGAAAAGAAATGTCAGTGCATGGCCCTAGGAGACCATATGAAAACAGTATTTAGATAGCAGTGGGCCATGCCACTTTCACAAGAGAAAGGGAAACTACAATACATTTTCCACCAAATATATTCAAAGCTTGGTTGAGATAATCACAGTAACAACAGACCATTTTGACATAATTCTTCAAAATCTGGGATTACATGAGTCATGTCTTCATTCCAAGTACAAACTGTTTGAAGGACAGAGAGAAGCAGGCATTGGCTGCTTTCTGGTGCAATCTTCCTCCCCACTTTTAGTTCTAGCGCATATATCTGAGGCTGACATACAGAAATCATGCCTAGGTCATTTCAACAACACAAGAAAAAATGGAATAAAAAACACCAGTCAGAGCACTTTTTTCATTCTTGAATCGCTAAATTCTAGATTCGGAAAGGGACATGCTGGCTTATGCTCTCTGTGAGCACAACATACTTTTTGACTCTATTAACAGAGGCTCCCCAAGAAGCCAATTAAGCAGCCATTTTTTGATATTCTCAGAGTGGGGACCAGTATGTGTAGGTGACTCCTAGCTATGTCCCTTAGTTTCTCCCTCACTTTCCACACTCCCCTCACGATACTCCAAATGCTTTGAGATGGTTGAGTGGCACAGGGAAGAAACTCTTGTTTGGCCAAACCCTTGTTCTAACCCAGTATCGGGCACTCTTTAGCTGTGTACAGTGGATTTCTAAATCCTATCCACACTGCCCCTTAAATATTTATTTATTTATTTTTGGTCTTTTTAGGGCCACACCTATAGCATATGGAGGTACCCAGGCTAGGGGTTGAATCGGAGCTGTAGCTGCTGGCCCACGCCACAGCCACAGCAATGCAGGATCCAAGCCATGTCTGCGACCCACACCACAGCTCACAGCAATGCTGGATGCTTAACCACTGAGCAAGTCCAGGGATCTAACCTGCATCCTCATGGATGCTAGTCAGATTCCT
This sequence comes from Sus scrofa, assembly GCF_054392235.1. Classification (NCBI taxonomy): domain Eukaryota; kingdom Metazoa; phylum Chordata; class Mammalia; order Artiodactyla; family Suidae; genus Sus; species Sus scrofa. Next base: position 112,776,190 of record NC_139389.1, on the reverse strand, counting down.
TTCCACTGAGTCACGACGGGAACGTCTAAATATTTATGAATATGCCCCCAAACTCGACCTCCATTATCCCTATCTCAGCACTCTTGTTTCCCAACCTGAGTTAATACAAACACAAACTGAACTAAGGTACGCTGGTCTGTTGGCCTACTGTCTCCTACATCCCATCCATCCTTTGCCAGAAGTATCTGACCTTATGATCCTATGGCTAAAAATGGCATGCCTCCTATAAAATAAAGTCCAACCCTATTGGGAGAACAAATAAGTTGTTTCACAACTGGTCCTGCCACCCCTCCAGCCACATCTTCTAAAACATCTCAAATTCCTTCTCCTCACTCCCCAAGTTTTAGATTCCATCTATGAGAAAATCTTTCTGTTTACAGAAGTCACCTTTGCATAATCTGTACCTTCTGCCTGGAATACTTTTCCCTGTCTGGTCTACCTGGCAGATTCCCACTACTCCAGTGAGCCTCAGCTCCAGTGTCATCCAGTCCGTGACCCCATGATATTTCTCCTTGCATTTCTATCCTTACCTCAGATACCAGAACACATTGTTAGGTTTATGACGAGTGTCACAAAAAGAGGGGTCAGTGCAGTCCCTGGCACACAGTACTAAGTTCTTTGGAATGAATGACTTGGGGCCTTAATTTCTTCATCTATGAAATAAGGATAAGGATATGCGGCCTGCAGAGTGGATGTGAGGGTTAAACAACCCAGTGTCTATTAGGGCCTTAATATAGCATATAATCTCTCTCAATAAATAGATCTCTTAATATTCATTTCCTCTTAATACAGACTGGAACAAAGACAAATTCATCTATCTGTGAAAAGACAAATGAAGCCAGAGATGCTGAAAAAGGGTATGACAATCCCCTTGTGTTACATTTTGAAGCACTTGCTTCTCATAATATAGAAGCATCTCAATTATGGCATCCATAATGGGCAGATGTCTGCTGGCAGTTAAGCAGCTTTTAGCAAAGACAGTAATAACGGTACAGAGTGGCAATATAAATGGCCACCACATTTCTGCATCTGACAGAATCACGGCCAACAGCAGGTATGTTGCAGTTCTAAGCAGCTGTCACACACTTCCCCAAAGTGCTGACCCTCCCATTCTCAGGCTGAACAGAGCCTGGCTATGAATCGTTCAAAGATCTCCAAAGTTCCCAGCCTGAACTTCTGAGACCCCTGGAGCTTCAAGCTTCTCGAACAAATAGAATTGTCTTTTCTGACTCTTTAGATTAGTGAGAGGAGCCAAGATCAGGGGTATCTCAGACCCTAACCTGGTGAAATTACATACAGGAAGGGTCCATGGACTATGGGACAACTTTATGGCATCATACAATCCTGAGCCTGTGGAAAGGGAAAACTGGAGAACAGAAATAGAAAAAAGAAGAGGCCGAATCTAGTACTGCTATGGTCATCACCAGAGATATACCTGTGAGTCTTAAGTACCAGCGGATAAGAAAAAAAAGGGGGATGTGTTGTTGATAAATTATGTATTTCTTAGAAGACCCTTTCTTTAATCATAACCTGTCAAAAGGGGCTAAACAATGGGCTGAAAAGGAGACAGCCTTTTAATGCTCTTAAGAAATCCCAAGTTCGGAATTCCCATCACGGCTCAGTGGTTAACAAATCTGACTAGGAACTTCGAGGTTGCGGGTTCGATCCCCGGCCTCGTTCAGTGGGTCAGGGATCTGGCATTGCTGTGAGCTGTGATGTAGGTTGCAGATGCGGCTCAGATCCTATATTGCTGTGGCTGTGGGGTAGGCTGGCAGCTAAAGCTCCAATTAGACCCCTAGCTTGGGAACCTCCATATGCTGCAGGAGCAGCCCTAGAAATGGCAAAAAAAAAAAAGACAAGAAATCCCAAGTTCTATTCATTAATCCATCAATTACAACTTCTAAGTCACAGGCATGAAGTAGTCTCAGTATATCAAGGTATTCATTTTCCTAGATGAATGAAATCAGAAGGTGACTTCAACACAGTGCTGATATGACTAAACCAAGCCTTCTAACCCACACAGTACTGCAGCCTGCAAGCAACAAGGACTAGCACTCCTGTCCTGCCCTTCACTCACCTTTACTGCTCTACCTGGGACAAAGGAGGACATTGCCAAGCTGATGACATTTGAGAATCACAGAGTTTTCAGATTGGAAGGGCCCTTAGAGAGCATGAAATCTAATTGCCTCATTTTATTTTTGCAGAACAGAGAGGTGGATGATCTAAGAAAGAATCTCAAGGTCACGTATCTAAATAAAGGGATTAAGATATTCCTGGGGGATAGGGGCAGAGCCTCAATGGCACTGCAACAAGTGAAAGCAACAAGATTATAGCTGACCTTGGAAGCAAGGGTTTCTTTAGTTCCCACACCAGTGAGTCAGTCTGAAAAGACCCTTGGAGCTCCAGAACCAGTTACAAGGTGGCATATCAAGTTGGATATATTTTGGCTTCCCATTGTTCTTTCTTTGCTATGATTATTCCCTGGGTCACTTCCTTTGGGAGACTGCATTACAATTTGCAGATTACTTCTTCATCTCTTCCACTAGACTGTGAGCTCATGTAGAGCTTCCACAGATGTGCATATATCCTTACAACTTAGTTCGCCAAACCTGGTAGAGAAGAGGTATGGAATTACTACGCCAGCATTGAAGTTAATTCCAAAGAAGCACCTTAGCTCCATTTCCTACCATTTGAGGGACCAAAAGCCACTGAAACTAAAGATAAGAATGTATTGAATATGCAGACATTTTAATAATCCCAGTTCAATACTCTAAGGAGGGCATGAAATGGATTCAAGCTTTTCAAAATCACATGCCATGCCATCCAGTTTTCCAAAGAAAAGATCAGTGTAGGTTGACCTAGGATGGCAGTAGGGAAGACAGAGAGAAGTGGACAGACACAGAATAGATTTAGATGAGGGGACAACAGGAACTTGCTGAGATAGACTGAGTGATACCAGAAGAAAAAATATTCAAGGAAAATGCCAAGGACAAGGGTGATACCATTTACTGACATGGGAAAAACTAAAAGTAAAAAAAAAAAAAAAAGTCAAAGGCATGGAGGAAGAACTCAATATTTCTGTTTTTTAATGTTATGATTATGATACCTATCATATATCCAAATGGAGACGTCAAGTACACAACTGGATACAGAAATTTGGGGTTCCAGAGAGAGTGTTCCGGCCTCAAGATCCTGATTTGGGAATCACCGACAGAGATAACCTTTGACACCAGGGAAATGGATGAGAGTGCCAAGGGCATGGTGCAGACTGAGACCCAGGACAGAGGACTGGGATTCCCCCAACATGTAATAACCTCATAGTATATGTATAGCACAGTGCTGGAGACTGAAGAGAAACAAAAATACTTAATGTACTGTTTTTTCTTCAATGACCTCATAATCTAACCTCTCTTATATGTAAGAGAAGGAAAGGTTGTTCAATGTCATGGAAAGAACAATGGATTAGAAGTCAGGAATTATGAAAAGTTAGCACTCTACAGCTACTCCAAGTTATAGCGACATTAACTTTTCAGAGCTTCCAAATCCTTCCTTATTGAAATAAGGATTAGGTACCTACTGAACTGTATCTACTATTTTCTGATATCCTATTTCCATGGGGCATCCTCATGACACAGTTTAGCCTCTTCTAAAGGTGGTGTCAGACCCCTTCCTGGCAGGGTGGGCTGCTGCCCCAAGAGCACACAGCAACAGTCAGAGTTTCTGGCTGAAAGCAAAGTCCCTTAGCAGCTTCTGCCTTCATTCTTTTCCTGTTGGAACTAGAGTCACTTGAGAACTCAAAAAATATTTGCATTCTTGGTTTTCAGCTGGTGTTTATGTCAGACGAATGGAATCCCAGAGACCAGTGAGAAGAGACTAATCTTGATTCTAAAAACTCATTCTCAAAAGTGTGCAAGAAATATGTTCTTGTATCTAACAGAAGTAGTCCACATACCTGGACATCTATCACAGGGAATGGCTTTGTGGGTCAGGGTACCCCAAGCTTAACCATGAAAGAATACTAGGAAATGGTTTGGCAAGTTTACACATTTACATATAGGTGTTTCTTCTTGTCTATTCTAGGTGGCTGCCCACCTAGACAGAGATGACTGGTAGAAGAAGAGTCATGTGAGTTAAATTGGGACAAATGAGTTCTCTACTTGGAAAATGTAAATCATGAACAGAAAGCTCTAAAACTTGTAGGTCAAGAGAGATGTATTTCTTCAATCACAGTGCCTCAGGGTCCCTCAAGCTGTTCTGCTTCCCTTTTCAAGATGCAGTTAGGGAAATCTTCGTTTCGTTGACAACTCTCTGGGTTACCATGCAGTAAATCTTCTTTCTTGATTCTCTTAGCTACTGTCAGTTCTGTAGCTTGCAATCAAGAGAACCTTACCTAATAAGTATCAGTGTCCCCATTATATTGATAAAGAAACAGACTTGGAAGAAATAAGAAATTTGTTGCACATCATCTACCTATTGACAGAACCAACTCAGGAACCAAGATCCATCTGTTTCTGAAACTCATGTTACTAACCATTAGACCATCCTGAATCTAAGCACTGTACTATAGGATATTTTTTGTCATAGTGATGAACTTGTGCTGAGTCCTATTTTATTTCTTGCTAAGTAAATAATGGCATATATTCAGAAAAAGCCATCTAGGGAAGATGACAGACTCTGCAGTGGCCTCAAAGAGAAGCACAGTAGTCCAAAATAAAATAAATCCATAGCCTTTCCTATTGACACTTGACCCCCCACACCAAGGGAACTAAGCAGTTTGGCTATCCTGACAGGGAGAAAATGCCTATGTTGTCCCAGGTCAACCGATTATGTCTTCTTAAGATAAACAAGATAGATAAGATAGAATGTTTCCTCTATACAAAAGGAGTTACGAAACGGCAGGTGGTCTTCCAGCACATTCAAGCACTTTGACCAAACTGATATTAAGTAGCTAAAACAGGCTTTTGCTTTTTATGTCATGGAGTTATCTTCTACATCATTATGAATAACAAATAACAAACCAGAACAACTACAGTGAACAACTAGGATAGGTAGATATACCTACATCTCTCTCTCTCTCTTTTTTTTTTTTTTTTGTCTTTTTTTTTTTTTTTTTTTTTTTTGCCTTTCCTAGGACTGCTCCTGTGGCACATGGAGGTTCCCAGGCTATGGGTCAAATTGGAGCTGCAGCCACCGGCCTATGCCAGAGTCACAGCAACGTGGGATCTGAGCCGCATCTGCAACCTACACCATAGCTCACAGCAATGCCAGGGACCGAACCTGTAACCTCATGGTTCCTAGTCGGATTTGTTAACCACTTCGCCATGACGGGAACTCCTATACCTACATCTCTTTAGAATCAGATGAGGCTGAAAAAAAAAAATTTAAATACAACATCAAGTTAATTGCTATACATTAAAATTTAGAGCTGCTCATCTTCACAGGCAGTGGAAGCATTCTTGTGAGGGTATAAGCAAGAGTCATCCATTTTTACTATCAGAGAAAAGATACACAAGGAAATTAACCTTAGTCTCATGTACTCATAATTCCTAGGTCCCCTCCCTTACTCCCTGGTCTTTGGTGGACAGCTTTAACCTGGGAGTTGTACCTTAGACTATGTGCTAGCTCACTTTGCATGAGATCTTGGGTTATTTGATCTAGGGTTTGACCTGGGCCGTCCCTAAGTCTGCTTTTTCTCTGAATACCAGTTTTCAGCTTCCAATCTATTCACTCTCCATTTTATATAAACAAGTGCTTCTTTCAAACACTACCATTCCTACTGTGGGGCCAATGATGTCAAGGGACTGGCAGTGCCATGCAGCCTAACTACAGGACATGGCTGGGGCCAGATGGGACACAATGCCTAACGAAGCATCTTAAGTCTTACCATATTTGGTTCAAATGACCAATTTTAGGTCAAGGCTTCTAGAGAAAAAAAGAGAACGTTAAATTGAATGATCATGTTGATGGTGGGGCAGCATTCCTTGCCAATGGGACAGTGCTCGTGGGTAAAGAATGCTAACACTTTCCCTTTGCCACTCTTTAGAAGTGCCTCTAATGGATACTGAGGGTCAGAGATAGAAGTCATAGTTTTGTCATAATTATGAAACAAGAAAATCCTAGAAACTTTGTGTCCCTTTTTCCCCAATTATCACTCCCCTATATAAGAGCAGCTTCTCCCATCTGCCTATTATTCCCCCTACGGACATCAGGCCTGACATCCACACATTAGCACATGTCCCACCTCTCCCTTAATTTCTCAAAAAAAGCATATACCCTTTGATCAAAATCAGGGGTTGTGCCAGCCTTGTTTGTTTGTTTGTTTGTTTTGCATTTCCAGCATCTAAAACAGTGCCTGGAACAAATTACGGTTTCAATAAATGTCTGCTGCACACATGAAAAATAACAAAAGGGACTCAAAAGTACCTCCATGGAAGAAAGTTTTAATAAAGAAAAAACAATGTCAGGGGAAAACTATTTTCTTTGCTTTGCAGAGTGGAGTCCTATCATTTTTACACTCCACTGATTCATTCTGAACATGGTGTCAGGAACAATACAGGGCCAAAAAACAATTAGCAGGGGAACAAAACAATCAGTTGAACCGTCTGGGATTTGAGCAACGTATAGATCAAATGTCTTCAATTTGTGAGGCTCCTTCTCATTCGGCCACAGTGGATGACTCTTGGCTGCACTGTCCCAAGGGTAATTGTCCCTCATATATCCCCAATCAGCTGCCTTTTAATGACTAGTCAGAAGTGACAATGTAAAAAGGTGCAGTGACTTTCACTGTACTTGGCAAATCTTGGACCAACTCCCGTCGCTTTGCCCTTGTAACAGGTGATCTCAGACACCTTGCACAGCTGTCTACACTCACTGCTGCCTGTCTTCAGGACCCACAGGCCCCTGAGTTGGGAAGAGACCCAAGAGAAGGCAGCGATGCCTGAAGTGACCTTCGGTTCCTACACAACCTTCCTAGATGGTGGAAGATCCACAATACCCTGGCTTATACCAAAACTGTCTTGTGCATCCCAGAAGTCAAATGACTTTACTCTCTTCCCAAACCACAACCAGGATAATCTACCCTACAAAGAGATTTGGAAGGATTTCAGGAGCTTGACAGACTGACTAGCTGCATGAGGCCCACTTCTGTTCCAGATGGCTGCCTCCCCATCTTAGCCCATGTTCTGGGGTTGTTGCTCTGAAAATTCAGTGAATCTGAATTTAAATGCTATGAACCCCAAGAAAGCTAACTCTTTTTCCATTACCCTACTATCTTGTGTCCTGTTTTTGGTCCAGCTATAGGGAAGGTTTGCAGTTCTCTTGAAACAGTCTTTAGCAATACAGTTGACCTCAGAAAAATGGCTCCTTGAAAATCCTTGACTGGTTGGCCAAGCCTGTTTCAGGACCCCTCCTTATCACCAAACTTCCAATTCTTGGACCATTCTGGGCACTGTTAATCCTCAGGTATGAGAACCTGCATGTCCCTCCTCAGAGAAGTCTTCTCTGGGTCTCCACGTCCTCCTAGTGGTCCACCTGAGCCTATGATGCTGCCTTGTATCGCTTTATCACTGCTGCTTGTATAAATATTTTGGCTCCTCAGCTAAACAGATGACAAGCTTTTGGAGAACAGAAACTTTGTCTACTGCAGACAGAGTATCCTCAAAGTCCTAGAGCTGTGCTCTTAGTAAAAACTTGATTACCTATGTAAATTATCCTCTTACATAAAATAGAAGCTGACAACTCATGGCCAGCCAGCCCGAGTCTGTGAGCTTGGCACCTAAAAGAATCAACCATACTGCAACATAGACATGGCTTCTACACTGGGATCTCCTTGTCTTGATGTTGTCTCCTTGCTTACCTTTACCTCTGCCCTTTACGCCAACTGTCAATTCAGTGCAAGTGCAAGACGCTTAAGTGGTAGATGGAAAGGGGATTCCCCTAGCATCCTAGCCAGTTCTGAAGGATCACCCTCCACTGTGTGTTCTCAGTCTTGTCAGTCACCTCTCACTTCCCCAACCTCATGCCATACTCCAGTCCATTCTAGACTTTGTTCAGTCCCTTAGCTATTTCATGGTCTCTTTATCTCTTGGCATGTGCAGTTCTTTCTAAGACAAACGGCTTCCTCCCACTTCATTGCCAAGCTAACTCCTACTTGAATTTCAAGTCTCAATCTGCACATTTCGTTCCTTTTTTTTTTTCCTGGCCATGCCCATACCATGTGAAGTTCCCAGGCCAGGTGTCTATGAATCCCCAGAGTATTTTGGGTCCCTTTGCAAAGGCCTGCCAAACTTCTGTTTTCCCTTTAATGATGTTGATGACAATAATTATGACTGTTAACAATCACTAACATTTACTAAATGCTTAATGTAATCAGGAACCCAGGAACGTAATTATTGTTAACATCTTGTGAGGTAGGTACCTGATGATCTCCACTTTACAGATGAGGAAATTAAGTCTCAAGGATATTGTCTTGAGAAAGTTCATATCACTCCATGAGGGCCACATTTCTTACCCAATCTGGCCCCAGAACTCATGTTCCTAACCAATACATCACACTATGTCTTATAAAACTCCAAATGTATATAATTTTAACAGCTACATATTCCACTAAGTAGCAAGCTCCATTGAACAGGGCTGGGACTGTCTGGTTCCCATCGTGTATTTCTAAAGCCTAATCAAAGAGCTAGAGCGTGTAGAAAGCCCCAAAATGCATGAGTTAAATGACCAACTGAAACAGCTAGTTGGTGAACCCACCCAGAACTCCAAAGGAATAGTATTCGCCCTCTCAAACAGCAGATGTCTAACCCTTAAAAGAATATCATGGTCATGGTAGCATTTATTCTCGAGTTTCTCTTTCCTATATATTTTGTCTTTTTGCCATTTCTTGGGCCACTGCCGCGGCATATGGGAGGTTCCCAGGCTAGGGGTCCAACTGGAGCTGTAGCTGCCAGCCTATGCCAGAGCCATAGCAACGTGGGATCCCAGCCTCGTCTGCAACCTACACCACAGCTCACGGCAACGCCGGATCGTTAACCCACTGAGCAAGGGCAGGGTCCGAACCCTCAACCTCATGGTTCCTAGTCGGATTCGTTAACCACTGCACCACGACGGGAACTCCTGAGTTTCTCTTTCTGAAACCCAACCCTAGCTAAACAAACCCAAGCATCCAGAACTAGAAAGGAGGTGATCCCGAAAGCAGTGAACCCAAGAAAATTCTTCTCCAGAAGAAAGCAAGCACAGGGAGGTCTACACAAGGACACGGCTGTAGCGCCTTCCCCACGCAGACCCAGCACGCCCACGAGGGCGGACTCACCCCTCTCGCAGGTTCTTCCCCAGTAGCCGGTGCCTGTGCAGTCACAGATGAAGCGGTTCCAGCCGTCCTTGCACACAGCATTGTTCTTGCAGGGGTAGCTATCGCACTGCTTAGCGCTCATCCGTGAACAGGAGGACTTGACGCCCGCAGCATTCTGCATCTCCGCCAGCTGCCGGATGTTCTTGCTGCGCCCGTCGATGAACAGGTCCCGGATGCACCCCACGTAGCCGTAGTTGAGCATGGCAGTCCAGAGCTCAGTAGGGAGGATGAGGCCAGCGCGGTTCTCAGGCAGTCCACCCAGGTACATGTCCCCCTCCAGGTCCAGAATCTCGCTCTCCCCACTGGCAGTGAAAGGCGTGCGCCTGCTGTTCACTGAGATGGTACCTGGGATGGGAGGACAGAAACTGTGAGCTAATTAATAGCTCTCCTGGCATCACTGGTGAGGCTTCCAAGTGATGAACCTAATGAAAGGAGCCTAACAAGTGAGTTGCTAGACTAGCATTGACAGGCCAGGAGAGAGCAACATAAACAAGAGAATGAAATGCCACAAGTGGTGAAAAGGACAGTGTAAGCCATTTGGTTCCAATCTCTGCATCTAAGATGCCTGTCCTGGGTTCTCTGAGCCAATCCCAGTGGCATAGCACCCAATACAATATCTTCTTTCTACCCAAAAGTCTTGGCTGAGAGGTCGCAGCCATGTGGGTTGAAAGCAGCACAGTCTCTGTCTGAGTTTAAATCCAAGCTCCCCCTGTACCAGCTGGATAACCTTGAAGAAGTAACTTCCCCTTCTTGGTCCTCAATGTCCTTACCTGTAAAAGGGGAAAGAATTGTCCCCACCTCCCAGGTTGGTGTGATGATTAAATGAGCTCATACATGTAAAGTGCTCCTTACTCCGTACCTGGACAGAGTAAGAGTTCTGTAAATCCTGTCTTCCCTGGCTCTCCATCATCAGAAGGATAGAACCTGCCCTCTGTCTGTCTCTCTCCATGCTGGTACCCTCTGCACTGGCCTGAACTACCATGCCTGACAGTGGTATTTTCAGCATTCACTACCTTGGATAAATTTTAACTGGAACATGTTTACGTATTCACTTAACAGGTATGCATTGAACACCTGTTCTGTCTCTGGTATGGTTTGAGGCACAGACGTGAACTTGAGAGGCACGTCCCTGCTCTCATGGAGTGATGTTCCAGAGTGGAGGAACAGAAAATAAAAGGAACTGGGGAATGGCACACGGGAGGAAGAGGAGTACAATGGGTGCTACAGCTGCGCAGGGGTTCTGCTTTAATGAGTACAGTGGGTGAAGGCTTCTCCAAGCAGGTGACAAGGAAGCTGAAACCAGGATGTTGAGAGGATCCAACCATGCAAAGTCTGACAGAAGAATAGGGCCAGTTCATGGAACGGCAGCTACAAAGGCCCTGGGGTAGGTAGGACTGTGGCTACTAGGCAGAGGTGGCCAGAGAATCAAGAGATGAGACAGAGGTAAACCAGGCACATGCAATCAAAGGAGATATAACCCTGGAGCCTGACCTAGGAAGGTGGAAGCAGGAATTCCAAACATAAATGAATGGCTTTCTGACCCAGGACCATTCCCTGAACCCATTTACAGCTCCAGTCCCCTAACTGTAAAATCAAGGTGATATCTAAAACTCTTGCCAAAAATTTTAGAATTTAGTATTCTTAAAATGCTTTATTAGTGTCAAGATAACTGGGCCGGGCTATCCATCAGCCAGCCTTCACTTAAATGAGTCTCAATACCCTCGGCTAAGAGGGAGACAGCCTGAAGGGCCTAGGGGATCAAATGAGATCAAGAAAGCAAAGTATACTCTAAATCACAACGTCCACACAGGCAGGGGTGGGAGAGGAGAAAGAGCATGAGGGGCCGCTGGAGGGTTAGTCTAGCCGGGAAGTTCTCCCAGAGAAATCTGCCTTGTCTTTTTGCTTTTTAATCTTTTATTGAATCTCTTGTGCTGTAACATGATGGAAGATAATATTATAAAAATATATTATAAAAATATATAATGTGTGCATGTGTAAGTATGTATGGAGACTAGGTCACTTTTGCTGTACAGCAGAAATTGACACAACATTGTAAATCAACTATAATAAAAACGAAATTTTTTTAAAACCTACACAATAATGATGTCCAAGTCACCATTCTAAGAAATTTCTGTGTTTGGGGTGGGGGGGGGGACTCTATCCTCAAAACAATCTTGTGAGGTAGGAGTTAATTATTCCCCTTATTTCACAAGTGAGGAAGCTGAGGCTTGCATCTCTTTTTTCTCTCTTGCAAAATTTGCTGCCCTTATTCTCCACATGTCCACAGGGCTAATGTGACCACCAACTACTGGGGAGGAGCACCTGTTGCCAAGTAAGAACAGTGCCAGAACCAATTAAATAGTGGGGCCTTAAGTGCATCCTGAAGAAAATTCATCCTCTGAGTATATAACCACAACTGTTTTGAGAATTAGCGCCCCAGTTGGGGAATGAAGACAAAAGTTTCTCTAGATCACCTTTCAGTCATATGCTTCAGGATAAGCAGGGAGAGAGGTGCCACCCTTAGATACACTTATGTATTTATAACTATTCATTTTAATACAGGTCTATAACTAAGAACTACATAATGGAGAATACCCTCATAAAGGAAATGGATTGAGTACGTCTCATTAAAATTTTATGTTATGCTGCTTTTACGTGACAATTATTTGTTTACTCAGTAGGATTTTATGGGCTTTGATCAAATTTATCAGTACTTTGAAGTACTAACCAATGCCATAGTGCCTAGAAATAAAATTTAAGGCTTCGGTCATCCAAACATATTTATCAAAAGATGGGTCTGCTGATGATTTTAACAAAACAAAATAACTGTCCTACCTAAAGAAGCAATTAGTGCTAAGAATAAACAGAAACAGATACGTGGCGACTTTACATGTTCTAGCCTGCCTGTGGCACAGATAGGTGACATTTAAGCTGTGCCAAGGTCTAGGTTAGTCCATCATGAAATCCATCAACCATGACCAAACTCCAGAGACCCAAAACGCATGGTCTTCAAAAGCAACAGGAATATTTGCCTTATAATTCTGGGACAGATCTCTGGCTCCACCCTTGCTGACAACTTTATGAATAAACTTTTAAAGATTTGGCCTCCAGAGAAATTAAATTTTTGTATGCTTAATTCTGTTAAAAAAAGAACAAAATGTTCATTCTTGCCCAACAAGCCCATTTAATTTGAAGCCTCTTGGTTCTGATCAAATTTCAGGGAATCAATAAGGCATCCTTCTGGGCAGTAAGCCATCCAGGTCTTCAATCTCCCACTTGTCTGCCCTCTACATGGAACCCATCCACCTCCTCCTAGGGGAGACTGCTCTGTCTCCTCTGTCTCTCTAGCTCTGGAATTGTGCAGAAAAAGCCATCCTCACAAGCTAAGTCATTCCGGCTACAGCTTTTTAGGGTGCCCTGCTATTGGCCAAATGCACCTAAGAAAGACATTTTTTGTGTTTACTAGGAGAGTGAAGGCTTAAAATTATGGCACATAGAGCCAATATCCATGTTGAGTATGATACTCCCTAAATGTCCTATCAGGAAATAAGTGTGAAATTCAAATGCTCTAATTACCCTCTCCAAAGGCACAGAAGGTGACCTTCATTGCCACATGTCTATGGAAAGTGAGGCAGACTGTTGGGCATTCAAAAGCCTCCGACTCACTATATGTGTTTCCCAACCCCCTCTCTTTGTTACTATTCCAGAGTGGCTATGTACTGCCTGGGGCCAGCTTGTTTGATCTGCGGCTGCAGAAACAAAGCCATTTAAACCAAATGTAACAGGTTATGAGGAGGAAGGGAGAATTAGTGAGGTCTGAGCAAAGAGTGAAATATAGGCTTTCACACCAAAGGAAGGCTTTAAATTGAACATGACTTCAGGAAAAATCAATTTTCCTTTTCCTTTCTTGTCATAATTTTTCCCTGCAATATGACTCTTGCCAATTATTGAAGAGTGTACCGTTGCATAAACTCCTGCACAGTGAAGCTCATCCAACAGAGTAATCATATAATGCGGCATCTGTGATGTCACAGTTGGTTACCATGGTGATAAGAAAAAGGAGAAGAAGAGGAAGAAAAAACTATCACACCGGTGACATGACAGTCACTTTGGTATCAGTGGATATGCTACTTGTAAGACAATCCTTTAGCTCCATGGCCCTGGAGCGATCACTGAGATGATTCTGCAATGAGTGACAGGAGAGGTGAGGAGGAGAATGTGAGCTGCCGATGAGACAGGTGTCTTGTTCAGAAATGTAATCTTACAACAAGGATTAAAGAGAATTGCAAAAAGAGGCGACAAGCATGCAAGTGAAAAAGTTAAAACACATAAAGAAGTGGAAGTTTTCCTTTAGCCTCCGTCACACAACCTGCCTCTTCCTACCTGATCTGCCATCACGCTGAATGTCCACATGGTACCATTCTCCATCGTTGGCTTTCTTCTGAGTGGCTTTCACTTTAATGGTGCCCGAGCCCATGTCAAGCAAAAGATATAGGTTGCCATCAAGGAGTTCCACAGCAAAGAAGTCCACTTTGGTGTTCTTCTGGCTCCGAGCATCTTTCCTCTCTTGGGGCTTACCATGAGTGAAGAGGATCAGGCCATTGGGCTCAGTGGTGCGGAAGTCAAAGGAGATGGAGCCCATGCGTTTGGTGTTCCATTTGGGCAAGCTGATGTAAGCCTCCGGGGTCTCAAAGTTGATGGGGTCCAGTGTAGCCACATTCTCACACTTGAATACAACTTCCCCGTAGATTTTCATCTTGGTGTCCCCAATCCGGGCCAAGCGAGACAGCTCCAGACGGATGTCATTATTCTTATAAACGACCTGTCAAAAGCAAACAAGTGCCATATGAATCAATCTTGCAAAGAGTAACCATCCATCGCTCACTGGGTACTAGGAAAAAGGCCTAAGAAGAGGCTTCAAGACAAAATAGTCTGAAACAATATGAGAAACATGAGATGCAACACTTGAAAGAGCATCTGCAGAGACCTCTGAGGTGCACACAAGCCCTGAAATAAGGCCCTACATTTCCATTATATTCTCTGTTTCCTTCTGGCCAAATTTTTTGCCTTATCATAAAATTATACAACATAAGCTTGGAAGTAGAAGTCAAAAGAGTTTATGGCTGTGCAATTCAATGATATTTATGGAAGCATACTCAGTAAAAGACCAGAAACCACCTAGATGACCATCAGGAATGGACTGCCGTGTCCTTATGGAATATTATGCAGCCCTTAAAAACAAGGTAGCACTTCCAGTTTTGAAATAGATACTGAGTAATATTGTTCAGTGAAATTAGCAAGGAACAGCATGCATTATGCTATCATTGTGTGAAATGTGTGTGCAGGTGTGTGTTGGGAAGCATATATTATTTGTAGATATAAATGCATAAAACATTTTTGGAAGGAAACAGAAAACTTTAAATTGTCACTGGGGAAAGAATTCATGGGATTAATATTCAGGAGTGAAGGGAGATTTACTTTTCACTATACTCTGTTGCATTTTTTATTTTTCTTTTTAAAGAAAATGATTGTTAAGAGTTGGTAGACAAGGAGATCTGTTGCGGGGTGGAGGCTGCACACTGCATGCGTCCTCTACATGTACATAGTAAGAGAATGAAACACTCTAAAACATTAAGAACCTATTATGAGTTCAAAACTTGGTATAATCCATGTAAAAGCAGGGATTAATCTTGTTCCTTAAAATTAGAATTTCAAAAGGGTTTTGCTGTTATTAGAACTGAATTTTGATGCAGTGCTCTGGGATGGGTCTTAGTCCCCTTATCTCTAGGCAGTATCATATTCCAAATCATAGTAATAAACAGGAAAAAAAAACAGGAAGCAAAGGGGCTAGCATTTGAGTATTGAATACGCAAACCACTTTGCTATGCCTTTCATGCTGTCTTACTCAAATTCCAAGTCAGGACCCCAACTGAGGTTAAAATCCCACATGCACTATTTCCGAGGTGTGTGAACCTCAAAGCTATTTAACTTACTGGGTCTGCTTCCCCCTCTGAAAATGGGAATATAGTCCTTAGACTATTTCATAAGGATAACATGTGTTAATACATGTAAAGCACTTAGAAATGACACACATGGTATGGGCATAAAAATCTCCGCTAGTTTGGGAGTGGTTGTTGTTAACTCACTTCATCCTTTTTACTGCTCTGAGAAGGCCGTCTTATCTCCATTTTCAGTAAAATAATAAGACTTAAGGGCTAAAGTCTTATGATCCCTCTCAGTGATAAAGTTAATTGGATGATTCACTCCAGCATGTATTATTTAATCCCTCACATCCAACTATAGTCCTGCTTTCTTCTTGCCTCCCAACACTATGAGAAAATCAAGTAGAGATGTTTGCCTTTAATATGGAACTAACCACGAAGAATTGAAAATGCCTCACCTACTGCATGACCTTCACCATGGGCCTAACCTAGTTAGTAACACTGAAAACAACACTACTAATATTTACTGAGCACCTCCTGCCAGGTACAGCCCTAAGGATCTGAAGCCTAGCATCCCACTAGATCCTGACAACACCCATATGAGATACCCACCTTCATTCTACAGATGCAGAAACAGACACAGAGCAGTGAAGGAACCAGCCCATGGTCAACACAGTAAGTGACAGAGCAAGACTTGAACTCAGAGTCAGGCTCTGGAGTCCATGAACTTTGCCACTGGTGGACACTTTGAACAAGGTCACACTACCAGAACCCGTGAAGCTCATCTTTAGCAATACGTAGAAAATCACGCATGTTCAACTTTCTGATTCAAAAGCTAAATTTCTCATCTTGCTCCACTAGACTGACCACATGTGAAGGGAAAAAACAGCAAGACCCTCAGGCAATCACTCGAGTGGGTAAACAAGAAAAGAAAAGATACAAGTTTAATGGCTGGCAGTTTCCTTCTAACGCTCACTCCAGCATGTGAGATCTCTCTGTCAGAACCAAACATCAGCTTTCTCTGTACTTGGGTTAAATGCCTATGTCCAATGCTCTTGTAACAGTTAATTATTAATGCAGAACAAGAAGAGCTCATCCCAAAGGGACAGACTCATGCTTGGTTCCATTGAACAATAAAGGGAAAAAGAGCTCAGTCATCCCTACAGGAGGCAGAAGGGAAAAAAAGGAAAGGTCTTTTAAAAGGAAACAGTGTCCTACAAAGAAGAGGGACTCCCCTTTGAGAAGGCCATGCAACCAAGACCAGAGAGACAGTCAACAACTAGAATGCAGCTTTCTGGAGAGACAGACAAGAGAATCAAGGCCAGAAACTGGCCACAGACTTTCCTCAAAAGCTGTTTGAAAGTGGGCTCTCTATCCACTCCACTGCCCTGAAATTACTGTTTATTTATATGCAGTTTCCATACCTTTCCCACTGACAGCTGAGTAACCTCTCTGCATCCTATTTTATTTATTTCCAAAGGCAGGGAACTCAATACCTATTCTAGAAACTGCTCTCCTTTTTCTCCAGGGCCGTTATCAAGATGAAATGGGCTGTTATACATGGTAGAACATAGAAAATCCTAAATGGTACACAAACCTGGGAAGAAATAGTAGCATACCTTTGTTTCCAGCAGTATTGGGCTTCAGTGAGAAACTGACAGGGGCCTGATGTTCTACTGAGGATCTCCTACCAATAAGAAAGGGATAGGAGGGCAGGGGTCTTGCAGCCCCGTGAAACTCAACTGAGAAGCTCCGTGATTGGCATCCTCACCTTCCCTACCCACCTGCCCAGGGCAGGACCATGGCCATGGCCATGGCCATGCAGAAATGTCCCAGGGCATGGGGGAAAACCCTGCTGGACTCCCTTATAAGGCAAGTTAGTATCTGGTATAGTATTTTCTATAAATTCAGACTTTCAACTAAGTGAAAGTCCCCCCTAATGACTGAACTAGGAAGAGAGGTGGCAGCAAGGGATAGAAAGCAGCCTTGGCTGACAAGAGGCCCCCAACAAGGAACAATTAAAGACCACCCCCCATGGAAAAAGATGTCACACAGGCTGGGAGGCAGAGGCACTAAGAGTGACAAGCTGGTCTCACCATGGGCTTGTAAAAGCTGCTGTTTGTACATACAGCTCACGCTTAGAAGGCCAGACAGTAAAACAATTGTGGACAGATTCTCTCAGAACAACTACTCATGGATGTCTCCATAATCTTCAATACAGAGGCACACAGGAACCATGCCAGGAGTAAGGCAAACTCTGGCAGCAGGAACAATACAATAAGAATAGTTTCTACTTACTGAGAGCCTTCCATGCACCAGATACTTTAAGAACTCTACTGCAGATCACCTACATGAAGAAAGCGAAACAGGTGGCATGAGCCTCATTTTGCAGAAATGAGGCTCAGAGTTGATAGGTGCTTGCCAAAGAGCACACAGTCCCTTAAGAGCGTAACCATGACTTGAGCCCAGATCTCTGTGACGGCACTGGGGCAAGGCCATGCTCCAGGGGTAGCAGTTTCTAAGCTCTCCAGTATCCATGCCTGATCATAAAGCAGAACCCCCTTAGTCAAGCACAAAAACCACACCCAGCTCCACCCTAGGGTGCTAAGCCCTTCACACCTAGATCCCTGTTCCTCCCCACTCGCAGGCACCTTGGTGGCCTCTGCATGAACTCAAAAGTCGGGGGCTTCTGCTTACTTCCTTGCCAGGTTTCCCATCTTGCAGTGCCTTCCTCTCCTCCCCAAACTCTCCATGGTGCCTCTTCCCCAGAATCTATATCCAAAGCCATTCCAGGCCCTCTCTGACTACTCTGGTTCTTGCTGATGCCAACCATTTGATAAACTTAGAATCCTTACTTCGCCTGCCATTGATGACACTGTCTGCCCTACTGTCCAAACCACCAGCCCTGAGTGGAAAAGGAGAGACTGTTCTGCACGAAGGGCTTTTTACATTCAGCTCGTCCATGGTGCTCGCATCACACGGCAGGTCCATGAGAGTGCGTCTAAGGGGTAGAGACAGTCCCAGTTCGTAGGAGTATTTTTCTCCTTCTTCCATCTTACCTCAGCTTCCTGAGAACATAGTCCACATATTCTTCTGTAAATGCCACACATTTCTATGTGTTCCAGCAAGGGATCCAGAAGGAATGGGGGAATGTGAGTGTGTGCCCTGCAGTGCCCAGATGGCCTCGCATGGTACTGCTTCTCCTGTCCAGGAACAGGAGGTTTACCACCTGGCCTTTTTTTTGTTCTTTGTTCTACATGCACCTGCGGCATGTGGAAGTTTCTGGTCTAGAGGTCGAATCAAAGCTGCAGCTGTCAGCCTCCGCTGCAGCTACACCAACGCTGTACCCAAGCTGCATCTGCACCTATGCCAGTTTTCAGCAATGCCAGATCCTTAGCC